>NC_044034.1:146541267-147743057 GCF_901765095.1 Microcaecilia unicolor
TTTTGCTTTCCTTGTCTTGCCCTTTTTCATATCTTTTTATTTATGGTAACAACTGTTGCTAAGACCCTGCATTACTGATTAATGCTGACTAGTTGGAGAACCATAAAGAAAAGGCTCCTCAAAAACCTTTAAAAATAAGGAAGTATACCGTAGTTTTTATACTTACAGTGGGGGAAATAAGTATTTGATCCCTTGCTGATTTTGTAAGTTTGCCCACTGACAAAGACATGAGCAGCCCATAATTGAAGGGTAGGTTATTGGTAACAGTGAGAGATAGCACATCACAAATTAAATCCGGAAAATCACATTGTGGAAAGTATATGAATTTATTTGCATTCTGCAGAGGGAAATAAGTATTTGATCCCCCACCAACCAGTAAGAGATCTGGCCCCTACAGACCAGGTAGATGCTCCAAATCAACTCGTTACCTGCATGACAGACAGCTGTCGGCAATGGTCACCTGTATGAAAGACACCTGTCCACAGACTCAGTGAATCAGTCTGACTCTAACCTCTACAAAATGGCCAAGAGCAAGGAGCTGTCTAAGGATGTCAGGGACAAGATCATACACCTGCACAAGGCTGGAATGGGCTACAAAACCATCAGTAAGACGCTGGGCGAGAAGGAGACAACTGTTGGTGCCATAGTAAGAAAATGGAAGAAGTACAAAATGACTGTCAATCGACAAAGATCTGGGGCTCCACGCAAAATCTCACCTCGTGGGGTATCCTTGATCATGAGGAAGGTTAGAAATCAGCCTACAACTACAAGGGGGGAACTTGTCAATGATCTCAAGGCAGCTGGGACCACTGTCACCACGAAAACCATTGGTAACACATTACGACATAACGGATTGCAATCCTGCAGTGCCCGCAAGGTCCCCCTGCTCCGGAAGGCACATGTGACGGCCCGTCTGAAGTTTGCCAGTGAACACCTGGATGATGCCGAGAGTGATTGGGAGAAGGTGCTGTGGTCAGATGAGACAAAAATTGAGCTCTTTGGCATGAACTCAACTCGCCGTGTTTGGAGGAAGAGAAATGCTGCCTATGACCCAAAGAACACCGTCCCCACTGTCAAGCATGGAGGTGGAAATGTTATGTTTTGGGGGTGTTTCTCTGCTAAGGGCACAGGACTACTTCACCGCATCAATGGGAGAATGGATGGGGCCATGTACCGTACAATTCTGAGTGACAACCTCCTTCCCTCCGCCAGGGCCTTAAAAATGGGTCGTGGCTGGGTCTTCCAGCATGACAATGACCCAAAACATACAGCCAAGGCAACAAAGGAGTGGCTCAGGAAGAAGCACATTAGGGTCATGGAGTGGCCTAGCCAGTCACCAGACCTTAATCCCATTGAAAACTTATGGAGGGAGCTGAAGCTGCGAGTTGCCAAGCGACAGCCCAGAACTCTTAATGATTTAGAGATGATCTGCAAAGAGGAGTGGACCAAAATTCCTCCTGACATGTGTGCAAACCTCATCATCAACTACAGAAGACGTCTGACCGCTGTGCTTGCCAACAAGGGTTTTGCCACCAAGTATTAGGTCTTGTTTGCCAGAGGGATCAAATACTTATTTCCCTCTGCAGAATGCAAATAAATTCATATACTTTCCACAATGTGATTTTCCGGATTTAATTTGTGATGTGCTATCTCTCACTGTTACCAATAACCTACCCTTCAATTATGGGCTGCTCATGTCTTTGTCAGTGGGCAAACTTACAAAATCAGCAAGGGATCAAATACTTATTTCCCCCACTGTATACCCTGAAATTCTTTAAATGGCAATCATAATTGTGCACACAAAGTTATGCGCACATCTAATTTGCATGAGCAATTTAACTGAATGAGAATTGGGCGCTAGGCACTAATTAGCCTTAATTGAAATTTGTGCATGCATTTTTAGTTGTGCGGCTCTGAAAAGGGGACAGGGCCATGGGAGAGTCATAGGCGGATCAGGGGAATTTCTAGAATTTGTGCACTTTGTTCTAGAATAAGGTGGGGGGGGGGGATCCATGCCTAATATAGTTGTGAGGATTTGCACCAGGGTTTACGTGGTGTAAATCTGTAAATCTCAGGTCTAAAGTTGGGCTCTAAGGGGCCCTTTTACTAAGCCACATAGAGGCATATTTTCAAAGCAGTTTGGGAGGCTAAGTTCCATAGGTTTCTATGGAACTTTGGGAGGCTAAGTGCTTTGAAAATGAGCCTGATAGGCACCTACACACACTCAATGTACACCAATGTTGAGTTACCTCTCAGCTACTGCATGGCCCATGTGGTAATTTCATTTTTGACGCACATCCGCTAGGCGCCGGAAAAATTTTGTATTTTCTCGCACAAGGACAGTAATCGGCATTTTACGTGCATTGACCATTACTGCCCGGTTACTGTGCGAGACCTTACCATTAGGTCAATGGCTGGCAGTAAGATCTCAGACCCAAAATGGACACATGCCAATTCTGGTTTTGCCGCATGTCAATTTTCAGCAAAAATAAAAAAGGCATTTTTTACAGGTAAGCTGAAAATGATTCTGTGCATGCCCAAAACACGCGTCTACACTATCACAAGCCATTTTTCAGTGCACCTTTGTAAAAGGGTCCTCTAGTACATTCTATAAACGGTGCTTAAATTTCAGTGACGTTTATAGAACAGCTATTAGTGAGTTATTTTTTGGCACCAATTTTTCTGCACTATTAATAGAATTTGGTCCATAACATAGTGTTATATCCATTTTTACAAACCATGCATCCCCCTTGGGTGCTATAACCATGAGTGCGCTACACTGGAGCATTTTTACAAACTATCCATCCCCTCCCCCCTGCATGCTATAAGCATGAGCGCACTATACTGGTGCATTTTTACAAATCATGTATTCCCCCTGCATGCTATGAGCATGAGCGTGCTATACTGTTGCATTTTTGCTAAGATGCACTATAATAATTACCATAATTGTGTGGAAGGCTTTTTTTCTTTTTAGATTTTTTGCAGGTTTCATGCACTATTGCCTGCACAAGCAAAAAGAAAAGGCCTTAAAACAAAACATTAGTTTTGCAACTAGTGCAATAGCCTAGTGGTTAGTGCAGTAGACTTTGATCCTGGGGAACTGGGTTTGATTCCTAGTGTGGCTCCTTCTGACACTGGGCAAGTCACTTAACCCTCCAATGGCTCAAATTAGTACCTGTTTATACTATAAACTGCTTTCAATGTAGTTGATATACTGCCTTTCTGTGGTTTTTGCAAGTTCCATTCCCAATCTTAGAAAAATAAATTGGCATAGCGTGTGTTATATGCATGGGCCATTAAATCAGTTTATAATTACATGACATGTAATTTGCATGTGTTATATGCGTGTACACATTATCCCCAGGTTTCTATATAGTGCGACTTAAGTTATGCATACAAATCCAGTCATATTCTGGATTTTGCATCTGCAACTTAATTAGTTAACAAGTTAGTCAGAGCTGATAATTGCCAATTAAAATGCAATTGACACTAATTGGCATCAATTAAAATTTATGCACAGACCTGTCTAAGCATATTCTATAACGTGATGTATGTAAATTCTAAATTATATAGTTGAAAAGGGGGCGTGGAATGAGTGGGTCATGGGTGTTTCTAACATCTGTGTTAAAGAATATACTCGGTCTGCACATAATTTAGGTGTCAGCAGTTATATCAAGTTTTCCTTGGCGTAATTGCCCGAGACTTAATTTAGTCATGCAGATGGGCGCTCAGTGTATTCTATAAAACTGTGCAGAAAGGTGCATTCTATAAAATATGCCTAAATTTAGCCATACTATATAAAATATGCCTAGGTGTATTTTTTTTCGGTGCTGATTTTCTTTTAGGCGTTATATATTTAATCTAGTCCTATATGCGTAAAAATAGGGCAATGAAACTCCTAGCAGAGCCATACCTGTAAATATGCATAAAATAAAAACTGGCCTATAATCAAAAGAAAAATCCTTTGCTCTCTCCCCCCCCCCCCCAAATGTATTTCAAGCCTACCTTGAGGCATGACTTCAAATTATTAATAATGGATCTAGATAGCCTACTGCGCTCTTTAATAACTCTACAATGTACCATTGAGAATGGAATACTATAGAGTCTGAAAGGAAATTACTGTGAAATAATAATAAAACTTATTGTTAACCACTGGAAGAATAGTAATAAGAAATAACTGATTTGAATGCTCATTTATGGTGGAGCTGGGTTAGCTTGTTTAGGGATTATGAGATAATTTTAGAGCAAAGACATCCAGTTAGATGTTATAAATTTAACAGATGGGAGTTTCTAGACAACTATACATTTAGAGTTTAATGAGAGGTTTTCTTGTATTTTGTCTTTGCAACTTGCTTTTTTCTGAAAATTTTTCAATAAAGATATTTAAATTCAAAAATAGATATCAGTACTGAAGGAGACTGTGGCACTCCAAGAGAGATAACTGTGTGGCTCCTCTGACATGGTCTGCCGCGTCTTCTCACTTTCCTCTCTTTTGCAAAAAGAAACCTCAGTTAACTCTAAGGCGGCCATTTAATGGTTAGTGTAGGTTATCTGCCACAGGACCCACAAGGATCAAAAGGACCCCATGGCAGTTGGCAAACCCTAAACATTAGTAGATGGCCCTCTAAATAAGTCCTGTTAAAACTTCCTGCAATTCATAGTCTCACAAGTACAGCAGGTGCCAACTCTTATTTCAGCTGACCAAATTAAATATGACAGTAGATTTGGTCTGCATAGGAGCCAACTTTTCAAACTTATTGGGGGTGCTAAGCCCAATGGAAATAACCCCTCCTAGGACACATACATGGAATTTTCTCAATATTGGGGGTGCTCAAGCACCCACAGCACCCACAGAGCTGGCTTCTATTGGTCTGGTAATGACAGAGCTTGCTTGCTTGGAGTCCTCCGTTTGTCTAATGAGACACCAAGTCCACATAGCTACTGCAAAGTTTAATTAGGCAAACTTTACTGGAGTAAGAAGAGATCTCCAGCTCACATGTCTTTAACTCCAAACCCAATCAATGGTAGAACATGAAGAACTGGAGGAAGCAGAACATCAAGGCCTCATCATGCTTGACTTTGTCTCTCTTCATCGATTCCCCATCACTGAAATCTCCATTTTCCTCCTCACACTGATACCTGATATTCTCATCATTACAACGCCATAAAGAATACAATTATTCAGAAACAAAACTAAATTGTAAAATGACTGGGGGGTGGGGCGGGGGGCTCTTATTAAGCTGTGTTAAGCAGCTAATGCAGGTTTTACTGTGCAATAGATGTTAGTGTAGTTGTGCACCAACCATCACCATGAGTTAAAACCAGAGAGCACACTAAAAACCCACACACCAACTGTTTAATGGAAGAGGCGGCTGTTGTGGGCAGAGGTGAATGGCTGACTGACAGCTAGAGTGTGTAGGTTAGTGCTACACTCTAGCTGTCAAATGCTCATAGCACAGCTGCACTTTATGCCACCTTGACAGGTGGAATTATGTGTAGCCGTATTACTGGTAATACAGCTGCTGCTCTTCATTGAGGGGAAAAAAATGTGCTCATGAAGGCCCATCCAATTCTCACCAAGATCCACCCCATGTGAAGCCCCTGATCGGATCCTCCTCAGCCATTCCCTACCACCCACACTGCATACCCCTTGACCCTCCTCCCATCCTCCTGAGGGCTCACTCAGGGGTTCCCTGGTAGTCAGAAGGCATGAAGCAGGAGCGATCTTCCCTCCGCTTTCACCTCTTCTGGCTCCAGGATTCAACATATCTCTGATGATCCTTGTGGTAATCACTTGGACTACCTCTAAGATCATAGAGGAAATTGCTCCTAATATGGAAGGATGACCCTTAGTGGTAGCACAGTACAGAAAAAAAAAATGTTACAACTGCTAGTTTTACACAACTAACTTCTACTACAAAGTTCCATAGTACTTCTATAATTCATAAAATAGAATGCTTTTGTATTTCCAAGATATATCAAAGCATAATTAATATTTGAAATAAACCACTAGGATATAGTTTATTTCACTGTGCCAGAAAACATCCCCCTCCACACCCCCCTCCCCCAGCTTTTGAGCCACTAAACATGGCAAAAGCCAGTGCAGAGATGATCCAGAATTAGGAAAGGGCAAAAATAAAAATAAATAGACCATGCATCATACACTCAAGAGAACATGAGTTTTCTTGTCAGGATCTATCATCTCAACTGACAAGACAATGCCTATAACCTTTAATGAAACAGTGTCGAGACCGCATGAAGCAAGGACTCACTGCATGCCAACTTTTTTCCCTGCAAGATTCTAGCAATTGTATTAATTGACCAACTTGCAGTTCTAAGGTTAAAACCCAAGAGGGACAATCTTTATAGTGGAGAGAATTACTGATCATCAAACTCCTAAATCCTGTTATCAGGTGCTTTGTTTCACCAAAATGGCTGCCAACATTACCCTCACACTATTCAACAAACCACAAAAGCAAAGAGACTAAATAAAGCATGAGGTACACAAAACCAATATTAAGAATATGAAGAACCTCTACATATAATCTAGAGTTGCCAAGACCCAAAGATGTAGACTAATGTTACGATGACCCCTTCATAATAAATGCAAGCACATTTTGTATGGGAGAAGCGTTTCACTCCAATTCCTTGTGTTATGACACTGGATACCACATGAAAATCAGTTTTATTGTACTGTGCTTCTTGCTCTACACAAAAGATCCATATTTTTTCTAGGAGTAGCATAGAAATAAGCTGCACTCATTGCCGATGCCTCTATTCACAGTAAATCCCTAAAGAAATTTCCTAGCTCTGTTTCCATAGCAACAGGATTAGAAAGACTTTGCTCACATTTAGATGTTGAGTTACATTCAATGTTATAATACTATGGAAGAAGGTGGTGAATGAGCAGAACAGGTGCGACCCAGAAATAACTTGGAAAAGCTCACACTGAAGAAATCGGTTAGGTTTCTTTAAATTAATCAAGATTGAAAAAAACCCTTCAGGTTCTATAAATGTAAACGTGCCAAAGTCCTGTGTTTTTATGCAAAAACAAATCATTTCTCATTATTCAAATTATGTAAAGCACAATAATAGCAAAACACTTTGTACCTTTTGGATCACTAAAAGTGCTCAGGCATTTAAATCAGTTCATTGCAAATTTATTTGCCACCAAATGCCATCTGATAATGTGTATTTAAGGAGCAACACCTAACAGGAAATGTGTATTATGGCCTGTGTTTACATGTCAAAGCTACACATTTCTTTGTATAAACAGGCCATGCAGAAGCCACACCCTCTTTAGTAGTTGGGGTCAGCACCTGGCAGACTTTTGCAGTCTGAGCCCTGAAAATGGCAAGGAAGGATCAGGACCAAATAGGTGAATTTTATATCACATTCATATTGTATGCTATGAATGTGGGTGCTGTGTATTTCAGCGGGGGGAGGGGAAGGCATCATAAACTGTTGTTAATGCTGTTGGACTGTTAGTTTAATCACAAAGTGATAATGTATTTGATTGCTGGGCACATTGGATGGACTGTGCAGGCTTTTTGTAACCTAATAGTTTAGTGCAGTGGCCTAAGAACCAGGGGAGCAGGGTTCGATTACCACTGCAGCTCTGGGCAAGTCACTTAACCCTCCATTGTCTCAGGTACAAGCAAAGTACCTGTACACACTACCCAATGTGCCTGAATGTAACTCAACTTGAGCTACTACTGAAAAAGGTGTGGGCAAAATCCAAATAAATAAATTTAATTAATAAACCGCTTCATTTGAAACTATAGAAAGGCAGTATATCAAATCCCATCTCCTGTCCCTTTATGTTACTATGCTACATGGGTTTCTGCAGGAACTTAGAATGTCCCTTGGCTCCAACCCTCCCTGCCCCATGCTGCACTTTTTCAAAGATGTCACAGTTGCTGTTCCTATAGCCAGTTTTAAAGCATGGCAGCAGAAACAGGTCCAACACAGGCATGGATGGCAGCAGTATTCTGGTTCCTATCTAAATCTGGCACAGGATGCAGCTGCGTACATCCAAGCCTATGTGCAGAGAGAAGGGTGCTGTCATGGGACAAACATCAATCAGAGGATGGAGAATGACAAGATAAGTAGCACAATGACCATTGATAGAAACTCCCACGTCTACCTGGCTAATAACTAACTATCTGTTGCTTCTGGAAATGAAGCACATGGAATGGACTCTCCTGTTGGGTACTTCCAAGTGATCTGGTTTCTATCAGACAGAATGGTGTGACTCAGGGTTTTTAAGAAAAGGTATGAGTCCTTAATTCAGTGAGATGAATTCTCTTGGCTCCTAGAACAAGAGCACCGCAAAAGGACTT
The DNA here is from genome assembly GCF_901765095.1 of Microcaecilia unicolor. Lineage (NCBI taxonomy): Eukaryota > Metazoa > Chordata > Amphibia > Gymnophiona > Siphonopidae > Microcaecilia > Microcaecilia unicolor. The sequence goes on from NC_044034.1 coordinate 146,549,610, forward strand.
AAGGACTTTTGAAGGTAATAAATACAAATAAAACAAAACATAGAAAAGAAAATAAGATATCACCTTTTTATTGGACTAACAATACTTTTGAATAAACTGAATTGCTGCACAGTGTAACATTTTTCTATGGACTAAACCAGAACAATTGGCCAAAAACACTCATGGATGTCTAGAATGTTGCAAACACTTCCTTCACTTCTCAGTAAATCATATACTTATCCTTATGGACCTCAGCCGAGTCGCGTGGGGCCGTCAAACTTTCACCACTGTGACTAACAGACTAACTTCATCATTGGTCCTCTTTTGAATAATTCTATTGCTTCTATTTCTTATCTTAAACTTCTATAGACATCATCTTAAGGTACTCATCTGAATTTCGTTAGCTAAGGGTTCTTCACATCCAACATGGCATGAGTTTCGCTAAAAAAGCTTTTTCAAGGATTGCCCCCTTTTAAGTCATCTGGCACATCTTGCCCGACATAAATTGTTTAATCTATGATCTTGGCTGCTTTAAACAGTTTAATCAATTTCTATTGCCCTAGGTAAACACCTAGACCAAAGCAGCCAAGAGAATAGATCGCGACAGAGGGAATTCAAGACAATGAGAAAGCTGTTATTGTTTGTATGCATCAGCAGGGAGTAAGGTTCCCCTGAAGAAGCCTGGGAGGTGAAATGGTTCCCTGTTAGGATCGCTGCTGCTGTTAAAACTATGTTTCTTTACATACACAATGTGAAATAATTTGCTGAAATTAATGGGCACCATATGACAGAACATGAGATTGATTGTTAAAGATTTTGTTCAAATGGAGGTTTTTTTAGGCCAATGATCGAGACTGTGAGCTGTGAAAAGAAAAAGCGATGTACCCCGGCATGGGAACTATTTAACATTTGTCGCATGAGGATAACAACCAACTGGGGTCTTTTTCCTTCATTGCTCCTCATTTTTACACAAATGTGTTTTGATTCAAAAAGTGTTCATGATTAATCAGGAGTGGGAGTTTGCTCCACTTTAGTAGCTTTGGTGTATACATACTATAGCGGTTCCTTCAAATTTTGTATTTTTTTCTAATTACTGACCATTTAGGGTTTTTTTATACATAGTTTTGAAAATTTACACATTTTAACTCTCTCATGGATAGTTATTGTCCTTCATACAGTAGAATTACACAGTGTATATTGCTGAATTGTGTACAGTAGCAAGTTTGGTGACTGGCTTTTTGAACAGGATTTTATATTTCTGTAAATCTCTGATACTTTTTTAATTTCAAAACCAAAGGGAAAGTGCTATTTCATTAGCTAAAGTGAATCATAATAGGAGGTTTTGGAAGCAAATGATATCAGATTCAAGACCTCAAGATACTAGTTTCAATGAATTATTTTCACTGTGAGAAGAATTGTGTGTAGTACTTGTTAGAGAATTCTTTCACTTCAAAAATTTCCAATTTAGATTTGTTGTTGAAATGGAATATTTCTCATTCAAAAAGCCGCTAACCTCCAGCTGACTAACTTCATAGCACATGTATGCCAACTTCAATTTACTATTCTCTTCTGCTTGGACATCCCCCACCCCATATACTCCTCTTCCATTCCCTCAAAACACAAATCAACTTACACACTATACCTGGGTCCAAAGGGAAAGAGACTCTGGTCCTGCCAGTGCTATATTTCAAAATGGCACTGACTGACCCAAAGCTGGCATTTTCGAGTATGGCTGCTTTTAGAATATGGTTAGATATCACTTTTGTCCCTTTTGAACCATGAGCTTAGATTCTCAACCCAATCCTCAGGACACAACTAGCCAGTCAGGTTTTCATGATACCCACCATGAATAGGAATGACAGTACATATGTATTATGTATTTATTTGTTGCATTTGTATCCCACATTTTCCCACCTATTTGCAGGCTCAACGTGGCTTACATTGTTCCGTAATGGCGATCGCCATTTCCAGAATGAGAAATACAGAGTTATATTGCATTAAGGTTCATAGGTGACAGAGAGGGGGATAATCAAACGGGGGCACCCATCTCTAAGGACAGCCCTGTAAAGGGGCGGGGCAACCTGTATTATCGAAACAAGATGGACGTCCATCTTTCGTTTCAATAATTCGGTCGGGGTTGCCCAAATCATGAAATTTAGGTCGACCTTAGAGATGGTCGTCCCCGGTTTTTGTCAATAATGGAAACCGAGGACGCCCATCTCAGAAACGACCAAATCCAAGCCATTTGGTCGTGGGAGGAGTCAGCATTCGTAGTGCACTGGTCCCACTAACTGAATGGAAAAAGCCCTTCCCTTACCGATCCAGAAAGGAACGGTCATGCATGAAGGAAATTGCATGCAAATGAGCTGCTCACTGTTAGCTCATTTGCACACGATTTCCTTTCTAAGGAGGGGAAGCGACGGCAGTTGAGGACGTCCTGTGACGATGTCCAAAATGTGAATGTCTCCACTGCATGCAGATCTCTCATGCATATTCATGGTGGGTATCCTGAAATCCTGACAGCTAGGTGTGTGCTGAGGACTGGGTGGAAGTAAGCTTTCTGAGAGGATCTGGATGGAAGCACAAGAGGAATACTGAACTTAGAAATCAGAGTCTACCTTTGGCAATATGTATGGTTGATGGGTAATGGGGTTCTTAACATTTTAATGCGCATTGCATTAAAACAATCCACATAAAAACATTTTTAAACAAATACAATCCCTCTTCCTAAACAACAAAATCAAGCAGATTTGGATCAAAACCCCTTCGTGGCCCCAGTACTTTTCTAGAATTAAAATCTGTCCTAGGAACTCAAACTGGTATAAAACTCTGAAGAGACTTAATCTATAGTAACATAACATGTATGTAAAGATTGATGCACCACCTTCTCATAAATTATGATGGTTCGTGATTTAAAAAAAAATAATTTACCCTGATAAAAAGGATTTTCTCTCCAACTCTGTATCTTCCTTGTGAAAGTCGTTCCACGCAGAATTTATTAGGGCACTTACAAGGAGGGTCCTCAGAAATGTGCTGTACCTGAAAAAAAAAAAGAGAGATCGTAGATGGATCAGGAGGGCAGAAGACAGGCCTAGAGAAGAAAGAAAGGGACCAAATCTTGTAAACAGTAACCTCTAACAGCTAGATAAACCTTAGAGCACAGGCATTCCTAGTGGAGACAAAGTTTATCCTTTGATGGTAAATGCAATAAGTACATTTACAGCACCACTATAGATAAGACACAGAAGTAGGAATTGAGGCGCGTGGTTCAGTGTGCCTCAATTTTTCCTGTATTTTAGAACGGAATATGCCAATGTAATGCTTGTTCTAAAATAAAGGAGAAATGGACGTTTGTGTGCAAGAAACACCTGGTTTAGAAAAATAAACATATACAACAGTGTTGTTCAAGCTGGCATAAAACAGGTTATCTTTACAATCATAGAAACATAAGTGGGTATTATCCTAATGATGTCACAATGACTAGTTTCTCTTGGAGTGGGGGGGGGGGGGGGAAAACCCTTGGAGAATTAAGGGGGCTATCTCCCTAATTCCTCTAGTTCAGGGGTTTCCAACCCAGTCCTTGGGACAGACCAAGCCAGTCATGGGTTTTCAGGATATCCACAATGAATATGTATGAGAGAGATCTGCATGCAGTACCTCCATTGTATGTAAATCTTGCTCATGCATATTCATTCTGGATATCCTGAAAACCTGATTTGTTAGGTGTGTCCTGAGGACTGGGTTGAAAACCCCTGCTCTAGTGGAGTGCTGCTCAATAACAGCTGTTTCCCCAAATATTTCAGAACAGATATTCCCAAACCTGTCATGGGGGTTTCCTAGCCAGTCAGGTTTTCAGGATATCTACAATGAATGTTCATGAGAGAGATCTGCATACAGTGGAGGCAGTGCATGCAAATATCTCCTATCAATATTCATTGTGGATATCCTGAAAACCTGACTGGCTGTAGAGCCCACAGGACAGGGTTCCCAAACCTGTCCTGGGAACCACTGGTTTCAGACATAGACATTTAATTCTGATTCCATGTGTAAGAGTCAGAACTTACATGCCGCTGTTCTTTGTGTACACATTTAAATGGATGCTCACTCTGTATATGCCAGCAAGTCCATATGTGCTTCTGCACCTCCTGATGTGTATTTTATAAAACGCTCTGCATACAGCAGAGTCTTTTATAAAATACTACCAGAACTGAGCACATCTTGACCCAGACGCCTGAATTCCGTCTTGGTGTTCTATGCAAAATAGGCCTTCTGGTACTTTCCTTGTGGCAGGCAATGGAACACCTAGGTGATTTCTCCAGCAACACTATCTTATAAAGGCAGGAAGCCTGCAACTATGTAAAACCAGTCTCTCACTTGCATTCAATCACAATAGCTATACATACAGGAATCTTGCAGGTTTTCACCAAAATGACATTCTAGAAGATTACACTACAGGTTAAGAGATACAATAGTTTTCTGTACAGTGAATTTTCTCTCTGCACTACATCAGGCCAAGCATTTAAAGGTTTTTTTGGATAAAGAATATTTTGTCTGGAAACTTACTGATCTGTGGAGAATTCAGTGTCTGAAATTCAAAATGAATAGTTTGGCAAGAGAAACTTACAGCATCGTCCAGCAGCTTGCCTGTGCTCCTTTTACCAGATGATTTTGTTGGGGAAGGTGAGGGAGAGGGAGAAGGGACTGCAAGCGTTTCTTCTATTTCCTTTTCCAACTTTATTAATCCGGAAGGTTCCACGCCATACCTTTTCAAAAATGCACACGTTAGAAATCTTAACCGTCCTAGAAATGCCTGTAGAATTTACAGTAATGCTGCAATAGAGCGAGTATCACACTTTTAGCCCTGTGAGATGGGCAGATTCAGTACATACATCTGTTTCCTGCTTAAAGAGGTGCAAACGCTATCACTGGGGTACTGAGCTTATCACAAAATCAACACGAGTGGCCTAGTGGTTAGGGTGGTGGACTTTGGTCCTGGGGAACTAAGGAACTGAGTTTGATTCCCGGCACAGGCAGCTCCTTGTGACTCTGGGCAAGTCGCTTAACCCTCCATTGCCTGCCACATAGAGCCTGCCACGAGTGGGAAAGCGTGGGGTACAAATGTAACAAAAAATTAAAAAAAAATAAATAAATGCAAGCTGCATCACATAAAAAGAAAACCTGATATTCAGAGTGGCAGTGGGATTTGAAATTGTCTTTCCTGATTTCTAGTCCTCTGTTCAATCTAACCAGTATGGAACCATAAATGAAAGAGAGAGACTTCTACAGCATATATTTCCCCTAATATTCTGGGCACATATCTAGTGGACAGTTAGTTGCTGACGAACTCCTCACAACTGACTCAACTTCCATCATTGAAACCTCAGAGAAAAAGGACCAACTTCTAGCAGCTGGAATACAATCTACATAATCATTAGAGATAGATAGATAGATAGATAGATAGATAGATAGATAGATAGATAGATAGATAGATAGATAGATAGATAGATAGATAGATAGATAGATAGATAGATAGATAGATAGATAGATAGATATAGATAGATATAGATAGATAGATAGATAGATAGATAGATAGATAGATAGATAGATAGATAGATAGATAGATAAAGACACATTGGCCAGCTGTTTCATAATACCAACTAGTTTCATTAAACTTGGACACTCCAATATCATCAGTTTTGAATAATACTCCTTTTTAGACTGTTTGACCTGAAAATTATATTGAAAATATAATCTTCTCCATTTATATTTAAGCATGAAATTCCTTGATTTCCTCCTCATTCTAACTGGTGACACTGATGAGGTTAGCTCTTATTTATTTATTTTTATTTGTTACATTTGTATCCCACATTTTCCCACCTATATGCAGGCTCAATGTGGCTTACAAAGTACCTTAAAGGCGTTTGCCAATTCCGGTATGAACAATTACAGTAATGTTGTGGTACAATAAGGTTCGTGTGTACAGACACATTAGGGAATCGTAGAGAGGAAGAGTTATTATATGTCCATTACGAGCTTTGCTTTCGTTGTGTTGCAGGGTACAGGCATTTAAGTTGGGTCGGTAGGGTATGCCTTTTTGAACAAGTTAGTTTTTAATGATTCCCAGAAGTTTAGGTGATCATAAGTTGTTTTCACGGCTTTTGGTAATGCGTTCCATAGTTGTGTGCTTATTAGGCATTATGACATCACAATATCAGTTTTGTTTACCAGAGACAAACTCTTCACTCTAAGGAGGGGAAGTTATCGATATGGGCTACTGTTATTTTGCCACTAACATGTGCTATTTTAACACAGGTCCCATTTTATGTAATGACTAGCCGTTGAGCCCGTGTAAACGGGCTAGTTTTGGAATGGGGGGGTTTGATCTGGGCTTTCCTGGTTGTCAGCCTAGCTTTGTAACCACTAGGCTTGGCTCAAACTGCCAAGAAGAATGTCCAGGAGCAGCACAAAAAGGGTAGTGGATGTCTGGAATCTCCCCTCCCACCCACCTCCACCCCCCACACATGGAAGCCGAGGAGACAAAACAGAGATGAATTCAAGAAGGTGTGTGACAAATACACAACACGGAAAGCAAGAATTGAGCACTACAGTTCAAAACCTCCATACATCTTTTAAAAAGATGAGGGTATCCTGCATGGAGCCACAGTTATCAACCCTGACCACCCTACTGGGAAGACTAGATGGGCTATTTAGGTTTCTCTCTGCCAACTATGTGTTTGCCACCATGACGTATCACTATAAGGACTGAACACAATTTACGTATTTCTCCTCATCAGCAACGACTGCATTTAAAAAGAAAAAGATCCAACCTTAAAATTGATCTGCAGAGCTACAAAAGATTTACTTCTTGTAAACATTGAAAATGCCGCAGAGATTATTTAACACTGATCTAGAGTTTTGAATAATACTTAATTGACATGAAACAAAAATCTATGCATATACTAAGGAAAAGCTGGTGCAGTCTGCTTAAAAAGAATCACTTGCCAGAACTGAGTAAACACTTGTAGAGAACCCATTTGCTTCCTGTCTGTCTGGAGCTGCTCACAGACCATAAATCACCAAACTCCCACTGAGCACTGTGCCTCCACCTGCAGGCATTCAGCCTTATCCATCACATACCCAATTCCTCCCCTCCCTCCCCCAACACTTTTCCCAGGAATGCTGTTTTCATACTTCATTAAGATCAGAAGCCAAACTGTCAAATCTTTAGTCCTACTGTAACTTTTTTTAAACAGACTAGAATTATTTCTTACACTTTTGCTACATCCCAGACCTCATCATATTTTGATTGGTAGGATGGCTTTATTCATAGCGGAAGATGAAGAATAAAGATGGAAGTTAACCAGAATGATGACAATATTCCCTTTTGTGGAGTAGCCTAGTGGTTAGTGCAGCGGATTTTGATCCTGGGGAGCTGAGTTTGATTCCCATTGCAGCTTCTTGTGACTCTGAACAAGTCACTTAACCCTCCATTGCCCCTGGTACAAAATAAGTACCTGTATATACTATGTAAACCGCTTGGAACATAGTTGCAAAAAACACAAAAAGGCAGTATATCAAGTCCCATTTCCATCTCTCTCCCCCCCCCCCCCCCCCACCCCTCCTTTTTCTTTTATTTGCAGCCATTACACCCTATGACAGGCTTTTTTTGCCTCAGCTGGGGAATTGCATTTTCTGACCTTGTTCATCTAAAAATACTCCAAGTTGCTAAATTGGTACCAGAGTCTATTAACAATAGTCTACTGCATTTTAAACTCCTTTTCCCTGCATAAGGTTAAATACAAAAAAAAAAAAAAAATCTACAAAAGCTGTTCCTTACATTGGAGCATTCAAACAAAAGACAACTGGAGCTTGACTGAAAAAAACAAAAACGTCTTTATGACCACATTAAAATTCAAGTTTGTGATTAGTAGAGTTCTCCTATCCTGTGTGTATTATTTTGTTTTTTAAACGACTTATGTGGGCATACATTGTGATCACATGCTAGGTTTCCAAAAGTCATCCCAATACACACACAGACTTCTCCTACTCTCTGCAAATAAACTGCCTTTTCCATTTTATAGGGTTTCTTCAAAGATGTGAGAGGTGTGTTAGTCCACTTTTAAAGGTAATCAATAGAAATAAAAGAAAATAAAACATGGAAAAGAAAATAAGGTGATACCTTTTTTATTGGACATAACTTAATACATTTCTTGATTAGCTTTCGAAGGTTGCCCTTCTTCGTCAGATCGGAAATAAACAAACGTTGGTAGATGACAGTATATATGAGTGAAACATCAAAGCATTTTTGTAACAGTCTATATCAAGAAATGTATTAAGTTATGTCCAATAAAAAAGGTATCATCTTATTTTCTTTTCCATGTTTTATTTTGTTTTATTTCTATTGATTATCCTTCAAAGATGTGGTAAAAGGTAAAATATTTGATGCCATAAAGTGACTCACAGTCAGGCATAAAGCGATCTTAAAGTGATCTCAAATTGTAAAACTTTTCAAAGGAAAAATCATTTTCTCTTGTGTTATTCATTATAGATGTGTTTATGTGCATTATAGTTGCTCAAGGCTACAGAATTAGGTCTACTCATCTAGGGTCCCTTTTACCAAGCTGTGGCAAAAGGGAGCCTTTGCTGATGTTGACGCATGTTTTTGATGCGCGCTGAGGCCCCCTTTCAGTGGCGATCCTAGGTCGGCTGCCACCCGGGGTGGATCGCCACTGCGCACCCCCCTGGGTGCAGCGGCGTCCGTCCCCCCAGGGTGCAGCACGACACCCCCCTCCCCGGCACATCAAGCCCTCCCCGGCGCATCAGGCTCCCCCTGGGTTCATTCTTGGCTGCTGGAGGGTGCAGAGAGCAGCCGCACGCCTGTCGGCCTCACTGGCTCCCTGCTCCCTCTGCCCCAGAACAGGAAGTAACCTGTTCCAGGGCAGAGGGAGCAGGGAACCAGCAGAACCAATAGGCGCGTGCACCCTCCAGCAGCGTGCACCCAGAGCAGACCGCCCCCGCCACCCCGCCCTTCCTACGCCACTGCCCCCCTTTTACAGCAGCTGGTTAAAGGTAGGTCTTAATTTTTTTTTCTTAATAAATGGCCATGAGGCAAGTGCTTCACTTGCCACATGGCCATTTTGGTGGAGCCCTTACCACCAACCGCTGAGGTGGCAGTAAGGGCTCCAGCGCTAACCTGATGGTAACAGGGCAGCATGCGGCACTGCCCGATTACCGCCAGGTACATACCGGCGCTACAAAAATAAATATTTTTTTGTAGAGCCGGATATGACGATGCACTAGGAGTAGGAAGTACTGCCTGGGCTGCTGTGGTAGCCCAGTGGTACTTCCTTTTTAGCGAGCGGTAAGCCCGCATTGGGCTTACCCGTGCTTTGTAAAAGGGGGCCTTATTTAGCTCATGTCCACCTTTGTTAAAGCAACTTATTCCACTTAGAGAATTTTTCTGCTGGACCAGTAAGGGTGGGATCTGAACTACTGTATAATTATAAGGGCTGGTTAGTGGGGGAGGGTATGTGCCCAGAATTTTTTCTTTCCTTTTTTTTTTTTTTTTTTTTTAAATATGAGACTTCCTATTTTCTTTTTGTTTATTCATTCCCTCTTATGTGTGCTCTTGATACTATAATTAATTTTTGTTTTGCATATAGTAGCAATGCTTGTGTTTCTTTCCATATTTGGAATATGGTATCTTTGCTTTATATTGGTAAAAATTAATACATTATAATTTTAAAATATCTATATTTTTAAGTATTATGTTGAGCTATACTTGCTATATACTGCCTGGGGTGAATCTCTTCATTAAAAAGGGCCCTTTTACTAAAGCTTAGTGAGTGCTAATATATTTGAGTGAATTCTTTCAAAATGGTGGTAAATAAATCCTAATAAATAAATAAATAAAATAAATAATGGAATTAGCACTCGCTAAATAGGTACGGATGGGGAGAGGGATCTTGGGGTGATAGTATCTGAGGATTTGAAGGCGACGAAACAGTGTGACAAGGTGGTGGCCGTAGCTAGAAGGTTGTTAGGCTGTATAGAGAGAGGTGTGACCAGCAGAAGAAAGGGGGTGTTGATGCCCCTGTATAAGTCGTTGGTGAGGCCCCACCTGGAGTATTTTCAGTTTTGGAGCCCGTATCTTGTTAAGGATGTAAAAAGAATTGAAGCGGTGCAAAGAAAAGCTATGAGAATGGTATGGGATTTGCGTTACAAGACGTATGAGGAGAGACTTGCGGACCTGAACATGTATACTCCATGGAGTGGAGGAGTGGCCTAGTGGTTAGGGTGGTGAACTTTGGTCCTGGGAAACTGAGGAACTGAGTTCAATTCCCACTTCAAGCACAGGCAGCTCCTTGTGACTCTGGCAAGTCACGTAACCCTCCATTGCCGCATTGAGCCTGCCACGAGTGGGAAAGCGCGGGGTACAAATGTAACAAAAAAAAAATAATCTGGAGGAAAGGAGAAACAGGGGTGATATGATACAGACGTTCAAATATTTGAAAGGTATTAATCTACAAACAAATCTTTTCCGGAGATGCGAAGGCAGTAGAACAAGAGGACATGAAATGAGATTGAAGGGGGGCAGACTCAAGAAAAATGTCAGGAAGTATTTTTTCACAGAGAGAGTAGTGGATGCTTGGAATGCCCTCCCGCAGGAGGTGGTGGAAATGAAAACGGTAGCGGAATTCAAACATGCATGGGATAAACATAAAGGAATCCTGTTCAGAAGGAATGGATCCTAAGGAACTTAGCCAAGATTGGGTGGCAGAACCGGTGGCGGGAGGTGGAGATGGTACTGGGCAGACTTATACGGTCTGTGCTAGAGCCGGTGGTGGGAGGCGGGACTGGTGGTTGGGAGGCGGGGATAGTGCTGGGCAGACTTATACGGTCTGTGCCAGAACCGGTGGTGGGAGGCGGGGATAGTGCTGGGCAGACTTATACGGTCTGTGCCCTGAAAAGGACAGGTACAAATCAAGGTAAGGTATACACAAAAAGTAGCACATGTGAGTTTATCTTGTTGGGCAGACTGGATGGACCGTGCAGGTCTTTTTCTGCCGTCATCTACTATGTTACTATCCTGATACTTATGGGCCATGTGGCACTTAACACAGTTAATAAATCCCAATAAATAAAATAAATTAGTGTGTGGTAATTGTCAGTGCACAGTTGTAGTAATGGTTACGGCACTGGAATAACAGCCACCATGTGCTAATAAGTGCAATTAATTAGCATACTTGCATACCCTGGAACGGAGTAAGGAATGGGCATGGATGGCTCTTTGCAGTTTGCACTCAGTAGTTTATTGCCCACAGGCAGATATCGATATCATAGATGCACTGCAGCTGCATTACAACCAGTAGCGTAGCTACATGGGGCCCTGGACCCCCCTGCCAATGACCCTCTCGACCCCCCCTCCTGCCACCAACCCGCCGTCGCCTACCTTTGCTGGCGGGGGACCCCAACCCCCGCCAGCCGATGTCCTCTTCTTCCCGCAAAAGGCTTACTTCTGTTTCTGACATCCTGCACGTACAATGTGCAGGACGTCAGAAACAGCTGATCTGAAAGGCTTTGTTCTGCTTCGTGCTTTCCAAAAATACTAGGACTAGGGGGCATGCGATGAAGCTACAATTTAGTAAATTTAAAATGAATCAGAGAAAATGTTTCTTCACTCAACGTGTAATTAAAGTCTGGAATTCGTTGCCAGAGATTGTGGTAAAGGCGGTTAGCTTAGTGGAGTTTAAAAAAGGTTTGGACAGCTTCCTAAAGGAAAAGTCCATAGACCATTGTTAAATGGACTTGGGGAAAATCCACTATTTCTGGGATAAGCGGTATAAAATGTTTTGTACTTTTTTGGGATCTTGCCAGGTATTTGTGAACTGGATTGGCCACTGTTGGAAACAGGACGCTGGGCTTGATGGACCTTTGGTCTGTTCCAGTATGGCAATATTTATGTAAGACTACTGACCAGATAGTAAGGTAGCTAGGAGTTGTTGCAGTGTACTCTGCCTACGTGCAACAAGTATCATAGTAGTAATTGGTAGGTATTATCGGCACATATATGTGACTGTCTCTGGAAAAACATGACTAAAGTCACCAGAAACAAGAAAATGAGGTTTTAATGAATTCTATTAGAGCAAACAGTTTGTAATACACCAGTCCCAACTCCATCCTTATATGTGAAAACATAAGTTACAAAAGTTCAACTATTGGATGATTTTATGTCATGGGTCCAAAAGCAGTCGCTTCTCAACATTTTGGATCTACAAGGTTTTGTAATGTTGATCTCCTCCCTTTGACTTTGATCAGCTTGTAGAGAGCTATGAGAGAGAGGAGGGTTCATTCTCTTCTTAAAAACCATTTATCTTGAGCTCCAGAACCACTTCAGTGCTCACATGACACAGGATCCTTTTGTGAGGAACTGGTAGCATAAACCCTTCTCCGCTTCATTCAGGTTAGGGCGAGCAAGTTCATAGGACCACAGCTGGAAAAAATGGCTCCCGTGTAGTGCTTGCTGCCACTTGTAAGTTACTTTATTAAAGGACAGAGTTGGACTTGAAACGGGAACAAGATTTAAAATAGTTCTGACCAAAATATAATTCACATAAGCTCATTTATATATTGCTTTAGGAAACACACTTTTGGCTTCTCTCTGCCACTCCTCCCCTCTCAACCAACACACAAAAAAGTTGTGAATATATTTTAATCTAATGCCATATTCTGCTATCTGGTGAATTAATTTCTAGGAAACAGTTCATGAGATAGTGAGTGCACATGTAAATGCTTGTAACTTGCTTCTTTTTGTACACCACCATTGAACAATAAAACACTGTAGTTCCTTTTTGTCTGTGCACCTTAGCATTATAACATTTGGTTAATATTGTAAAAGTTTCTTTGAACAACTGGTCTCCAGATGCCCCTTATAATCATTGTTTAGCATTTGGATTTCATGCAAAGCCATTTGAACATTAATCTGAGCCCATGCCTCCTAAGGCAGACTTGCGATAGTTAGAGTTCAAAGCACAAACAATTCTTCATTCTTTGAATATTTTTTCCTACCTGGCAGCAATCCTTCCCAGCTCCAGCAAGCAGAGACACACTTCCCTAGGCTGCTTATGAAGAACTGAAAAAAAGAGGGGAAAATGGGAGAGACATTCACAAGAGAAGATGTATTGTATCCATCCCAACAACCATCTAATATCCATTCACTTGAATTGCTTTCATAAATAGTTTAATGAAAATTTATCATTAAACTTCAACACATAAGTATGGTTGGCTAACCAAGCTTAGAGCCCCTTAAGGTGCGCTAGCATTTTTAGCGCGTGCTAAACATAAGTGTGCGCTAAACGTTAGAGACACACATATATATTCCTATGGGCATCTCTAGCATTTAGCGAGTGCTAAAAAAAAACAAAAAGCTAGCACACCTTTGTAAAGTTGATGAAGCAGGGGGAAGCAAAAAATTGTTTTATATATATAAAAATTTTCAAGTATTTGGAAAATAAAGAATTTCTTAGACGCTGGGCTATTTTTGACTGTTGGACAATTTTTGCCCCCGTCTTTTGAAGGAGATGAATCTTTTGAGTGTGTCCGTTTGAAGTTGCTTTAATCAAAACTAAGCAGGAAAGGCCTAGCCCTCACTTAATCTTAGTAATACCTGACCTCTCCACCTTCTGTTCTCGCCCTCAACCTCCCTTTTTCCCTTCCTATTTTCCATTACTATCTCTGATATTCTCTCTATATATGGTGAATCCTCTTTCCTATCTGAATATTGTAGTTCCTTTCCCTTTCTTTTGAATTCTTACCGTGTTCACCGCTTTGATCTGCTAAGTTAGCAAAGGCGGTATAGCAAATACCGGTAAACCAAACTAAAAGACCCCCTTGATGAACTTCCATACATGACTGGCAATCCTAATTGGTCAATCACTTTCCTTTGAAAGTCCTCCCAAAAGGGCATACAATATGTGCAGATTTTTTTTTTTAGAGAAACTAATTTGTGTAGGAAATAGCTATAGGTTCAAAAATGATATATATTTCACATTTTCTATAAGAGTTGGGTGGGATGTGAACTCTAATTAATACTGAATAGCACAGAATTCTCACCAGTTAGCAATGTACCTATGGATATGAAAACACCAATTATTCAGAGGGAACTACACACAAAAGGAAGGAATCTGCCTTGTTTTTTTGCTTAGGCTGCTGATCCAGTAAAGAGTTATTAGATCAATAATTATCTACAAAATTCATATTTGCTTCATGAGTATCTTTTATGCATTCTGATAGTGATTTTGGCAGGGTACACACCCAGCCAGTCTGCTTTTCTGAATCTCCACATTGAATAAGCATGAGGTAAGTTTGCACACAATGGAGAAAGTGCATGCAGATCCATCTCATACATATTCATTAAACGTTCTATTCTAGGTACACACTCAATAATTAGTTGTAATCTGTATATCATACATATTCTCCAACAACTGTTGTCAATTTTACTTGTCAATCTTTATTAAATGCTTTGTTCATTAATTAATAACATTACCATTCATATTTTAAAAACTTTTTCACACATCCCAATATACATACCATTTATCATTTATTCATTTTATATACCGTTTCTTATTGCTATTGCAAAACAGAACGGTTTACATTAAAAAAGAAATACTTCTCATGCAAACAAACAAATAAATAAGAACTCCAATCATTGATGGAAAAGCACAGCAACCCCAAAAGACAAAGAAATACATTTCTAGTAAAATCTAGCACACTCTTCCACATTTTCATATTCCCCCAGTCGAATGGTAAAAAATACAAACTGCAGGGTCATACAGATTGCAACACGATGAATTGTGTTTACGGCATTCAGTGTCCGTGTGGTTTATGGTATATTGGCCAAACCACAAAGAAAATTAAAATCCGAATAGCACAACATTTGAGCAATCTACGCACTGGTCGCACAGAGGCCACTATAGTATCCCCCATTGGCAATTTAAAAAAACATTTAGTACAGGAGTTACATTTTGTGGTATTAAGTCAAGTTAGATCTGAGAGAAGGGACAATATTCCTCTGATGTTATTGTGAAAGGAACAACGCTTGATATTTAGGTGGAATACGGTAATTCCTTATGGCCTTAAATAAATTGAGTGGCTGAACATTTAAGTGATGGTGTTTAAATACTGGGTTCCTGCTGCAACCCATGCGCATGTGTGGGTGTCCGTATTGGCATCTCCACGAGCAAATGGCTTATCGAGTGCTCAACAACCTATGGTAACTGGTAAGCATTATGAGATTTATGTATATATGTGCTTTATAAATGTATAACGGGAGAGACAGATAATACTACATTGCTGTTTCATGTAGAATATATGGCCTCTGAGGATGCTGGTTCCCTGCTCCATCTGCCCCAAAGTTCCGGGGCAGAGGGAGCCAGCGGAGCCGACAGCCGCACGGCTGCTCTCTGCAGCTAAGAATGCACTCGGGGGGGAGGGGGGGGGGGTCGTGCTGCACCCTGGGGGACGGACACCACTGCACCCGGGGGGGGGGGCGCAGTGGTGATCCGCCCCGGGTGGCAGCCAACCTAAGAATGCTACTTGTCAAATGCCACTTGGTGCGCGTCTGAAAATAAAAATGTTTTTTCAGATATGCTTATTGGATGTGCGCCAAAAATGAAATTACCGCAAGACCCACATGGTAGTTGGGCGGTAACTCCATTTTGGCGCACGTTGGGCACACGTAGATGCTTACGCAGCTTAGTAAAAGGGCCACTGTTTTCTAAGAACAGAATGCAATTACAAAGATTACCTGAGGGGGCAGTGAACAACTCTTCTCAGCATTTAACACTTGATGGTATAATCCAGGCATTCGTAAAAAATGTGAAGAATGAAGAAGTTTTATTCCCTCAAAATTCATTTGTCTCCTCATTTCCTCAAATTTCACCAAAATCATATTTCATGGCAAAAGATTTTGCTTTCAAAAAGGCCATCTTCTCTAGAATTAAAACATAGTTCAACGTACAACTGCGGCCTGGACTTCCCAGGGATAATTTATTTTGTCATAATGGGAAGCATAGTTTGGCTGATTATTTCTAAAATCAGAATGAAGGTGCTTAATACAATATGTGAACTGGTCACAATTTTCTATATGTAGAGGTGGGAAAAAATCCATCCTACTGATTTATGGGCTTACAGTATCAGTTGCCTAGAAGCTCCTAAGTGGATTCCAGATGTGAGTCTGGCCACTCACCCAGAAATCAACTTGAGCAGAATATTTTTGGCAGGTGGCCTAAGGAAACTTAATTGATCTGCACACAACAGGGGAAGTAGTCCACTGTAAATGGAGATCCTTGTGCACAAGGCTTTAAACTTTTCCTAGGAGGGTGATAAAATACCAGGGTGCCTTGTAGTGAATGTCTGCTTGGTGATTTCATTGAATTTTTAAAATCTTGGTAGTGCCAAATATCATGTACTAAAACACTTATTCAGCAGGGTCACAGATGTCTAACAACCCCAGGGTTCATGCAAGGAATTTACTGCTTTTAATCACTGCAAAATTTGTCCTTCCCCCTCAAGCGTGCTTTCTTTCACTCCCTCCGAGTACTATATTACCCCTCTTCTTCTCCCTCTGCCCCTTCCAGGACAGCAGTGTGTCCTGAGTCTGTCTGTCTATCTCAGTGCATGACACAACAGACAGCACTTCAATCCCTGAATGTGGGGACTGCGAGTCAACACATGCCCATGTAGTCTGTTGAGTGGGCTTCATGTTGGAATGGAAACCAGAATAAATAGTAGTAGGGCACCTGTAGGGATTGAGCAAGTGCTGAAAAATTCAGTCCCCCCTTTCATGAAAGGCAGGCTTGTTCCTAGTGCTATGCTTCGACTGTAACAGAACCACCCCACTGCTATGGGGGTGAGATTGACGTTGGTGTGGTGCGTGGAGGAAATCAAGGAGATTCAGACAAGCAGCTATGACCCAAGGATGGCCAAAGAGGTACCCAATTTTGCTGTCCACTATGTTGTCAAGTAGAACATGCAGGTCCTTCCCTTTTACTACAGAATCTCTTCTTAGATTTGATCAATATATTCAAAATGCTTCTATCATCCTCAAAGGGATGCTACACTGAGCAAAATGGTGAATTGCTTGGTCAAACATTAGAATACCAAGCAAGATGCAAATTAATGGCTTGATTCCTAAGAAAAAAGGTTTTATTCTAGCAGGCACAAAAGAACCAAAACTTTTTTTTTCCCAAATTGGGAGCAACTTATTCTGATACAGTCAACTCCAAAATAAAATGTGTTGCTTTAATGCTATTTCACAAGTGAGAAAAATGGATTGGCAATTCCAGGCAGTGATAAATAATAAAAAGGGACAAATTAAGCACTCTCCCCCAGATTCTATATTGAATGCCTAGAGATCCATACCAATGCATGTAATTTAACAAGTTTAACAAGCTAATGAGTGCTAATAACAGCACTTAACAAGCAATAATGAACACTAATTGGCACTGATTAAAATTTACATGCACAACTTACTAAACGCATTCTGTAATGAAGTGTGCCAAACTTCTAGCACGTGCAGGCAAAAAGGGTCATGGTTATGGGGAGGGAAATGGGCATTTTGTGGGTGTTCTGAAATTAAGTGCATAGTTATAGAATATGGTCCAGTGTGTATAAATCTATGTACCGGGATTACGCCATGTTTTCATTGGTATACATGGATGCGCGTACTTTTAGGCACTGAAATAGCAACTAAGCTTATTCTACAATCAATGTCAAAATCTAGGCATCGATTACAGAATATGCTTATAGTCGGCATTGATTTCAGCGCCAATTTTTTTAGGCGCCATATATAAACTCATCCTGTATGGGCCCCAAATTCAGCTGGTAGCAGGCAGCACCTTCGCTATCCGCTGCCAGTGTTAAACCTGCATATTCAATGCTGGGCCATTTCTGGTGGCTGGAATTGAATATCTAGGGGGGGGGGGGGGTTAACCGCTAAAAAAACAACCAACCAGTTATGTCGATATTCAGTGCTAACCGGTCAAAGATAGAACAACTATATATATGATCCTATTTGACGCTAAACTGATCTGGTTAGGCGCTGAATATTTATTTGTTGCATTTGTATACCACATTTTCCCACCTATTTGCAGGCTCAATGTGGCTTACAATTTTCCGTCATGGCTTATGTCATTTCAGAATACATATACAATTGGTAATATATATAGAACATGAATGCTAAATGATCAGGTAAAAAAGGGAAAATATCAAGGTCTAACTGGATAAATCATGCGATATTTATTTATTTTATTTATTGCATTTGTATCCCACATTTTCCCACCTCTTTGCGGGCTCAGTGTGGCTTACAATAAGATATGAATAATGGAAATACATTTGTTAACAACTTGGTTATGTGTTACATTGTAGAAGTTATGTGAGACCATCGAAGTATCATTAAGACTATAACAATGGGACATCAACATTGAAACGTTGGAAAGAGACAATGGGAAGCTTAAAGGGCAGTATTAAGACACAGAGACATATGGTGTACATAATTCCTGTGAGTAAACGTATGAGTGATGTGGAATTACGGGGGACGAGGGTTAGAAGTGGATGTATGATGCATTGATGATTAGTGAGTATGGACTCTATGTGTTTTGGCTCTTGCCATAAATTGTTTCAAACAGATGGGTCTTCAGTAATTATGCACTACATACTAACTAGTAATTTTCAGCAGGAGATAAACCAGTTATCCCCCACTGAATATTGCCCAGTAGGTGCCGATATGCTACTTAACCGGTCAGGAATGGCCGCTAACCAGTTAAATATCACTGAATATCAGGGGGTATGTTAATGGACACCAGTTATGTACACCATTTTTTTCATTTGAAAAATTTCCCCTTATGTTCAGTTGGTTTCACCTTGTGCGAATGAAAATATTTAGAGCATGTTATCACCTAAGGCAACTTGACTTTATGCACATTAATTTACAGGCTAACCCACATTAAACTGTTAGTGCACTTTAAAAATTTAGTGCTTAGAAAATCAATGCATTTCCTCGGGGATCCCAGCAAATTAGAATAGTACAATCAGAACTGGACAGGATAAGACCCAAGCTGTCATCCTATATAATAATTCTCACCTCCAACGTTCCATGCTTGGGACCGTGGCTCCCTGGCTGCAAGCGGTCTGCGAAGCAGACACGCACGGACGTCACTGACGTCAACACAGCTGATTCCAAGGCAAGGGGAGGAGTGCGCGTGTTTCCCTACTCCTCCTACTGCCTCGGAATCAGCTGTCACCCCCCCCCCCCCGTGCTATGGCCCCCTCAAAACCCACCCCTCCCGCGAACCTGTCGATCCCCCCCCCCCGCCGGAACGCCGAAACCTGCCGCTGCCGTTGTTGTGCTACCTTCCCTTCCCTTCCCGTAGGTTCTTCAATCATCTTCTTAGAAAGTTTAACTCCGTGCGTCTGACGTCAGACGCACGGAGTTAAACTTTCTAAGAAGATGATTGAACAACCTACAGGAAGGGAAGGGAAGGTAGCACAACAACGGCGGTGGCGGTGGCGACAGTTTTCGGCGTTCCGGGGTGGGGGTGGGATCGACAGGTTCGCGGGGGCCATAGCACGGGGTGGGGGGGGGGGGGGGGAATTGCCTGCCTAAGGCCCGTTTCCTTACCTACAGAAACGGGCCTTTTTTACTAATGATTTATGATGCAGCATCACAAGATGACAATAGCCCCAAAACTAGAACTACAAAGGCAAAAATAGCACAGCAGATACTCTACACACGGGCATGCAAGCATACAGGATAGCAAACCCATTTCTTGAGGAGGAAGTCCTTTCTGGATGAAACAGGGTTTGATTAATCACTGGCTCCGTACCTTATAACCATCCAACATTATAATACAGTCAATTAAACCAAAATAGACCATACATTTTGAAAAATGGCTTCACTAGGAGCTCTATGAGTTCTGTTCCAGGGTAGAATAAGCCACAGGAACCAACGTTTCAAAATGACTGGGAATGCCAAAACAATTCAACTGCCCCTCCCTGAACACAATACACAATCAAAGGAGCTTGATCCAGCACCCACTGGGTTCTCAGTCTGTTGGATCCTGTACTACTGCCGCAGATTATGTACAAATTTGTAATGAATGTAATTGGGTTTAACAAACCAGAAATTTTTTAAAAAGTCACTACCACCGGACATATATCACATGTTAATCATCAGCTGACCCAAGCTGCTTCTGTACCTCAGCCAAATTACTTATTGGGAACACGGAATTTGAAAGCTTTTCAATACGAGATCATAAAAATACAAAAGTGGCTCTACTCAAGGAGACTATGGACATAACTTATGCTTACTTACTGTACATTTGTCACCACTGAATATATACATATATCTGTATATGGATAACGTGTCTATACATATTATTTATATACCAGGACATATGCATTTAACTTAAGTGGGTAGCAGCTAAATATTGTCACCATCCATATGATTTTCAGGTCTCACCTCCTGCAGTCCGTCCCAAATCTCACCCAAATGTATAGCAATTATATATATACTTAAGTCCTGTTTTTTGGCTTATTGATTGGGTAACCCAAGGCCTTATGTTGAAGTCCTTTCAAATACTGACCTTAGTGTATCTAGGCTAGAGTTAGAAAGGCTGGCTGAGAACCAAGGAAGACATGGTTCTTACTACACTGAACATTTGTGTGAAGGTGTGTAAACTTCAATATGATGGGCACCAAATAAACTCAAAATGTATCTGTGCATCTGCTTCAGATTGTCCCAAGAGTGCATCCCCTATACTGTAATGCTCCTTTAGGCTTTTGCAGCCCGAATGAATGACCCTGCATTATTTTCCAATTAAATCTTAGCTGCCCAGCTCTAGACCATACTTGAGATCAGTTTGTTTTGTAACACATTTGCCATGCTTTGGGTTTCCTCAGATTTACCCAGGGCCGCCAAGACAGAGCCGGGCTGGGGCAGGGCTGCCTCCAGGCCCCCCTCCTACACTCAGGATGCAGCCACCGCTGGGCACCCCCACCCACACTTGGGATGCAGCCGCCGGGCCCAACCCAAAGCGCAGCTGCTGCCCCTCACTTGCTCTCGGGCCCCCCTTTGAGGCGGGGGAGGAGATGACACACTGACATTGGGGGTTCCCGACCCCTACATCAGTGCGTCTACTCCTCCCCAGTCTCCATGGGGGGGGGGGGGGGGTCCAGTGCCGCAGTCTGTCTCTCACCTGCTCCAGTTTGCCAGGACAAAGACATACCCCAGAGCCAGGTGCCATGCCTGGGTGATTTTTGCCCCCCCCCCCCCCTCAGTGGCCCTGGATTTACCTGGTTCAAAGTGGTCTGTTCATTTTCATACTCTTTTTGGGCAACATAAGGGACCAACCTCTGGGTTACAAACAGTTGACCAGTTCCCAGAACTCTCATTTTATTTTACTATATGTAAGCACGACAATATTGAGCAGTGAGAAAATATGCAATTCTATTGAAGAAAGTCATTTAAAAGAGTAAATGTTGATGGAAACCAAGATGGCTGCTGCAAGGTTGCTTCTGCCTATGGGAGCTCCTGCTTAAACATATTGATGTAAAGTGTGCTGTTCTCCCACTCCCTGCTATGGTGAAAAGGAAGAAAATCTTAACATTTTCCTCTTTGAAGTCTTTCTGGTACTATGCTGGCTCATGGTCGATGTTGGTGCTACCACGAAGGAGTCATTCACTGGCATGGTTTCTTCCTTGCCCGAATGAGGCATTGTAAAGTCAAAATGTTCTGTCCCCATCTAACTGACTGCAAACCTTCTATAACAGGGCCATTTAGACATGATCAGGCTTAAAGTCAGATATAAGAGAAATGTAACCAAGGTTAAAGGAAAGAGAAGGGGAAGGGAAAAGAGGGAAACAAAAAATAATACTTTATAGTCTATGGGAAAATCAAAAGTAAAATGGGGTTGTACTTGTGCTGGCGAACATTCCGCCGGTCAGTAAGGTAACTTGGAATGGGAAGATAAGGAGGGGTTGCCTAGGAAACGGGAGCTTGTGACAGTTGAGTGGTGCTTATGGCTTTGAAGAAGAAGGTGTGTTGTGAGTGAGCTCTGAGAGAGAGTTGAGGATTTGAAGGCATTTGTTAGGGGAAAGTAGTATGGTTAAGGTAAAAGTGTGGGAATGAGAAAAGAGAAAGGAGGGTAATAGGGAAAGTGTGTACAGAAAGTCTGCCTGGTGTAAAGTGGCTGTTGGATGATTGGTGAAGGGTAAAAGGAAAGGGATTGTTAGTGAAAAGGGGAGGGCTACAGATAAAGGGTGAATGGAAGAAAAAACCCAGTCTTAGGTGCAAAAGGAGGGAAAAAGGAGGCTGTGGGGGTTTTCTCCATATTAAATATTAAAGGAGAGGTGAAAAGAATGTTCACTGATTGAAGAGAGAGAGAGAGAGAGAATCTTGAGCAGAGTGAGTGACAGCTAAGCACCGCAGCACCCAGAATAGGGAATTGCAGTACAGCTTAGGTGTTAGAAGGGAATATCTACTTAATTTTATTTGGATTAGAGAAGTTGGCCACAGTCTTGCAACATTGTTTAATATCCCTTGAAGGTTGCTGGCAATTTTCAGGGAGAGAGGGTCTTGCTTCCAATTATTTTAGTTTTAAGAGAGAGGTGTAGGGAGAAGAACGGAAGAAGAAGAGAAAATACCTCGATGATCCGGGCCCCAACGCAAAAAAAAGTGTTGCAACTTTCAACATCAAACCAACAGCTAAGTGACAGAAATCCCTAAAGGAGAAAAGAGACAGAGAAAGAAAAAAATCTTACCTGAAAGTTGGTCTGAGTATTGGTGGCTCCTGGAAAGGTGTAACCTGTAATGTTTACTAAGTTATATTGTGAAGTGTGGTGTTCTGTGTAGAAACATGAATGTTTAGTTATTGATACAGTTAAGAAACACAAAAGGGGGAAAACCCTATTATTACTTGTTGCATGCAACTAAATTATTTACAATTAAATGTTTTTTATTTAACTGGAAAGGAGTCTATTGTGTTTCTGCCTAAAATCAGGGGAAATCCCTACAAATAGATTATTTTTCCTCTCGTGTCCTTTGAGGGCACGAGACGTGGTTAGTATATTTGTTCTCCTTCCACTTCTGGGAGCTGGGTTCAGAGCCACGACTACATAGAAAGGCAAACAGAACCCAGCGTTTACCACACATTTCAATCAGAAGTGAGGGGGGGATACAGAAAGGCTTTGCTAACACTGAAAAAACTATAGCTTAAGAAGTACTTCTCAGAGCATTTTGCTCTATTTATATGTGTTGTGACATAGCCAGTGAAGCTGCCAGGGAGCTGGCTGAAAACTTTTAAGCCGATCTTAGAAAATTATCGGCCGATGGTGATTAGAGAGGCAAATGGACACCATTCCAACAACAAGGTCTCCCAGGAGAAAGAGTCCAGCAGTCTAGCAAGATCTATGAACAGTATCCATTAATTGACGCAAAATATGGTTTCTGTTGATTTGTTAAACTCAGTTATACCAGTGCAATTTTCAACTGAAGACCAGTGTTTTTTAACCCAGTCCGAAACGCACACAGTCAGTCTGATTTTCTGGATGCCCATCATAAATAAAGTATGAGAAAAACATTGAGGCCAGAACCTGCAAATCTCTTATGCACATTCATTGTGGAGACTGGCTGGGTGTATCTGAAAATAGCTTGAGAACCCGTTTGAGTCCTTACTAAAATCGTGATAGTAGAATATAATTATAAAGGTGTCATGCCTTCAAAAGGGGTACAATTTAAATTGCAATTAAAGGACATCCGATGATCATACTTTTAAATCTGAAAACCTGAATAGCTGATATATATGTTAAAACACTCCCATGAATTCTGAAAGCCAGAAAGCACAGTGTGCAAAACTGCAATCTGTATTTGAATCTGTGGTTGTTGAACATTTCTTAAATCACATTAAAAAAACAACACACTTGGAAGTGATGGGCTGTACCCCCAACTGCTAGGATATTTATTTTGTAAGAGTTATAGCAGATGAAGCAGGGTTCTAAGCTGGACAACTAACTTTGAACTCTACGAGGGAGCTTATTCAACATGCAACTGGTATAAAGGATACCCTTTGAGGAATTTAGGTGCTGCTAACTGGATATGCACCAGCGAGTGGAATCTTCAGCGGTAGCACCCAGGCAGTGCCATTGAATAGATGTCCTCTGACTGCCTCGGCACTACCTGCTGCCTTAGCACATTCAGACCCCTAACCAATAGCCAATCGGATAAAGTGAGGACACCATATTTGCTGAATATGGCAGCTAACTAGATAGTGATTCCAGTATGCACCAGATATTCCAAATACCTGTACTGAAGATCCAATGTAATTTCAACCATGGCGATCGGCTACAGGCAGAATATCAGAATCTGTGGGGACCTTTTACTAGGCCGCGTGTCTACGTGCACCCAACGCATGCCAGAATGGAGTTACCGCCCGGCTACCACGTGGCTCTTACGGTAATTTCATTTTTGGCATGCATCCGATATGCGCGGCTGAAAAATAATTTTATTTCCGAACGCGCGTCAAGTGGCATTTGACGCGTGTAAGTCATTAGCACCCGGTTACCACGTGAGACTTTACCACTAGGTCAATGGCTGGCGGTAAGGTCTCAGACCCAAAATGGAGGCGCGGCAATTTTCATGTTGCCGCACATCCATTTTTGGCAAAACATTTTTAAAAAGCCATTTTTTAATGGGTGCGCTGAAAAATGGATCTGCGTGCGCCCATAACGTGCCTACACTAGCACAGCCCATTTTTCAGCGCGCTTAGTAAAAGGATCCCTGTGTGTTTAAAAAGGGATGGAAGATGTTGCCAGTGGATCACAGTCTTTATCAGTCCCTTCCATTTAGGCTGTGGGGGAAGAACTTAAATGAAACCTGAAAGAATGATTAGGAACGACTACTTGGTTTCACTGCATATTTAGAGTAAGAGGAGAGGTGCAATGTTTTTAGTATAAATATGTATCATTTGTTTGTTACATTTGTATCCCACATTTTCCTACCTATTTGCAGGCTCAATGTGACTTACAAAGTACAGTAAAGGCGTTTGCCATTTCGGTTGATAACAAATACAAGATTGTGTTGAGATCAGATGAGGTAGAAGTGAATCAGGCGTCCTGGGATCGAGGGGAAAGAGGAAAGTAAATTGTCCAGTGCGAACATTGATTATGTTGTGTTGCTGGGTGTGAGGATTTATGTTGGATAGGTGGGATAAGCTTTTTTGAAGAGGTTCTCAAGCTATTTTTTTTTAATGATTTCCTGAAGTTCAGGTGGTCATGTATTGTTTTCACTGCATATGTGAGTCCATTCCTTAGTTGTGCGCTTATGTAGGAGAAGCTAGATGCATAAGTTGTTTTGCATTTGTATCATGCATAAGATGCATAGATGCATAAGTTGTTTTGTATCATTCAGTATTGCTGTGACTAAATGATGTCTGTATCAGTACATTAGCTACACTATTCTTTTGCAAAATAAATTACTAATGACATTTGTCAAACAATCCTAAATTTAACCAGGAAACATGCATGACAAACTGGATATATAAACGGTACAGAATCTCCATACCGGGATGGGGGGGGGGGGGGGAATCTTTTCTCAGGCTGTCAAGAGCTTCTTGACAGCTTTATCCATGGTCAGTGTGTATAGAGCTGATGCTGGAGATTTCAAGAATATGAGTTGACAGCAAGGACAGTTAGCACCGAGGTAAAGCTATCAGTTGCAGCACAGACAGGGTCTTCACCCAGACACTCAAAGACCTTTTCGGTAGCTGAAAACAGGAGCCTCTTGATACCAAGACACTGGCTCCATTTATTCCCCACACAAACAAATTCGCCTTTCAGCCAAACAGTTCCTTGTGTTATCTGAAGTTCATCTCTCAAGCTAACAGTGGGTTATTTTTACCAGCAGTTTTCCATGAAAATACCGCATTGAAGCCTTAAAAAATGTCACATTTCCTTTCATAAAGGAACTGTACAAAGAGGACAATGATAGCTATAATGGATCGTCTTAGTAATCTTGCTTTGTTCTGCAGTGGGTCAGGACTCTCACCACTTGCTGAATTAGAACCTAGTGATGGGCCAAAGGTTATTTCGGGTTACCATAGGGAATGTATTTTATTTGTAACATTATGTGGTAAACTGCCAGTTTTTCTTCACTGTACCTTTATTACAATTACTCTTATCTTTATCTGCCCAGGAAGCTTCACCGAGTGACTACATTTGGATCATGGCATGAGAGGGACCCAGTGAGTAATTTCATAAAGGCATTTGCTCCATCTGGAACATTTCTTATTTTTAACTAGTAATTTATTTGGAAGTCAACTTTATTGGAAAGGTCAATCTGAAAAGGAATAACTTGAATTTATTTCTACAGCAGACCTCATTCGTATGCAAATACCAATGGTTATATATTTCCTGTATCAAAGAGAGCAGAAACCATCTCCAATGCAGGAAATCAGGCCTTCTACAGAGGGGGCAGTATATAATTTATAAATGGTGGTATCCACTACAAAAAAGGTCAAAATCAGATTAAGACATACACAAATTAGATGTATGCCTACAACCCCTAATATTTTGGGGCCCTGTCAAATGTGACTAGGACTCAAGAAACTAGAGTTTTCAAATGGATTTTTTTCAGGTCTTTTTAAATTTTTGCATTAAAGTTCTACAGCCAGAATGATGGCCTAAGTGTAAAAATGTCTGGAGTTTATACCTCTCTAACATATTAATCTTCCCCCTGTGTGAAAGAGCCTGCCCTGTCTGCTTTCCAGTGGCACTAGCAATCCATTCCAAAATTTCCAGTTCTACTCAACAATCCCATCCAGGATGGAACTGTGACAGGAATCAGTGGGTAGAATCCAGCCAATGAGAAGACACTAGGGGTGGAGCATTGGATGGAAGATTTACTGACAAAAAGGAGGAGGAGTGAGCCAGAGAATGTTCCTGTGCTGTTCAAGTGACCTTTCTTCCTGAGGTGAGAGTATAAGCTCTTAAAGGGCAAGTGGCTGACCTTGGAGAGAACCAGTGGAATCACTGAGTGGCCTGGAAAGGTTTGTTAAAATTGGGAGGTGCGGGAGTGGGGGGAAAGAGAATGAGGGCTGCAGATTGAGAAAAGAGCTGGCAGCAACTGCAAAACATTGTACATGATGATGGAGAGAGCTGGTTGAGATGCGGGACACTCACTGATGCTTTCAAATATTACATCAAGGTGTGTTTTTTTTTTTAAATCTGATTTTGGAGCTTCCACCATTGTCATCTCTGGCTTGTACCAGGCAACACTATTTTTCATAGCACTACTATATGTGAGCAACATTTTACCTGAATAGTTATCACCATGGTATAACATGTCCCTACCCAAGAGCATACAATCAAAGTAAATACCTGAGGCAATGGGAGATAAAGTGATTTGCCCATTCGTCACAAGTTTGTTAGTGGCAAAAGCAAGATTTTATCCCCGACTTCCCCAGTTCTTAGCCCATTGCTCTAACCACTAGGCTTCTCCACTTGAAGAACTGCTTGTAGAGCCCCTCCTAATCATTCACAACCTGCTACTACCACTACACCCAGAACTAGGCCTGCAGCTTTTCCCCAATGCAGAGAGGGAAGATCTCAGTTAGAAAGGAACATTTTAACAAGCAGTTTAACTTGCATGCAAATGAGCTATAGTTTAAATATAGCATTCTATACATACCTAAACCTTCTGATTCAAATAGGCATGTGTCGCCCACGCCAACATCTCTACACCAGGATAAGAAATTGGCAGTGTTGTCCCTTGCAAAAAATGACCCTGAGGGGGCGTTGGCTCGGCATGGAATCTTCTTCCCTGGAAGGTTCTACAAAACAAAGAAACATAGTAACACATTCAATATGGCAGATAAAGACCAGTATGGTCCATCCACTAGGTACAGTTCCATTCCAGAGATACAGCGCTGAGCCATATCTGTCAGAAAAGCAGAGGCGTTTTTAAAATGGCTGTGTTTTCCATTTCAGTACAGAGCAACAAAACACTTCTGAATCTTTCTAGCTTCTAGCATGAAAAATACATAGACTTCCTTAAAAAAAAAATACAAATCAGGTAACTTTATATCCTGTGCTATCCTAAGTCAACTTATTAAAATTCTTCTCCTATGATATAAAGGAACTGGCATCTATGGTATATAAGGTTTTGCCCAGTATATATCTATTTAAAACCAATACAAAAGAGATGGCAAGGTTGGTCAGCATTTCAATCCCCGAGTTGGTTCTTCTTAGGGTTACCATATTTGTGGAGACAGAAAAAATAAAAATGGTTGCTACCTTTGCTAAAGAAATATTTAATCACAGTTAATGAACACACATCAAGCAATGACTTACAGTACAGCAATAGACAATCTACATTCAAAAACTTCCAGATTTGAGTTTGACTGAGTCTGAGTTTAAGCATACTAAGCAGAAGAGCAGATATCCCTCAACAACTTTGGCTGGCTTTTGAAATACACGTGAAAGTCTTTGCATGATATATGCTTAAAGTTGTGCCACACGAACAATATTCCTTGACAGATTTAACCATCAGGGGAACAGAGAGGGGATCAGCACTGCATTTCTCTCTCTTTAGCACCCCCATATGTCCAGACTGACAGCTAGAGATGGTTTCTCTCATTATGTGGGTAGGTGCATTGGTCAGTCACATAAAAGAAAAAGAGGACATTTCCCTAAAAATTAAAAGTCCTGGAGGACATATGTGAAGATGGCTAAAAAGAGGACATGTTCTCTTAAAAGAGGACATAATTCTTCTACTTCCCAGGTCAACTAAGGACCAAAAGAATGCTCCAGAAGTAGCATTCTGAGGATCCCAGGAGGGGAAGAGGGAGAGGAGGTTGTCATTGCTCAACGGCGAAATCTTGTGGACAGATTTAGGGCCCACGATCAATTGGATCCTGCCCAAAGCCTTGGTCCTTAGTCTATGAGAAAGGAAAATTGCTGCAATGACCAGAATGTGTTGTGGAAAAAGGGGAATACAAGAAAAAAGTGGAAACATTTTTTTAGACATGTTAATGAAATTAACACATGTTCAACGAATTTAGTGTGCACAGACGAACTGAATGCACATCTCTTTATTAGTCCCTGCTTCTACCATACTGTTAATTGCCATTGGAGTTTAGCAACTCTTCAGGCACTACACCACGATTCAGATAACGGTATGTGGTTGCCATGTCACATGTGTTTAGTAAGTACACGAAGAGAATCTGTGATTTTCATGTATGTGCAATTGCATATGTTTTTTAAATCAACTTTTTCAGTATGACTTTTGTCGGTATGTAAGAAAACAGACATACATTTTCTCCTGGATTCTATAAAGGTCACCAAATTTGGGCACGGATCTCAGATCTGCACACAATACTAATTACAGACATTATCAATTATTGATGTTAATTGGGTCTAATTAGGACTTACACATGGATCTGCCTATGTATTATTCTATAACACTATACACCTAAATTGTTTCACATGCACAAGGAATTGAACCCTGTTCTCCAGGATCTCAACCCACTGCTGACCATCAGGCAGCAGTAGGAATCGAATCCGGTTCCCCACATCCACAACTTGCTGCACTAACCATTAGGTCACTCCTCCACTCCATAAATTTGATTTATGGAGCATCTGGTTCTGTTCTGAAGCAGCTAGTTTTATAATACTTTACAGAAGCCAGTTCTGGGAAACTAGACAGACATTCTCCCTAAAGAGCTTTTTAGGTCTTGCCCATGCTGTGCTTTGGTTAGTTAAAAATATCAATGTTCCCAATCCAAGTGATTCTTAGAAGCATCATATATACCTCAAAAAAACACAAATCATAAAGATTAGGAAGGCTTCACCTGATCCAAAGGATGGCCATATGGATAAATACAGGATTTTAGAATATTTCTACACGACACCACCTTGGAGGTCAGTAATACAGAACAGAATAAAGTATTTGTACTGTTCCAAGGTGACTCATGGAGTAAGAAGCAGTGTGAGACCTTTGCAGTGGAATCAAGGGATAAGCTCTTCTTACATCTTGCTACTAATCTTTCTAGGATGAATAAATTCTAGTCAAAGAAGCTTCCAATGTGAGCAAAACAATGTTCCGAGGAATTGGCCAAGTGACTCACCTCAGTCAGTTACTTACTTTATAAAATTCACTCACTCATGTTTGGCACACAACAAAACAATTGCACACAGCAAAACGCAAAAATGACTGAGATATTTATGAACCTCGCCATGCCCTTGTCTCACCTAAAACACATCCCCTTGGGGACATGCATAAACATCTGAATACTGGTTTATGCATGTATCAAAAGCAGTTAAGGCTTGTAAAATGAGAGCCATAATGTAATGCAAACCTACATGGAAATATATTATTCATTCACAGGTAAACAAACCTGAGAGAAACAGCCACACAAATTAAACAGCAGAAAACTTAAGTGTAGACGTCCCAGATGGGAACAAACAACAATACAGAGCCTCAAACCGAAGGAAGCAAAATTTATTAAATGACCCAGTACAGTCCATGTTTTGGCTAATGCTTGCATCAAGGGTCGTATAACGATAGCTTCCTTAAAATTGGTCAGAAGACATCCAGACATAAAACTACAAATGTAATTGTTCTAGTATGCTTATAACCTTATACGATCCCTGACGCAGGCATTAGCTGAAACACGACCGTGTTGGGTCTTTTAATAAATTCTGCTTCCTCTGGTTTGAGGTTCTGCCTTTTTGTTTGCTTCCATCTGGGCCCTCCACATTTCATTTTTTTCTGCCTCTTGTTCATTCACAAGAAAAGTTGGCCAATTCAAAGTATCCCTTTGGAAAATAGTTCTGTTTACTATAGTGGGTAAATGATAGCTCATATAAATCTCTGTTTTTAAAGGATTCCTCCCAATTGCCAACTGTAAGAAAACTTAATGCATTTGCTGTCAAATGTTTTCCTTCCCACATTATATTAAATATGAGGTTTCAGGGTAAAATTTCTCCCTCTCTCTTAATTTCATGAATATCTTTGGCCTTTATTTGGTATTTGAGAAAAAAAAACTTGAATGCTATGCTAACATAATGCCCAGATTTCAAAAACATTAAAGACTGCATTCATTTTAGAATTTGTATCTGATTTTAGAAGAGCATCTCTTATCTTTTACAAAGGTGGCAGAGGTCAGTGGTTATTAAATATTTTAGGTGAGATAGGAGTTACTCTAGGGCCTATTGATTAAGCAGCATTACAGCCCATAAAAGCCATATTACATATCTAATGGCAGTGTGTTAACTGCTGCATGAGACACCTAACACGCAAACACGTATTAGGGGCTGCTCAGACAAATCTTAAATGTAATAATGCATATCATATCCCCTCCCCCATTTTTCCTCTCCTATAGGGTACACATATTTAGATCCGCAAGCATAATCTCATACGACTTCCGATGCAGACCTCACAACGTTTTGATTGCTTTTCTCTGGATCACCTTTAGCCTTTCCTTCTGAGATATGATCTCCAGAACTTCAGCTGTGGCCTCACCAAGGACCTGGAGGCATTAAACCTCCTTTTTCTC
Organism: Microcaecilia unicolor; assembly: GCF_901765095.1. Taxonomy (NCBI): domain Eukaryota; kingdom Metazoa; phylum Chordata; class Amphibia; order Gymnophiona; family Siphonopidae; genus Microcaecilia; species Microcaecilia unicolor. The sequence goes on from NC_044034.1 coordinate 146,581,196, forward strand.
TACTGCTACTACTACTTATTTCTATAGCGCTACTAGATGTATGCAGGGCTGTACATCTCTCCCATTGGAGGGGAAAAAACAGATTAAGAACTAAGGGGCCCTTTTACTAAGCAGCAGTAAAGCTAATGCGTGGGTAGCATGCACCAAATCGACCCTACATCAGGGGTAGCACGAGCCCCTGTGGTAGTTTCAAAGTTGACTTGCATGGTTTCCCGCAGTAGAAAATAATTTTCTATTTTCTACCACAGGGGGCATTCCCAGCAGTAATCAGCAGCACAGCCATATTAGTGTGTGCTGCATGATTATTACATGAGTGGCGCGTGAGCCCTTACCACTAGGTCAAAGGGTGGCAGTAAGTGCTCAGGCAGTAAGTAGCTATGCACTACTTTTAATTTTAGTGCATGGCCAGTTACTGCCCCGATAAAAAAAATGCCCTTTTTCCCAGCCACGGTAAAAAATGGCCCAACGCATGCCAATTTCACACATCCAAACCACCGCAGGCCACTTTTTACCACTGCTTAGTAAAAGAGCTCCTAAATTCAGTAAATGGCACTCAAATTTGGGCACTGGGCATTGTTCTCTAAACAGTGCTCCGAGTTGGATGCTGTTTATAGAATAGTACTTTGTGCCAGGACCTGCGCTCAACTTCTAGGTGCGAGGATTTATATTGACTGTAATATTCCTGTATATAATGTGTACAGTGTTGTGTACATCTAGCAATGCTATAGAAATAAGTAGTAGTAGCAGGAGCAGCAATTAGTGCCAATTACTGGTGCAATTTATAGAATTCTCAAGCACGTGGACTCACCACTACTTTTACACATTTATCATCATTCAAGATTGTAATCATGGAGTAGAAAACAAACAAAATCCTTCATAATGCACAACAGTTTTACACTGAGAACTATAATCAGGCAATTTTTTAAAGTAATTTGAGTTTGTTCTATAGCAAATCATTCAGGAATAATTAGATTTCCATATGGCAGCACTAACTTTTGTTGACACAGTGTAGTGTATCAGATGATTTGAAACAGCAGTGCTTAGTCTCTGCTCTCAGATATCATGGAAACAGGTCCCCTGCTACTCCTTCTTTTACAGCCTGGTCTACGTGTGCATGCATGTGGTTTCAGGCAGGATGTGAAAGTGCGAGCGAAATGCATGAGGTAATGCTGGAAAACTTCCACCAGATTCACCCACTTTCACTGATGCTTCAAATCACAAAGAAAAAAATGTTTTCATCTCTAAAAATAAAGTTTTATAAAAAGTTGACAATGAATTAAAATGAGAAAATAAAACAGTCCAAAGAATTTATTTCTGTTGGTCTCAAAACATTCAAAGAATGACCCCAGCTGTCAACAAGTTCCCGCTAATAGTGGCTCAGAACTTTTCATTTTTTGTTTCGAACGTTACTTCACATACAGGAGGTGTAGTGAGAGAGATCATTTTAATTCAACTGACAGAAAAACAAAATAATTACAATAAGCTCCCTTCTCTTTCCTATTTTTCTTTCATTTTGCAAGAGTTGACATTTTCACAAGTTTGGTAATATCAATACCAGGTCTGCCTTATGAATCTAGGGGGGGGGGGGGGGGGGGATATACCGGGGCAATGCTATGCTACTGTACCTGAATGTAACCCTCCTTGAGTTACAACTGTAAAAGGTACAAGCTAAAATCAAAATCCTTCACTCATTTTTCACCACAATCACATTCATAGGAGCCAACTTTTCAAAATGATTGAAGGAAGTTGCCTTTCCCTGGACATAGTCAAATTAGTATTGGGGTGCTCGAGCACCCACAGAGCTGGATCCTATGACCACATTCAGGCTTCATATGGATGTACAGAACGCACAAGGTGTGGTGATTTTGCAACCTCTACACAAAATTTATATTAAAAGATTCAGATATAGCAAGCCAAGCATAGACTATTGGGGCCCAGTGCACAAATTTGCAATGGGGCCCTAAATCCTGTCAGCAAGCTGTGCTTTCTTTAGCTTTGGGCAGGCTTGAGAAGACCCTGTGGCATAAAGGCCCACAGAAATTGATGTATACACAAAAGAACAGAAACCCTTGCAGGCTTGCAATCACACAGGAAGCAGTAAAGGTGACTCAAAGGAAGACTGCTCTTGAATAAAGAGTTTATTGAACAGACTTCGCATGTCCATGTTTTGGCCAACTGACCTGCTTCAGGAGTCTCAATGCTGTTAATGTGGCATATGTCTCAACTCAGGTTAGGATTTTAAAATCTATCAGTGCTGAATGCAGGTCTTGGCGGGAACCACTGATACTGAACTGTAGTAGTACTCAGGAGAAAATGTCTAACAATTTGCAGGACTGGAGCGCAAAGAGTCTCTAGTCCAAAATGAAAAAAACCTCTCTAAAACCAGTACTGAGCATGAAATGCTAATTCATGCCATTGTGACCTTTTTATTTTGTAGACTGGAATCAGGCATAAGAAAGCCACAACTTAAACCATAAACTACAACTCAATGCTCTTGATTTTTTGTTGTTGTCTCATTATTTCAAATACATTCAGTATCTTTTGTGCTGTATTACAGATTTATGTACATATATAAGCAATTGTCTATCCATTAAGCCTACACTTTATTTTACCTAACATTCTTCAGATATTATGTAGCACCCAGCAAAGATTCCAAAGTCTATGCACAAATATTTGATGGAGGAAAATTACCAAAGCTGATGAAAGTCTATATTGTCATATTACATAGCAGAGGAAACTATCCCTGGATTGTCAAAACAGCTTGTTATGGTATTAGTTATGAAAAGACTATTTTGTCACTTATTAAACTGCAATTCCAGGTCATAAGGTGGTCTGATCAGCAGGTAGTTACAAAAAAAAAGTGTCGACCCAACACCTATGGCTACAAAATGCAGAGAACATGTTGGAATGAGTGAGAAAGTTTCCAGTAGGAATGATGCTACAATTCACAAATTGGCAATGTCACAAGTCTGCTGTGAATCCTCCTCCTCCCCCCCCCCCCCCACCTCCTTGAATATCTAAAAATAACTTGCTCGCTTCACTTCCAGGTAGCGATTCTGCTCCTCCTCATTTGTCTCTATAATTTGAGGTGGTAGAAGGTAATTAAGATGTGGTACGGACAACTCTTGCCCAATTCTTATATTCATCTCTGTTGTTTTCTCTTGCCTTTCCCGCTCCAGTTGATGAAGTTTAAAATTTTACAAGTAACAGACTAGGCAGGACTTTAGCAGGTGAATACTGCACGAATAGCTGCGGTACACAGAATTGCACATCTTAGACCAGCAGATTCACCATAAGTCATTTTGGGGGTGATATTGATATTCCATAGGAGTTCTTACAGCAAGCAAGTACCCTGTGCCATGTCCCTCTGAAAATGCATGCTCCCTAGTCCTAGTATGTTTGGAAAGAGTAAACAAGTGATTCACACTCTACCCATTCCACTCCACTCCACTCAGTATTTTATAGACTTCTATCATCTCTCTCTCTTCAGCCGTCTCTTCTCCAAGCTGAAGAGCCCTGGCCTTACTAGTCTTTCCCCATAGGGAAACTGTCCCACCCCCTTTATCATTTTCATTGCCCTTTTATGTACCTTTTCTAATTACACTATATATTTTTTGAGATACGGTGACCAGAATTGCACATAGTATTTGAGATGCGGTCACACCATGGAGTGCTACATAGGCATTATAACATCCTCATTTTTGTGTTTCCATTCCTTTTCTATCAATTTGCTTTCTTAGCCAACACTGCACACTGAGCAGAGGGTTTCAATGTATCAACGATGACACCTAGATCTTTTTATTTGGAGGGGGAAGGGGGGATGGTACGAATCCTAATGTTGAACCTTGCATCACTTAGTTATAATTCCTCTTTCCCACATGCACCACTTTGCACTTGCTCACATTAAATGTCATCTGCCATTTGGATGCCCAGTCTCATAAGGTCCTCTTGCAATTTTTCATAATCTTCTTGTGATTTAACAACTTTGAATAACTTTCTGTCATCAGTAAATTTAATTACCTCACTAGTTTCTCCCATCTCTAGATCATTTACAAATGTGTTAAAAAGCAGTGGTCCCAGCACAGACCTCTGGGGAACTCCACTATCTACCCTTATCCATTGAGAATACTGAACATTTAACCCTGATCTCTGTTTTCTATCTTTTAACCAGTTCTTAATCCACAAATAGGACATTACCTCCTTTCCCATGACTTTCTAATTTCCTCAGAAGCCTTTCATGAGATACTTTGTCAAATGTCTTTTGAAAATCCAGATACACAATATCTACCGACTCACTTTCCAGCCCTGTTTGAACATCTGTGAATTTCTAAAATTAAAAATCTGTCAATAAAAGTAAAATATTGCTTCATATAACGAGATGAAATTCAAGTGGCTGAAGAACTCAAAGTGCATCATTGCTTTTATGGTCACTGGTCCATCGCAAAGTGCAGAGGGAAAGACATTTTCTTTCCAGTTGGGAAGGGTGGGGGGGTTCATTTTCAACCTTTTCTTCACTTCAATTGTATTGTGAAATTCTTTAACATAGCGCAAACAGTGAAATCCCCTTCTGCTTCCATTCCCCATTGACCTGGATTCTCCCAGCGTCTATCGGGGACAGGTAACAACCCCAATTGTCCATGCCTTGTCCTGTACTTGTAGGTTTGCAAACTTATTTTAAATGGTACACTCTCCAGAGAGTTTCCTTTTGATGTTTAGCACATTACAGGAGCATCACTGTAGGTATTAAGAGTGGTAAATTGATTAGATCCCAAAGTCATACTTTTTCAGTTTTTATTAACAAATTCCAACCACCTAGGAGTTGAAGGAAAAAGATCTAGCAGCAGAATTGTTTCTGTAATGGTGTCAATTTGGTGGAATAGTCTACTTAGGGAGATTAGGATAGGGGAAAACTTGGAATTATTTAGAAATCTATTTTAAAACCAGATTTTTTTCTGTAGGACTTTAGGTATGGAAATGAAGAGTTGTTAAGTCTATGGGTGAGATAAAATCAGTATTCAAGATTTTATGTTCCACCTTTGAATACATATACATGATCTTCTTTAAGCTTGTAAACAAGCTGAGGTTTGTTAATTTTTATGAATCTAACTATGCAAACTGCCTTAAACAAGCAGGAATGCTGGTACTGGCTATGTATACATTTTTTGTTAATAAAGATAAACTTGGTATGGGGTAAAAGTCAGTGAAAAGACATATCAAGTTTTAAAATGCACCAAGGGTTCCAGAGAAATAAAGCCCCTCAAAAATGGCCCAGTGCATTTCTATGCGAGTTCCAGCTTCTGCCTCTTCCCTGTTCTCAACTCACTCCAACTACCCAAAGTTCCCCTCCACCATACCTGCTCTCAAGTCCCCTAAATTGCTACTCTCACCTAAGCTGTCCTCAGATGGTCTACACCAAATAAATAACCTAAGAAAACAGACATTTAGATTCTGCAAGAAGAGCAGGAAAGCATCTCGTAGCTGGCGGCAAGGTTCTGAAGGGAGGTGATTTGTAATATGGAAAGGGCTCAGTAAGATAGAGAAATGTTACCCATCATACTGGGTGTCACAGGCTTGATTAAAAGAATTTCCAAACACCTCTTGATATGTTACCTATACTTGTTTCTTATAGACTCTAGAGGGAAGATCTCTGGTATGGTGCATGTATTCCAGGGAGTGTTAGCAGTAAATCTGAGAAACTGAGATCATACACCACATACCCCGTCTTAGAACTGGATTCATTACTGTCCCGGTTTATGCAAAACTAACCTACTTGAAGATTCTGCTCTCAGCTCCCTAAAATGTGTCCCCTTCCCTAGACTTATACATACCAAACTTACACAAATAGTCTGATTGGAAAGAATTACACATGTACCACTAGTAAAATTCTTGTTTTGACAGGCCTTTGGCTAAGGTGCAAATCTATTGGTCTGTCTTAGATGTATTGTTTTATGAGACTGTATTATGAATATGATGAGTAATAAGGAATATGTGGATTGTTTGGTTTTGTATGGTTTTTGTTGTAATCCAATGAAGTTAGCTATTGGGCTTGATCAAGTTGAATCCCAAGCGTAAATAAATGCTTGCTTGCGTGGTAGAACAAGATTTTACCCATATCAAGTTTTTAAGTATGATCTGTGCATTACTACCCAGCAGCTGTAGAAAAGGTCAAAACTTTAGATCTGTTGAATCTATTCAATACCAAAACCAGTCCAATGCACTGGAGACTGGATCTTACCTTGCCTAATCTGTTCTCACTATTACTCTCTCTAAATTTCTCTTGCAGGGTCTCTGCTAGCTCACACAGAAGAGCACCATTATCCAACTTCTCCATAAATGTTTCTGCTGTGATTTCCTTACCTGCAAGGAAAGAAGAGAAAATCTTCAGCAACAGTTGCACCAGCCAGTGACCTGAAGTTGTGCCTAACCAGTGTGGCTTTGTGCTAACATTCAGAACGGCTTAGGTGCAGCTTAAACCATTGTACAATTGCTGCTAAGTCTGCCCCTTTGTGAGGCCTAAAATGAGATGCCAGTTTACAGAATTGCTGCCTCATTGCATGGAAATTGATTGTACAGGCAATAATCAGTAGGTTAGTGCACATTAAATTCATTTTGTGCACTCTACATTTTTTACACGTATGCTAACAAATGCACATCCGTAGTGCTGAGCTTCACCATCACTTGGCTAGACCTTTACCTGCAAAGGGTATGAACAGGTTCATTAAAATCGGTACATAATCTGCTTGTTATGCTGCTTTAAGAAAATATCGCACAGACAGGCTGAAGCTCTTTAGATATTGAAAATGGTCAATAGCTGCCTCTATGGAGTGCATGATTTACAATGATGTGCAAGAGAAAGTAGAAAGCCAGTTCATGGAAATTCCATTTTCTTATGATAATAAACATAAACCAGCACAAGCTACTACCACTGAAATTTAGACTTTAGTATATCATCTTGCACTTCAAAAGAAACTCTTTCAGAATAAGGAACATAGTTGATGTCCATTACATATCTATTTTGAGGACCTTTACGCAGTGTGAAAGCAGACACAGCATTTTGAAACCAATACAATGTGAGCTTCAGGAAAACTAGCCATCAGAAATGGACCAAAACTCACACACATTTAAACCCTGCCCTATTAGCTGGAGATGGGTGGGGTTTATCGGCTCACGGTAATTCAGTACAACAAGAGTCTGAAATGACAGTGTCTGATCATGGAGAAAGTGAAGCCATCCACCTCGGTGGTGGTGGCATATAAACATTTAGCAGAGCACATAGGGTTCATTCTATATATGTGGGCATCTCCTTCTAGATACTCCAATGCTGTGCCATGAGAGCCTATTCTATAGTGGCATCTGGGTGGCTGGATTCTATTATAGATAGAGGCTGACCAAATTTCATTTCGCTTTCGGCACTGAAACAGGCCCGAAATGCCAGTTCATTTTCAGCTAAACTTGAAACTCAAGTCTCCATTACGATCACTCTCAGCCCCCCCCATCCCCAGCAAAAGACAGGCCCATTCGTGGCAACTTCCCCTCCCATTGTAGCCCCCCTCCCAAGCCTGTGCCACTGGTGGCATCCCCCTCCTCAGTTCCCACACATTCCTGCATAGGATTGCCCAGAAAATGGCTTCCAGGAGTTCCATTTTCAGGGCCAGGTGTGCGCAGAAGCAGGAGTGAGTGCGGACGCTTCTGCACCCACTACCCACCAATGTAAAGGTAGGCTCATGAAGGGGCTGTCATGGATGGAGGGCAGTAGTTAATCCGAGCAGCCTATTTCAGTCACAGATTCGGTTTTAGCAGAAACTGAAAAATCTTGGTTTTGGTCAGGTTCTAATTATAGAATACTAGTGCAGCCCACTAAAGGCCATAGACCTGACATCACTGCGACAAGGGTACAGGTAATTAACAGTATTCTGTAAGCAGCATGCATAAGTGATACCACTGCCCATCCTAGCCCATCTGAATGCCCCGTGCATTTACACGCGTTAAGTCTGTGAACATGCAGGCATTCTAGTGCAATTGGTGGGCAGCCAGTTATAGAACTGCTCCTTTAACTGTGGTGCACGTTGGGATTTCAGGTATGTGGTAATGTGAACCAGGGCCGGCTCTGGAGTCAGGATCGACCGGAGCCACACAGTGTCAAGGTCAGCAAAATAATATTACTTTTTTTTTTTAAAAAAGGTGCTAGGTATGGGGATCCTGTTAACTTCACAGTCAAGGAGATAACATAAAACAGTCCTTAGGTGTAAGCAAAATGGACTTCTGTGGTCCTGCCCCTGCAGGCCACAGCATGCACCAGTCTCTAGTCAACAATAGTCACCCAACGGCCCCTGGCTGCATCAAACATATAGTTCTTTAAGGTCCCCAGTGGCATTGGGCCTACCTGACCTTCAAATTTGCAGTTCGCATGTAGGTGGTAAAAGCAAATGCGGTTGGGCATCGCTGCTTCCTTCTGGGCCTCCTTAACCTGGCTATGCATCTAGATTTTATACTTTCTAGTTCCTGCTTTCTGCATCCATCCTTCCCATGTCACTTCCCCCTTAGGTGGGACTATAGGCCTTAAGGTGGTTCTGAAACTGTGAAGGTGCATCCTTAAGGGGAAATGGCCATGTTCTATAGAGTCCCTCACAAGGTAATTGTCATGAAATGCCTAGCCACCTGCCTGGAGATACCCCACAGCCACTCAGAGGGTCTATCCCTAGCACAGCTCAGATCTGCCTGCACCTGCCACTTGTGCTCTACACTAGCACCCTCCTCCCACCAACTGGGTCACAACTGCCTCTGGGTGAGTCTCCCGCTCTTCAATTATCCCCAGTGATTTCTAGGTTACTGGAGCGACTCTCCCAGTGGTCCCACAGTTCCTGAAAAGCACTCACAGACCCAACACACAAACCACCAGGATTCTTTATCAGTCCAGACAAACAGGACAAACAAATAATTGTGCTTATTCTTAGAACTTGGAACAGTGGACAAAAAAATTGTGCAGATAGCAAACAGTAACAAATAACTGAACAACAGATCAATTAGAAAATTAAACATTTACATACTTCCTAGAAAGTACCTGGGAAGATCAGGGCATATATCTATTCACAGAGCTTCAGCAAAGATCTCTCTCTCTCTCTTCTCCCATGCTGAAACTGAACTCAAACCCAGTAAAGTCCCAATGAGATGAGTTCCTGGACCAATCAGAGCCCTTCAACAAAATTTAAAATATATACTGCTTCTTGCTTCCTGTTTGTGTCAAACTAAAGAAAAACAGTTGGTGTCTTTCTATACAAGGTCTTTATTCAAGTCAATAAAAATAACCCGACACGTGACGTGTTTCGGCCGTAAAGGCCTGCATCAGGGGTCTACTGATCTTTGATGCAAAAAAAAAAAAACTTGTAAAGCAGATGACTCACAGTCAATTATAGGTCTTTGTTTCTCCTGTGGAGAGATCACCTTCTGTGGGTGTTTGCTAAACTAATGAAAAAAAACACTCAGTTCTCTGTAACAGCTTTCCAGCAAAGAAACACCACCTGCTGGCCAAATAGGAATAATACACTTCAGAATACAATGCAAGAAAATATTCAATATATTTTAAAGGCTTAAAACACACTTTCTTCACAGTAATTAAAAAAAGGATGCCACATAATTCCTTGATTATTATTTGTTATATTTGAAAACAAGAATTCAAACACACTTTGCACATCCTGTAGAAATGTTAATTACTACCACCAGGAATAAAGCATCAACTTACCTAACAAGTTTGTTAGCCACATGGCTAGATCTTCTTTCATTGGAAATAAGTTTGCTTCATGCCTGATGGCCAACCACTGGCTATACTGCTGCATATCAGAGAGACCGGGTCCACGAACCTTGGGGCTCTGAGGTGAGCACATGCTTAATCTCCCTGTAACACACAAAACAAGAATTTACAGAGGGTCTAGAGTTTCCAGTGGTATAAAGGCCCAGTGCTCAGCAGTACAGTTTGCAAAGCCGAGTATCAAAAGGTAAATCTTCAAAATATAACTGGGTCGTACTTTCCAAATGAAAGCCCTAATTTCTCAATGAAGACTGATACGAGTGGGCAAAAGAAATACTAGTCATACATCTAGAAATACTAAGGACTCTCACCTTAAAAAAAGGAGGGGATATTTTTGTTCTTTTCACCTTAAGACAGAAAATCAGAAGACAGATATGAAAGTATTTCCAAAGGTTGTTAGGACATACAGTACCTACAAGATGTCCAAACATTTGATATATATCTTTCAATATAAGAATAGTAGTAAAGTTTCTTGAATCTTAAATTCTGACCTAGAGGGTTTTTTTCGTGGAATTGATCAGCATGTGGCAGGCAACACTTCGAATGAAATTCATAATTATAGCGATTTGACTAAACAGGAATGTCAAACTGCAATCCTGGAGGCAGTGAATGCAAATGCCTCATAAATATTCATTAAGAGTATTCTGAAAACCTGATTAGTTTGTGACCTCTCAGAGCCGCAGTTTGTCACCCCTGGATTAGGTGCTCTAGTGACATCAGTTTCAATTACTGAAGGCAGAGCCTATTTGTGACATGTTCAGAGGAGACAAACCTACAGCACAGCTGTTTAAAAGACAGGAAAAAATGTTGCCATGTTAATTAATGACAGGCAGTTAGAACAATGGAAGAGATGGATTTGTGCTGTTGCCTCTGGTTATAAGAGTTACAACAATGAAAAAGCAATACAGACGTTCAAATATTTGAAAGGTATTAATCCACAAACAAACCTTTTCTGGAGACGGGAAGATGGTAGAACTAGAGGACATGCATTGAGGTTGAAGGGGGACAGACTCAGGAGTAATGTCAGGTTGAAGGGGGGCAGACTCAGGAGTAATGTCATGAAGTATTTTTTTCACAGAAAAGGTGGTAGATACATGGAATGCCCTCCCACGCGAGGTGGTGGAGATGAAAATGCTAATGGAATTCAAACATGATTGGGATAAACACAAAGGAATCCTGTTTAGAAGGAATGGATCCACGGAATCTTAGCGGAGATTGGGTGGCAATGCTGGTAATTGGGAAGCAAAACCAGTGCTGGGCAGACATCTACGGTCTACACCCTGATCGTAACTGAATAGAGGGCTGGAGTGTAAATTTTAAGGGGCTTCAGAACCTTTAGTACAAGAACAGTACTGGGCAGAACTCTACGATCTGTGCCCTGAGAAAGGCAAGGACAAATCAAACTCTGGTATACATATAAAGTATCACATACCATATAAAATGAGTTTATCTTGTTGGGCAGACTAGATGAACTGAACAGGTCTTTATCTGCCATCATTTACTATGTTACTATGTAATAGGGTTAATGAAATTAGAAACCTGGCCAATTTTCTTGCCATGCACCACAGGATGGTAAAGATTAGTGTAATATACTGCAGGAAGGAAGCTATTATTTAAGTAATAGGAAAATAAATTATTGGCAGTTTTTCCATTCTATTATATTATACAAATAAAGTATTTTTGCAGCTTCACTTTGTGATAGTAAAGATATATTAACCCTAAATCATCACACTATATTTTAAAAAAGAAAAGCTCTTTGGAAAAATTGCATCACTATACACATTACAACATCAGATCTTTGAAATGGTAGGGATTATAAATGAGGTAAAACATTAAAGGGCCTCTTTCACTGAACATGCTAACGATTCCCATGAGGCAGTCCATTTGAACTGAATGGGCTGCGTCGCATTAGCCGCGCCAAGAATCACTAGCGTGCTTCAGTAAAAGGGGCCCTAAAAGAAGAATTATTTTAAAAAGAGGAAAAATCCATTTTAAGCCTTAGAATGGAGTCATCACTTAGGATGTGAAAACCATTGAGTCCAGAACGATAAGTTTATTTAAAGAAACAAAAAATGCACCTTTACTCCAGCTTGTAAAGACATCTTTGCAAAAGGAAAGAACTCAACGTGGTAAAACGACAAAGGGAGTAGTTATCAAGCAGCATTACAGCTATACCTCATGTTATTTACCCCTTAATGTAGTGGTAGTTAAGTCATTATGGCATAAATAGTAATGAGATACAAAACATGCAAAACAGCTATTTACTGTGTAAATTCTATTTCTGCAGTAATCACTGCAAGCTATGATATAGCTGAAAAAAATAATCCCAGCAAAAAGATAATTTTAATGTCCTAGGAGAATCAGGCCGCAAAACCATGGCCCAATGCTTCTGGGCCACATTTTAAAGGTCTGGTGCTTTGCAAGAAAAGCTGCACTCCCCCCCTCCAAATCACACCTTCACCCAGGATGTACCCCCCCCCCCCCAACCTCCTGTAGGCCCCACTCTTACCTACCTTCAAAGTTTCCCAGTCTCCAGTGAGGTTGGGATGGGTGTTCCCTACTGGCAGCGATCGTTCCTGTCCTTGTCAGTTCCATGTTTAAAATGGAACTGTGACGTCTAGTGGTTGTCTTGCAGTACTACAACTAGATGTCAGGCTTCCATATAATGGCCTTTTGAACTTTATACAGAAACCCGACCCCCTAGTGGCAGTACTGCAACACTATTGATAGGGATGCCTGCGCCATTTTGAACCTAGCACCAGAAACGACAAGAGTGACTGGGAATCGCTCCTGCCCAACCCTACTAGAGATCAAGGAACTTTGAAGGTAGACTGGGGCAGGGCCTACAGAATGTAGTGGGGGGAGGATCAGCTTTTCTTGCAGATCTCCAGCCCTTTAAGGTGTGGCCCAGAAGCAATGAGCTGTGGCTTTATAGCCCAATGCTCTCAGCATGATAATGTTATTCATTTACCATGGAGCTCAGTAATTCGAGGTCCTGAAATACTGAGGGAGTCATCAACCTGCATTAACTTAAAACTGTGGTAAAAGCACAGCCTTTACTGCACCTTGATATCTACCCCTCCCCCAAGTCTCACTACCACACTGTCAATGCATGGATATTTCATTGTCACATCTAGAACAATTTGCAGGTGGTGCGGGACAAAAAAAATAGTAACTGGACTCAAAAGGCATGAGATCAACACACAACATGGAATCAAAATAAAATTTAAATGACTTGCATGTTTGTTAACCCTTGAAGCTCTTGCAGATTGTTCTGCCTATTCTCGCTCAACACATGCCAATTTATTGAAAATATTTGCCTATACATGACTCAGACATTTCTTAGCTAGATTTTGTGATTCCTGGGACAGGCATTTACCACCAAACACAGATCGAGTCTGGCAATATTTGCATGCGCATTTCAAACTTTTTTCTGTATGTAATAGAATCAGACCTTTTTATGTATTTTATCGGTTTTAGAAAATTTTGCCATCATTGATTTTTTTTGTCTACTAATAAACTCAGTTTTATGCATGCTGTTAACTTGCCTCTGTAGCTGGTTGGAATGTAATTGGTCCCCCCTCCCCCTCCTGTTCTTTTGACACTTTTAAAATAAGGTATAGAGGGGGGGTCACCTGCACAGAGTGACAGGTACAACCGTAAGCAAAGGCACAGAGAGTATACCCTGCACACAGCAGCAAGTAAAACTCTACCATCTTACTGGGCAGACTAGATGGGCCAAGCTGCAGACGCAGTCATTTACTATGTTACTATATTTCTCAGGGGCTCCCCCTCCCCAAAGATCTGGAGCAGTAGATATCCACAAAACAGTTACCTTTTCTGTGTTTTTTTTTCCTTCTGGGAAAACAGTTCTTTGGAAGAAGGAAAGTAGACTAAATCTGTCTAGAAAGACCTTCAGAAGCAGCAGCTCAGTAAACTCAGTCCTTGTTAGCTGTCCAAATTGAGGTCTGCCATCCAGGATCTCAAGATTGGTCCTCGCAGTTAAGAATCCCTCTCAGGATAACGCAGAGCTGGCTTACTGGCATACACCCTGCTTCAACAAGCAGCAAGGGGTGAAGGGCTCTCTTCCAAACCCACCCCAACCAGTAACACTGAACAGTAGGTGTTTTATCTGTCTTTACAGTAGTGCATTTTACTTCTCCACTGCTCAAACACAGGGAACGCATTCTGTGTTATGCCAGCACAGTAATTTAAACGGATTGCTGATATCTGTAAACTGATCGTTCCATTGCAAACAAGACGGAACTGAGCAATTCTTTGCTCTTCTATTGATTTCTTGGGGTTTGGTGCTTAGGGGGAGGGAGACCTAAGTACAGTTGCAAAAATAAAGTTTTATAACCTGCTTCCAAAGCTGAATAGGCATATTGAAAGCAAAGCTATTTCTGCACTTTCTTTGTATACAATGTCAAAACAAAATCTGACACATGATAAAACAATAATTATACAGGCAGCCCATGGCAGTTCTGCGAGTTAGCTGAGATGATGTTATTCTAAGAGATTTCTTAGCATATCAGTATATCCACTCAGTGGGGTTACTTTAGGAAGACTCTGTGCTAAAGTGCTCATTAACTAACAGCCACACTATCTTCTTTATGGCCTATTGTCAATAAATGGCATCTAAAGTTAAGTGGCGGGATGACACCACGCTAAGCTGGTATTCTATAGAAAGTAATCTAGGCTGAGTATACATTAGTGTACATTTTGGGTTAGATTCCATATATCACGCCTAAAAGAAAATTGGCGTGAAAAAAAGATGCCTAGGCATATTCTATAAAGTACTTTTTAGAATACGCCTAAATTTCCATATGGTTTATAGAATACACCGAGTGCCCATCTGTGTGACTAAATTTAGTCACAGGCAGTTACACCAAGTAAAACTTGGTATAAATGCAGACACCTAAATTAGGTGCGGACCAGGTGTATTCTATAACTACGTACATAGATTTTAGAAATGTCCGTGACCTGCCCATTCCATAGGCATGGCCACGCCCCTTTCAACTGTGCAACTTAGAACTTACATGCATCACTTTACAGAATATGCTTAGACAGCTGTGCGCATACATTTTAATTAATTCCAGTCAATAATTGCTTGTTAATTGGCAATTATCAGCAGTAATTGACTTGTTCACTAACTGTACACGCAAATCCAGAATACAACCAGATTTGTACATGCAATTTAAGTCATGCTATGTAGAATTTGGGGTTTGCGTATAACTTAACCTATGCCAAAGGCTGGTGCTCAATCGATGGCAGGTGCAAAAAAGCAGGTATTCTGTAACATTGTGCCTTAATTCTGGGAATGCCCCTCCCTGTTCATGCCCCCTTTGGAGTTGCACATCTAAATTTCATAGTGTGCAATGGGGCATAAGGCAGATCTGGTCTAACTCCTAATTACTGTCAATCAAGTTCTTAACTAATTATTGATTGTTAGCACCTAATTGACTAAATAGTTTATACACAGGATTGGGATCTGCACCCCAAATTTGGGTAAGATATATATAATCCGAGGGCACATGCATTAGTATGCACTGTTAGGTAAGGAGAGATATTCTCCATATACATATTTTTTGTTGGTTTAGGTGCAAGACTCTGGACGGAGTAAATGAGGGAATTGATCCAGATATTTTAAAATATTGAATAATTCTATGTTGTAAAAAGTGCACATGAGGGTGTTTTTGCTCACAAGAAATAAAAATTAGTGGAGAAGTTCTATGATCGAGAAACTTGTCCACCCTTAGAGGAATAAATCACTTTGGTGTAGTCTCGCTTGGGTGAGTTTATACTCTGAGATCTCGCCACCATTACAAAAAATATTTTGTTGGTTTTTTCAAAAAATACTTTGTGTACTTAGTATATTTGACTTATCTGGATCATTCTTTTTCTCGTTTCTTCCTTCCTTAGTAGACCCTGGTTCTTTACTGACTTTAGTTTTGATCAACCAGAGGTCATTTGAGGGATTGTTTACATTTGAACTGTTAGGCAAGGAGGCACTATGTAATCTTTCATGCTAATCCATTTTCCTCAGTTTGCAATGAGTATTCCTCTATTTTTAAACAAGTGAGAAAAGAAAAATGGCAGATAGTATTTGCTAATCATCTTTTCTGCACACACCTGGATGATATTTACCAGAAGTAGAGAAACTGGCCAGTCCAGATATCCATCCTGAACCATTTTGCCAAATGCCAGTAAGGATGATCATTTAGTTAGCATAGTTTAAATATGTAGTGTATGCAAAGCTCATTCACATGCATTAACCTGACTTCCGAATTCACCACCAACCTATGGGTGAAAAGCAATGGCAGAGAATCTAACGCCACAACGTGGCAATACAACAAAAACAAAACAAGCAAATAAATCTTGTAAGAACTGATCATGAGCAATAGAAAGAAGAGACAGAGGTCAGCTGCAGATTCCCCCTACTCTGATTCAAAGAGGGGGAGGGGAGGAAGCAGCTCTTCAGAAGGAAAACTTCCCCACCTAGAGATGAGCCATGCTTTAATATAGCCATATGCAAATAAAAATAAAAGAAGATTGCAACCCTAGATATAAAGAGGGGCATTTTCGATATGACATCCAAATCTGATTTTGGACATTTTGCAAAAACATACAAAAATCCAATATCAGACATTTTTCTGGTTCAAAAATGACCATCTTTTTGGTTGAAAAATCACCCTATTTTAGACAGTTTTGTGCTCATCTTTAAAGGGCCATTTTCAAACAAAAAACATCCAAGGGAAAAATGCACAAAAAACAAGCAATTGGGATGACTGGGAACCAGCAGTCTTTCTAGACTAGTCACACAGACATCCCAGCAGAGCAGTGCAGCAGCCTATGGGGCACTGCAGTGACCTTCACATAAAAGGTCTCAGATACACATCACCTCATACCCCCTTACATTGTATGGTGAGCCCTCCAATAGCAACAAATGTACAGTATCCACTACAATAGCCCTTATGCATCCAGGTGTCACCTATATGTGGTTTCAGTGGGTATTTTGTGGGTTTGGGGGTTCTTAAACTTTCCACCACAAGTGTACTAGTTAGAGTGGGATATAGACCTGGATCCCCTTCTCTATAGTCCACTGCACCATCCACTAGGTTACTCTAGGGACCTGCTTGCTGCTCTAAGAGGAATGGCCATTATATCTGCAGCTGTCATAGAGCCAGGTATGTCCTCTTGAGGGGAGGGAGGGAGGTCAGTGACAACTGGGAGATTAAAGGGGGGGTCATGTCATTATCCCTCTAGTGGTCATCTGATCAGTTTGGGCACCTTTTTGGCACTTAGTTGCTATTGAAACAGGACTAGCCAAAAACATCATATTTTTCCCCTTTGGGTGTTTTTAAAATGTTCCATTATTGCAGAAAAATGTCCAAATCACAAGCTCACCATAGTACCACCTTCAACATGTCCCTTTGAGATGTAGACAAACTGTGAAGATAAAACATCTTAAAAATGAGTTTTGAAAATAGCGATTCGGACATTTTTGTGAAAAAAAGTCCATCTGCCGCTTTATGCTGTTTTTTTGGGCATTTTTCTGTTTTCCAAATGAATCACAAAATATTAGAGTGAAATGTAAATAAACTTTGTACATAAGTACATAAGTACCATGTTTCTCTGAAAATAAGACACTGTTTTATATTAATTTTTGCCCCCCAAAATGCGCTAGGTCTTATTTTCAGGGGCTGTCTTATTTTTCGGGGAAACATCGGGGTCGGCCCGCCCGCCCTCCATCGCTCCCTGAACTAACCTTAAATGCCTCCTTTCACCTTCGCAACAAGCAGCAGCAGGGCAGGCCACTCCTTCCTTCAGTGTCCCGCCCTCACCTGACGTAACGTCCGAGAGGGCCCGGGGGCGGCCCGGGGGCCTTGTCCGGCTCTCAGCGGCCCTGCTTTCAAACAAAAATTTGCTAGGTCTTACTTTCAGGGAAGGCCTTATATCTACCAATTCAGGAAAACCTCTACTAGGTCTTATTTTTGGGGGATGTCTTACTTTCAGGGAAACAGGGTATTGCCATACTGGGACAGACCAAAGGTCCATCAAGCCCAGCATCCTGTTTCCAACAGTGGCCAATCCAGGTCACAAATACCTGGCAAGATCCCCCCAAAAGTACATTTTATGCTGCTTATCCCAGAAATATTTTCCCCAAGTCCAATTTAATAACAGTCTATGGACTTTTTCTTTAGGAAGCCATCCAAACCTTTTTAAAATTCCGCTAAGCTAACCGCCTTTACCACATTCCCTGGCAATTCCAGAATTTAATTACATGTTGAGTGAAGAAAACTTTTCTCAGATTCTACTACTACTTTTCTCAGAATTTACTACTTTGTAGCTTCATTGCATGCCCCCTAGTCCTAGTATTTTTGGAAAACATAAACAGACGCTTCATGTCTACCTGTTCCACTCCACTCATTATTTATTTATTTATAGCATTTGTATCCCACATTTTCCCACCAATTTGCAGACTTTATAGACCTCTATCTTATCTCCCCTCAGCTGTCTTTTCTCCAAGCTGGATCAATAAAAAGAAAAACAGCTGATTTTGCATTTGGTTTCAACCTTCATATGGGTACAGTTTCTTTCATGGTAGCCTACAAATTTGTTTCTTAGCAGAGATGCCAAGTTACCCAGTTCCAGGAGGGAGACTTTTTGGGCAGTCTCAAAGCAGTGTGGGATTTGTAGTCCCCAATTTTACCTATTGAAATCAATGCTGCAGGCCCATAATTAATCATGATGAGGGGTCAGAAATCCAGAACTAGCCTAAAATCTTCCTCCTGGAACAGGATAGTTTGAAAGCTCTGCCTTAGAATGCATTGTAATTGTTCTTGTAGCCATGTTGGTGCCTGGACAAAATTAGAGTGTTTAAGAGGTCATGCCACCTTTTAGAGGCCCAGCGAGAGATGCACTTGAGTACAGGTGAATTTTTAATGGGTGCTAAAAGCTAAGCCATTGGTTCCCAAACTGTGGGTTAAGCAAGAGACTAAATGGGGTGAAAGAAACAAGGCGTAGTGCTTCTCCATCTGGACTTCCAGTGTGACCCATTAGCAGCAGTCAGCATAGGATTATGGGACTCAAAGAATGCTCACAGATCCTACTCCCTCCTCTGGGCTGGACTTTCTGTTAGGGTACGGGGTCTGTGAGCTCAAACTGCAAACATGGTTCTGTGCTACCTGATGCTCCTTACTGCCACCTGTGTTGCCTTCATGCATTGGATAAATGGGGGGGGGGGGGGGGAGGAGGGAGAAGACAGCGGATCTGCTCTCTGGTGTCATGAAAAATTTTTAAATGTTAAAATAGGGCCATGCTGGAGAAAAGTTTGGGAAGGACTAAAGCAACATTTATCAAGACTTCCGGTACATTACATATTACAATCTGTATTTAGCATAACTATAACACTGAACTCGCAAATAGGTGGGAAAATGTGGGTTACAAATGCAATAAATAAATAAATAAATAAATATAAACTCCATGTTGGCAAGGGGTAGTTGAGCTATTCCTGGATTTTTCTCCTATTGAATGTAGGGGAGTTATTTGATTTTCTTGGGGAAAACTCAGTATGACTACAACTGTCTGCATGGAGTGGGGGGTAAAATCAGTACTGGCTCCATTGGTCCCCCTATACATGGAACTGCATGGGTACTCTCATATTGAGGCCTATTGACAGAGTTGTTCTATACTGACAGAAAGTGAGAAAAACCCTTTAGTATATGAAGCCCTACATTAGGATTTCTCAACAAAGATCTGGAGCCCACAAACCTATTTTCTAGAACGTTCACAATGATTTCTCAAAACCTATTTACATACATTTGAGACCTGTGTATGCATGTAGTACAGAGGGTCTATCAACCGCAGATATCCCAAACACCAAAGCTGTTAGAACTCCAGGGCCATGACTGCAAAAGGTATACATTAATGAATCAACACTAGTTTAGATTCCCATAAGCATGGAACTTTAATTCACCACTATTCTCTTAGTGTTCATATGTTTAATGAACTGGAGATAGAGGTAAGGGACCTGGAAGCACAAGAGAAGAAAAAGGACTGCATACGTATTTATAGCATAAGATCAAAACTTGTTCTAAAATTCCACCCAGAATGCACAGAATAATGATAAGCAGATGAGTTCAATGAGAAACCCTTATACAACACATCTAATTGTAGTCCAACTCACAGCTCCATTACACTTGCCACATTCAAGGACTGAGGTCTACAAAATCCTGGGTGGTGTAGAATGAGTAGAAGTAAATCAATTTTTTACTCATTCTAAAAGTACAAAGACTAGGGGACACTCAAAATTACATGGAAATACTTTTAAAACAAATAGGATGAAATATTTTTTCACTCAATGAATAGTTAAGCTCTGGAACTCTTTGATGGAGGATGTGGTATCAGCAGTTAGCGTATCTGGGTTTTAAAATGGTTTGGACAAATTGCTGGAGGAAAAGTCCATAGTCTGCTATTGAGACAGACATGGGAAGCAACTGCTTGCCCTGGGATTTGTAGTATGGAGTGTTGTCACAATTTGGGTTTCTGCCAGGTACTTGTGACCTGGCTTGGCCACTGTTTGGAAAACAGGATACTGGACTAGATGGACCACTGCTCTGACCCAGTATGGCTACTCATGTTCCTATGACTAACATTGACTTAGCATACCTACCCCGAGGTCCAGCAAATATATTCCTTGTACAAGGAATCTTTCCTAACTCAAAAATCTAAAAGATTTGTGAAGACCACATGATTCAGCTTCTCTTCTGCTACTGATCTGAATAGTTGGCTGAAAGAAGCAGTGAATGTGTCCAAGCACTACACAGAACACCCGCCAGATAGTCATGTGGGGCATCAATCAGCCAAAAATGTGGAAACAGAGGAAGTCTGACAGGGAACCTATTTACACAATCCAACAGTCCGTTCATATATAATTCATCCCCCCCCCCCATTTTATTTACAGACCCAAAAGCTATGAGTGGAGTTGCTACCCCCACCTTTTTTTTAATCTACAGAACTAAAAGCCATGAGTGGAGCAGTTAATTTAAAGAAGGAATTCTGAAACAGTGGCAAGACCATAACCAGGGCCAGATCCAATATGCTAAGTAACCCAACATCCTGCCAGTCAGGGCCGGTCTTAGGCAGGGGCAAGTGGAACAGTTGCACAGGGCCCCGCGCCTCCAGGGGTCCTGTGGCGTTCCCTCCTGCTCCCCACCACTGGCGCGATCTGACTCCTTGCCTCCCCTCCCCCGAGCCGCAGGGTGCCCTCCCGGCACATACCCGAGGCCACCCTGGTGGTGTAGTCTTCAGGGCAGGAAAGATCCCCAGTCTTTCCTGCCCGCTGCTGGCACTGATGCCTTGTGGCTGCATCGCTCTTTAAAAATGGCTGCCGAGACTGTTGGCTCAGGCAGCCATGTGAATATTCAATTACTGTTTCATTATTGCTACCAAGTATTACATATTAAGCGGATCTGTTTTAATTAATTTATCTAGTCCTTACATGCACATGCTTTTGTTTTTTAAACCCAAAGGTTTCCTATGATAGCATTGTGCGTATTTGAATTAGTTTTTCTGTACAAGTTTTGTTTGATTTGTCTTTATTTGAAATTTTAAAAAATGTTTAAAATGCATCTTGACAACAAGCGGTGGGGCGGGGCCCCCACCTAACTGGTCTGCACAGGGCCCCGCAATTGCTAAGACCGGCCCTGCTGCCAGTCCTCAAATAGGGCAATGGAGAAGCTGCCTCAGATAATAAGCAAAACACATAAAGACATGAAAAGTAAACCCATTCATAAGGTGCTATTATCTAGTGTATGAAAAAGATGTGCTAAAAGCACAAAAGGAAGTAAACCCTTTGAAAGGGGACACAAGATAGCATGACTAAGACCGATATTACATGGTTTCCCCTGAGCAGGCAAATTCAATTAATGAGTTTGCCTTTAAAGTTTTCAAGATTCTGTTCATTAAGCCCAGCAAAGAAATAGGTCGAAAACATTCATCAAAGCTCCACATGTTCTGCACCGGAGACGCTGCAGTACGAGACTCCCCGAGAGAATAAAAGATCCTTTTTAAAATACATTTTACAAACTCCGCATCTCTTCTTCAAACTGTTTCTTTTTACCAAGCAGGAGAGAAAGAAAAATCTTATTCCGAAAGTTAAATGGCTGGTTTCACTGCTACAACTTGCAGGGCTTCAAAGAAAGATATATTTAATAATCGAATACGACGAACCTGCCCATAGGAATATTTACTGCTACTGAGAAGCAGAAAGAACAAGTAGAAACGACAAGGGGACTGCAAGCTAGTCTTCAAGCCAATAAACCCCCTCCTGAAAGTTACGTTGGTATTTTGCCCTAAATTACAATGTATTCTAGTGCTGAGGGGCCAGTCGAGCTGCTAAAATCACTCTTGGCTCAGTCAGCGAGTCTCTCCCTCCACCCTGAAACTTCACTTACTCTCTCCTTCTGCTCTGCACCACTTTCTGCTCCTCCTCTGCACAAATCGCCAGCAGCTGCTCTGCCTGTCCTCATGCTTTTGATTGCTCCAACTCTTGCTCTTTTTTGCAAACTATTTTTTTTTTCCAAGGGAGAAACAGATTTCCTACTTTTCAGCCATTTACCCTGACGGAACGGAAGTCAATGCAGTTACTCGCCCCCTGCCTAAAACATATCCATTTGGCATCAGCTTTACCCTAAAAAAAAAAAAAAGTCTGAAAGATTGTATTACAGTCTGTGGCCCTGCTGCTTTCTTCAGGGTTTTTTTTTTTAAATCCACTTTTTTTTTTTCTAAAACAATCTCCTTCCAAAACAAATGCTGAAAAGAAATAATTACTTTTTCCTCAAAAATAGCTTGTTTCTTTTAAATGATCATTTCCCCCCAATGTTTCCCTAGGTTTTAACAAATGGCTCTGGCCGTCTTAAGAAAGACAGGTTGTTCCAATTCCCTTATTCAGTTGTTTTTTTTTTTGGGGGGGGGGGGGGTTCAAAATGCTCTGCTCATAAAAATAAAGAGTTTCAAATACTAACTTTTTGTAGTTCAGATTGGAAGTGGCCATTAATTTTAAGGCATCAAGTTAAGGATGGGACTTGAGAGCTCATTTTTCTTGAGGTTTGCTTCAGCAGTGGCCGGATTAGCTGATTAATTCTGGGTGCAGAGAAGCCTCCAGCCCAGAGATGCCAAGTTACCCAGCTCCAGGCTGGAGATTTTGGGACAGTCCTGGTTTTCACCTTACATGCCAAAGCAGTATGGGATTTTTACTGCCTGAGCCTGCTCTTTGAAATCAGTGCTGCAAGTCCCATAATGCACCAGGATGGGTTGATGACAAATCCAGGACTGTCCCAAAATTTCCAACCTGAAACTCTGCTCCATACTCTTTCAATAAGGAGGAAAAGCTATTCGGCCCCACAAGCCATGTAATTGTGCTCTGTTTCCTACTGGCACTTTCTAATTCATTCCTGGAACATTCAAAACTGCATATTTCTCTCTATTTCTTTTATAATCTATTAGTGAATTATTATCTGTTTTTAGCATGATTCCTGAAAATAAAAGCCAACAAAAACATGACAAGTTTTAATTGGACTAACTCAGGGCTTTCTAACCAGGTCCTCTGGACACACACATCTCTGGTGCTGTCTGGATATCCACCATGAGCCTGCATGAGATAAAAACTTCATAGAATGAATGCTAATCTTCTTTAGATACATTTATTGTGGGACATCCTGAAAGCCAGAGTGGGTGTTTTCCAAGGCCTGGACTGATCTCTTTACTGACTTCTGGAGCTAGACTTCCCCTCTGTTGGGTTAAAAATAACCTGTATAGGCAGGGGCAGGAGATTGGATTTGATACACTACCTTCCTGTAGTTACAAAGTGGTTTACATTTTTTATACAGGTACTAATTTGTGCCAGGTTAATGAAGGGTTAAGTGACTTGTCCACGGTCACAAGGAGCCATAGTGAGAACTGAACCAAGTTCTGCAGGTTCTTAGGCTGCTACTACTACTAGTAATCATTTCTATAGCACTACTAGATGTATGCAGTGCTGTACACATTATATACAGGTATTTTCTCTGTCCCTAGGGGGCTCACAATCTATGTTTTTTATACCTGGGGCAATGGAGGGTTAAGTGACTTACCCAAGGTCACAAGGAGCTATAGTGGGAATTGAACCCAGGTTGAAACCTTCTGCTCAGTGTGCTGCTGCGGCTAAGAAAGCAAATATAATGTTAGGTATTATTAGGAAAGGAATGGAAAACAAAAATGAGGGTGTTATAATGCCTTTGTATCGCTCCATGGTGTAACTGCACCTCGAATATTGTGTTCAATTCTGGTCGCCGCATCTCAAAAAACATATAGTGGAATTAGAAAAGGTGCAGAGAAGGGCGATGAAAATGATAAAGGGGATGGGACTACTTCCCTATGAGGAAAGGCTAAAGCGGCTAGGGCTCTTCAGCTTAGAGAAAAGGCGGCTGATGGGAGATATGATAGAGGTCTATAAAATAATGAGTAGAGTTGAATGGGTAGATGTGAAGCGTCTGTTTATGCTTTCCAAAAATACTAGGACTAGGGGGCATGCGATGAAGCTACAATGTGGTAAATTTAAAATGAATCGGAGAAAATTTTTCTTCACTCAACATGTAATTAAACTCTGGAATTTGTTGCCAGAGAATGTGGTAAAGGTGGTTAGCTTAGCAGAATTTTAAAAAGGTTTGGACGGCTTCCTAAATGAAAAGTCCATAGACCATTATTAAATGGGCTTGGGGAAAATCCACTATTTCTGGGATAAGCAGTATAAAATGTTTTGTACTTTTTGGAATCTTGACAGGTATTTGTGACCTGGATTGGCCACTGTTGGAATTCTGGGCTTGATGCACCTTTGGTCTGTCCCAGTATGGCAATACGTATGTACTTAGCAGGATCAAAGGCCACTGCACTAACTATTAGGCTACTCCTCTACTCTAAGGCTGCTGTCCTGAGTCTACTCCACTCCAAGGGAGGGGGATGGAACCTGGTATACTGCCATTCAGTGATTACAATCAAAGTAGTTTCAGGATTCCAGAAAGCCAACAAATACATGGTGCATATTACCACTTCACTGATGCATTTTTAGCACACCAGCTGTAAAAGGCTCCTCTACCAGCAAAGGTATTTTATGCACGGGGGAGGAAGTCTTTTGTCACCTGCCTATAGTATGTGTGGATGAAAGTAGTTAAAAAAAATAAAGTTGCTTTTAGTACAAAAATATAAATGTATGTCTTTCAAAAGAGAGAAAGTTGTGCTCACGAGGTATTCAAGTAATGCTTTCCTTTCCTAGGGGTTGATGAAATAAAAATACACTAGGCTTTGTGCAGGGTTAACGCAACTTCAGCGCACAACTTTGAGGGCACATGATGCAGAAAAGTCTTCTGTTAGACCCTAATGCACAGCATATTAAAATCAACGGTAATAAAGCTATTGACTATTCTGTCCCAATGCAGAAAAGTATGCAGAAGACTTTAAGGCTGAGCACGATGCTGGGGCTATAACTCCAGGTTTCGTTCTTCTGCAGTAGTGTCTGTAAAGATTTAATGCCTGGTCTTTTCCCTGTGAATGTGTGGACCAACCAACCTTTATCATGGCTTCCATGAAGAGCTGAGTGGGGGGGGGGGGGGGGGGGGGGAGAGAGAGAGACAGAATGAGGGAGGTGACAGTTCTGCATCCAGGGTACCTACAACTGCACACAGGTCACAGATCTGAGCATGTGCTGGAATATGAACATAAGAATAGCCATACCGGGGCAAACCAATGCTGTACACTTGAACATGAAGAGACAGTCCCTGCTCGGCAGAACTTACAATCTAATTAGTTCAGTATCCTTCTTCCAACAGTGGCCAGTCCAGGTCACAAGTACCTGGTGGAATACCAAATCCATAAATATCAGCGTTGGGAAAAACTTTATGCACAGAACATCATTCCAGCTCAGGCCCAGATGTGTGTTGATATGATTTTTTTCTGTTCAGAAGAACCAAGGAACCTCTGCACGGGTAAACACAGGCACTTTAATATCTTGTATTGTTTAGGGACTCTTGAAGCAGGCCTTTGTGGCCGAAACACAATTTGTATCGAGTCTAGTGTTTGCATAATAAACTTTTGATGAGAACTGTTTGAGTCCAAATCCTTAAATTTGGAAGTCCCTAGACATGGACGTTTCTGACTTTCAGCGATTTTCGAAACCAAAGATGTCCATGTCAAAAACGTCCAAATGCAAGCCATTTGGTCATGGGAGGAGCCAGCATTTGTAGTGCACTGGTCCCCCTGACATGCCAGGATACCAACCGGTCACCCTAGGGGGCACTGCAGTGGACTTCATAAAATGCTTCCAGGAACATAGCTCCCTTACCTTGTCTGCGGAGTCCCCCCCAAAAAACCAAAACCCACTACCCACAAATGTACACCACTACTATAGCCCTTACGGGTGAAGGGGGGCACCTAGATATGGGTACAGTGGGTTTCCTCCACAAATGTAAGAGGTAGGGGGGTATGGGCCTGGGTCCGCCTGTCTGAAGTGCACTGCAATACCCACTAAAACTGCTCCTGGGACCTTCATGCGCTGTCATGGACCTGAGTATGACTTCTGAGGCTGGCACAACATAAAGATGTTTTTTGAGAGTGGGAGGGGGTTAGTGACCCCTGGGGGAGTAATGGGAGGTCATCCCTGATTCTCTCTGGTGGTCATCTGGTCATTTTGGGCACCTTTTTGTGTCTTATTCGTAAGAAAAACAGGTCTGGGTGAAAACATCCAAGTGTTCGTCAGAGATGTCCTTGTTTTTTTTGATTGTGGGTCAAAGACATCCAAGTGTTAGGCACGCCCAAGTCCCACCTTTGCTATGCCTCTGACACCCCCCCTTGAACTTTGGACGTCCTTGTGACGGAGTTGGAGATGTCCAAAATCGTGTTTCAATTATACCAATTTGGACGTCTCTGGGAGAAGGATCTCTATCTTCCGATTTATGTTGAAAGATGGATGTCCTCTTTCGAAAATGAGCCTGCATGTAATCAAAGAAGATCACACTGCAGATGGCATAGTCTTTAATTAGGTTTCTGAACTTCACCTGTAGGGTTATACCCATGGGACAAGCACTCTTGAGAATGCTAACATCGACAACAGTTGGAGTAACTCAGGAATATGAAGCAAGATCTGAAAATCTGGTGAAAGCTTGGCTGTTCAACCAGATCTTTAATAGAAGAAGTAACTAACTTGATAGTCTCACTCACACACACAAGGAGTGACACAGGCTGCACCTACTGCAGCAGGACATGTTTATCCATTCCCACCCTAGCTGGGATGATATTTAACCATCTCTCTGACCTGATGTGCACCATTCTTTAAATTAGTCACCTTATTTTTTTTAACTCCTCTTAGTCTTTGAGCCCCCAGTCCGAATATACCTAAGATAAGTGCTTTAATTATATTAAAATGATTGTGTAGAAGCCGATGAGGAACTTGGTGCCGTATGAATTGCCAAAAAATAACTATTGGACAATCAAGCACCACTGAGGCAAAACCGGAAAGTCTGTGAAAACTGAATAATGAAATAATAAGTTATACAATGTGATGGGAGAAAAATATTCATTAGTAGATCTGGGACTGTTAAATTTGATGAGTATTAGCTTGTAGCCATTTTTAAAAATTACTACAGGAGAACTTACCATCTCCTAGTTTGTAGACGGTACGGGCTCCTGCATGATCTGTGCTCTAACCAGTTAGCGAATGGTAGTGTAGATACACTAACTGGTTAGCATTGGAAAACCCAATCTCTGCCTCTGACATGCCCCCTCAAAAAAAAAAAGAAAAAACACTTAGCGAGTGTACATTCCAAAACTACCACATGATGCTGTAGCGTGTCCTGTGGTGGTCCATTTTTTTGCTGTATTAGTCACATGTTAGCGCCTAATGCAGCTTAGTGAAAGAGCCCCATAATGATCATTCTAATATTATTTTAAAAATTAGAAATTATATTGTTCCATGTTATTGTGTTATTGCAAATTATTCATATTTCATATTCATATTCGGCCAAATGTCTTCACTTATTTGTGTTTGGCTAAGTAGCAAAAAATGCTATTTGGTACAGTTCTAATTACAACTTTCCTTTCAAACTGTAATCCATCAAGCACATAATGTAAATAAATGGTGCTCACACCTAGAATATTAGATTACTCATTTTAAACAGAAGGACTCTTTCCATCGATGTTCTAGGATTGCTTCATTTTCATTGTATAGATAATGTATAGTCTTCCAGTACTGATGGACATTACTACTGTTAAGTAAGTGAAAGGAAACATGGAGGGGCATTTTCAAAAGAATGTGAAAGTCAGAATCGGGACGTCCTGTTCATAACACCCAAACAAAATGTCCATTTCACAGCCATTTTCAAACAGGAAAAAAACATTGGGCTTTCCTGTTTGAAAATACATGAGAACATTCTTGTGCGGACAACATCCAAAATGAGCAGCCATTTTTCAAAATACAGCATCCAAAATATGAATGCCAAAAAAGCAGCCACAAAAACATCTGTCTGGCATCATTTGTACAAAAATGGCCACACAGACATCCTTGCAGAGGGACAGCCTAGTGGTCAGTGCAGTGGACTTTAAACAATGAGACCCAGTTGTAAATCCCACCTTAATTCCATTATATTTTATTGTGAACCCTCCAGGAACAGATAAGAACCTACTGTACCTAAACATATACCACTACAATGGCTATCACATTTGCAGGTGTCTTATAAATGCAGGTACAGCAGATATTTCTATGTTCCAAGAGGGCTCATATATTTTTACAGAAATTAAAGAGTTAAAGTGGGAGTTATACCTAGGTCTCATTGTTCAAAGTCCACTTCACTGATCACTAGGCTACTCCTTACACTTGCTTGCTGCTCTATTAGGAATGGCCACAATACCTGAAGCTGTCATAGATCCTGGTATCCACTGTCACTTTCACTTCTTGGGGGGTCAGTAACCACTGGGAGATGAAGAAGTCAACCTTCATCCCTTCAGTGGTCAGCTGCTCAATCAGAGCACCTTTTTGTACCCTGGACATGATTGCAACAATTCAAAAAAAAAAAAAATCCTTCTTCTTTGCCTTGGACATTTCTTCTCTTCCATTATCGCTGAAAGATGTTCTCAGTTTGGACCCACCCAAAGCATGCCTCCAAAACACCCCCTTGCTATTTCTTTTGAGGATGTCTTTTACTAAAGATTAGCTTGACTTATCTGCAGCAGGCCCATTTTATTTTGGCCATTTTGAGTTGTCCATCTCCTTCAAAAAAGGGCTCCATTGTTTCTTTACATTTACACTTGGGTTGCATTATACTGTTTTTTTTTTTTTGGGGGGGGGGGGTTGTTTTTTTTTTTTGACTATCAGAAACATGACTCATTCAAAAGAAGTTCTCTGGAAAACCTGTAGACATTTACCATATGAGTATGTTTTAATGAGTGCACAAGGTTTTCTTGGGCCTATGTACAAATCACATGCCGACAGTATACAGAGATTCTTAGGGAATGTGGCAGGTGGGGTTATAATTTCTTTAGAGACTAGCTTGATTTCCACAGTCTTAAATGACCCCTTTATTGTTTTTTTTCCCCCTGGGGTAATTAAGTGCCCAAATAGATAACAGAAAATAAAAACCTTGTATTTTAAAAATATTTCTGAAAGCTGAAAAAGTACAGACATTAAAAAACAGCTGCTCTTCTATTACTCCAATAAATTGCTGAGACAGAAGATGTTGTAAACCCAGCCAGTATAGCTCAAATCATCTAGTGGAAGAAAATGTTTTTTTATGTGCCTTTCAGCCTCATAAATAGAATACTCTGTATATCTGATTCTTTTAACCTTTTTAGTGCTTAGGCAAATAAGATGGATGTGTTTACAAGCGGTTTCACATGCTGCAGGAATATTACACATCTCGTTGTGATCCCATCCTTTCAATCCATCTTAATTCTCACAGCTACACCCTATCCCAGTGATACTCATTCTGCTCCAGAGCATCACTTCCATGAAAAATCCATAATGGAAATGTCTAGACTTTGTTGCTTTCACGGTGTTGCATAAAAGATTAGAGCAGAAAGCTGGAAGCTACACATCACTTTTACCATCCAACTTATCATTGACTGTACTGGGGCTGGTAGGTTGGCATACTTTCAGTTACACAGTCTCCAAGGTGGTAATTTTTAGAAAACATTTTTTATACATGGAAAGTGTCTACTAGAAAATTATGCCATCATATAAACACATAAAAGGCACCAAAAGACAGTTCATGTTTTACAAACTGTAAACTTGTGTGCTCAGCTTGGCGCTTATCACCAGATTCCATATAGCTCACCAACATTTGGGTGTGGATCTCAGATCCGCACACCAACTAATTAGGGCTATGTTTACTAAGCCTTGCTGTAGGCACACAAACATTTTAGTGTGTGCTATAAATTAGCACGTGCTAATGCTAGAGACACTCATAAGTACATAAGTATTGCCATACTGGGAAAGACCAAAGGTCCATCAAGCCCAGCATCCTGTTTCCAACAGTGGCCAATCCAGCTGACAAATACCTGGCAAGATCCCAAAAAAGTACAAAACATTTTATACTGCTTATCCCAGAAATAGTGGATTTTCCCCAAGTCCATTTAATAACGGTCTATGGACTTTTCCTTTAGGAAGCCGTCCAAACCTTTTTTAAACTCCGCTAAGCTAACCGCCTTTACCACATTCTCTGGCAACGAATTCCAGAGTTTAATTATATGTTGAGTGAAGAATATAATGGGTGTCTATTGTTAGCGCGTGCTAATTTTTAGCGTGTGCTAAGTTAGCATGCCTACAGTACAGCTTAGTAAACAGAGCCCTTAATGAGCTGATGATTGGTGTTAATAGGAACTCACTGGGGTTCATGTACGGATCTGTCCTGCACCATATTCTATAAAATGTGCACCTAAATTTTATAGTGTGCAACTGAAAAGGAGGCGTGGCCATGGGAGGGTCAGGGGCATTCCCAGAAATTAGAGTGATGTTATTGAAAAGAGTCATTTACACACCCAAGTGTCATTAGTTACCTGCCAGCATCTATACCAGATTTTGGCAGGCATGCCATGCCCAAAATACGCTTAACTACTATTCTAGGGCACGCTGCATAGAGCACCCTTTGCCATGTACCAATTTAATTCAGATCTTCCCAATGCTTAACTTTGTGTTCCATCTATAAAATTCCCCCCTTAGGGCCAGATTATATATATATATATATGGCGCCTGAACACTCCGCGTGGAATAAATTTCCGCCTAAGCATATTCTGTAAGCGGTGTCTATATTTAGGCGTGGTTTATAGACTATGTTTAATTGATATCACAGCACTTAAAATTACATGCATCCATTTACACCAAGGGAAATGTGGCATAAGTACCGGTGTGTAGATTTAGGTGCAGAAGACCACATTCTATAATAGTACATGTAAAATTTGGAATGCCCACAAAATGCCTAATTCCCCACCCATAACCACTCCCCTTTTGGGCTGCATGCATTAGAATTTAGTCACTATGTTATAGAATACACTTAGCAAATTGTGCATGTAAATTCTAACTATTGCCAATTAGTGCTCGTTAAGAAGTGTTATCAACACTGATTAGTTTGTTAAGCCAATTATGTTGCATGCGTTGTTATAGAATATGCTTGGATGTTGACATGGAACACTAGGCAAGGTATATAGAATCTGGGGATTAGCATGCAAAGTTGCACAGGTAACTTAATAGACTAGATCCTAATTAGGATTAATGACCAATTATTTGCTCTTATTTGTGTTAATTGGCATTAATTAGCAGTTACATGTGTAACTACCCATAGTCAGTATTCTATAAAATGTGAGCTCAACTGCAAGAGATGCCTGGACCAAGGTGGGGCACGGGCAGATCAGGGCATTCTCAGGACTTGTGTGCATATGTGGAAGACATGCCCATGTCCCTCCCATGATCCATCCACATGTATATTCCCATGCACATATGCTCTAAAACACATATGCAACTACCTTATAGAACAGCTGTGTTTCTGTGCACTTACGCATCAAGGAAGTCAGCAAGCAGCACCTCAAACCTCTACCAGTTCCTTCCTGCAGTCTGAATCGTGAGAAGACTAATTTGTGTGAGATTTAAAATATGTATTTGGATGGGTTGCTCAATGCACTTGTTTGCCTAGGGTCCATTGTATGATTAATCATATGTGAGTATATGAGTACTTTTCCTTGGATAGTTTTCTAAGTGAATGTATGCATGTACTTTTAGTGAGAAAATCCTTCAAAGTGCACAGAGGTTAAAGTAACTTCAATGTTTTTATACCAAAACTGAGATCCAATGTAGTTTAGAACATTAAACGGTAGCATAATTTTCATGTACAGTAACAATTAGTGATCCCTTACTCAGATGATCCACTTTTTACCAATATAGGTAGATATAAAATTTACCCTGGTGTACAGAGCACTTTCTGTGGAGTGGAGGAGTGGTTAGGGTGGTGGACTTTGGTCCTGAGGAACTGAGTTCAATTCCCACTTCAGGCACAGGCAGCTCCTTGTGACTCTGGGCAAGTCACTTAACCCTCCATTGCCCCAGGTACAAATAAGTACCTGTATGCAATATGCCGCATTGAGCCTGCCATGAGTGGGAAAGCATGGGGTACAAATGTAACACACAAAAAAAAAAACACTACACAGCACAACTTGGCATTCCATCTTCCCATTGCTCCCACAGTTAGGGTGATGTACAGAGGTAAATCTCCACAGTGCAGGGCAGAAAATCCCCTGAACCAAACTAAACATCTGTTTGAAGCATGAGAAAAAAAAAACTGTGCAAGATGAACATTTTCAGTTTGTTTGCACAATTTAGAACTGTAGCAGAACTGATGCTTAAGTACTGACTCCATAGAACGATCTGAACTATCCTTCAGTAGTGGGTTTATGTAGAACCTACCAGAACCATTTCCAGCCTAGAAAATGAATTTGCAAGAATTCCTAGTGCTTTTGTGGTAGCCAGAATTTAAATGCACAACATAGAATGTGAAGAAAATGTGTATTTTATATGTGACAAAGCTTTGAGCACATGTTTTGGGAGACAAAAGTTCACTTCTGTCCATGAGGGTTTTCATCCAGATGGGAGTCACGTGATTATATAAAGCACAAGGCTTTATTGTCCTTTTAGAGTAACAGATTGAACTTACTCTGGAAGAGAAACCCACACACCTACAGTATGTTGGCAAAAGAAATTATTTGATGATCCTTCAATCTATCTCTTTTGAATTCTATTCCACACTTCTATGAACACATACAAGGAATCCAAGTTAATGTTTGCAAAGCAAGCTTAAAGTACACAGTTGGCCTTGCTTTTTGAATATGTTTTTCTAGGCCCTTTATTAATGGAAGAAGGAGGGAGTTTTCAATTTTGGCAAGTAGTCTTAAAGCAGTAAACACATTCTCAGATGGAAAGGTCTGAGAATTCATGAAGTAATTAATACACTGTGAACCTAGTGGACTAAGCTACAGAATTTCTTGCAGGTTAGTGAACTGGTTTTGCTAGAGGTTTGCTCTGTATACAGATGAGCTCCATAACAAACTGTCTTCTGAAATTGAATCACAGGACCTGATCAACAGACCCTCCCCTTCACTAGGCTGTAGTTATGTTCTATCTGAAAACCAGCAGGCAAAGACATTGCCCCATGTAAGCCGCATTGAGCCTGCCAGGAGTGGGAAAGCGCGGGGTACAAATGTAACAAAATAAAAATAAATAAATACATTTAAGTACTGGTTTTCACCAGATCTTGCACACAGGAAACAGGAAGTGTTGCAAAACAACAATCTACCGAGGGAAAAAGCTTCAGTTCTGAATAAAATCATATAGAAACATCATCGGACTGTACTTTTTGAACAGCCTCATTACACTTAATCTTGGGGGTATAGGCAACTAGGGTCAATCACATAGAAACACCATCGGACTATACTACAGTATGATGGTGATTCTATGTGATTTTATTCAGAACTGAAGCTCTTTTTCCCTTTGTAAATTGTTATTTTCAACATTTCCTGAGTACAAGATCGGATGAGCAATACATAGCAGTACAGACTCCTGAGGCAGGCGCCTACGTGCCGAAACACAGCCGCTGTGTCGAGTCTCTTGGTGTATTTTTAATAATTCATGTACAAAACTATTGCATCTCCCTTGTGTCCTTTGGAGGAGCCCATTCACCCTACTCTTTAATTTGTGTGCACCATGGTCGTAGAGATAGAGTGTTCCTCCATGTTTTGTGGCTGCTCTTCACGGAAAAGTAGGTGCCAGGAAAAATTCATGCTGAATGCTATTCTCCGGGCTGAGTGCTCTGTATAGAATAGCACTTAGTATATATTCCAAACCCCAACTTTGGGTGCAAGGACTTACACCAACTGAAAGCTAGAATTCGTTGCCAGAGAATGTAGTAAATGTAGTAGATGTAGAATGTAGTAAAAGCAGTTAGCTTAGCGGGGTTTAAAAAAACATTTAGCTGGCTTCCTAAAGGAAAAGTCCATAGACCATTATTAAAATGGACTTGTGGAAAATCCACTGCTTATATTTAGAATAAGTAGCATAAAATGTATTGTACTGTTTTGAGATCTTGCCAGGTGCTTATGACCTGGATTGGCCACTGTTGGAAACAGGATGCTGTGTTCGATGGACCTTCAGTCTGTCCCAGTATGGCAATACTTACATACTTATGTACTTATGTAAATCCTGGTGCACAATTTGACACACAGCCCCCAAATTCTATCTGCCCAATATTCAGCACTATTTACCCAGCCAGGAACAGCTCCTGGCTGGTTAAATAGCCTTAAGCCAACTAAGCGCTAATATTCAGCATGAGATAGCTGGCTATCTCGGCTGAACATCAGCGCTTAGTGGCTAGTCCGGTCACAGGTTATGTCACATGGCATAGACGGTTAGTGCCAATATTCACCGGCTGACCGGCTAAGTCTAGTGGTCAGATAGACCTGCTATTTATGTGGATTTATCTTTGGCCACTATATATTAGCTGGTCAGCCGATGAATACCAGCTTAACCAGCTATGCACATAGGAGGAGATTCTATATATGGCGCCTGAAAATTGGCGCTGAAATCAATGCCAAACTTATTCTATAATCGGTGCCTAGATTTGGGTGGTGATTATAGAATAAGCTTAGTTAATATTTCAGTGCTGATATCTGCGCGTATCCATTTATGCCAAGGAAAACCTGATGTAAATCTCAGCTGTAGATTTAGGTGCACTGGGCCATATTCTATAACTAGGCACCTAAATTTTGGAATGCCCATGGAATGTCTATTTCCACACCCATAACCACGCCCCTTTATGCCTCCACCCATTAGACATTTGGCACACATCGTTACAGAATACGCTTAGCGAGTTGTGCACCTAAATTCTAATCAGTGCCAATTAGTGCTCATTACTGCTTAAGTGCTGATATCAGCATTCATTAGCTTGTTAATCCAATTAAGTTATGCATAGAGTTATAGAATCTGCTCTGGTTTCGGTGCCTAAATCTAAGCACACTATATAGAATCTGAGGGATAGCAGCCAAATAAAAAATTCAATGCCGGTTGCTGGATACATTGAATTTCCAGATTCATCACCGACTGCAGGAAGCAGCCTGGCTAAGTCCCGTGGTCTGAATATTGACCCCTATAAAACTGTGCGTAATTCTTTGGAATGCCTCTGACCTGCTCATGCCCCTCCCATAGCCACGCCCCTTTAGGTTTGCACACAAGAGAATTTGTGTGCAGATCTTTGTAGAATCATGCGCAGCCAGGTCCACACGTAAATCCAAATTAAAGCCAATTAACATCAATAATTGATTGTTAACAGCCAATTATTGATTGTTAATGGCTCATTATCTAATTAATTTGCATGCAGATCTCAGGATCATGTGCAATTTTGGACACCATTTATAGAATCCAGGGGTTACTGCTGAGCCCACTTTAGTAAATGGGGCCATTAATGCATACTAAACATTTTTTGCATTGCAACGCATTTCTGAAAGAAAGCACCTGATGATTAGGAAGAAGGGTGAAAAATCTGAAAATAAAACATTTTGGCCTGAGCACATCCCTATTAAAAACAGTGAAGGTAACGTCCAGCTGGCAGCATTCAATGTTTTGCTAAATATTAGCCACTGCAGTCTGAGGGGCCCTTTTACAAAGCCGCAGGATGGCCAATGTGCGGGTAGTATGCACCAATCAGCACTATCACTGAGGTAGCGTGTGCACTTGGCGGTAATTCTGAGTTTGGTGCTCACCGAATCCTGTGGTTGAAAATATTTTTCTATTTTCTTCCGGGGGGGGGGGGGGGGGCATTCCCGACGGTTATCAGCAGCACAGCCATGTTGGCGTGCACTGCATGGTTACTGCACGGGTAGCAAATGAGCCCTTACTGCTAAGTGAATGGCTGGTGGTAAGGGCTCAGGCTGTAAATAGCCAAGTGCTAGTTTTAATTTTTCTGCATGCCCATTTCCTGTCTCATCAAAAAGTGGCCTTTTTCCCAGCCATGGTAAAAAGTGGACCAGCGTGCACCCAAAAGACACAACCACACTACCACAGATATTTAGTGTCAGGCCCTATCTGAGCACAAGCACTCAAGTTACCCAGGTAACACAGATTTTTTTAAAATTATTTATAAGAATTTAAATTTACAAGCAATAAAATAACTTGCCAGAAATACAGAGAAAGTAATACACAAGAGAAATTTCAATCTTCTATACTCTTCCTTAGACCACAAAATAGGGAGAGTGAAACAAGACAAGGAGATCATTCATAACAGACCTAACAAACCACATAAACTTTATGCTACAAAACGGACTCTTCCCAATAGAGAAAGGTAACATTATACTCACCCCCATACCCAAAGATGCAAAGAAAAATGCCAATGAAATAACAAACTACAGACCAGTAGCATCCATTCCCTTAATCACCAAAATAACAGAAGGTATGATGACCAAACAGAATATCTAAACAAGTTCTCAATATTACACGATTCCCAGTCAGGATTCCGCACCAATCACAGCACTGAAACCGTATTAGTTACACTCATGACAAAACTCAAACAACTGATAGCAAACGGGAACAATATACTACTGTTACAATTCGACATGTCAAGCGCATTTGATATGGTTGACCATGGAATTTTATTACACATCCTCGAATACTTCGGCATCGGAGGCAACGTTCTCAACTGGTTTAAGGGGTTCCTAACTACACGCTCTTATCAAGTGACATCAAATTCGGCTACATCAGCTACATGGACACCCGAATGTGGTGTTCCACAGGGATCCCCTCTCTCACCGACCATATTTAACCTAATGATGACACCCTTGGCCAGACTATTATCGAATCAGAACTTGAACCCACACATATATGCTGATGATGTAACAATCTTCATCCCATTCAAACAAGATCTAAGGGAAATCTCCAACGAAATCAAGCATAGCCTACACATTATGAACTCCTGGGCAGACGCATTTCAGCTGAAACTTAACACAGAAAAAAACCAATGCCTCTTACTTACTTCGCAATACAATAAGAATAAATTCACCACCATCAACACACCTACCAGTTTCGGACACCCTAAAAATTCTTGGAGTCACCATTGATCGACACCTAACACTTGAGAATCATGCTACAAACATAACCAAGAAGATGTTTCACTCAATGTGGAAACTAAAAAGAATCAAACCATTTTTTCCAAGGTCCGTCTTCCGCAATCTGGTACAATCACTAGTACTCAGTCATCTGGACTATTGTAATTCACTATACGCTGGTTGCAAAGAGCAAATACTTAAAAAACTCCAGACAGCCCAGAACACAGCAGCCAGATTAATATTCGGCAAATCAAAATATGAATGCACAACACCACTACGAGAAAAACTACACTGGCTCCCACTTAAAGAACGCATCTCGTTCAAACTTTGTACCTTAGTCCACAAGATCATCCATGGAGACGCCCCAGCCTACATGTCAGACCTAATAGAACTACCACACAGGAACGCAATAAAATCTTCTTGCACATTCCTCAATCTTCACCCTCCCAATTGTAAAGGTCTGAAATACAAATTGTTGCATGCATCTACCTTTTCCTAAATGAGCACACAGCTATGGAACGCACTACCATGCAACCTGAAAACGGTCCATGAACTGGCCAATTTCCGCAAACTACTAAAAACTTATCTCTTTGAGAAGATATATCACAAAGATCAACACGTGTAACTGCACAATCTTTAATATAGATAAGAATGTCTTATAACGTCTTTTGCTGTAATACAACCATGTACTTACCACCATGTAACCCAAACCCTCTATAAACCAAATGTATATTATTTTCTATTTCCAATATTTACAATGAATTGTAAGCCACATTGAGCCTGCAAAGAGGTGGGGTAATGTGGGATACAAATGCAATAAATAATAATAATAATAATAATTAAACAACAGTAAACAGAAAAAATGTGGTATTAACCTGATTATCCCTAGTTATTATTTATCTGAATCATTATTCCACATTGATCATCTGGTTGGCTTCTTCAAACCCAAAACGGTGTATATTCAATTTATTTCATTGGAAACATACTTATTGTCCAATATTAGTAGAAATAATACATGTAATTTCAATTTTTTCTCTTTTAAAACCAGAAATTATTTAACAATGCGAACACGAGTCTCTAATCCAATTCCCACAGATTAAGGTAATCCCAATTTCACAGGCTTCACTCCTTTTGAATTAATATTGCTAAGTAATAATAATTTATATTACTAAGAGGAATCATTACAAAGGAAAATAACAAAAATGTCAGAAAAGATTTCTGAGGAAATCTTTAGGTGTCATACCCGGAACTCTGGGAAAGCAACAATCTCAATATTTTGTTCAAATTTCTGGTCTATTATCGTTTTCAAAATCTTACATAAGTACATAAGTACATAAGTAGTGCCATACTGGGAAAGACCAAAGGTCCATCTAGCCCAGCATCCTGTCACCGACAGTGGCCAATCCAGGTCAAGGGCACCTGGCACGCTCCCCAAACGTAAAAACATTCCAGACAAGTTATACCTAAAAATGCGGAATTTTTCCAAGTCCATTTAATAGCGGTCTATGGACTTGTCCTTTAGGAATCTATCTAACCCCTTTTTAAACTCCGTCAAGCTAACCGCCCGTACCACGTTCTCCGGCAACGAATTCCAGAGTCTAATTACACGTTGGGTGAAGAAAAATTTTCTCCGATTCGTTTTAAATTTACCACACTGTAGCTTCAACTCATGCCCTCTAGTCCTAGTATTTTTGGATAGCGTGAACAGTCGCTTCACATCCACCCGATCCATTCCACTCATTATTTTATACACTTCTATCATATCTCCCCTCAGCCGTCTCTTCTCCAAGC
The DNA here is from genome assembly GCF_901765095.1 of Microcaecilia unicolor. Lineage (NCBI taxonomy): Eukaryota > Metazoa > Chordata > Amphibia > Gymnophiona > Siphonopidae > Microcaecilia > Microcaecilia unicolor. The sequence continues at coordinate 146,620,452 of NC_044034.1, forward strand.
TAAAAAGCCCTAGCCTTCTCAGCCTCTCTTCATAGGAAAGTCGTCCCATCCCCACTATCATTTTCGTCGCCCTTCGCTGTACCTTTTCCAATTCTACTATATCTTTTTTGAGATACGGAGACCAGTACTGAACACAATACTCCAGGTGCGGTCGCACCATGGAGCGATACAACGGCATTATAACATCCGCACACCTGGACTCCATACCCTTCCTAATAACACCCAACATTCTATTCGCTTTCCTACTCCTGCAGAACTTTATTTGCTGTATCAATTTTTCTTTCTTAAAGGGTTCGATTAGGTTATCCATGTAGCTCACTAATAAGATTATATCTGAAGCAAAGTTATTTACTACCACTGCCTTCCAGATGATATTCAATGTAACCTTCACGGGAGCCAAAAACTCCAAGCTGATAGCTCTTATGGGTTTAGGAGTGGCACCGCCAACTCGGAGTCAGCTGTAAACGACTTCCGTTTCAGCATGGACTCCTAACTCACTCCTCCACTTCTTTGGAGGTAACACTGATTTTAAACTGCGATACCTGGTTAACTTAAGACACTTGTTTTTGCTGTCCTACATTAACTGGATAGTTGTTTGGGCACTGTCACTGTCCTTGTAACTCCCAGCTCTGCCCAGACTCTGCCCTTGGCCTGCCTCGGCATTAACTTGATAGTTCTCACCTGGATTTTCAGCAGCAGTATCTGGTTATGTGCTGCTGGAAATCTGGGTATTACTTAGCACAACTTAACCAGGTAGCGATTCTCCTAGCTGGTTAAGTAGCGTTGAATATAGAGCCCAAAAAACTTAATTTATACTAATCACCCCCTTCATTCACTGATGAATTCAATGAACCTGACAAAACGTTTTTTTTCTAGATGAAATGCTGCAATAAATTAGAGCCAAAATCCACTTCAGATTTTTATCATATCTAAAATATACTGTTGGACTGATGGGGCTACTGCAGATTTTTACCCATCTAATTTGGATTTTCCAAATTCATTTCTGATTTCCAGAGGCTACAATGGGGAATATCCAATAGATTTTCCCCTTGTAGATTTAGCGAGTATGCGAAATTCTATCAGAATTAGACTAGGTTGAAATTGCCTTTGAATTTTTCATATATATTTAATTCCCATTGGTATCAAAATACATAAAATCTTAATTTCAATAGGCTTTAACTCCCATGAAAATTGTGCATCTGTTCATCCTGTTTTAATAACCACAGATCTGATGCAGATAGAAACCGTGAGCCATACACAGACCTGTAAGCCTGATTTCTAGTTCGGGTCTCACAATACAAAATCGACAACACAATTATTGTAGCCTGATTAAAACGAGGTGCAGTCAACCCCTCCTGAGAGGTACATACAGAAGAAATTCATTCATAGATTTTTAGTATTAATTAATGTAAATGAGCAAGGTAGGAGCCATTGATTTCTCTTAGGAATTAATTGGGCATGATCAATCAGAAGAGCACAAGTGTGTCGGCAAGGTCATTCATCAGATACTTAACGTCGCATCAGGCTAGGTTTGTCCTTTCAGCTGGGGAAAGATGGAGCACCCTGGGTGAATGAGATTTAAATCATTATACTGTTGACAATTAATGTGTGTTCTCCGGTCTCTCAGCCTCATTATTCTTAATCTTGGGGTATAGGTGACCAGGGTCAAAAGGGCTGTTTAAAAACCTCACTGTGCTTCACCTTACAATTATATTAAGAATTTCATCTATAGAGGTTGAAAGTCTAGCTTTCAATGTATTCACCATGCATTGGTATCCTCACTGTACTTTAATATATTGGGGGGGGGGGGGGGGGAAGCTAGTGGCATATCTATTTCATATGCAGAAAGTATAACTTGATAGCACAGGAGAATTTGACTGCTAGGGAATTTGCATGGAAGAGGTAAGCATAAATTATATACATTGCTTGTCAATAAAATTAATTTGGGATTCAGCCCATTGGTAAATGAACAATATTTTATGTATTGGTTTGGCAATAGAGCATGACATTGATGTGCTATGGTTCTACAGCTCATGTCAAGCATTTGTTATGAGTTTACCAGACCTGAGAAAGGGGATTTGCACAGCAAGACACTTACTGTACAAATAAATTTGATCCAAGCTAGCTTGAAAAAAAGAACCCATTCTGTCATTAATGTTGTAATGCTTAAAGCACTGGTGAAGGTAATGGCAGCTGGTGTGAGTGGACATGTGCTTCAATGAAGTTGCATGAATGGAGCAGAGCTTCAAACAGTATAAAGAAGCCCCAAGCACTGAACAAAAAAAGTGGGGAGTGGCAAATAAGATACTGGAATCGGGACATTTCCTCACTCCAAACTCATTGTTCAACGAACGGATTTGATAAACAATACAGCAAACTGCCTTGAAGCTCTGTTGCCAAACTCTTTGAAAACTGTGGTCATGGTTCTTTCGAGAAAGATCTTCGTACAGCAGCAGACAAATCTCTGACACTTTCTGCATATTCTGTGCAGCGCATGCTAAAATCATCAAATTTCACTCAGAATAATACATAGAAACACATTTATTTACAGTAGCTAGGCCACGAGAGACTGCATTGCTTCTGACTGCAGGAAGCCATGGAATGGAACAGAAGGCTTAACTCTGATACAGTGAATCCAATTTCTTATAGCTAGTTGCCTTAATTCACTTAGCTTGGCATTTACATCAATCTTGCCAGCTGCCTGCACCGCAATGTACATCTGAGCATATATTAGTCAAAGAAAACCCCTGTGAAGGCAGACTCTACGGAGAACATTAGAATATAGCAGTGTCATAAATAACAATAATATGAAAGCAATAAACATCGAGATGGAACCCAAAATACATTCTCCTTTATGAGGATATATGTTCTCATTTTTATACTTTTTTCCCTTCTCCTGGGAAGCTCTTGGGAAATTCTGTATCTTACCTACTGCCAAATTAGTACATTTCAACGATTAATTAGAGTTCAGTTTACTATTCTTCCACAGCATTGTCAATAGTCAAATAAACTTATCCGGATAACAGCCATCTTCTATCAGCAGAAGTGCCGCTGACCAAGAGATTCGTAGGCACTATCTGGATAACGTGTCTGAACATCTTTATGGACTGCCTCAACACTACCCATATACTACTGGATTCTATATAGCGCACCTAGCATTCTGTGTGGAAATCTAAGCATATTCCATAACAACATGCATAACTTAATTGGCTTGACAAGCTAATCAGCGTTGTCAATAATTAAAATTTACCTGCACAACTCACTCAGTTCGAAAGTGGGGTGGTTAAGGGCAGGAAAACGGGGCATTTCATAGATGTTCCAAAACTTTCACACGTAGTTATACGATATGGCCCAGTGTGCATGAATCTACATGCAGGGATTTATGTCACATTTTCATCAGTGTAAATGGAGACACATAGTTTTATTTATTTATTTATTACATTTGTATCCCACATTTTCCCGCATATCAGTAGGCTCAATGTGGCTTACAAGTTCTGGAGAGGAGAGTACCAACTCTGTGAATATATACAGAGTGGAAAATAGAGTAACAGTAGGAGGTGCTGGGATATCAACTAAGCGTATTTTATATATTACATCTAAATCTAGGCACCGCTAATAGAATACGCTTGCCAGAAATGTTGACCACACAGATTTTTTAGGTGCCTTATATAGAATCTGGCCCATAAGGGGTAATTCTCAAAAGGTCCCCTAAAGTTAGGTGCTAGGATGATGTGCACTAATCTCAAATTCTAAAAGGGCAGTGAAGTGTGGATCTCTTGTTATAGGATACTAGTATAAATCCACATTTACATGTCTAACTTTAGGTGTGAGAACTTATGCTAGCTCAATGGCTGCTGTAAATGCTTGCATGTAACTGCTAGCATTCTACAGCCCATCCAGGTTCAGTGTTAGGTACACCCCTGATTTACCCACACCCTTCCCAGTCCATTCTTCCTTTGCTCGCTGTGGATTTTGCATACACGTTTTGTAGAATACTGACTAATGACAGTTATGTGCATAACTACTATTTAGTGCCAATTAGCACAATTAACTGCAATTAGAGCTAATTATTGCTGGTTAACATCAATTAACTGCTCATTATTACATTAAGTTATGTGTGTAGCTCTCACTGTTTCGTATGCAACTTTATAGAATCAGGGGCTGGTGGTGGGGCAGAACCGGGGCAGACACAGAACATATCTGAGTACTGGAATATGCCGTCCATTATCTGGATGATTTAAGGCAGATAAAAGGCTGCTCCAGTTATCTGGATAACTTATTTATTTATTACATTTGTACCCCACATTTTCCCACCTATTTGCAGGCTCAATGTGGCTTACATGGTACCGTAAAGGCGTTCACCAGTCGGTTGAATAACAAATACAAGGTTGAATTGTGATCAAATGAAGTAAGTGTGTGTCAGGCATCAAGTTAACAGGTGGAATGTTCTTGCTATCCTCATAAGTTCTGGTGCTGACTGCATTATCCAGGTAGTGGCGCTGAATATCCAGATATTGTATGACCACTGTAGCCAGCATTTTCAAAGAACACTGATCATGGTGGTTGGATATTCATCTTGAATGTTTAAATGTACAGCTGGTCCCTAAATGCCTTTTACTCTCTGCAACTCCCTAAAAGACCGTGAAACACACGTTTTTTGTATAGTCAAAGTTGCAGCATACATTAGCAACTCAAACAAAAATGTTATGGATAGAATGAAAACTTTGCAAAAAACATTGACAATAACCTGAATTGCAAGAGGTTAGAACTATAAGCCAACCCCTTCCGACTTTCTCAGTTGGTTCCCCATTCATGCCAACGTCTCCAATACATTGTTCATTAAGATGGTCCTTCCATTAGTCGAGGAAGCACCCAGTTATCTAAGCCTAGCCCCTCCTGCTTTTTTCATTTTCTTTCTATATAATCTTATTGTCACATTTCTGTCAGATGCTGGTCATTTTCTGCCTTCATTGTCGGTGCCCACACACACATTGCTCCTCAATTCATTCACTTTAACACAGTGGAGGGAAAGAGTTGTCATCATGACTATTTCCAGGGACCAAGGGCTGTCTAATGGCTACTGCCAGGCCCACCCTATCTCAACAGTTGGTGGGGTTGAGGTCTACTGGGTAAGGCACAACTAACCAGGGGAGATGAACTGCCTGATCAGTGGACGGACAGTGGTCTTTCCCACTTTTTTTAAGTTCAAACTTTTTTTAAATTAAATTTTAGAAATGTTGAATTCAATATTTCCCATTCTAATATCAATTGGCCATTTCTCCCCTTTGCCAGGTTGGTTCAGTCAGAAAGGTGTTATATACTTGACATGGATGCCCTAAGGAAACCAAAATAATCTTACAAAAAATAAAGAAAGAAAAATTAAATTAAAAATTTAAAAACCTGAATTCTTACCACAAACAGCACATAGGAAATACAGAATTAGTACTGACTATGGCAAACACATCAAGAGCAATGCATATGGGAGGCTATTCCATAAGCTGGCACATAAAGGAAGGTCCAAAGCAAGAGCAGAGGATGCCACAAAATACAACCATATGGGCAGAGCATGGGCGGACCATGGACATGTCTCCCAGGTATGCACACATCACTTTGATGCACCTAGGAACACCAACTTACACCTGCCATTGACATGGTGTAAGTGGGCGTGCCTAAACATAGTTTTACACTAGTATTCTACAATGGAATCTTGGCTCTAAGATGCCATTATGGAATTATCACTAAGCATATGACATTTGGGTGCCTACACCCAGGTGCAAATTTATGTCACTTGATTTTTCTAGTATATGACCTTTTGTCTTACATTGCAAATCTAGTTAGTAAACGTGGGTTGGTTTTGATTTAATAGATGACACCTAAAGGAAATAGCAAACACATTTGAACTAAAATATGAATCTATATTGGATTACTAATTGACCTTAGTGAAGATCCTGCCGATTTCTCTCTATATATTGAAAAGGCAGTAACAAGTTGTTCTCCACTGACTATGTACAGAGATGCTCTTCCTGATGCCGTATCATGGGACCCTTTAGGAATGTTTGGTTTATGACTATTTTCCAGTAAGATATTTAATGATAACTGCAGGAATTGCCCTTTTTCCTTATCCAATATTTTTTTTCTTTTCCATATTGAATAAACATTTCAATTAGTCAAATCTCTATTTTTAAGATATTTGGGGTCGATGTTGAACCAGCGCACTCAGCATTTAGCTGACTGCTGCCGGTGTTATGCCTGGAAATTCATTGCCAGGCCATGTCCGCGCTCTTGCATTGAATTTCTAGGTTTCTGGAGCCCTAAACCATAGCCAGTTAAGTGCGATATTCAGCACTTAGGGCCACTTTTACTAAACTGCTCTAGTGATTCCCAGCGCAGCAAATGAGAAGAAGCCCATAGGAACTGAATGGGCTTTCTCTGTCAGCCTCAAGATAGGACTGACTTCTATGCGTCCTATTTATGTGCTTAACCTGGCCGGTTAAATGCTGAATATCAGTACTTAACCAGCCAAGTGCCGACTCCGCTCCTGGAAAGTCCCCAAAATAGCTGGTTTTGCTCTAGGTGCTAACTGGTCATTTTCAGTGGCATTAACCAGTCAAGTGAGGTTGAAAATGACCGGTTAGCCTCAAACATGCACCTTAACTGGGCAGGAGCTGTTTCTGGCCAGTTAAACTGCTTAGAATATTGATCCCTTGGATTATAGGGTAGAATACAACATCATAAAAGGGCTATAAACTGTTGCATACCATTATAGAGATTTACATTAAAATATGATATTTCTTTACACCATAAAGCACCAACATTTTGGGATGATCTGGAAAAAAAGAAAGTGAAAATGTACTATTTCCTAAACTTTGTGTTGGTCTCATGTAGAATATTTACCTGCCAGAAACAATTAAATGTGAGCTGGCTACTTTAGACTTTTCATAAAGTACATATTGATGGTGGTTAAAACCTAGGGGACTCCTTGCCCTTACCTCAGCTCTTAGATTTCAAGGTGTTCAAGGAAATAAACACATAGCACAGGTTAGAAGTATAAAATAATAGCTAAAGTTTTAGGAAAAATTATCGTGCAGCTGCAGACCTATTTCAGCTAAGCTGTTTTTTGTTAGCAATTTTCAGGATAGACACATTTATTAGCAATTTTCAGGATACAGACACATTCCTTGGCGTGATAAGATAACTGGCAAACAACACACTTTTACTTTCTCAATCCCTTTCTGTTACATTAACAGGTACACCATATTTTTCTGGCCCACACACATCCTTCTTGGGCTAAGCTACACACACTTTTGCTAATGTATTTGGTTCAACAGATAATTATCCTCAACCAAATATTTACAGCTCATACCCTTCAAGGTGTCAAACTTGTGAGTTCTCGTACCAAGTAGAGCACTGCTGAGACCGGTACTCGGACCAGGTTCTGCTTGGTGGCTGGACAACCCCGAGTTTCACCTGCACTGACCGCCATTCCCCAGAGGTTGAGCTCCTAGGTGCTGGCAGCCTGCAGGACTTACGGGACGGAGCTGGAAGCGGGGTGATGAATGTATCGGCCAGGCAGGCAGCAGGTCAAGAGAGTAATCCAGATACAAGCGGCAGTCAGTAGGCAGGCGGCAGGCAAGAGAGTAATCCAGATACAGTCGAAAGTCAGTAGGCAGTAGGCAGGCGGCAGGCAACAGAGTAATCCAAGAACAGGCGAAAGTCAGTAGGCAGGCGGCAGGCAAGAGAGTAATCCAGGTACAGGTGAAAGTCAGTAACGAGGGACTAGTAGATAAGAAGCAGACTACAGAGTTAGAAACACCTACCAAAGTAGAAGCCGAAGCATGGAGTCCAGGAAGAGCTCAGCTGATAAAGTGCTGGCATCTGACATCAGCAGGGAGAAGGGGCACAGCCATAGGACAAGAGCAGGGGAAGGAGGAACCGGAAGACCAATAGGAGAGAAGCAAGGAAAGCCAGGCAGAGGAAGAGCAGACCCAGGTGGGTGGAAGCAAAGCAATCAAGGAGCCTGGAAGCCAGTCAGAGAGAGAGAGCAGAAACAGGTGCATGGAAGTAAAGCAATTAAGGAGCCTGCAACCACCACTCTCTGAACAAACCAGAGAGGACTACACACACGGCTCAGGCAGTGCCAGTCAAGTATGCGTGTCAACGGGACCCCGTGCAGCCCGAGGACGCCGCTTGCATTGAGGTAGGGGACATGACACAAGGCTACTGTTTTCAGCTGAGACCTGTGAGAATGAGTCTGATGCTGGGGTTGGGGGCTGACATTGAGAGAAGGGAGCCAGAGGTTGATGCTGGTGCTGGTCATCAGGATCAAGAGAAGGAGGGGGCTGTAGGCTTACGCTGGGGCTGCAGATCATTAGGAGAAGGAGGCAGAGATTAGAGGATGAGGCTGGAAATCAGGAGAAGGAGGAGGAAGATGTGAGTGGAGGCTGATGCTAGAAATGGGGATCTGGAGGGGGAGGAGGATGGAGCCTAGGAGCAGAAGGCTGCTACTGGACCTTGGAATCAGGAAGAGGAAGAGGGGACTGGAGACTGATACTGGGTCAGAGGATCAAGAGGAGGAGGAGGGGCTGGAGGGCCGAAGGCTGGCTAGCGTGGCAATCAGAATGTGGAGGGGGGACTGGAGATTGATGCTGGGGCTGGGGATCAGGAGGAAGAGGAGGGGCTGTAGGCTGATGCTGGGGCTGGGGATTGAGAAGAGGAGAGGGCTAGAGCTGATGCTGGGGCTGGGGATTGAGAAGAGGAGAGGGCTAGAGCTGATGCTGGGTGGGGGAGAGGAGGACAAACTCTATAAGAGAGATAATCAAGGATATACAGGAGAAGATGCTAGTAAAAGTGAAATAGGTATGGTGGAAAAGACGGGCAATGGATTTCTAGGAAAGAGGAAAAAGGCAGGAGGTCAGATCTGAGGACATAGAGATGAGGGAGAGTAGGACTCAAACTTGTCTTAAGCAGAAACTCTAGGATTGGATGGAAGACCATAAGAAGACAGACTCTGACACTGGCTCAGTATTGGAAATACCAAACACAACAGCAGATCAATTGTCCCAATAAAAAAATCACTGCTTTATTATATTGACTTCAACACATAGTGATAAATTGAGAACCTGACCCAGCATGTTTCACTTCATACAGGAAATGTTTGGTGCCTTGACCTATACAGATCTTTGCCTCTGTTGTTGTTTCATTATCAGAAGTGTCGAGGGTTCAGGGCTTGAGTGAGATTCACAGTAAGGACTCAATTGGGGATCAGTGAAGGTAGTGGGGACTATGAAAGTCAAAATGTTACCTTCCTCCCTAGAAATATCACAAAGAAGTGGGAATTTTGACTATTTGTATCTTTTTATATATTTTCCTTTTTTTTGTTTCTTTTAGAAATATTTATATTCAGTCCTGATGTCTTCCTCCTTGTGGATTACACATGGATGTATGAGTGGGACAAAGAGTTAAAAGCTAAAATGACCAATGGTTGTGCTGACATGGCATGGTTTTTATTTCCTTCCCTCTTTTATTTTTGTCCTCTTTCCTCCTCTTTTTGCCTTCCTGAATGTAAAGATGTATACTGCTTAGAAACTACTATTTTAGCGAGGTAATTAAATTTGCTGATGACACAAAGTTATTCAAAGTCGTTAACTTGAGACAGGATTGTGAAAAATTACAGAAGGAACTTATGAGACTGGGAGACTGGGCGGCTAAATGGCAGATGACGTTTAATGTGAGCAAGTGCAAGGTGATGCATGTGGGGAAAAAAGAACCCGAATTATAGCTACGTCTTGCAAGGTTCCACGTTAGGAGTTACGGACCAAGAAAGGGATCTGGGTGTCGTCGTCGATAATAAACTGAAACCTTCTGCTCAGTGTGCTGCTGTGGCTAGGAAAGCAAATAGAATGTTGGGTATTATTAGGAAAGGTATGGAAAACAGGTGTGAGGATATTATAATGCCATTGTATCGCTCCATGGTGCTACCACACCTTGAGTACTGTGTTCAGTTCTGGTTGCCGCGTCTCAAGAAAGATATAGTAGAATTGGAAAAGGTGCAGCGAAGGGCGACTAAAATGATAGCGGGGATGGGATGACTTCCCTATGAAGAAAGACTAAGGAGGCTAGGGCTTTTCAGCTTGGAGAAGAGACGACTGAGGGGAGACATGATAGAGGTATCTATATATATAAAACTCACCCTCAACGTTCTATTTGCACTGACGTCACTGAAGCCAGGTTCGTAAGTTCGAAGCTCTGAAGCCACACAAAATCACAGTCTGTGGGCCCCGCCCTCGCATCAAACGTTATGACGTTGAGGGCGGAGCACATTCTCAGCTCCAACGTGTATAGCTCTCGCACGGAGGCTGCAGGGGGGCCGGCGACACACGGAGACACAAAGGGACGGAGAGGAGCCTTGCTAGCGCCCGTTTTATTGCGATTTGAAACGGGCCTTCGTTACTAGTATAAAATAATGAGTGGAGTGGAACAGGTGGATGTGAAGCATCTGTTCACGCTTTCCAAAAATACTAGGACTAGGGGGCATGCGATGAAACTACAGTGTAGTAAATTAAAAACAAATCGGAGACAATTTTCTTCACCCAACGCATAATTAAACTCTGGAATTCATTGCCGGAGAACTTGGTGAAGGCGGTTAGCTTAGCAGAGTTTAAAAAGGGGTTAGATCGTTTCCTAAAGAACAAGTCCATAAACCACTACTAAATGGACTTGGGAAAACTCCACAATTCTGGGAATAACATGTATAGAATGTTTGTACGTTTGGGAAGCTTGTCAGGTGCCCTTGGCCTGGATTGGCCGCTGTCGTGGACAGGATGCTGGGCTCGATGGACCCTTGGTCTTTTCCCAGTGTGGCATTACTTATGTACTTATGTTGCCATTGGTGGTATATCAAACCTTTGTAAACAGTTAAAAATAAATGAGGGTTAGTGTAGAGCTGACTGAATACAGTATACAGTTAGTCAGAGAAAGATGAATATAACACTGAAGCTGAAATATAAGTTTAAGATTGTTGAATATAGTTCCAACTGAGTTAAGACATTTTCAATAAATATACATTTTTATAGATCACTGGGCTCAGTTTAATTTGCTGCAAGAAAAATTTGGTTTTTGCTCTCTCAGTAATATTCCTAATGTGTCCTTGTGTGGAACTGTCATCTTGAAACCAGGCTGGGAGTATAACATATATTGTTAATAGCTAACATGAGCAGTTTACAGGCCAGACATAATACACTTTGCTAGTCACGAGACATATGGCTGCCTCTAGGGTTACTATGGTAACCAGAAGGAAGGGAGCATGCGCCATGTTGTAACTTCATCAGAAAAAAACGGGACCCTGATCACCGTACCAACAAATTGGTCCCTGAGGTACAAGGGGTCATTTCACTGCACTCATTACTGCCTCTAGCTAGGATAGGATATTTGGACAGATTACGGCCTCTGCTATTTATATCCATTTTTATACTCAGGTCCCTCATTGAGAACATCCCAGTGGACAAATGTTTGCTATAGAATCATAAACAATAGATTTTCTAGGGCTTGCATTTCTTTGTTGTTTAGAATTGGAAAGTACCCTCAGTGCATGTTGAATTTAAAGAGGAAATATGAGAATTGATAGTATCATATTTATTTTTGGCTTGAGTTTTGCAGTCCTATCTGCCTTATGGGTCTTTCACTAAGGTGCACTACCGGATTTAGTCATGCTAAATGCTAAGAAACCCATAGGTTTAAAATGGGCTTCTTAGAATATAGCACATGCTAAATCCATTAGTGCACCTTTGTAAAAGGACCCCTTAATCTCTTTGAATAATTATATAACATCCACATACTGTATTTTATCCTGATTTTTAGTTCTATATCCACATAGTGAATTCCAAAATTGACTTTGCTGAAATTTACAGTTGTTGTATCATGGTATTTTACTCCAAATATCCCAATGGAGGAACAAAAATATTTTTTTAAATAAATGTGTATATATACGTGGGCAGCCCCATTTTAGACAGGTTGTAGATGCAGGAACTGAGATGGGCAGATCGGTGTGTCTCAAGTTTCACCAGTATTCTGAAATCTGCCGAAGTAGACCCTGTTGTAAAATACAGAAGAAATCTACATTTATGCAGCATGGGGTTCTTTAACAAAGGCACACCAGCTTTTTTTAACACGCTAAATGTTAGAGATGCCTATATATTTCTATGGGCGTCTTAGCGTTTAGTGCGCACTAATCATTAGCAAGCATTAAAACTGTTAGAGGTGCCTTTGTAAAAGAATCCTTATGTGCATGCAGCGTAAACATCCATTTTTGAACAATAAACATAAAATATCAATGGGTTCAAAGCCAGCAAATGCCTGATTATGCTGTGCACATGCCTAATTATGTTGTACAATGTCAACATAACCCTATGTGCCAGTACATAACCAGGCATTATCTCAATGCTGTCACAGTGACTGTTTTCCCTTGCCAGTTGGAATTCTGTTCAATAAAAGGATGGGACTTGATATATTGCTTTTCTGATACAATCAAAGCAGTTTACATATTATATACAGGTACTTATTTTGTACCTGGGGCAATAGAGGGTTAAGGGGACCTTTTATAAAGGCGAGTAAGGGCCTATGCAAGTGCAGCACATATCAAATCAAGATTACCGCCTCGCTAGCACATGTGCCTGGTGGTAATTCTGAGTTTGGCATGTGCCAAAAACCCATGTTAGAAAATAATTTTCTATTTTCTACCACAGGATGTTCCTAGCAGTAATTGGCAGTTGGCGCATACTGAACAGTTATTGTGCGGATAAAGCCTGAGCCCTTACCACCAGAGGCGTAACCAGACTTGGTATTTTGGATAGGCCCAGAGGTAAATTGGATGGGCCATTCCATGTGCACGTGCCCCCTCCCTCCCCACCCCCCCCCAACCACACACCACAAATATCTTCCTGGAGATATTTTTTAAGAACATAAGAGGGGTTTTTTCACCTACCCCACATCTTCTCCCTCTCCTATGTGGCATCCCGGCATCTGTGCTCCTGTCTCCAAATCCTGTCCCTTCCCAATGTCAGTACAGGCGTCCTCGGCACCTGCAGCTATTCATTCTCGCTGCTTTTGCTGGTCCTGCAGGCTTCCATCTTCCATGCCCCACCCTCGCTGACATCATTGCTTGTTTCCTGTCTGGTAGAACACAATAGATGGAAGCCTGCGGGGCTGACGCAAGCAGCAAGAATGAATCGCTGCAGGCGCCAAGGACACCTGTACTGATACTGGGGAGGGAAAGGGTTCAGAGACTGGAGTGCAGATACAGGGACACCACAGAGGAAAGAATGAAGAGTGCAGTGTGGCACTACAGTTGGGTGGAGCTGAGCCAAGATTGGGTGTGCCTGTGCCTACCCAGGCCCACCTGTAGCTAAGCCACTGCTTACCACTAAGTCAATGTGTGGTGCTAAGGGCTGAGGTCATAAATAGACATGCACTGTTTTTTATTTTGCTGCATGTCCATTTTCCAGCCCCAAACCCCTCCCCTTTTTTCAAGATACAGGCCACTTTTTGGCACACCTTTGTAAAAAGGCCCAAAGTGATTTGCCCAGAGTCACAAGGAGCTGTAGTGGGAATTGAACTCATTTCACCAGGATCAAAACCTGCTGCACTAACTTCTAGGCTACTCCTCCGCTCCAGCTGTTTACCAACTCCTAAATGTGCTTGGTTGATAGCAGGTGTAACTCCTGATGTCGATCTTTTAAGACAGAGATATTTGGTCCCTTGCTGAAATGGGGAATAAACATCTATGAACTTGCCATGCCATTGTCCAGCCCCAGACATGACCAGATCTCATCCTCTTGTCATTTGCATGCAGTTAGGTTTGTAAAATGGGAACTTACACATTTTTGTACGATAAATGCATATGTGCCGGTTTACACATGTATCAAATGCGACTAGGGCTGATAATATGTTTTTCCCTTTTTTATTTCTCAAATTTCTTCCTCTTGGTTCTACAAATGTGCTTGTTGTTTGTAAACAGCTTTCTCATGTGGCCTATCAGGGCCATTCTAAATGTGAAAATATGGAGATCATATCTCTTTTCCACAACAAATTATCTTTTTGCATGTCAACATTATGGGCCCTTTTACAAAGCGGCAGTAAGGAAGTACCACTGGGCTACCGCAGTAGCCCAGCAGTAGCTCCCACCCTCAGTGCGCCCTCATATTCGGCACTACAAAAATATTTTTATTTTTGTAGTGCCAGTGTATACCCAGCAGTAATTGGGCAGTGCTGCTCGCTGCCCGGTTACCACTGGGTTAACGCGGGAGCCCTTACCACAACCTCAATGGCTGATGGTAAGTGCTCCCTCCTGAAATGGCCGCACAGCAAGTGCTTCACTTGCGGCATGGCCATTTCCTGAAAAAAAAAAAGAATAACCTACCTTTTACCCACTGTGGTCAAAGGGGGCCTCAGTGCCTGTCAAAACCATGTGCCGATGCCAGCGCAGGCCCCTTATTGCCGCAGCTTGGTAAAAGGGGCCCTATATTACTTATGTTCTCATGAAGACTGATTGGATAGTCATACAGTAGACATAGAGGGGCATAATCGAATGGGGACGCCCATTGCTAAGGGCGCCCATCTCCGAGTACGGCGCGGCGAAGGGGCGGGGCCAACTGTATTTTCGAACGAGATGGGCGTCCCTCTTTCATTTCGAAAATACGGTTGGGGCCGGCTAAATCTCGACCTAAATGCTGAGATCGCCGGATATAGAGATGGGCGCCCTCGGTTTTCCCCCATAATGGAAACCGATGGCGCCCATCTCAAAAACGAACCAAACCAAGGCATTTGGTTGTGGGAGGGGCCAGGATTCATAGTGCACTGGTCCCCTCACATGCCAGGGCACCAACCGGGCACCCTAGGGGGCACTACAGTAGACTTGGCAAATTGGTCCCAGGTGCATAGCTCCCTTACCTTGGGTGCTGAGCCCCCCCACACCCCCCACACCCCACTACCCACAACTATACACCACTACCATAGCCCTAAGGGGTGAAGGGGGACACCCACATGTGGGTACAGTGGGTTTCGCGTGGGTTTTGAAGGGCTCCCATTTTCCACCACAAGTGAAACAGGTAGGGGGGGGGGGATGGGACTAGGTCCGCCTGCCTGAGGTATACTGCACCCACTAAAACTGATCCAGGGACCTGCATACTGCTGTCATGGACCGGAGTATGACATTTGAGGCTGGCATAGAGGCTGGCAAAAAAAGTTCTTAAAATTATTTTTTTGAGGGTGGGAGGGGGTTAGTGACCACTGGGGGAGTCAGGGGAGGTCATCCCCAATTCCCTCCAGTGGTCATCTGGGCAGTTTGGGCACTTTTTTTGTGACTTGGACCTAAAAAAAAAAGGGACAAAAAAAAACGGACCAAATTCTCGCCAGGGACGCCCATTTATTTCCATTATCGGCTGCAGCCGGCCATCTCTTAACCACGCCTCGGCACGCTCCTGTCCCGCCTTCACTACCCTTCCGACACACCCCCGGGAACTTCGGCCGTCCCGGTGAAGGAAAGTAGTTGGGGACGCCCAAAATCGGCTTTCGATTATGCCGATTCTGGCGCCCCTGAGAAAAGGGTGCCCATCTCCTGATTTGTGTCGAAAGATGGGCGCCCTTCTCTTTCGAAAATGAGCTGGATAGTAGCTGAAAATTTCCTAGAACTAATTAGGCAATGGATAAAGGCAAATATGTTTTTTCAAAAGTTAGTAAAAACTGAGCTGATGGGTGTTTGACATTCACCACATGTGGATATGTTGTTGAAACTGTGTTATAATGGGGGTGATATGCTAAAGGACTGGCTGTATTATCTGGGGGTAATGCTGAATAGTTCTTTGTCAACGTTGGCACAAGTGACTGAGATTAGAAAATATGCCCACTATAAATTATGGCTGGTGCATAGGCTCCAGCACTCCTTGGAAATGCAACATTTCAGACTATGGTTCATGGTCTAGTGTTATCTAGAATAAATTATTGCCGCACGCTGTATGTTGGTTTACCCCGATCTACTTTGCATGCTTTACAACTTATTTGGAATTCAGTCGACTGACTTTCTTTTTTTGATATTTAGATCATATTGCACCACATCTCAAGGCATTACACTGGCTCATTGATTTTGCTGTCAATATTTGATCTAATAAAATGTGTTGTGCTAGTCTTTTAGACCCTTCAGTCCTAGGGGCCCTTTAAGAAGAGGCGGTAGGGCTACCGCTGGGTTTGCCATGGCAAATCGGCCCTACCGCCAGGCTCACCCAGGAGCCCATCGGTAGTTCCAGTCTGCTGCATGCCATTTCTAGCACTAGAAAATATCAATGGGCAGGGAGTAGGTGTGCTTAAATAGTAGGCGGTAAGAGCTTCAACAATAAATGGCCACACAGCAATTCTTTAAGTACCACAGGGCCATTTACTGTCTCCTTTAAAAAAAAACCCTTTTACCTGCTGCAGTACAGCGGCGTAGCCAGACACCCAATTTTGGGTGGGCCTGGGCCCAGGATGGGTGGGCAGAAGAACTTTGCCCTATCCCACAAGTGATTTGGTCTCTCCCTCTCTCGCTTGCATACCATTTGGTCTCTCAAACATCCTCCCTCCCTCGCATGCAGCAACTAATACACACTGCTCATGTTAGCCCCACAGCCTTCCCTCTGATGCAACTTCCTGTTTCCGCATAGGTGGGAATACATCAGAGGGAAGGCTGTGGGGCTGGTGCGAATAGTATGTATCAGTCGCTGCTCACTGCAGGCGAAGATCTGCTATTTACAAGGTATGAAGGAGGGACAGTTGTTGGGAGTTTTTGGCTGGTGAGGCTTAGGGATCCCTGCCAGCCACATCATAGGTGTGCTACTACTGGGTGGGCCTGAGCCCAAAGTGGGTGGGCCTGGGCCCATCCAGGCCCACCCTTGGCGACACCACTGCTGCAGTAAAAGGTGGCCTCAGTGCATGGCGTTCCCATGTGCTGACACCATCATAGACCACCTTGCACTGCCGCTTGGTAAAAGGGCCCCCTAGTCTCCTCTCCCTGTCCTCTCTTAGTTTCATGTGGTTGGAAAAATCTCTCTCCAGAATGATTGCCCAGCTCATCTTTGACTGAAAGCTGTTTGCTTGCTGCAGGAGGAAACCCTTGTGGTCATTCAGCATTTGCTCTATTATGTACCCGGGGCTGTTTTAGGCAAAACGCCAGTATATTAAATCATAATCTGCAGCATATTAATGAAAGGACTTTCCTAAGTGTATCATTTTCACCTGTAGACGTGTTTTACTTCTGTGCAGAGGGCTAGTTCATTTGACTGGTGAAGTCATTTGCTATTTTTATATTCAAGAGCTCGAAAACAATAGACAATTGCTATTCCTTACAATTACTACTAATTATGTATGCAGGTGGCAAACTTTAATTGCTGTAAGTCCCCATCCTTTGGCTACAAATATGATGAAGTAATTAACTTCGTATAAACCAGTTAGAAACATTAGCCTTTCAACTACAATGAAATACTAAAATCTAAAATACATCTGAAGTCTTGGAACATAGCACCTAGCTGCTGTGGTGAGCCATCAGGGTGACTTGCCCTGGAGGTACAGACTAATAACCTTGGTCTCATCTGCCAGGAAGGTGCAGCAGAACCTAATGACTGTCTGTCTACATGAAATGCTGAGGCCACTCTAAACCCCTCCCAGTATCCCTGTCTTCCTTCATTGCTACAGAGCTGTAGGATTCACTGGATCCTGTATAGGTCGCAGGAAGTTGGGAGTGCAGTTCTGGTTGCAGATCACAGATCCACACATAAACTAATTGACAAAAGAGGTGCTAATAATTAACTATTGGCATTGAGCACTAACTGGCAGTCATTGACAGTTACATGTGGATCTGCCCTACATCCCTGTTCTATAATCTGTATGCCTAACTTATCTCACACACAACTGCAAAGGGGACACGGCCAGGAGAGGAGCATGGGCAGGTAAGTGGCATTCTCAGGATTTGTGCACGTGGTTATAGAATACTTAAATTTCCACAACTAAGAGTAGATGGGTGCCAGCATTTACACCTGTCTTTGGCGGGTTTAAGAGTACATACCCAAAGTCAGGCAGAAAATTGCATGCTAAGCTAGTATTCTGTAAAACCAGTTCTGCCTTTATAGAAGCTGCAGTAAAAGAGGCCCTACTGGCATTGGTCATTTTTGCCATACACTGAGGCCCTTTTTACTGCAGTGGGTAAAAAGGCCGAAAAAAGAAATAGACATGCGGAAAGATTGCACTTACCATGTGGCTATGTGGGGGGAGGGACCCCTTACCGCCACCTACTGAGGTGGCCTTAAGGTCACCCACGCTAACCTAACAGTAACTGGCCAGCATACGGCGATGCCCGATTACCACCAGGTAACCCCTTGTGGAAATATTTTTCAAATTTTTCTGCTAGCACCAGAAATGCTGCATGCTAGGGGTGGAACTGCAGCCAGCACCCATGTTGGG
The DNA here is from genome assembly GCF_901765095.1 of Microcaecilia unicolor. Lineage (NCBI taxonomy): Eukaryota > Metazoa > Chordata > Amphibia > Gymnophiona > Siphonopidae > Microcaecilia > Microcaecilia unicolor. Next base: position 146,638,932 of record NC_044034.1, read on the forward strand.
CTGGCAGTACTTCCAGATTGCTGTGTGGTAAGTCCAAGGTGGGTCTCTTAATGCACATGATCCTGGCACCTAACTTCAGGTGACCTTTACTGAATCCCCCCCCCCCCCCCAGAGTGGAGGAGTATCGTAGTGGCTAGTGCAGCAGACTTTGATTTTGGGGAGCTGGGTTCAATTCCCACTACAGCTCCCTGTGACTCTGGGCAAGTCACTTTACCTTCCATTGACCCAGGTATAAAATAAGTACCTGTATATAATATGTAAACCACTTTGATTGTAACCACAGAAAGGCAGTATATTAAGTCCCATCCCCTCCCCCCCCCCCCCCCCCCCCCAACATGGCCAGCTCCCAGAGTAGCATTAGGTATAAACTATGGAGCATGACCTGGTGCATGAAGCACATTGCTATAAGATTACTGTACAACCATGAAAACAATGCAACAGCTCTTTGAAACAAATATTATTTTGTGTATTAAATTTCTCATTTGGCAAAGATTCAGTGTTTGATAATGAAATAACTAGGAATGGGCAGCTGTAAAATCTTCATGTCATATCATTTACTGGAATGTTAATTTTGTTTAATTTTATTTTTTCAATTTGGGGTAAAAGACAAGAATGTGCAGTCTTCCTAAAGAGGGGACACTATTTGGAAAGAAGATACACTCTTTCTAAAGAATCAACACTATTAACAAACTCTTTTCTGAATAGCCTGCATATGTGTTCTGAATAGCCTGCATATGTGTGAACCATCATGCATTCATTAACATCACGCATGCACACACTATTGGGGGAAGAGTGCACACTCATTCTAAATAGTGCACACTCTGTGCAAAGCATGTGTGCTCTTATTGGCGAACCAAAAAAAAATGAAATGTCATTTATTGTTTTGCTCATTTTCACTTGTTAGCAACATGCAATGAAATGGGATATGTCATTGATGTTTCCCATAAGAAAGGTCAAAGGAGACAATTCCAAAAACACAAGGAAGTCGAAGAATGTTATACACAGAATTTATTCGAAAACATCTACTGGTTGACTTGACACGGTGTCGTGTTTCAGCATCAACCGCACCTGCCTCAGAAGTCTGTGATGAAGGTATAAAAATTGAAAAAAAACTTTGTAGATACATAGGTGAAATCAACCTGAATAAGTAGTCAGTTCAAATCAGAGCAAACCATCACGTGAGAGTGCTCTACTACTCCTTTGACCTTTCTTCTACATTTGTAGTGTCCTTCATTCCTCCATCTCGGTGGTAGATCTTCTCAATGACGTTTCCCATGTCATTGCAAATGGCAGCACTTCCCTACAAATAGCATGCTGTTATAGCTATTCAAATGTGTTAACTTTTAGAAGTGAAATAGAAAACTGTTTTGAACTGAGACCTGAGTGAGTCCTTAGCAAAGGTAAATAATGACCCCTCTTACATTAAACAGACCCTATTCCCTTCCCAAGAGTTCTCCATCCTTCCTAGGCAGGATAGAGAAGAAAGAGTCCAGGTGAAATAGGGAGTGTTAATTTTTCATGATTCCTACTTCAACCTCCAACAAAATTTATTATCTGCCAAGTGAATGTGTGATACATGAAATACAATCTGCCCCAAGCCACTATGGAAACATTTTTCTTGACCAATATCCCGTAATGTTCTGGGGCCAGTCTGCCTCATGTGTTGCACTTCACCTGAACGATTCAGCAGGTGGCCGAATGTGATATCACAGGGAATTGAAATGAGCATACTTTTTCATTGCTCAATCCCTCATATATCTTTAAATCAAGCTGCTCAGCTAAATGTATTCACTTTCCTGGTGTTTATGGCTTAGTAGCCATTGTGGAAAAGAGCCAGCAACTTTTCTGCCTTTTTCTGGTGCTGAAGATATACTGCTGAAATAATTATGCTCGGAGACAAAATGTACACTTAATTAATCTTAAGTAAATTGCCTTAGAGAAAACACAAAATTATTGTTTTTAACTGCTTCATCAGATTTTAAAATGATCTTCTTAACTTTTCTCATTTCTGTCTTTTGGGGTCCTTTAACCAAACAAAAGTGACCTTAGAGCGCCCTTATGCGGGTCATTCCCATGTGCTAAGGCCATTTTTACCAGTGGCATAAAATGACCAATGTACCTATTTTTTTTATTAATTTTCCCATTAGCACATGGCCATTAGTGCATGAGCCTCTGCTGTGACCTATTTTGTAGGTGGTAGGGACTCACACGCTAAACATGCGCTATTTGGGTAGCCTGTGGTAATGCCCACACATTGACTAGCCCAGAACATACCCACTCTCTGCCCCCAGACCTGTCCCCCACGCTCATCCCCAAATTACCACAGGACGCCTCAGCGTACCCCATTTGCTAAGCCATTTGTAAAAGGTCCCCTTCATGAAGTATGTTTAAACCATATATACCAATGAAATCTTCTTACATTCATAGCTGCATGACGATATTCCCACATCTGGAAATGCTTTTCTACAGAATGTATAGATTAGAGAATGGATCATTCTCCTGTTGACCTTTCTGGGGCTGACCCACATTTTGCCAGCTTGGTTGCTGGCTTTTTGTAGGGCTGTTGACTGCACCTCCATCTTATTTTCACATGATAGATCTTCCTGCTCTGACAGCTGCTTGGCCTGATCTCAATTTCCTTCAGAGGTTTTGAAAACTGCAAAAGAAGTTATTTGGCATTTGCAGAAGATTTGCACCAAATCTCTCTAGAATCTTAAGGGCTGTGTTTACACTGGGTTTAACCAACAAGAAAATTAAACCATACAGTCTGGCTGCTCACAGACACAGACCACGTATAAAGTGTTGGTGGGCAATAGCTGCAGTAAATACCCTCCTGGAGCTCAATTGGGTATCCCTGGAGACTTCTAAACATAAGAATGGCCTTGTGATTTGTAGTGAGTGTCAGCTCTTTAAAGAAAACAAACCTGCCCTAGAATTCAGGTAAAAATTAATTTTAATTGAAAAGGGTGCAATATTTTTCAAGTGTTTTCATTATTATTTCTGTGAATCAGCTCCACAAGCTATGACTAATTTTAATAAACAAAGAGGGGCATAATCGAACGGGGATGACCATCTCTAAGGGTGCCCATCTTTGAGGACGTCCCCGCGAATAGGCGGGGCGTCCCGTATTATTGAAACAAATGGGCCTCCTTCTTTTGTTTCGATAATACGGTCGGGGGACGCCCAAATCTCAACATTTAGGTCGACCTTAGAGATGGTCAACCTAAATGTTGAGATGGTCGACCTTAGAGATGGGTGACCTTGGTTTTCGCCAATAATGGAAACCGAGGGCGCCCATCTCAGAAACGACCAAATCCAAGCCATTTGGTCGTGGGAGGAGCCAGCATTCATAGTGCACTGGTCCCCCCTTACATGCCAGGACACCAACCGGGCCCCCCAAAACCACCCAAAACCCACTCCCCCCAACTGTACAACACTACCATAGACATAAGGGGTGAAGGGGGGCACCTAGATGTGGGTACAGTGGGTTTCTGGTGGGTTTTGAAGGGCTCCCATTTGCCACCACAAGTGTAACAGGTGGGGGGTGGGGGTGGGCCTGGGTCTGCCTGCCTGAATTGCACTGCACCCACTAAAACTGCTCCAGGGACCTGCATACTGCTGTCAGGGAGCTGGGTATGACATTTGAGGCTGGCATAGAGGCTGGCAAAAAATATTTTTAAAGTTTTTTTAGGGTGGGAGGGGGTTAGTGACCAATGGGGGAGTAAGGGGAGGTCATCCCCGATTCCCTCCGGTGGTCATCTGGTTAGTTCGGGCACCTTTTTGAGGCTTGGCTGCAGGAAAAAATGGACCAGGTAAAGTCAGCCAAGTGCTTGTCAGGGACCCCCTTCTTTTTTTCATTATTGGCCGAGGATGTCCATCTCTTAACCATGCCCCCATCCCGCCTTCACTACGCTGCCGATACGCCCCCGTGAACTTTGGTCATCGCCGCGACGGAAAGCAGTTGAGGACGCCCAAAATCGGCTTTCGATTATGCCGATTTGGGTGACCCTGAGAGAAGGACGCCCATCTCCCGATTTGTGTCGAATGATGGGCACCCTTCTCATTCGAAAATAAGCCTGTTGGTCACTCATGCACTCCACTTATAGTATCGCACATAGACAATTTGCACACTAATCCCAATTGGTGCAATTTATGGCAATCATTGATTATTAGCACCCAATTATTATTGTTAATTGGCTTCTTAACCAATTAAGTTGTGCACAGATCTCAGGATCATGCCCAAATTTTGGCACATAAATTTGGGTGATCTTCCTAGAATCCATGGATAAAATGCCTCTATAGAAATGGGAACATCTGGAAAGCTGTTTATGTCGATGCTCATAATATAGGAAATTGAGGTTGTAATGAAAGAGGCAAACTTGGATTTACTGGTGGGCATGGAGACGTGGCTCATGGTGAACAATGACTGGGATATAGTTATACCAAGCTATAATCTATTCAGAAAGGACAGGGGAGAAGAAAATTGTGGAGGAGTGGCACTACATGTTAAATATAATACTAAAGCATCTTAAATGGAGAAAGAGGCACTGGGGGTAAATCTGGAAAGAGGGAATAGAAAATTTATTTACATTGATATGATATACAGGCTTCCTTCACAGGCAGAAGTGGACAGAAAATTGATTAAAGACATTCACATGCTAGCCATGAAAGGGAAAGTACTATTAATAAGTGATTTCAATATGACAGATGTTGACTGGGCAGGCGGCTAGCAATCAGTAGTCAGGTTCAAAGCAAGTCTCTGGGCAGGCGGCTAGCAAACAGTAGTCAGGTTCAAAGCAAGTCTCTGGGCAGGCGGCTAGCAATCAGTAGTCAGGTTCAAAGCAAGTCTCTGGGCAGGCGGCTAGCAAACAGTAGTCAGGTTCAAAGCAAGTCTCTGGGCAGGTGGCTAGCAAACAGTAGTCAGGTTCAAAGCAAGTCTCTGGGCAGGCGGCTAGCAAACAGTAGTCAGGTTCAAAGCAAGTCTCTGGGCAGAACCAGGAAGTAACAATACGGAACCACGGAGCGGCTTTGGGAAACAGAACCTAAAGCAAAGTGTCAGCTCAGATTCCATCTTTAAATATCGAGCCACATTAGCCGCCCCGCCCTCGTGGGAGAAAACCACCAATCCGGCCCTGGGAATCGGCAGAGCCCCTCAGATTGGCTCTGCCCGATCTCCCAGGCAGAGCCACTGCCTCGGCCCTCCAATCCGGCGCATTGTAGGCGGAGCTCCAGGTCCCCCGGCTCAGGAGCAAGGAAGACACCGACCCCTGCATACTAGCGCCGCCATCTTGGGCGGCGCGAACCTCGCCTCCACACCCGGCAACAGAAAGACCAGTGGTCGCCGTTGCCGACCCGCCATTCCCGCGGCAGCGCCCGCCCCCACGCTGGAGCCTCCGGGCCGCCATCCTGCGCCGCGGAGGACGCTGGCTCCCACCCCCCATGGCGGGAGAGCAGGTAGGAGCGCGGGACGCGACAGTATCCCCCCCGGATGCCCCCTTTCCACCGGGGCCAGGTTTGAGAGGAAAACATGAATGGAAAGCTCTTACCAATTCCGGAGCATGTATGTTGGTCGCTGGTTCCCAGGAGTTGTCTTCGGAACCGAAATGCTTCCAAGATAGCAGGTAGTACAGCCTTCCCCGCCGCCTCTTGGAGTCCAGAATGTCCTCAACTTCATACTCCGGAATGGGGTCCGCCTCTGGAACGACAGTCTCCTGATTCTGTGGATGCCACTTGGACCCCCGGAAACTTTTCAACAGAGAAACATGGAAGGCATTATGCACCCGTAAAGTACTCGGTAGCCGCAACCGGTATGTCACTGCTCCAATCCAAGATTGGAATGTAAACGGCCCAATGTATCGTGTCCACAACCTCCGAGAGGGTACCTGGAGTCTTAGGTATTTGGTACTTAGCCACACCTTTTGTCCCGGCTGCAACACCGGGGCGGGACGTCGGCGGCGATCAGCGAAGGACTTATACCTGGCGGCCACTCGTTGTAGTTGTTCACGGGCCATATCCCAGATCTCCTGTAGGTCGGCTAAGGTTTGAGTAACCATGGGCGTAGAAGTGTCAGAGGGAAACGGTGACGGAAGCCGTGGATGTTGTCCGTACACCAAGAAAAAAGGAGATTGCCCAGAGGCAGAATGGTCACTGTGGTTGTAGGCAAACTCAGCCCATGGAAGAAGGGATGACCAGTTATCTTGCCGCTTGTTGACAAAGACCCGCAAGAACCCCTTCAATGTTTGGTTAATCCGTTCGACCATACCGTTGGTCTGAGGATGGTAGGCCGAGGAGAAGTGGGTCGCAACCCCCAGGGCAGAACACAAGGCTCTCCAGAATCGTGAAGTGAATTGAGTTCCACGATCGCTGATGATTCTGATAGGTAGCCCATGGAGCCGGAAGATATGCTGAATGAACTGCTGGGCTAGGGATGCCGCCGACGGAAGCCCCGCAGGGGAACAAAATGGGCCATCCGGGAGAACCGGTCTACCACAACCCAGATCACGGTGTGTCCCTGGGAGCTGGGGAGGTCAGTGATGAAATCCATAGACAATTCCTTCCAGGGAGCTGTAGGGACAGGCAACGGTTGCAGGTCCCCCCAAGGGCGCCCAATCACCGACTTTGTCCGGGCGCAGACAGGGCAAGTCGTGACAAACTGAAGGATATCTCACCTCATTTGAGGCCACTGGTACTGTCGAGAAATCAGATGAAGGGTCTTTTGGAACCCAAAATGTCCGGGCCATACGGAGGAATGTCCCAATTGCATTACTTTCCCCCGGTCCTGGGGAGGCACTAGCTTCTTCACCGGGACGACCCCCCTGGGGCCGCACTAAGGCAGTTAGGATCCAGCATAGGATGAAGCTCTTCAATCTCCTCAGGAACCTCAAAGGCTCTGGAGAGAGAGTCCGCAGGGGTATTTTGGGCCGCAGCCCGGAACACGAGTTGAAAATGAAATCTTGTGAAGAATAATGACCAACGGGCCTGTCATGGATTTAGCCGTTGGGCCTCTTGTAGATACAAAAGATTCTTGTGGTCTGTAATCACCGTAAACCGGTGCTCAGCCCCCTCCAGCAAATGTCTCCATTCTTGCAGAGCTAACTTCAAGGCTAGAAGTTCTCTGTCCCCCACCGTATAATTACGTTCCGCTGGGGAGAACTTACGGGAGAAAAAGAAGCAGGGTTGACGCCGGCCCTTGGCGTTAACTTGAGAGAGGACGGCCCCTGCGCCCAAAGCAGAAGCGTCCAACTCTACGACAAATGGTTTATCAGGATCCGGGGCCAAAAGGATAGAGGCAGATTCAAAAGCTTCCTTTAACTGACTGAATGCGGCTTGTGCCTCCGGTGGCCAGTTTCGGACATCAGCATGTTTTCTAGTAAGCGCTGTCAACGGAGCTGTCATTTGCGAATAATAAGGAATGAACTGACGATAGTAATTTGCGAATCCCAGGAACCGTTGTAGCGCTTTCAGTCCCTGAGGTTGAGGCCACTCCCGGATAGCGCGGAGTTTATCGGGATCCATCCGCAACCCCCCTGGTAACAGGATATGTCCCAGGAAAGGCAGAGATTGCTGATGAAACAAGCATTTGCTGAGTTTGGCAAACAAACGGAATTGCCGTAGACGCTGCAGCACGGTACGAACATGGATCACATGCTCCACGGGGTTCCTGGAGAAAATCAAGATGTCATCCAAGTAGACAATCACTGTGGAATGCAACAAGTCCTTGAGCGCGAAGTTGATGAATCTTTGGAACACTTCGGGAGCGTTGCATAGGCCAAAGGGCATCACTCGATATTCAAAATGTCCCTCATGAGTATTAAAGGCAGTTTTCCACTCATCCCCCTCCCGGATACGGACCAAGTTGTAGGCCCCACGAAGATCCAACTTGGTGAAGATCTGGGCTCCCTGCAACCGGTCAAACAGTTCTGGAATGAGAGGTAGGGGGTAATCGATCCTTCACGGTGATGGCATTTAGACCCCGATAGTCAACACAGGGCCTCAAGGAGCCATCTTTCTTGGTCACAAAAAAGAATCCGGCCCCTACAGGGGACATAGAGGGAACCCCTTCTGGAGATTCTCCCGGATATAGGCTTGCATTACCTTAGATTCTTCCCGGGACAGTGTATAAAGACGGCCCCGGGGTGGCATGGTGTCTGCCATCAACCTAATAGCACAATCAAAGGATCGATGAGGCGGTAGGACATCAGCTTCCACGGGACTAAATACATCCGCAAAGTCCCGGTATTCCACCGGCAGTGTAGCTTGACAAGCTGTCACAGTTCTAGGGGTAGCTACCACCGCGGGACAACTGGATTTCCGGCCCTTCAAACAGGCTTCCATGCAGGCGTCACCCCAAGACCGGATCTTCCCCAAGGTCCAGTCTATGACGGGGGTATGGCGCCATAGCCAGGGCAATCCCAGCACCACCGGATGAATGGTACGGGGTAAAATCAAAAATTGAGCCTCCTCACGGTGATCCTCCCCCACCTGAAGTCCCAAAAAGGGGGCTACCTCAGTGATAGGCTGAGGTAATGCAGTACCTTGAATGGATGTTACTTGCAGCGCAGGTCGATAGGGTAGTGTGGGCCAACCCATCTGCTGCAGGAGTTCATGACAAATGAAGTTCCCCCCAGCCCCGGAGTCCAAGAGGGCACGGGTGTGAATCATTGTCTCTTGCCACCGCAGCGTTACCGGCAGAGTTACCAGCTGATCTGGTAGGGGAGCGGAGTGCCCCAAGACCCTTCCCCTCAGGGCGCCTTGGGGGTAGCGTTTCCCGGCCATGCGGGGCAAGAGCGGACGAAATGTCCTGCCTCGCCACAATATAGGCAAAGCCCGCCCCGCAGGCGTTGATTCCTCTCCGGAGGAGACAATCGTTGACGACCGATCACCATCGGTTCCTCACCATTCTCCTTTGGATCACGGGAGCCACGGTGGGGGGACGGTCCCTTGCCAGTCTGGGACGCACCCCTCGACCACCTCCGCCGGTCCGCTCGAGCTCTAGCTCTTTCTTGAAAACGGGTATCCACACGGACACAGAGTGAGATCAGGGCGTCCAGTTGCCCCGGAACCTCCCGTCCCGCCAGCTCATCCTTGATTCACTCCTGAAGTCCCTCCAGGAAGATTGCAGATAGAGACTCTTGATTCCAACGCAACTCGGTTGCCAGAGTCCGAAATCGAATGGCATAGTCGGCCACGGTCCCTTCGCCCTGTTGAATCCGCAGTAGTTCGGACGCCACGGAAGATGGCCTACCAGGGAGGTCGAACACCATGCGGAAGTGGCGCTGAAACTCTGCATAATTATCCAGGAGCGGATCCTGTTGTTCACATAACAGGGACGCCCATGCCAGGGCCCGTCCCATACACAAGGAAATAACGTAACCCACTTTAATCTGGTCTGATGAAAAAGCCTCAGGTTGCATCCTGAAGGCTAGATTGCACTGATTGAGGAAACCCCGGCAGCCTCCGGGAACGCCATCAAATCGTGCAGGCTTAGGGAACCGAGGTCCCGAAAGGAACCCTCCCGGACGGGGAGCCGCTGCGGCCCCCTAGACCGCAGCGGCCTGGTTCTGTACCTGGACCAAAGAAAGCTGAGAGCAAACGTTCTGGAGTGCCCCTGACAGGGCATTCAACTGCTCCTGCTGCTGCTGAAGGACTTTAGCCAGGTCCCGCAGATCAGGTTGCGTAGGCGAGCTCATGGCTTTAGGTTCCTGTCTTGTCCACAATGTCAGTGAGCCCTTAGGTCCCGTAAGGCCCTGAAGGACCTCAAAGGACAGCCGTGCAACCCCAAATCTTCACCCGCGGCGACCGCCGTTCACCAGGGGTTGAGCCCCCAGCTGCAGGCGGTCAGCGGGACTGCTGAAACCGCGGGGTTGACGGACTGACCTGGCTGGAGTCGGGAGGTGTGGGCAACTAGCAAGCAGCAGTCAGGTTCAAAGCAAGTCTCTGGGCAGGCGGCGAGCAATCAGTAGTCAGGTTCAAAGCAAGTCTCTGGGCAGGCGGCTAGCAATCAGTAGTCAGGTTCAAAGCAAGTCTCTGGGCAGGCGGCTAGCAAACAGTAGTCAGGTTCAAAGCAAGTCTCTGGGCAGGCGGCTAGCAAACAGTAGTCAGGTTCAAAGCAAGTCTCTGGGCAGAACCAGGAAGTAACAATATGGAACCACGGAGCGGCTTCGGGAAACAGAACCTAAAGCAAAGTGTCAGCTCAGATTCCATCTTTAAATATCGAGCCACATTAGCCGCCCCGCCCTCGTGGGAGAAAACCACCAATCCGGCCCTGGGAATCGGCAGAGCCCCTCAGATTGGCTCTGCCCGATCTCCCAGGCAGAGCCACTGCCTCGGCCCTCCAATCCGGCGCGTTGTAGGCGGAGCTCCAGGCCCCCCGGCTCAGGAGCGAGGAAGACACCGACCCCCGCATACTAGCGCCGCCATCTTGGGCGGTGCGAACCTTCGCCTCCACACCCGGCGACAGAAAGACCGGTGGTCGCCGTTGCCGACCGCCGGTCCCGGCCCGACCCGCCATTCCCGCGGCAGCGCCTGCCCCACGCTGGAGCCTCCGGGCCGCCATCCTGCGCAACGGAGGACGCTGGCTCCCGCCCCCCGTGACGGGAGAGCAGGTAGGAGCGCGGGACACGACAGCCCCATAGTAACATAGTAGACGACAGCAGATAAAGACCTCCTGCACAGTCCATCCAGTCTGCCCAATAAGATAAACTTATAGCATGGTTTGCAATATAACATATTTATTCTTGATTTTGATCTGTCCTTGCCATTTTTAGGGCACAGACTGTAGAAATCTGCCTGGCACTGGACATATTCCCCAATTACTGGGGTCACCATTGAAGCCCAGTCCAGACCATCCAGATGTGTTTAGCCATAATCGAGACACAGTCTGTAGAAGTCTGCCTGGTACTGGGCATATCCCCAACTTCTGGAGTTGCATGTGTATCTGCATCACTTAGGCGCTAACACCTACTCCTGTTTGGCTGGTTTAAGAGATTGTGCCAAAGTATTCAGTGTATATATAACTGGTTAGGCTAGTACTTTAGAAAGGGAAGTTGATTCTGCTCCTATCAGACTCCCTGTTATAGAACTTCCCCTCCATGTGTCTACCTGCAGCTCTGCTTCTGTGCCACCCCAGCTTAGCTAAGCCCCTGGGAACACCTAGACATGGAGAGTATATAATTCCCTGCCACCTTGTAAATACATATAGATGCATAAACCATTGTACAGTTTTGTAAAAGAAAAGGTCCAATGGGGGGGGGGGGGGATCCTAGCATGGCCGCACTTAACATGGAGCCAACCACGTGCAAGAGCAGGCCTGTGCTACGTCTTCTCTCAGTCACAAGTGAGTTGGCCTTGGGATCAGGAGACTCTGGGCTGATATCATTGGTGATGTCACTTTAAGCTTCTGGCAGTGGATTGGCTGGCAGCCTGCTGGAGGGTGGAGCAGCAAATGTAAAGCTCCATCAGGGTTTAAAGCTGCCACACTGCAGCAGGGAAAGCCTCTTCAGCTCCAGAAAAGCTTCTCAACCCCCTTCCCGTCCTCTCAGTGTATGGATTTAGTCTAATAATGCATAAGTGTACTCTACTACTAGTCAGTGGGTCTCTGTTAGTGAGTTGCCTCAGGCAACTAAATCCTATATACATTCATTGAGTGCACTGTCATAGCTGTGGAGGCACCTGAGCCTAGCCAATCATGCATTGGGGAACAGTGGTCAGATGACACTGTGTACCACCAGAAGTTGAGACCATGACATACACCGGGCGATGGCCCTGGGGCCCATGCTAGCTGGTGCATGGTGGGCGTGGGACAGTGGCTGAAGTGAACCTGGTGTAGCTGGAAAAGGGAGTGTAAGGTGGCCAAGAACTATGGCTTATCTCCCTAGCTGGTGCAAGGTGGGGAGAGGACCAGTATTGGACTTTGGACTTCATAGGCTCAGGTGCTTCCTAATATCTGTTGTTTAAGTTTGTGAATAGAACTGTGGCCTGATTTTCCAGAATTTTACTGAGACCTCTGGCTCTGGTATTGTTTGTTCTGAAATTGTCTCAATCCTTCTCTTGCCATACTTGGGCCCGAGCGAGTAGTGTGCTGCCTGCCTAAGATAGGTCTTTCTGCCTTGGACTTTGATCCTGGGGAACTGAGTTCGATTCCCACTGCAGCTCCTTGTGACTCTGGGCAAGTCACTTAACCCTCCATTGCCCCTGGTACAAAATAAGTACCTGTATATATGTAAACCGCTTTGAATGTAGTTGCAAAAACCTCAGAAAGGCGGTATATCAAGTCCCATTTCCCTTTACCTTTACTTTCAGAAAGTCTTTTATAAAATTACCCCCCAAAAATGTAATGGAAGAATGGAATGTAAGCCTGGCTTAGGCTGGCTCTTAGCCCAATGATTTAAGCACTCTGCTATGCCTCCATTTCATTTCAGATGAATGCCCTACACACCACTCTTAAGATGTACATAATGCTGGAAAGTATGACATAGTGCTCGACAATCCTGACTTCCTTAAACACTAATAACTCCAATTAGGCAAACATAAATCATAATTTATTCTGCAAGCTTTTCACAAAATCCTTTCTTACAAAAACATTTGCTGCTTAGGGCAGTGATGAAGAATTTTACAGAAAGGTTGAAAAGCTGTGAATTCTCATGAAATAAAAAGGAGAAACTTGCTAGCGCTTGTCCGAATGAGTCGCTTCAGGTTGTGATTCTGCCCAGCTGCTCCGTTAATGAGGACGTTCACCTATTCTTTGCTCCAATTTAATCTGAGTTTTTTGCTGGCTAAAGCTTGGTTTTGCTTTTTATTTACAATACATATGAATGACAAATGATATCACTTTTGACTTCAGGCGTCTTTGACAACGTTCTGAGTTCCAACTTTGTGGTTTCTTAGCAGTAATACTGATTGGTTTGGGACTTTTTCTTTTATTTTCTTTTTGACTACTCCTTCCTGGTCTTAAGAGTTTAATATAAGGTTTCATGCTGAACATGTCACCTTGTGAAGAGGGCAGCGTGCTTTGATAGCCTTAAACATCGGTAACAATGACAACCACAAAAGGTCTTTGTCTCCATAAAAAACTGACGCAAAACCATCATTTCAAAATGTCCATTAAAAATAATCCATAGAACCTGGACAGAGACAGACAGACATACAGAGGACATGTTGCTTAGCAACACCCACCTTCCAGTAAAAGTGACAGCTCAAACCTAGTAAAAGTGGCAGGGGAGAAGACAGGTGAGAATAAGCAACATGTTAGTATTTCACAGCATTCTTGGAGAAAAATAGAGACAAAGAAGAGTGAAACCCCTAGGATGGAAATTTGTTCCCTGTAAGAGTGGAAAAAGATGTTGTACAGGACTCATTACCTAGGCCTCTGGGTTTCTAGCCTTTGGAGGTTTATTTCACTGTGCAATGGAAAGAGGGTTTTTTTTGTATTGTAGGCTATGATATAGTTATTTATTTTGGATTTTGCTCACACCTTTTTCAGTGGTAGCTCAAGGTGAGTTACATTATTATTATTAGCATTTGTATAGTGCTACCAGACACATGCAGTGCTGAACACCTGACACAGAGAGACACTGATATCCAGGTACACTGGATATTTCTCTGTCCCAGGAGGGCTCACAATCTAAGCTTGTACCTGAGGCAATGGAGAGTTAAGTGACTTGCCCAAGATCACAAGGAGCAGTAATGGGATTTGAAATGGCCACCTCTGGATGTCAAGACTGGTGCTCTAACCACTAGGCCACCCCTCCACTCCATAAAAGAAAAGCCTGTGAAGTCTTCAAAGCTTATAAACTACAACTCTTTTGATTGGTTCTTTAAAAGGCATCATGACCTACAAGACTTTCAGTAAGTACATGTCCTTTTTTAAAAATGTTCAGCATTTAACACAACTGGAATAGATGTAGTTAACACCAAGGGGCATAATCGAACGTCGCCGGCCAAATAGATCGCCGGCGATCTATGTTGGCGGTGGCGCTACAGCTGGCCAGAACCGTATTATCGAAAATGATGGCCGGCCATCTTTTTTTTCGATAATACGGTTTAGCCCGGCCAAATGCCGTGGAGTTCGCCGGGTTTGAGATGGCTGGGTTTGTTTTTCAGCAATAATGGAAAGTTATGTCGGCCAACTCAAACCCCAGCCAAATTCAAGGCATTTGGCCATGGGAGGAGCCAGCATTTTTAGTGCACTGGCCCCCCTTACATGCCAGGACACCAACCAGCCACCCTAGGGGTCACTGCGGTGGACTTCAGAAAAGCTCAGATTAGCAGTAGGTCAGAGCTGGCACAATGGTGTACAGTGCCCTCTTTCAGCACCATTCAAGGTAAGAACTACGTTCTCTAACGTGGGTAACACAGGAAAGGGAACTAAAACTGGCTTACAAAAATGGCCACTACCGCATTGACTACAACAGGAAACAAAACAGGGCACACTCTGACCCAGTTAGCAGGGGGGGAAGCACCATGGGAGTAGAACCCAGTACCCTACACCCACCACAATGCATTGCTAAAGTGACTCTGCAGGGCACCTAACAGAAAAGGTGTCACACTCACCCGAGAGCCACATCGCAACCAGGGAAAGGCTGTCGGAGGATACAACACATTCTGCTGTCATGGAGGTGGGTACGGCATTTGAGGCTGGCATACAGGCTGGCAAAAAAGGTTTTTAGTTTTATTTTTTTAGTGGTCATCTGGTCAGTTGGGGCACCTTTTTGAGGCTTGGTCGTGAAAATAAAAGGACCAAGTAAAGCCGGCGAAATACTGCTTAACACCGCTTTTTTTTTTCCATTATCGGCGAAAGCCGGCCATCTGGTAGCCACGCCCATGCCCGCCCATATCCCGCCTTCACTAATCTACCGACACGCACCCTTGAACTTTCGCCGGCGAAGCGACAGGAAAGCGGTGATGCAGTCAAAAATGCCGCTTTCGATTATACCGATTTTGCCGCTTTTAAGAAATCGCTGGCCATCTCCCGATTTGTGTCGGAAGATGGCCGGCGATCACTTTCGATTATAAGCTGGAACATCACCCTATCTGCAATGCAGTTATAGTAATGACATGGGAAACTGTGGATGACCCAACAGTTATCAGAAGCGTTGCTGTTACTGCGTGTTAATTTTGGCAATTAACACACATTTTACATAGAAACATAAGCAGAGAAAATAATGGCAGATAAAGACCATATTGTCTATCCACTCTGTCCACCCATGCCATCTACTCTTCCTTTGTCTCCACCACATCCACCAGGATGCTGGTCCACGTATACACCTCCCGAATCTATCCTCTTTTACCCTCATTCCAGAACTTCCTTTCAATTGATAGAGACTTGCCTCCTGTGCATTAATACTACAGAGGCATTTAAATGTATCCTATTTCTTCTCTTCTGCCTTTCTTCCAAAGAATACATATTGAGATCCGTAGGTCTATTCCAATGTGCATTAAGATGAGGACCACTGACCATTTTAGTAGCCACCAACTCCATCCTGTTTATATCTTTTTGAAAGTGTGGCCTCCAGAATTGTACTCTAAATGGGGTCTTACTAAAGACTTATACAGGGGCATCATCATCTCCTTTTTTTCCGCAGGCCATTCCTCTCTCTGTGCACATAAGCATCCTTCTGACTTTGCCATTGCCTTTTCTACATTTTTAGCCACTTTAAGATCATCAGATAGGATCACCCCAAATTCCGCTACTCTTTCGTGCACAGAAATATTTCTTATCCTATACTGTACTGCTCATCCCGGTTTTTGCAGCCCGAATGCATAACCCATAGCATTAACTCTTAGTTGCCAAATTCTAGACCATTCTTCAAGTCGCTAGAGCCTTCCTCATGTGGTGTACACCAACAGGGGTGTCTACCCTATTGCATATTTTAGTATCATTTGGAAAAAGGCAAACTTTACTAAACAGCCCTTCAACAATATCACTTACAAAAATCTTTACAAGAAATGAACCAAAAATCTTGTGGCATAGCACTTGTAATGTCCCGTTCCTCAGAGTGAACGCCATCCTTTGTTGCTTTCCACTCAACCAGCTCCTAATCTAGTCAGTCACTTTAGGGTCCATATCAAGGGCACTCAGTTTATTTATAAGTTGTCTCTGTGGAACTTTGTCAAAGGCTTTGCTAAAATCTAAGTATACCACAGCTAGGAATTTCCTTTGATTCAACTCTCTGGTCACCCAGTCAACGAAATTAATAAGATTTAGTCTGACAAGACCTGCCTCTAGTTAAACAGTGCTGCCTCATGTCCTGCAATCCATTGGATACCAGAAACATCACTATTCTCTGTTTTAGAAGAGTTTTTATACATTTACTCATCACAGAAGTCAGCCTTACTGTCCTGAAGTTCCCAACCAACTCCATACTTCTGCTTTTGTGGAGAGGGACCACATCTGCCCTTCTCCAGCCCTCTGGGACTACTCACAAATCTAAACAAGCATTGAAAAGGTCAGTTAGTAGAGCTGCAAGAAGTTCCCCAAGTTCTTTCAATACTCTTGGATGTATCCCTTCTGTCCCCATTGCTTTGTCTGCCTTTAGTTTGGTTAGTTCCTCATGAACAATCCTCTGAAAATTGCTCATGGTCTACTTCACATTTATTCCTATTTGTGTTTGTCTTCAGCATTCCTGCTCCCGACCTTTCATCTGCAAACATCCAACAGAAATATTTGTGAGCAATTCCACTTTGTCCTTATCAGCTTCTATATATTCCTCCTCGTCACCCTTTAGTCTCACACTTTCACCCTTTAGTCTCACAGTGCCACTTTTGCACTTCCTCCTTTCATAAACTATCTAAAAAATGATTTGTTCCCCCATTTTACTGTATTGGTTATTTTTTTTTCCATTTGCATCTTTGCTTTCCTGACTGCTTTGCCAGCTTCTCTTAGTTTTTGCAGATATTGTCCCCTGCAGGGGTGGTTGTGGCCCACCCCATTCTGTTGCCTATGGTCACCTGTCTTCTTTCTGTGATCTATGAAGCTAACCGCTCTCTTTTTTTTTTTTTTACCTTTTCAGGTATACATTTACTACTTTTGAGAACCAAAGTGGCCTTCTTTTCCTCTTACTTTTATTTACTGTCCTAACAAAAAGATTTGTTGCATTTAAAATAGCTCCTCACAGTTTTGTCCACTGCTTTTCTACTTCCTCCAGAGGTTCCCATTCAGCTAACAACCCCTCCAGGTATTATGGGCATTCTTAACAAAGCAGGAAGTAGGTCTGAACAGTAGCCTGGTGATTAGTGCAGTAGACTGTAAACCAAAGGATCCAGGTTCAAATCCCACTTCAACTTTTTTTTATTAAATTATGAGCACTCCAGAAACAGAAAAAGTACAAACTGTACCTAAATATATAAGCCACCTGCAAGCCTGAAGGCTATTGAAGTCATATACATTCAGGTACAATAGGTATGTCAGCGGCGTACTAAGGGCGGGGCGGTGGGGTCGGTCCGCCCCGGGTGCACGCTGCTGGAGAGGTGCAGAGAGCAGGCGCGTGCCTGTCGGCTCCGCTGGTTCCCTGCTCCTTCTGCCCCAAACCAGGTTACTTCTTGTTCCAGGGCAGAGGGAGCAGGGAGCCAGCGGAGCCGAGAGCTCCCAGCAGCTAAGAATGCACCGGGGGAGTGTTGTGCTGCACCCCGGGGGGGGGGGGGGGGTGCACATCGGTGATCCGCTCCGGGTGGCAGCCGACCTAGGATCATCACTGGTTTTGTCACTGTTCCTGAAGGGCTCACAATTACAAAAACTTAGAATTAAAGTGGGAGGCATTGAAAGAAGCTCTGTTGATATCCGCTCTTGACTCCTGACTTTTCTTGATAATAATATATTCAATTATGCCTAAACGGAGAGGAAAACTGCAAGTTGGGCCCGCTACTCCTCTTTTACCTGGAGCAGGAACAATAGATCGCTTTCTTTCGCCGAATTTGATGACGGGGCTGGGTTCGCTGCCGGAGGGATTGGGGAGAGGTCTTCCATTCCCCCAGCTTGACCAGGAGACATCATTCAGCCCCGAGATGAGGCACCCTCCTCCTATGCCGGCTGCGGCATTGAATTCAGTCCGGGGAACCCTAGAAGTGCAGGACGCAACAGGGATTCCTGGCATGGGCGCTGAGTTGACACCTGAGACGCCGGTGAACCCCGCTGCGGAAGCAGCAGGAGCGAGTGGAGGAGATGGCATCCCTATGGACGAACGAGGAGCAGTGGGAGGTCAATCGGACTTAACTTCAATCATTATCTTGGAACTTCCAAGTAAGTTTTTTTTACCTGAAAAACCTCAACAAATTACACTGGACAATATTTGGGAAGCACTTGTATGTTTGGAAGCTTCATTTACACAAAGGTTCACTCAGTTTGATAAGAAATTTAGTTCTGACTCTGAAAAGATATCTGAAATGGATAAGAGACTGATATCTTTGGGCAAAGAAACGGAAGTAAATTCCTCTGCAATAAAAAAATTCTCAACAAATTCAAGTTAATTTAATTAAAGAAAATCTCTATCTTCAAAACAGAATTGAAATACTAGAAAATTACCAACGTTCCAATGCCCTCAGATTGATAAATTTTCCTAAGCAGATTGCCATTTCACCATTGATAACCTTCAAACAATATTTAACTGAAGCTTTAAAAATTCCAGAAAAATCACATCCACCAATTTCAAAGATTTTCTATGTAGAACCATTTCGTAAGAAAGATTTATCGCAAAGAGAAGAAATGAAAGTTCAAACTTTGGATTTAAATTTGACTCAAATTATTGAAGGAGACAATGAGGGCCTGACAACTGCGACACTTAAAGTGATTTTCATACTTCAACCAGATAGAGACTGGATACTCAAACAATTTTTCTTGAACAAAAGACCAGATTTCCTAAACTGTAAAATTAGAATGTATCCGGATGTCTCAAGGACCACCCAAAAGAAAAGACAAGAATTTCTTAAACTGAGACCAAAGCTTTTGCAACTTGGGACATTATTTTGGCTGAACTTCCCTTGCAAGTGTGTGATAAAGTTAAATTCAATCAAATATGTATTTTTTGAGGCAAAGCAACTGAATTCCTTTTTGGAAGCTAAGCTGAGAGACCCACAGTATTACGTATAAAAAATTGGAAACTAAATTGTCTTTTTCTGAACTTCAAGATGTAAGCTTGATGTAAATTAAAATTTTAATAAATAAATAATTAAAATGGGAATTGAACCTTGGTCCCTTGGTTTACTGCACTAACCACTAGGTTGACCCTCTGCTCTGCATGGATGTCTGTGTGGCCATTTTCTAATAATACTGCCATGCAGACATCCATGTCCCTTGTTTTCCCCCATTCAAAATGTAGACATTTCAGGGGTCCTTTTACAAAGGCGCACTGAAAAACGACTTGCTGTAGTGTAGGCGCTGGTTTTGGGCATGTGCCGTTCCATTTTTTAGTGCGCCTCTAAAAAAGGCCTTTTTAAACTTTTTGCCAAAAATGGATGTGTGGCAAAATGAAAATTGCCGTGCGTCCATTTTGGGTCTGAGAACTTACCACCAGCCATTGACCTAGTGGTAAAGACTCATGCGGTAACCGGGCAGTAATGACCTACATGCGCCAAATGCCACTTGGCATGCATCCATTATGCGCACCCGAAAATAAATATTTTTCAGACATGTGTATCGGATGCACGCCAAAAATGAAATTACCGCAAGAGCCACATGGTAGTTGGGCAGTAACTCCATTTAGACACGCGTTGGGCGTGCTTAAATGCTTACGTGGCTTAGTAAAAGGGCCCCTCAATTTGTAAAATGGATGTTCATGCTAGATGTTTCCAGTCTTCTCCCAATGTTGGGGTTTGCTTAATAAGACCTGGAAAATGTTGAGTCAAAGAAACCTTTCAGCTCCTTTATGAACGGCACTGCTCAAAAAACAGAATAACACATAGATTAAATTTTGTTTTTTCCACACATATGTGCATAAATACCATTATTCTAAATATTTATATGTGTATTTGCTGCATAAAGACTAGTGCCCATGTCATCAAATTATCCCCATACCCCTTAATTCCATAAAAGTTGCCAAAAATCGTGCATGCAAATTTAATTAAATAATGAGCTAATTAGCACCAATAATTGGCTTTTTAACAATCAATTATTGGCACTAATTATATTTAATTGGAACTTACATGCCTAAATTTTACGCATGAGTAAAAAAAATAGAGCATGGAAATGGGAGGGTCATTGGTGAAATGGGGCATTCCTAGCATTTATGTTCATTGTTATAGAATAAGGGGGATACATGCCCATTTTAGGTGCATATATTTGCACCACGTTTCAGTTGGTGCAAACGGTAATACCTAAAATTAAATGTGATTTCCAGGCATAAGTGTTGCTCTGTAAACCGCATCTAACTTTAAGTCTGGCTTATAAAATAGCATTTTTTTCAGTACTGATTTTTTTACACCATATTTAGAATTCACCTCATAGAGCATATGAACATATTTATTGCTGCCTTAAATTGTATAAGGCCTCTGAGGTAGGAACTACATAGCACGCCTTTTCGAAATTGTAGGTAATTAAATCCAAATGAAACAAAATATTATAATAAATGTTCCATTTTGTTCCATTAACAGTGGGAGAATTAGGGGTTTCTTTTTCCAAGTTATGCTAGCAGCGAAGGTCATTTTTCCCACATGCCAGGGCCCTTTTTACCACAGTGAGTAAAAAAAGCCCCCAGCACACATGGCTATGCGGTGAGAGAACTCTTACTGCATGACCATATGGCAGGGAGCCCTTACCGCCACCCACTGAAGTGGCGATAAGGGCTCTCTCGCTAACCTGGCGGTAACCAGGCAACATGCAGCAATGCCCAATTACCACTGGGTTATCGCCACACAAGCCACTCCTGGGGGTTTTCTTTTTCCCTCATAATCAATAGAAATAAGACAAAATAAAACATGGAAAAGAAAATAAGATGATACCTTTTTTATTGGACATAACTTAATACATTTCTTGATTAGCTTTCGAAGGTTGCCCTTCTTCATCAGATAGGAAATAGCATGCACTCGGGGTGGGACTACTACTGGCAGCCACGTTGGGCCGGCGGTAGTCCCGGAAGAGGAAGCAGTAAGCCCGCGTTGGGCTTACCGCCGGTCTGTAAAAGGGCCCCTGTGTGATTTCATGACAAGAAAAAAAAAATGACCCTAAAACCATTGTTCAGGATCTATTTTACACGAATATTTTCTAAGATGAAGACATTCATGTCTTCCGGTGCTTTGTTCTAGGGGTAGTGCGTTGAGTTTTCTAGAAAATTCAGATAAAAAACTTATTTTTGCAAATAAATATGTATAAATCATTCTGAATTCCTCCAACCCATCACCCAACTCACATGATATTAGTGAGCAAATCTTAGAAACAGGTGAATCCTCTGTTTCTTGTTGATGTGCTAAACAGGGGTTAAATTGAAAACTGAAAACAGAAGGGATGAACATGCAGGGAGCCCTTGTGTCGTCCTAGAGCAGAAGAAGACCCCGAGAGCTGAAACTTATTATGAAAGAGATTGTGGAATGATGGGAAGCCAGTGAAACAGCTGCGGCAAGCTGAAAATCTCCACTCCAGGGAAAATAATATGTTACTACAATTGCTCTCACAGGCGCTCTTTCCAGACAACAAATTTAATTTATTAGGTAAATTTGCTGGAGAGAATGTTCTCTGCTGAAGTAGATACGCTGCAAAATCATGCATACACCTATGATAACTGATTCCTGCCACCTTTTACACTGCTAATCATTGTGCATTTCCAATTAAGATGCAGATCTAAATCAAGTTTATTTCACTTCTTCAGGCGGAAATCCCTGGTTATTTAGTAATTGCTAATTTGGATTACCTTTTTTTTTTGTCCGACTTTGGGGACGGTTTACTACGCTGTGGTAAAATCTGGTAGTAACATGGGTTACTGTGGGACTTTCCTGTGCACTAAGCCCAGACTGAATGTGATGTATTTTATTTCTTTTTCTGTAGGTTTAATTTCAGATCATGCATTAATATTTCTATTAGCACCCAGTACTGAGAAGTTGTTTAGGAAGTGCTAAGTATGCTTCTGCATTAATTCTGTGTTATCTGGTTAGCACGTACTTATGTTGTGCTAGCCAGAAAATGCTGGAATGCCCACCCAATGTGCAAGTTAGAGCATGCTACAAGGCAAAATACCATGTAATTGTTTGACACATTCTGCAGTGGGTGTGAACATGCATTATTACATGTTAAGGTCTTAAAGTCCATTAGTACAGCTTCCTCTTTGTGTTTTAATGCATCTGACACTTTTTTAAATAGTGTCTTTCTGTTGTACATTCAAAGTGGTTTACATATTATATACAGGTACTCTCTGTGTCCTAGTGGGCTCACAATCTACCCCCCAAGTTTACAAAGCCATGCTAGAGGCTGCCGGTGCGCTAATGTCGACACAGCCCATTCACTTTGAACGGGCTGTGTTGGCATTGCCATGCGGAAGCTGCTAGTGTGGCTTAGTAAACAGAGGGGTAATTTTTTGTACCTGGGGCTATGGGAAGTTAAGTGACTTGCCCAGGGTTTCAAAGAGCTGCTGTGGAAATTGAACCTGGTTTCCCTGGTTCTCAGGCCACTGCACTAACCATTAAGCTACTCCTCCCCTCCTATACTTTAAAAAAAACATATTTCATTGTCTTAGAGTATTTTGATCTGTTACCCATTGAATTTTACCTTTGAGTGAAAACGTTTGATTTTCTTGCATAATTTCACAGACTGTAGCCGGATGAACTAAAGAGGTTTTCCTTTGCTGTGTCTATGGGAAAAATGCTTAGTACTGTACATCCCATGTGTTTATCTTTGGAATTTAAAAATGTTTGTATTTTAACAGAAGAGTCAGTTTGTATGTGATTCATTTTTGTCAGGTGCTGCACTGAGAAGGGAAGCTTGCAGTCATGGGCTTTTCTCAGGAGACCTCGTCCCCTGCCTTTAGATGCGAGACAGGTTTTATTAAAACTCTGGCTCTAAGCTTGTCAAGGAAAGGGTATTAATTTGCTCTTGCTGCTCCATCTCCATGCTTAATAGGAACAAAAATGCCATTCTAGGGAGATTTTCATTCTATTTAGTCATGTCATTTGGCATTTTGCCCATGGCTAAAAGTGAGCTACCATCTGTTTCATCTCACTAATGGATTTCCATTGTAAATTTTTAAATCCTTTCTCTGTTCTCTATTATGTCTTTACCATAAAACTTCCATTCTTTTTTTCTGACCTGCATCTTTATACTTCCAGTTCATTTGGAACCGGGGCTGGGATCTGGCAGAATGAGTCTTCATGTATAACCATCTGGTCCAGGGAACCTTTCAGAACCCTGCAATTGAGGGTCTGGAATCAGCCATTATGAAAGTCACCTATGTTTAGGCGCCAAAATTTAGCACACGTGGAGGGGCATAATTGAAAGGGGCACCCAAGTTTTCCTGAGGATGTCCTCGCAGGACGTCCCGGCAAAGGAGCGGAGAAACACGTATTATCGAAACAAGATGGGCATCCATCTTTCGTTTTGATCATACGGTCGGGGATGCCCAAATCGCGAAATTTAGGTCAACCTTAGAGATGGTTGTTCTTAGAGATGGTCATCCCCGATTTTTGGCGATAATGGAAACTGAGGACGCCCATCTCAGAAACGACCAAATCCAAGCCATTTGGTCGTGGGAGGAGCCAGCATTAGTAGTGCACTGGTCCCCCTGACATGCCAAGACACCAACCGGGCACCCTAGAGGGCACTGCAGTGTACTTCAGAAATTGCTTCCAGGTACATAGCCCCCTTACCTTGTGTGCTGAGCCCCCCAACCCCCCCCAAATCCACTCCTCACAACTGTACACCGCTACCATAGCCCTTATGGGTGAAGGGGGGCACTTAGATGTGGGTACAGTGGGTTTCGGGTGGGTTTTGAAGGGCTCACATTTACCACCACAAGTGTAACAGGTAGGGGGGGATGGGTCTGGGTCTGCTTGCCTGAAGTGCACTGCACCCACTAAAACTGCTCCAGGGACCTACATACTGCTGTCATGGAACTGGGTATGATATTTGAGGCTGGCATAGAGGCTGGAAAAAATATTTTTTTTTTAAGTTTTTTGAGGGTGGGAGGGGGTTAGTGACCACTGGGGGAGTAAGGGGAGGTCATCCCCGATTCCCTCCGGTGGTCATCTGGCCATTTAGGGCACATTTTTGTGGCTTGGTTGTAAGAAACAAAGGACCAGGTAAGTCTCCAAGTGTTCGTCAGGAACACCCTTCTTTTTTCCATTATTGGTCGAGGACGCCCATGTTTGAGGCATGCCCAGTCCCGCCTTCGCTACACTTCCGACATACCCCCATGAACTTTGGTCATCCCCGCGACAGAAAGCAGTTGAGGATGCCCAAAATCGGCTTTTGATTATATCGATTTGGGCCACCCTGTGAGAAGGATGCCCATCTTGCGATTTGTGACGAAAGATGGGCGTCCTTCTCTTTTGAAAATAAGCCTGTAAGTGTATGTCATATAATGGTAATTATGCAGGTGATTGTTCAAGAGTATTAGCATAACTCAGCTTAAATGTGCAAATGTTTATCACGGCCACCTACATCAGCTGTATGGCAGGCGTAAATGAGTACAACCAAGGAGGGAAGTTATCAAGGTGCATTAGGGCTTTATGTTGTGTTATTTGCCTTCTAATGCAACTTAAAGGGTCCTAATGCAGCCTGACTTGAATTACTGTGGCAATGTTTAGGATGCTGTGGGTTATATAGTAATGAGATGCAAAACATACTAATGCATGTAATGCAACTCATTAATATGTTAAAACCATAATGCGACTTGCGGTGTGCACTAGGTGACACACCATGTCAAGGTGTGGACCGAAAATCACAGTAAAATAACTCCAGCCAAAGCTAGAGTTATTTTACCATATCAGGAGCATCAGGCATCAAAACTGCAGCCTGATGCTCCTGGACCCAATCTTAAAGGGACCATAGGGTTGGTGGGCTTGTGTTGGGCTTACCGCCGCTTAGTAAAATGGGCCCTTACAATCCATAAAGAACCAGGTGTGGAAAGATTAGGTGGGTTAGGATGTAAAATGTAAAACCTAAACATTGTAAAAGCCTGGCTACCTCCTGTGGTCTGAATATTGGACCCAATGCACTTTAATGCAGGAAATTAGGGGTCCTTTTGCTAAGCTGCAGGAAAAAGGGCCCTGCACTAGCAGCAGGGCCATTTTTCCCACATGCCAGGGCTCTTTTTAATGCAGCGCGTAAAAAAACCCCAGACAAACATGGCCATGCATAAGAGGGCCTTACCATGTGGCCAAGCAGCTGGGAGCCCTTACCGCCACCCATTGAAGTGGCGATAAGGGCTCCTGCGGCAACCTGGCAGTAACCTGGAAGTGCGCATCAATGCCCAATTACCGCCGGGTTACCACCATGCAAGCCATTTCCAGGGGGTTTCTTTGTGCCACGGAAATAGCACATGCTCAGAGCACAACTACCGCCAGCAGCTGCGTTGGGCCGGCG
This sequence comes from Microcaecilia unicolor, assembly GCF_901765095.1. Classification (NCBI taxonomy): domain Eukaryota; kingdom Metazoa; phylum Chordata; class Amphibia; order Gymnophiona; family Siphonopidae; genus Microcaecilia; species Microcaecilia unicolor. The sequence continues at coordinate 146,664,427 of NC_044034.1, forward strand.
CTAGTCCCAATTTAGCGTTCGGTAAGCCTGCGTTGGGCTTACCGATGCTTTGTAAAAGACCCCCGTAATGTGCTCCAAATGCAAAACTAATGCAGTACCTAGTAGGGGCATACTCAGCATGTAAGCTACAGTTACAGTGCTAAAAAACCCTTAGCACCTCCTATTTAGATGGCGGCAAGTGGTCCTGAACTGTGCGTTAGTCAGTTAGTACGTGATAAGTGCAATGCATTCAGTGCCAAGTACTTTCCACACCCATTCTCCACCCATGACCTGACCAGCTCCACCCCTTCTAAACACAGCTTTAATATGCAACTTACCATGTGCTAATGATCAATTTACCACTTTGGCTAGTAATGCATTCGTACGTTAGCTGTTAATTTGCACCAAACTGCACTTTAATTTTATTTATTTATTTATGCATTCTTGTATCCCACTGTTATCCAAAAGCAAGGTTTGGTTCAAGGTGGATTACAATTTACATTTTGGTTGACAGTTACATTAGTATTTAACCAGTATGACATGGAGAGAATATCGATAGTCTTTAGAATTTTCTGAGGGGCTGTTTAGAAGGAGATAGGACTATAGTTTATGTAGTTTTCTGAAGAGCTTTAATGAGGTAGGTTTGTAGAGGTGGGATGATAGCGGTAGGGCGATAGTTTGTGTCAGGGGTGTAGCCAGAAAACAGATTTTGGGTGGGCCTAGGCAAGAAGTGGGTGGGCACCAAGTGTTCTCCCCCCCCCCCCCCCCCCCATCAAAAAAATATCTCAGCTGGCAGGAAAACACTTCTTTCCACCTTGGCAGTCTGCAACACGCATGTGCAGGTGCTGGTATCGTAAAGAGTAGCATTTTCGTTACCATCAGGGGAAAGTCTTCAGCTGGCGGAGCTTGGGATCCCCATTAGCTACCACTAAATGTACGCTACTGTTGGGTGGGCCTGAGTCCTAAGTGGGCTATGCCACTGGTTTGTGTGGTTTTCTGAAGGGTTTTGATCAGGTAGATTTCTGGAGGTAGATTTGTAGAGGTAGGCCGTTGTTAGCTTGTGTAGTTAGCTATAGAATTTTTTTGAAAAGGTAAATTTCCATTCTTTCCTGAATTGGAGGTAGTTAGTGATGCTTTTTGTGGCTTTTGGTATTGAGTTGCACCATTAGAACCCAGGTAGCTAAATCCTGCAATGTAGATGGTTTTATAGGTTATATTTCTGCAGTTGGGTAGGTGAAGTAGGTAGTTCTAGGCTGTGAGTCAAATCTATACAAAAATATGAGCAGGACACGGGCAGAACTGATTGTAACTTTCATAAAATGTTTTTTTTAATTTTAATTCTTAAGAGCATTTTTCAGGTGCTAGTTATTCTGGAATCAGAACTCAAGAGGAAGAATTTCCTTGGTGAAACCTTGAAATAGTTTCCATGAAATACGTTGACCCACTTATTTGGGCAACAGAGTTAGACAAAGAAAAAAGGCAGTTGCATGAAAGGCATTGAAAATGATTGGAAAGCAAATTGCAGTGCCTGGCTTGCTTTAGTTTGAGAGGATTACCTCACCTACTTGCTTCCCCCAGAGAAATTCCTACCACAGAAAAGCAACAGGTGTGAGCATCAGATTATACTTTCAATCTCTGCAAGGCACATTTATATTTCAAGAAAACAAGGGCAAATTCAGTCTTCAGCCTAAAGTAAAAGGAGCACATAGGTCAGATGCTAAAGGCAGGCTAGTTCTGCATGATGGTATGTAACTGCTATCCAGACAATAGGAAGCCGCTGGCCGAAGTTTGAGTGTATGGCCTCCTGAGGAAAACAGAGCCGTGAATCCTGGAAACGCAGGTTTCATTTCAATCGTCCTCATGTCTGCTCACTGTGTGTCTTACATAAGTACATAAGTAGTGCCATACTGGGAAAGACCAAAGGTCCATCTAGCCCAGCATCCTGTCACCGACAGTGGCCAATCCAGGTCAAGGGCACCTGGCACGCTCCCCAAACGTAAAAACATTCCAGACAAGTTATACCTAAAAATGAGGAATTTTTCCAGTCTTGTAATACATCATTCAAAGAGGTTATTTTAGAAGCATCTCCAAGTGGAAATAGATGCATTTATATATGTAGATTACATACATGTATAAATGGCGTTTCAGTAGGCCAAAAAAAATGAGAACTTGTTCCCAAAAATGAGAATATATGTACATTTTTCCAAATTCCTACATCTGAATTGGCACCTGCTGTAAAAGCCTGCACAAGTGTCTTACTTGGTTGTTTGGACCTGGCGTCTCCACCAGTGATTTAGGGGGCAGTTGGGCTAACCTCTGTGGTATTGAACAGCACTGTAACTTTTCATTAAAAAGCGGTCTTTCACTTGGCTGCTTAACTGAGGCCCAGATGCATTAACCCTTCGTAAAAAATCTCGAAACGTAAAACTGCTTACCGATTTCAAAAGTACGAGCAATGCAGGAAAAATGCACCTTAGAAAATATCGGAATGGTACTCAGAAGTCGGATGCATGAAAATTTCAGAAATCCGTTCAGAAATGCATACGCACGGATCAACATGGCTAACCTACGTCTATGTAACGTCATAGGCGTGCGTCCACAGCTTGTAATAGTCGAGTCGCAGCTTTTTAAAATCACAACTACCGAGCGCTGTGACTTGATTGTTGTGTGTTGTTCTCTGTGCTGGCAATATTTAATTGGTAAGAAAGACGTCTACAAAGTTAAATTTTGATTTTTAGTAAATTGCGTTGTTTTCCACATGTTTTTTTTTTTTGCTTTCGCTGTGTACCGTGTGGTTTCAGGCACTCTGCTTTTTTATGGGTAGTTTTCCTACTAAACAGATGATAAGTTTGCAGCCATGCTCCAGTTGTTTCATTTCACATTTTCGTGCTTCGAAGGTGCTGCCATGTTATTGTTCCTTTATGCTGCATTTTATTATTGTCCAAGGTGTGTGGCGTGTAACATGTGGTTGCCACAATTTTTGGTCCATAAGTGTTCCTAGGTGATTAAATTGTTTTGGGGTGTATTTTTGTGCCATTTTTGTGTGCATTGACGTGTTATGATGGATTTGTCTGACAGCTGTGGCCTGAACGACAGCTTCAACTCCTCGTTAAATCTTTTGCGGTAAATGAATCGTTGTAAGCGTCGGTATGGTTGGTGCATTGCGATTTGTTCATATTCAATTGGAAGTGACTCGTTTGCATCCCGTTTTCGTTGTCTGCTATCGGCTTCGGAAAAGGGCCCTTAATGCATGAGACGGTGGGAAATTTCATCGTTCAGCAGCCGTTAAAGGGTCATTACAGTTTTGTGCATCTAGGCCTGAGTCCTCTTGTACTCCAAGCTTTGTGGAATCAAGCACATAAACTGGTATTTTGCAAGATCGGTGCCTTCTAGTTACTGGCACTTTACACATGTAAAGCCCCAAATCATGCTGCTCTTTTTCTGACTGTGTTTTATTTGTTCTCTGAAATGGCTACTCCCACTCACTGTGCATGCTAAAAAATACATATTTATTTGCCGGTGATCTCATTCAGCAGTCCCCCAACCTGAATGTACCAATTCCTACCTTGATGTTCTATTAAAAATGGTATTATCTTATTTTTCTTTTCTTAATTTCTATTTAAAAACCTTTGAAGCAGCCTAACATTACTGCATTACTTTATCCCAAATCCAAATGAACATTGCTGCACTTTATCCATTTACCACTAGAGAGCACCAAGCTATTTAGACAAAAGACCTAGGCAGTTACTCCTTCATTGCCTGCTGTTCATTTTCTCCAGGTCAGAATTAATCTTGCAAGGTCCTGATTGTTCTTAAGGGGGAGAGTGTGTGAACACTTGAATATTTGCTTTGCCACAGTGGTTTTGTGATAAATTTGGAATGCATTAGCTGAGTGGATTGTTGTCTGTACAGTAAACTGGATGCAATTCATAAAGGACCCTTTTAGGAAGCAGTAGTAAGCCCAACGTGGGCTTACCATAAGCACATAAGCACTGCCACGCTGGGAAAAGACCAAAGGTCCATCAAGCCCAGCACCCCGTCTCTGACAGCGGCCAATCCAGGCCCCAAGAACCTGGCAAAAAACCCAAAATTTTATAACGATCAATGGACTTTTCCTTCAGAAATCTGTCCAGACCCCCTTTAAACTCAGCAAGGCCAGCTGCCATCACTACCTTCTCCGGCAATGAGTTCCAGAGTCTAACTACGCGCTGAGTAAAGAAAAACTTTCTCCAATTTGTTTTAAACCTATCACATTCTAATTTCATCTTGTGTCCCCTGGTTCTATTATTGTTAGAAAGCGTAAACAAACGCTTCACATCTGTCCGCTCTATCCCGCTCATTATTTTGTAAACCACTCACTAAAATGGAAGTACTGCCAGGCTACTGCAGCAGCCCAGCGGTAGGTCCCACCCCTAGCGTGCGCCATTTCTGACGCTGCAAAAATATTTCAATTTTTGTAGCGCCGGTATGTACCTGGCAGTAATCCGTTGCCCGGTTACCAATGGGTGGTGGTAAGTACTCTACTACTACTACTACTTAACATTTCTAGAGCGCTACTAGGGTTACGCAGCGCTGTACAAATCAACAAAGAAGGACAGTCCCTGCTCAGAGGAGCTTACAATCTAAAGGACGAAATGTCAAGTTGATGCAGTCTAGATTTCTTGAGTAGAGGTGTGGTGGTTAGGTGCCGAAGGCGACATTGAAGAGGTGGGCTTTGAGCAATGATTTGAAGATGGGCAGGGAGGGGGCCTGGCGTATGGGCTCAGGGAGTTTGTTCCACGCATGGGGTGAGGCGAGGCAGAAAGGGCAGAGCCTGGAGTTGGCGGTGGTGGAGAAGGGTACTGAAAGGAGGGATTTGTCTTGAGAGCGGAGGTTACGGGTAGGAATGTAAGGGGAGATGAGGGTAGAGAGGTAAGGAGGTAACTCCCCCCAAAATGGCCACGCAGCAAGTGCTTCACTCGCTACACAGCCATTTCTTGTAAAAACACAAAGACCTGCCTTTTACTTTCTGTAGTAAAAGGGGACCTCAGTGTGCATCAAAAACATGCACCAATGCCAGCGCAGGCCCCCTTTTGCCATAGCTCCTTTGACGATGTCACAAGCGCTAAGAATGCGGTCAGTTTGTCAATCTAATCTGAGTTCAAGAGGTTCAGTCTGGCATCTGATTGAGCCATTAATTGCAAATAAAGCCTAGAAAGTTTTGGAATCATTTAAATATACATTCTGTTTTTAAGATGACAATTTTTCAAGCCGTTTACCAGACTGAGGAAAGTTATCAAGATGCTTTAGGGTAATTACCCACATTATCAGCCCCTTAAAGTGCTCTAACTCAAGTTGCCTTGCCCTAAAACAGCAATATTTTGGTCACTATAGGTTACCTAGTAATGAGATGCAAAACATGCAAATGCATGTTAAAGCTCATTATTATGTAAAATCCGTTACACGACTTGCGGTGAACAACAGGTGCATACTGCAAGCCATGTTATGGCAACAGAATGACAGTAAAATGATCCCATCTAAAAGATGGGGTTATTTTACCGTGCTAGGAGCATCGGGACTCAAAGCCATGGCCCAATGCTTCCAGTCTGGACCTTAAAGGGTCTGCATCTTCATAGCTTCTCCCCTAAATAGTATTGATTGGTTGGGATTTTTTAACCACCTTTATGAAGAGAAACAGCAGGTACAGTTTAACATAAGACTTACAATTTTGTTAACAGCATAACAATAGTAAAATAACCAAGAGTAAATATAATAAATATAAATACAATAAATGAGGTAAACATTAAGGCGCTCTTTTACAAAGGCGTGCTGAAAAATGGCCTGCGGTAGCGTAGATAAGTGTTGTGGTCGTGCACAGAATCATTTTTCAATGCACCTGTAAAAAAATGCCTTTTTTTATATTTTTGCCCTAAATTAATGGGCGGGAAAATGAAAATTGCTGTGTGTCCATTTTGGGTCTGAGACCTTACCGCCAGCCATTGACCTAGTGGTAAAGTCTCATGTGGAAACCGGGCGGTAATGACCTACGCATGTCAAATGCTACTTGACACGCGTCCAATATGTGCATCCAAAAATAAAAATTAATTTTTAGACACGCGTATCGGATGCGTGCCATAAATGAAATTACTGCGACACAGTAGCTGGGTGGTAACTCCATTTTGGCGCATGTTGGGCACACATAGTTGCTTATGCGGCTTAGTAAAAGGGCTCCTAAAAAGCTTAAATTGAAAACTAAAAAGACTATGAAACAGTATCAAAAATATACACATTTAATAGCACTGGAATTCAAATATCAGAGATATAATACGACGTTAGCATAGTACTAATGATTCCCCCTCCCCCATAAACAACTAAAAATTATGTGGAGGTTCAGTGTTCTTTCAAGTTAAAAAGAGATATTCTTGAAGGTTTATTTAGGTCAGGGGAGTTAGAGCATCTGTATTTGACATTTTCAAATGTTTGTATGTTCTTTCAACTCTACCTCAGCCCCTCAGTCATCCACTCAAATAGCAGTGGAAAGTACACTGGGGTTTTTCGGACACACCTTGGCACTTCCTAACATTTAAAGGGAAAACATATTTATGCTTCCCTTTTTAAAACTGGCTGCAATGTGTATAGCCCTACACAATCTTATAAAAGTAATTCTCCAGAAGAAAAACACGCTTTGCATACTGAAAATGCTTTATTAAATTATCCTTGCTCATTGCAAACAAATGTCACTATTCAAAATTGACTTAGAAGGGTTCATTTAACAGCAGGTTTTATTTTGCAAACTGTCTTTCAACTTAAATAAATATCATTACTTTTTTTTCTGGGCTTACCACTGCTTTTATTCTTGTTGACAATTACCACACAATAGCACCAATCTAGTTCATAGCTCAAGTAACACATGGAAATTGGGAACACAAATTGCAGATTTGTACCAGCAGATTTTCATGCCAATTTCAAAGTCTTTCTTTGAAAATTAACCAGGAAAAACTGTGTATACTAATTGGCACCTTCTATATCGGCAGGCATCCTTCTGAAAATATAATGCTACCCACCAGACTGCTTACCCTATCTGAAGCTAAGTTATGCATATAAGCCTAGATTCTGTAACTGGTACCCAAATTTGGGTGCTGAAAAAAATACACACTGAGCGCTATTCTATAAATGGTGCTCTGAGTTAGCGTGTAGTGCCGGGATCCGTACCCAACTTTGGGCATGACAATTTATACCAACTGAAACCTGGTGTAAATCCTTATGCATAAATTAGGCCCTGAATTCTATAATATTGCCTACATCTTTAATGAATTCCTCTGACCCGCCCATGCTCCTCCCATGACCAACCCCCCTTTTCAGATGCACGATAAAAGATGTACAGAGGCATCTTTATAGATCTACCTCTCCACACCAGAAATCTCAGCCGAAATCCAGGCCAAAGTATCAGCCTGCCTGTCTGACATTGCTGCCTGGATGTCTCAGCGCCATCTGAAGCTAAACATGACCAAGACTGAGCTTCGTATCTTTTCCCCTAAACCAACCTCTCCTCCTCCCCCATTCTCTATTTCTGTGGATAACACTCTCATCCTTCCTGTCTCATCAGCTCGTAACCTTGGTGGGGTCATCTTCGACTCCTCCCTCTCCTTCTCTGCACATATTCAACAGACTGCTAAAACCTGTCATTTCTTTCTCTATAATATCAGCAAAATTCACCCTTTCCTTTCTGAGCACACTACCAGAACCCTCATCCATGCTCTTATCACCTGTCGCTTAGACTATTGCAACTTGCTTCTCACAGGTCTCCCACTTAGCCATCTCTCTCCTCTTCAATCTGTTCAAAATTCTGCTGCACGACTAATATTCCGCCAGGGTCATTATGCTCATATTAGCCCTCTCCTCAAGTCACTTCACTGGCTTCCTGTCCGTTTCTGCATACAGTTCAAACTCCTCTTATTGGCCTATAAGTGCATTCACTCTGCAGCTCCTCAGTACCTCTCCACTCTCATCTCTCCCTACACTCCTCCCCAGGAACTTCGTTCATTGGGTAAATCTCTCTTATCTGCACCCTTCTCCTCCACTGCTAACTCCAGACTCCATTCCTTTTATCTTGCTGCACCATATGCCTGGAATAGACTTCCTGAGCCAGTACGTCAAGCTCCATCTCTGACCATCTTCAAATCTAAGCTAAAAGCCCACCTTTTTTATGCTGCTTTTAACTCCTAACCCTGTTCAGAACCCTTATTTTATCATCCTCACTTTAATATTCCCTTATCTCTTGTTTGTCCTGTTTGTCTGTCCTAATTAGATTGTAAGCTCTGTCAAGCAGGGACTGTCTCTTCATGTTCAAGTGTACAGCGCTGCGTACATCTAGTAGCGCTTTAGAAATGATAAGTAGTAGTAGAATAGCGCATAGCAAGATGCACATAAAAAAATCCAAATAGTTGCTAACTAACACCAGCAATTGATTGATAACGCCCAATTATTGGTGCTAATTGGCTCATTACTCAATTAAATAGTGTGCACACCCAAATTTTCATGCACAATTTTCAGCACCATATATAGGGCCCCTTTTACCAAGCTGCGGCAAAAGGGGGCCTAAACTGGCACGTGTTTATGATGCACACCCCCAAGGCCAGTATGTACATCATTAGCACAGTTGCAGCCCATGATTTCTATATAAAAGGGGCTCTTATCTGAGTCTTAAGAGTCTAGCTTAGGGATTTAGGTGTGTTTACTCTGAGCTGTTTCTATAACAAGACATTATCTTTGCTACTATTGTAAATAAATGCACACTCTATTTTTATAATACTTGGCTGTGGAGTTAGACCTTTCTATTATTTAGGACATAGTGAGCTTGGATCTAAGGATAACACATTTATTTATTTATTTTTAAAAATTTGTATTCCACATTTTCCCACCTATTTGTAGGCTCAATGTGGCTTACATAGTACCAGAGAGGCCTTTGCAGGCTCCGGTGTGAACAAATACAGGGTGATGTTGTGGTAAGATCAAGTTCATATGGCACAGCCACATTAGGGAATCAGAGAATGGAAGAGTTGTGTTATGTCCATTACGTGCTTTAGTTTGGTTGTGTTGCAGAGATTAGGCATTTAAGTTGTATCGGTAGAGTATGCCTTCGTAAACAGGTTTGTTTTTAGTGATTTCCGGAATTTTAGGTGATCATACGTCGTTTTCAATGCTTTTGGTAATGCGTTCCACAGTGGTGTGCTTATGTAGGAAAAACTAGATGTGTAAGTTGTTTTGTATTTAAGTCCTTTGCAGCTTGAGAAGTACAGATTTGATTCTGACATTTCACTTATTAAAGCTGGATTACCAGAGACCTATTCCTGGTACCCCATTAACACCCCAAAAAGGGTTGTATCTTTATGCACTCACACATGTGTATCCCCCTCTTGCAATTACACACTACCTTACAGAATAGCATAGAGTGCACTTGTGCATGTAACCGCCAATTAAAGCACCACATATATGTTTCAGACACGCATAGGACTAAATTCTATATATGGCACCAAAACAATTGGTGCCAAAAAAAGGGCTAATCTATGGCTTATAGAATAGTGCTTACATCCGAGAATCGTGCCTATCTTTAGGTGCGACCATTTCATCAACTGAAACGTGGTGCAAATGTATCCCCATTATTCTATAACAATGCACATTAATTTTAGGAATACCCCCATGCTGCCCATGACCTTTCCATTTCCACGCCCCCTTTTTCAGATCACCCATAAAGCTTAGGCATGGATCCAGCACCTACATTTTATACAAGTAAAGTTCCATTAAATTTAATGCCAACAATTGCTTGTGAAAAAGCCAATTATTGGCACTAGTTAGATTGTTATTTAATTAAATTGCATACACAAATTGGTCACACTCCCAAACTTGTGTGCACTTTTGGTGACTTTTTCAGAATTAGAGGCTAACCCCCACCCTCAAACATTAGTCACAAATTATTAATGTCTGAAGAAGTGATCTATGTGTTTCTTCGAAGCTTGCTTAGTACAATTTATTTTACAGATTCAAGCAAAGCACGAATAATGTGACTCACAGTAGCTTCATTCATCTGAAAGTGCAAACAGTCTCGACACTTGCGACTACTGAGCAGAATTTATGACTGGTGAGCTGACATTGCCTTGAGCCCTGTAACTGGAAGAAAATAACCTGTCTCACTTGTGGGCATAAATGAGTTATTTGGGCAACAATTAAAATGAAAACAAAATCTTGCTTGTGTTTCGGTTCATTTCTGGTAGGAGGCAGTAGGCTGTTATGTTAGATATGCTTCAGGTGTGAGCACAAATGACTTTTTATATTATTCCAGCTATTTGGTTTTTATAAAAACAGAGTTGTCAGACTGCTTCAGGGTTTGCCAGGTCTTGGTGAAAGTGTCAAGCAGGTAAAGGCTGTCTGTTCTCCAGAGCTGTGATGTGGATGTTTATACAGTGAGGGGTCCTTTTGCTAAGCCGCATAAGCGTCTAAGCATCAACTTGTGCCAATGGACTTACCACCCGGCTACCACATGGCTCTTGTGGTAATTTCATTTTTGGCGTGCATCCAATACATGTGTCTGAAAAATAATTTTATTTTCGGACATGCATATTGGGTGCACGCCAAGTGGCATTTGATGTACGTAGATCATTACAGCCCGGTTACCGTGTGAGACTGCCACTAGGTCAATGACTGGCGGTAAGGTTTCAGACTCAAAATGGACGTGTGGCAATTTTCATTTTGCCACAAGTCCATTTTCGGCAAAAATTTTAAAAAGGCATTTTTTGCAGGTGCGCTGAAAAATGATTCTGTGAGTGCCCAAAACACACATCTACACTACCGCAGGCCATTTTTTCAGCACACCTTAGGAAAAGGACCTCTGAGTTTGTCAAGTTTCAAGTTTCTTTATCATTTGCTATCCACCCATCATAGTCTGTCTGAGCAGTTTACAGATAACATATAATGTAAAAGTCAGCTGTGAAAAGGATTCCATTAGGACAGGAAAGAAAATAGAACAAAGTGAAAAGAAACAGTGGAAAGTGCCATCTAGGACCCCTTCCCCCCCCCCCCCCCCCCCCCACGCAGGACTTGTGACTCTACCCCAATGATAAAGAAAACACTTCCCCAAACAATAAGGTCCAACTGAATACAAGCTAATGCAGTCTAATCCCTGATGTTGTACTAGGAACAGGGGCTATTTATAAGTTTTGTGGGGCAGAGAATCTGTATTGCATGCTGGATACTATGCTGAATGGCAAAACAGGGCGACATGAAGCCAGATGAAAACAGCTGAAGGGTGAGGGACGCTTTAAGGCTCCAGACAAATTACCCCATCACTCTATTTCTTTAATTTAAAAATGCTTTGGATTGTTCGCCTATCTGAAGTGTTCCTAGATCAAATAGTGGAGTGGGGGAGTAACCTAGTGGTTAGAGCACCAGTCTTGACATTCAGAGGTGGCTGATTCAGGGGTCCTTTTACTTAGGTGCGCAGAAAAATGGCTTGTGGTAGTGTAGGCACGGGTTTTGGGTGCACACCATTCCATTTTTCAGCGTGCCCGTAAAAAAGGCCTTTTTAAACTTTTTGCTGAAAATGGACGTGCAGCAAAATCAAAATTGCCACGCATCCTGTAGAAAAGAACCTGCTGGTCCTCAGCTCAGAGCCCTTTTCCTCTGTTGTCCCACTTTCTTAGGGATCTTTCCACTCAAAACCCGGCTCCCTGGGGAGACAGGCTGTTTCCAGCACCTTTCAACTTACAGCAAGGCTTTTAAACACAGTTCCACTTGCAGCAGGGCTTTTCCAAACACAGCCCTAAAGGTAGCCAGGCTTTTCAAATACAGTATCACTAAGTAGCAAGGCTTTTAAACACAGTTCCACTTGCAGCAGGGCTTTTCCAAACCCAGCCCTAAATGTAGCCAGGCTTTTCAAACACAGTATCACAAAGTAGCAAGGTTTTTTAAACACAGTTCCACTTGCAGCAGGGCCTTTCCAAACACAGCCCTAAATGTAGCCTGGCTTTTCAAACACAGTCTCAAAAGTAGCAAGGCCTTTAAACACAGTTCCACTTGCAGCAGGGCTTTTCCAAACACCGCCCTAAATGTAGCCAGGCTTTTCAAACACAGTATCACAAAGTAGCAAGGTTTTTAAACACAGTTCCACTTGCAGCAGGGCCTTTCCAAACACAGCCCTAAATGTAGCCTGGCTTTTCAAACACAGTCTCAAAAAGTAGCAAGGCCTTTAAACACAGTTCCACTTGCAGCAGGGCTTTTCCAAACACCGCCCTAAATGTAGCCAGGCTTTTCAAACACAGTATCACAAAGTAGCAAGGTTTTGCGCGGGCTCAAAGCCTCCGGGTCCCACCCTCTTGGTCAGCCTTTTCTCCTGACCTCCTCCCGCTTGACCCGGACAGCCCCCTATACCTCCTGCTCTGACTGAGTCAGAGCCAACAGCTCCATCGGTTCCTCAGGGACCTCCTCTGGCTCTCCTTGTTCCATTGCTTCTGGCTCCTCTCCTCCCCTCTCCTCTGGAGCCCAGTCCATTTTCTCCTCTCCCCTCCCCTCCTCCAGCTGATTCCCTTTTCCCTCATTAACCGGGTTCTGGGGTTGTTCTTTCTCTGCCCCTTTTTTCCACCACCACCTTTTCCACCAGGGTAGGGCTTCAGCTTTCTCCCTTTTTGGTTGGCCCCCTTTTGGAGCCTCTGGGAGGTGCACCCTATTTCTCCCCCTTACCAGGTGCTCTCCTGAGGCTTTCTGGGACTTGTAGTGTTCTACTCTTATGTCCCTTTTGGGCAGGATCGGAACCCCCACCGTGTCTTCTTTCCCTTTTTGGTAGCTGGGGCTCCTCCCCATCCCCTTTCTTTCTCCAGACTCCTTACCATACTCCTTACAATCCATTTTGGGTCAGCGACCTTAGCCATTGACCTAGCGGTAAATTCTCACATGGTAACTGGGCGATAATGACCTATGCACGCCAAATACCACTTGGCACGTGTCCGATAAGCACGACAGGAAATAAAAATTATTTTTCGGCCTCGCGTATCGGATGCATGGCAAAAATCAAATTATTGCAAGAGTCACGCGGTAGCTGTGCGGTAACTCCATTTTGCTGCACGTTGGGTGCGCATAGACACTTACACGGCTTAGTAAAAGGACTCCTCAAATCCCACTACTGCTCCTTGTGATCTTGGGCAAGTCACTTAACCCTCCATTGCCTCAGGTACAAACTTAGATTGTGAGCCCTCCAGGGACAGAGAAATACCCAGTGTACCTGATTGTAACTCACCTTGAGCTACTTCTGAAAAAGGTGTAAACAAAGTCCAGATAAATAAATAACAGTCATACAACACAAACAGAGGAAAGTAGTTTAAGGCAATCAGCCATAAAACAATAGTAGGGAAACTTATATTATCTAAGCCTATGTCAAACCACATTTGCATTTTATCAAAGGGTTGAGGAGCGCAGAGCCTTTTTATAAAGTATGCACAGTGCCGCCAAAGAAATATGTATATTTGGCACTATACACAATGGAGAGGGCCATTTTTTAAAATAAATATGCTCACCTAGATTGGCAGAATATGTGTAAATAAATATAAGTAACAGAGATCAGCATCACTACAGGCTTTGTAGTATAAATAGCTCAATATACATGTATGCAGCAGGATTTTGCAACTTACAAATGTAATGGGCATCATTTGCATTTCTAAATGGCAGATTTTGTGAACCTGCAAACAGCTGATTTAGGGACCTGTCATCCAAAACTCAAACTATTTGTACACGGAGGTGGTTTTCAATGCCAGAGAAGTGAGCCCAACTCTCCCTTGAAGCTCTCCTCCCAACCCAGTTAGATGGGGCCTACAGGCAACTTGAAGTAGGTATAAAAAAAATAATAGACAAAACTGCTACTATATGCATAAATAAATAAATTTACTATTATAAAATACTAATATACCGCAATGGACCATCCAGAACATGCCTCCTTTAAACCTCTGCTTGTGGCCATGTTTAAGTGATAGCTTTTTAAAATTATGGATATGTGCCAACTTACTTCTGTAAATATGCTTTTTAAACATGCAAATGGTACATAAGTCCTCAAAAATTGCCATATAAATGTTCTGAAAAGAGCAGTGCTTTGAATGATGGCCATAGGGGAAGTAAACGACCAACTGAATGTTCCCAAGACTCTCCCCTTCAATATTAGGGTATCTTCCTTATCCAGAGTGGTTCAGGAGTTTTGCAGCTTGGACCTCACTAACTTTTTATTACTCTGAGGAACAGTTTTGTTTAATATTCTTTTGGAGATGGTGTTTTGTGCTTAATGTGACAGTCATGATCTTCACTCCTAAGTCAGGGTATATTGGGCATGATATCAGTCTTTGGGTGAGGAGTTAGTAATTATCTTAATACTTCAACATATCAAAAATGGCATCCCTCTGAAGCTCATGGAAGGTTATATGCACAAGCCAATGGTCAAGGTGCACTTGGAAATTGTTTATAACATCAATGCACATGGAGATTTCTTTTAATCAAGCTTGTGGCACTCAGTAAAATTGTGAACATTTCTATATCTTTCTGCAAAATGTCCTTGGACTTCATGTCTTGGTTCTTAAAGATGTTGTTTTTCTCTGCACGATGCACAAACTAACCATTTAATCCTAACACTACTTTTCCATTTAAAATTTTATTGAGGTGCTATTTAACAAGACCTTGACAACAGAGGACCAAACATTTTTCTCTTTTATCACTATATCTATTTTTCTTGCACCAAGATTTTCATCAGTTGGAAGTGAAATGTGCCAAGTGATCACGGCTTCTTCTTTTCAGTGACTCTTCTGTGCCTTGGTAACGTACAGGTAGTACCCAATTTACTCACAGTAAAAACTCTGAACTCAGTGTCAATGCCATTTGTGAGCATGGATCAATGAGGAGTCATTTCTTTCTTTCCTTCTTTCTTTCTTTCTTTATTTATTTGGATTTAGCTCACAACTTTTACAATAATGCTCAAAAGGGGTCCTTTTACAAAGATAAAAAGTGCCCTGTGGTAGTGGAGATGCACCTTAAGCGCTCACTGGCCCGCTTTTTTACAATGGCTGGGAAAAGGGCCATTTTTTAATGGACCGAGGAATGGGCTTGCGCAAGAATTAAAACTAGTGCACGCCTATTTACGGCCTGAGCCTTTACTGTCATCCATTGACCTAGCGGTACGGGCTCATATGGTAACCATGCAGCACACGCCAACATGGCCCTGCTGCCTATTACTGCTGGGAACGCCCCCGTGGTAGAAAATAGACAAATATTTTCTACCATGGTATTCAGCACACGCCAAACTCGGAATTACCAACCAGGGGCATGCACTACCCTGGCGGTAGTGCTGATTTGGTGCATGCTACCCACGTGTTAGCCCTTCTGCGGCTTTGTAAAAGGACCCCAAGGTGAGTTACATTCAGATACAGCAGGGATTTCACTGTGCCAGGCAGGGGCGTAGCCAGACAACAGATTTTGGGTGGGCCTAGGCAAGAAGTGGGTGGGCACCAAGTGTTCTCTCCCCCCCCTCCCCCAACCACCACCAAAAATATATCTCAGCTGGCAGGAAAATGCTTCTTTCCACCTTGGCAGTCTGGAGCAGGCATGCGCTGAAAACTGAGCATGCACAGGTGCCGGTATCATGCAGAATAGCATTTTCGTTAACATCAGAGGGAAGTCTTCAGCTGGCGGAGCTTGAGATCCCCACCAGCTACCGCTAAATGTGTGCTACTGTTGGGTGGGCCTGAGCTCTAAGTGGGTGGGCCCCAGCCCACCCAGGCCCACCTGTGGCTAAGCCACTGGTGCCAGGAGAGCTCACAACCTGTAGTTGTGATTGAGGCAATGGAGGTTCAGGGGCCCTTTTACAAAGCGACGGGAGGGCTAATCAGCAGGTACAGTGTGCCAAATCAGCATGTGCACCCAGTGGTAATTCTGAGTTTGGCGTGTGCCAAATCCCACAGTAGAAAATGTTTTTCCATTTTCTACCGCGGGAGCATTCCCATTAGTAATCGGCAGCGTGACCACATTGACATGCGCTGTTTGGTTACCATGTGGGTAGCACGTGAGCTCTTACCACTAGCTCAATGCCTGGCGGTAAGGGCTCAGGCCCTAAATAGTCACGCGTTAGTTTTAATTTTTTCGCACACCTATTTCCCTGCCCATTAAAAAAAATGGCCTTTTCCCAGCCATGGTAAAAAGTGGCCCAGCACGCACCCAAAAAAACGCACCCACACTACCACAGGCCACTTTTTACTGTGGCTTTGTAAAAGGACCCCTCAGTGACTTGTGCAGGAGCACAAGCAGCAGCAGCGGGATTTTAGCAGGGCAGTCTCGATTGTCTACTCAGTGCTCTAACCACTAGGTTACTCCTTCTTTTCTACTTATGATGGCATCTTGTCCCACTGGATGACTTGAGGGCTTTAACTATTTTTGGCCAACAGTGATTTTTTTTGTTTTTTTCGAAGCAATTCTTCCTAATGCCTCCTCTCCTCTATGACACATTCCCGCTAATGTCTAATTCTCTCGATCCTGTTCAAACATACCCATACTGGCACTGGAATTTCTGAATACTGCACAGTAAGACAAACTGCACATTCTCTACAATTTTGAAAGGTTTACCACTGATAACAGCTGATAATTACCCAAGCAAAAAGCCTCTGCTGAGTTCCCTACCGCCCTCTCTCCAGGTAACAGGAGCAATCAAGGCAGGGAAATGCATCTTCTCCACCAGCTAGATTTTCAAAGAGATACCCCACATTTAAAATGTGCTTGCAGTCCCACAGATACCTGTACCCACAGAATGGTAAGTTCAGTTTCAATGCTCCAAAAGGCATTGACGTTTAGGCAACAAAGTCAGATTGTGCAGTTGAGGAAGCAGAAGTATAGAACGGAGATGACTAGAAAAAATAGCTGGGAGTAGACTGAAATGCCTTACTCATAGGGTAAGGTTCTGCTATTGAGGATATGCAAAGAGACTAGCAGAAGACAAGATGAACAAAGTTACAGGAGATATGCTTTTGTTCTTAGATTCCAGAGACGGGAAGATGGTAGAACTAGAGGACATGAATTGAGGTTGAAAGGGGGGGGGGGGGAGACTCAGGAGTAATATCAGAAGTATTTTTTTTCACGGAAAGGGTGGTAGATACGTGGAATGCCCTCCCGCGGGAGGTGGTGGAGATGAAAACAGTAATGGAATTCAAATATGGGTGGGATAAACAGAAAGGAATCCTGTTTAGAAGGAATCGATCTACAGAATCTGAGCAGACATTGGGTGGCAACACTGGTAATTGGGAAGCAAAACCAGTGCTGGGCAGTCTTCTATGGTCTATGCCCTGATCGTAACTGAATAGATATGGATGGGCTGAAGTGTAAATTTAAGGGATTTCAACATTAGCTTCAGAACTTTTAGTACAAGAACAGTGCTGGGCAGACTTCAATGGTCTGTGCCCTGAGAATGGCAAGGACAAATCAAACTCCGATATAAAGTATCACATACCATGTAAAATGAGTTTATCTTGTTGGGCAGACTGGATGGACCATTTACTATGTTACTAGATTCATTATTTCTGTGGACAAGTTTTGCATTGTAATTAATTTCACTGTATCTTATCAAGATACTACAAAATAACATACGACACTGGCCCACAGCAGTATTAAACACTAGTGAAAGATTCCAAGGTCTGTGGTGGGATTAGAGGCTTAGCTCCTGCCCATCAGAACTTTATTAATCTCTGACTGTGCATTCTCATCAAGTTCAGCGAATTGTACAATAGTCGTTAGAGATGCGCTGGATCAGTCTTACGGGCCCACGCTGGTACCTGGCAGGGATGTGAGCAGATATTAGACAGCTGCATAGCACCAACATGCCTCGTATTTAGATCTTCCAAAATAATGAGGATTTAAAGAGACAACTACGTAGTCTCAAATACAATATCTAGAAAAAACTGTGGGGTCCTTTTACTAAGGTGCGCTGAAAACTGACCTGCAGTAGTGTAGGTGCAGGTTTGGGGTGAGCTCAGAATCATTTTTCAGCGCACCTGTAAAAAAAGGCCTTTTAAAATTTTTGCCGAAAATGGATGTGCAGCAAAATGAAAATTGCTGCGTGTCCATTTTGGGTCTGAGACCTTACCGCCAGCCATTGACCTAGCAGTAAAAGTCTCACGCGGTACCTAGGCGCACGTCCGATACATGAGGAAGAAAATAAAAATTCTTTTTTGGCCACTAGTATTGGACACGTGCCAGAAATGAAATTACCACAAGAGCCACGTGGTAGCCATGCAGTAGCTCCATTTTGGCACGCGTTAGGTGCACATAGATGCTTATGCAGTTTAGTAAAAGGGTCCTTGTGTGAATAGCTATGGATAGGCCAGTATCTAAGTAAGTATGGGCATGGAGACAAAATATTCAGCCGCTCTTCCAACTAAGAAATTATAAATGATTTCCATCATGACTAAAAATGGAGTTGGAATAATAAAACTGGTAAACAAAAATAGCTAAGTATTTTGTTTGTGTTGTTATGTCTCCAGCCTTTAAAATCTTCCATTCACTAACCACGGTGAAAAAAAAATATAGGAGAGGCTTTAATGAGGGCAGGTGCAGGTGGCTCTTTGTGCCCGAATTGTATTAGGTTCAACTGCAGATCATATATTTGACGTCATGTGGTACAATAAATCTTCAGCACATAAAAGAGAAAGGAACTGCACAGCAATAATGAAATTACACTGAAAATAAAGCGTCTGATACCTAAAATCTAATTTGTAAGTGATGAAGTGCATGTGATTGCCAAGCAATTATTTTTCAGCAGTCCTTGTCCACAGGGAGGCTGGAACCCCTGGGATATTGCACTACACTAATGGCACATGCCAGCCATAGTCCAGCATTTAAATGCAATGTGCACCAAGCTTGGTCTATTCCTTTACTTAGACAAAGGCACCTGCATCAGTTACAGAGCACAACCTTCATAGGACTGCCAGGGACACCTAGATGAGTGTGCTGATCATATACACACAAACATGAACTCACACACACACAGAGACACAGATGTAGACATATGCACACACACACACACACACACACACACCTTTCTCCTCACCCCCCCCCCCCCCCCAACATTTTTCGCTTTCTCTCAAACCCTACCAGATGGCTATCTTTCCTCCAATTGTTCTGACAGCTAAACATTTCTAATGAAAAATCTTAATTGAACAGGGTATAAAAAGGTATGAAAATATTGTGAATATTTTATTTGTGATTTTTAGTTAAAACAATGTAGAATTTGCAGTATCTATCTATCTATCTATCTATCCAGGGTGAATTGGATGTATCTTGGGCTGCTTGGTGAGACCTTTTTTTAAAAAAAAAATTGTGAGCGTAATGTCAAAGTACTGAGCAGAGTGTAATAGGTAAATTGATCTTTGCAAAAATACAAGGACTAGGGGGCATGCAATAAAGCTACTACGTAGCAAATTTAAAGCAAATTGTGGAAAAAAATTTCTTCATACATTGTGTAATTAACTCTGGAATTCATTGCCAGAGAACGTGGTAAAAGCAGTTAGATTAGCAGGGTTTTGTACACCGTATTGTACTGTTTTTGGATTCTGCCAGGTACTTGTGACCTGGATTGGCCACTGTTGGAAACAGGATACTGGGCTTGATGAACCTTTGGTCTGTCCCAGTTTGGCAACACTTACGTTCTTATGTATTCTATAAACTACACCTAAAGTTAGCCGTGGTGTTTAGGATACCCCTAGAGCCTGTTTCCCATGACTAAATTTAGTGAAGGCCATTTACACCAACAGGCATCCTATATAATAATACTCACCTCCAACGTTCTGAGCCTGGCTGCCTGTGTCCATAACTTTGGGCTCTGAAGCCCCAGCTGACGTCACTAGACGCATTACGCAGAAAACTCAGGGGACGTGATCAAGTTAGAATCTGTTTGTGTGCGTGCGTCAGACGTCAGACGCACGAGCACAAACTTTCCAATTCCAACTTGATCATGTCATTCTTCCACGCCACGCGGCCAAGAGGAGACTTCGACTGGTGGGGGTTGGGGTCCCTCGCCAGCACAGGTACGCGACGGCGGCGGGGTAGGTTTTGAGGCAGGAAGGGTGGCTCGAGAGGGTCGCAACAGGGGGGTCCAGGGGTCAGGAACTCCGACGGGGAGGGTCTGAAAATCGGAGGGAGGGGGTCTACAAATCGGAAGGCAAGGAGGTGGGCTCTGCAAATTGGAGGGAGGCAGGGAGGTGGGGTCTGGAACTCGGAGAGCGGGAGGGAGGGAAGGGTCTGGAATTCGGATGGAGGGAGGGGAGTCTGGAACTGGGGGGGAGGGAGGGAGGGAGGGAAACCTTACTAGCGCCCGTTTCATTTGTGCCTGAAACGGGCCTTTTCTACTAGTATTTTATAACACTACACATAAATTGTAGGAATGCCCATGGCCCACCCATGCCCCTCCCATGGCCATGCTCCTTTTCCAGATCGGCATCTTAGAATTTATACACATCACTTTACAGAACACACTTACAAAGCTGTGCATGTAAAGTCTAATTAAAGGCAATTAGTGTCAATAATTGCTTGTAAAGCCAAGTAAGTTGCACGTGCAAAGCGGAATACAACTAGATTTGAGCATGCAACTTAAGTCACAATATATAGAATTGGGGGTTTATGTCATTAGTCAAAGATCATGTATTCAAACTCAGAAGGCGTGCATGTTCATATTTTTGGAAGTCAAAATGAGAAAGTAGGCCATCAGTGAACTGAAGTATTACAGTGATACCTCTGTAGCCAAGATATCTAGTAGGCAGAAACCATTAAAAAAGATTGTAAAATCTCAGCAGAATCCTGGGTGAACAGTTTCTTCGCTCAGGGGTTCCATATTTGCTTTTGCTACTGAAAATTTGATTCTTTTCCAAGATCAAAGATCATCCAGTTCTGACAACTGTTTATACTATCAATAATCCAGTTTTCTGCCATATTAGAAATCATGTGATCAGGTGTCAGATCAAAAAAAGAAAGAAGGCAATGATGAGTGATGAGTAGCAGAGAGAACATAAGAATAGCCGTACTGGGACAGACTGATGGTTTATGTAGCCCAATATCCTGTTTCCAACAGTGGCCAATCCAAGTCACAAGTACCCGGCAGAATCCCAAATAGTAACAACATTCCATGCTACCAATTCCAGGGCAAGCAGTGGCTTCCCCCATATCTATCGCAATAGCAGACTATGGACTTTTCCTCCAGGAACTTGCCCAAACCTTTTTTTAAATCAGATACACTAACCACTGTTACCAAAACCTCCAGACATGAGTTCCAGAGCTTAACTATTCTTTGAGTGAAAAAATATTTCCTCCTATTTGTTTTAGACGTATTTCTATGTAATTTCATTGAGTGTCCTTAGTCTTTATACTTGTTGAAAGAATAAAAAAATGGTTTTACTTTTACCTGTTCTACACCACTCAGAATTTTGTAGATCTCTATCATATCCCCCCTCAGCCATCTCTTTTTCCAAGCTGAAGAGCTCTAAACTCTTTAGCCTTTCATCATATGAGAAGTTCCATCCTCTTTATCATTTTGGTGGCCCTTCTTTGAACCTTTTCTAATTCTGCTATATCTTTTTTGAGATACGATGACCTGAATTCCACAAAATGGTTTTAGGGCTCAATCTCTATGTGGTCCTTTTACTAAGGTGCGCTGAAAATGGCCTGTGCTAGTGTAGGCGCATGTTTTGGATGCGCTCAGATCCATTTTTTTAGCGCGCCTGTAAAAAAGGCCTTTTTTTTGGCCGAAAATGGACATGCAGCAAAACGACAATTGGTGTGCATCCATTTTGGGCTTGAGACCTTACTGCCACCCATTCACTTAGCGGTAAGGTCTCACATGTTAACCAGGCAGTAATCGTCTGCATGCGTACAATGCCGTTTACCAACTGGTTAGTGCTGTGCGCTGGAAAATAAAATATATTTTCCGGCATGCGTAGTGGATGCACGTAAAAAATGAAATTATGGCCCAGGCCACGTGGTAGCTTGACAGTAGTTCTGAATTGATGCGCGTTTGGCACGCGTAGTCATCTAAGCGGCTTAGTAAAAGGGCCCCTATATTAATCTCTGGAACTGAGCTGTGGTTCTTAACCAGGGGTGTGCTGGTAAATTTTTAACAACAGGCTCTTTCTCCGGACGTAGCCAGCTCTGCAGTTGGAAGGGCCAGGGGTGGCCGGGGGGGGGGGGGGGAGAGCAACACTTGCCTCTCTCTCCTCCCTCCCTTCATGCGGGCACGCTAGGCATACCTTTGCTGGCAGCCAATAAATGGACTGCCACCACTCCCAATGTCTTGCTCTGAGCAGCATGCTGGAACTTCTTTAACATGCTCGAGAAGTCCCAGCCTGCTGCCCAGAGGTGGAAACAAGGAGTGGGGAGCAGCAGTAGTCTATTTACTTGGCTGGCAGGGCTCAGCATCCCCACCAGCAAAGTAAAAGATAATTCAGCAGGGGGCCCAAGCCCACATTTTGGAAGCCAGTTGTTAAAGTAGCCATGGAGGGCCCTACTTTAACAACTGGTTCCCAAAATTCTTAAAAACTTAACAACCGGCTCTTGCGAGCCTGTGAGAGCCTGCTCCAGCACACCACTGTTCTTAACTCAGTCTTCAGGACACACCTAGCCTGCAAATTTTAGGATTTCCACAACAAATATGAATATGTATGAGAGAGAATTGCATATAGATTGCATCCATTTGTGTAAACCTACTCACACTTATTTATGAATGCTGGGGGGGGGGGGGGGGTCTTTTACTACATTAAAGGTTTTGCTAAAATTACCGATGCAGTAAGTGCAAGACCTCTGCATTAACTGGAATCATTCCCATACACACAGCTGTCAATATTTCAAAACGATTAGGGATGTTAAACATGGTACACAAATTACCTGTCCCTAGACACAGATGAGGGAATATACTCAATATTGGGGGTGGTCTGCAACCACAGAGCTGTCTCCTATGCCCATGCATTTAACATGAAGAAAAGAGATCTTCGTTACAGTCATAGACCTCTTATAACTACGATCACATAAACATTGCAAGGCCTGTGCAACTTACACTCTTCTGTAAGCTACGCATGGAACTTGGGGATCCACTACCCAGCCTGGTTTTCAGGATATCCACAATGAATATGTATGAGATCTATTTGCATTCAGTGCTTCCAACGCATGCAAATAGATCTCATACATATTCATTGTGGAAATCCTGAAAACCAGGCTGGGTTGTAGATCTTGAGGATTGCATTTGAGGACCCCCACCCTTATAGAATAGCACCGAGGTGTCCCACTAAAATGTACATGGGCAAGTGTACTCTTACCCATGAAAATGCAAGTAGGCACCTTGTTACAGAATTGCCCTTTTAGTGTATTTTATTAAGCATGTATTTATTGTAGTTTTGTCTTGTTTTTGTTTATCACATTTAAAAACACCATGGAAGCCTGCATCCACACAGTAAGTTAATAGGATCTTTGACTATATACAGTTTACTGTTTGCACTTTCAACCCCTTCATGTGAAATATATTTAACAACGTGTTGGAATTAAAAAAAAAAATCTTTTGATGAAATTCCAGCTCATTTTCGGCCTGAGACCTTACAGCCACCCATTGACTTAGCAGTAAAGTTTCACATGCTACCCTGGCGATAAGCATGCAGTTCATGCCAACTTATGTTTACCACCAGGTAGGTGCTCCATGGTAGATAATATAAAATATTTTCTACTGCGTGATTTTGGTGTGCATCAAATTCAGAATTACCACCTGGGCCATGCAGTAGTCGGGCGATAATGCCAATTTAGCACATAGTGCCCTTACGTGCCTTTGTAAAGGGTCCCTAAAGATGTACATAAGTACATAAGTAATGCCACACTGGGAAAAGACCAAGGGTCCATCGAGCCCAGCATCCTGTCCACGACAGCGGCCAATCCAGGCCAAGGGCACCTGGCAAGCTTCTCAAACGTACAAACATTCCTGGAATTGTGGATTCTTCAATGGAGAAGAGCTCAGTTAACTGAGGGGGTCTTTTACTAAGCCACAGTAGCGTATTTAGCTCATGGTAGAAATCAACTGGCGATAACTGAAGAGATGCCCATTATATTCCTATGGGCGTCTCAGCATTTACCGCCATCTTTCTGCCAAGAGCTAAAAACGCTACTGCAGCTTAGTGAAAGACCCCCCTGAAGTCGTCGTCGATGATACGCTGAAACCTTCTGCTCAGTGTGCTGCTGCGGCTAGGAAAGCGAATAGAATGTTGGGTGTTATTAGGAAGGGTATGGAGTCCAGGTGTGCGGATGTTATAATGCCGTTGTATCGCTCCATGGTGCGACCGCACCTGGAGTATTGTGTTCAGTACTGGTCTCCGTATCTCAAAAAAGATATAGTAGAATTGGAAAAGGTACAGCGAAGGGCGACGAAAATGATAGTGGGGATGGGACGACTTTCCTACGAAGAGAGGCTGAGAAGGCTAGGGCTTTTCAGCTTGGAGAAGAGACGGCTGAGGGGAGATATGATAGAAGTGTATAAAATAATGAGTGGAATGGATCGGGTGGATGTGAAGCGACTGTTCACGCTATCCAAAAATACTAGGACTAGAGGGCATGAGTTGAAGCTACAGTGTGGTAAATTTAAAACGAATCGGAGAAAATTTTTCTTCACCCAACGTGTAATTAGACTCTGGAATTCGTTGCCGGAGAACGTGGTACGGGCGGTTAGCTTGACGGAGTTTAAAAAGGGGTTAGATAGATTCCTAAAGGACAAGTCCATAGACCGCTATTAAATGGACTTGGAAAAATTCCGCATTTTTAGGTATAACTTGTCTGGAATGTTTTTACGTTTGGGGAGCGTGCCAGGTGCCCTTGACCTGGATTGGCCACTGTCGGTGACAGGATGCTGGGCTAGATGGACCTTTGGTCTTTCCCAGTATGGCACTACTTATGTACTTATGTATGTACTTATGTACTTATGATCCTCCCTTCCCAACTGTAGGAGCTTTTATCCTGGGTTTGAAAATTTGGACGGTGAGGTTAGAAATTGTGCTGTGCCTATAAATGTTCCCTAGCCATGTAGGTAGTCATAACAGATGCTGACATCAGGATTAACTCCCAGGTCCAGTAGAAACAGATGCTGAGAATTTATTGCAGTAGTTGACTGACATTACAACACATGTGAAATGCAAAGAGAGTCCGTATAATCGATTCCTCGTATGCATATTTGCTTTTTAAAAATTCATCTCAATTGGAAAATAGACTATTTTACCACAATGTCTACATACTCAGTAAACTTCAGTTCTGCTAAATTCCTGCAAGTAAATGGCCTGCTAAAGCCCTCCTGCTTGTCCACTGACATTCTGACAGATGAAATGCAGTTTTCATGTAGTGAAGTCACAGAGATTGCTGGGGCAGCTCTAGCACTCAAGTCCATTCCACAAATCACTCCTTAAATAATCAGAACTTTTCCCTCCAGTGTAATAAGAGTAAATTATGAATCATTGTCTACTTCATGCTCAGTGCCATATCACAGTGCTTCAATTGCTCAGAAATACAAGATTATTTGTATTAATAATACTGATTTTCAGGAATGGCCATCTGTTTCACTCTAATCAACGTTCTACCACCAGACATCAATATTGGCCTACAAATCAAGCAGTTAGCGTAGTTCCATTAACACACTGACGAGAGTTTCCAGACTCTACAGTGAGCAGATTGCAGCAGCATTTACCATACCTTTCACCCATGTTAAGAATTTTGATTCAGCCTGTCTATGGTAGAAGAAGGTTTTGTTGTTGACTGTTTGATTTGTTTTGTGTTTTATTTTAATATTTGTGTCAAAGTCCAGAGATGGGGATAAAGTAGCCATTCAGAGACACAGAGAGCCACAACCAGATTTTCAATGATATTATCTAGATATATCCAGACTGACCGCTCCAGCACTATCTGGATGCAGCTGAGAAGTTATCCCGATACTGTTGATATTCAAGTACCTTTTAAAGGTTTATATACTTTCCCCAAAATCCCATTAATGGTGCCCTAAGATGTGAATTTAATTAACAAGCCACTTAGATACTTAACCATTTAACACTAATTGGCTTTAATTAGAATTTACGTGCACAATTTTCTAGGTGTATTCTATAATGTGGTGTGCATAAATTCAAATATGTGCAGATCAAAAGGGAGCATGGCCATGGGTGTGGAATGGCTGGATTATAGACATTTCCAAAAACTATGCATACCGTTCTAGATTATACCTGATCTGCACCTAAGTTAGGCACAGATATTTAGGCCTGGTTTTACGTGGCCTAAATGGGTACGCCTAAATTTTAGTCGCAAATATGGTGCATGGGCATATTCTATAAACCTTGCCTAACTGTAGACACAGTTTATAGAATCACACTAAGCACATGGGTTTTCAGTGCTGATTTTTAAGGTGACATTTATAGAATTTGGCCCTTTGTGTACATGTTTATATACGGTGGGCTGGATTCAGTAAATGGCACTCAAAATTGGACAAGTTCCTGGAAGAAAAGTCCATTGTCTGTTATTGAGACAGACATGGGGAAGGAACTGTGCTTGCCCTGGGATTGGTAGCGTTGAATGTTGCCACAATTTAGGTTTCTGCCAGGTACTTGTGACCTGGCTTGGCCACTGTTGGAAACAAGATACTGGACTAGATGGACAATTGGTCTGACTCAGTATGGTTACTCTTATATTCTTATGTTCAATGTTCTATAACACTGTGCATTTTAAGGGAACATCCCGATTCTACCCATGCTGTCCCATAGCCACATCGCCTTTAAAGATCTGCGTGGAAATACTAGCAGGCTAATGCTCAAAACTCCCATCCCACTGCTGGAACCGCGCAGAAACCTAGATCGCCAATGCTCAAAGGAAATGATATTCAAATTATATGCATGCTGTAAAAGCGAAGGCAAGGGAGAATGTGCTTGGTGCATGTGCAGAAGAGTTTTGCAGTAAGCTCAGCCCCTGGCAAACCCGAACATGTAGCACACGTTGGTGTCTGTTTTCAATTTTTTTTTAGACTTGTAACACTTATATTTCCATGCA
The DNA here is from genome assembly GCF_901765095.1 of Microcaecilia unicolor. Classification (NCBI taxonomy): domain Eukaryota; kingdom Metazoa; phylum Chordata; class Amphibia; order Gymnophiona; family Siphonopidae; genus Microcaecilia; species Microcaecilia unicolor. The sequence goes on from NC_044034.1 coordinate 146,691,487, forward strand.
GGAAACAGTCACCAATGTGTGCTTTCACTTTTGGGTTTGCGCTGGCTTGCACACATTCGTTTCTCACTACCAGTGCTTAGAGGCTTCCACGGGCTTCCTTCTACTTCCAAATTATATAAAAACTGGCAGATTTTAAAGAATCATGAGAAATCCTCTCTTCAAACACCCTAATGCCTGCTCCGAGCTGGCGGTATTATTTTTCAGCGGTAAAGTGGCTTTGTCTTGTGTGCTGTTCTCTAAGTATTGGGAGGGAATAAGTGTGGGAGTAGCACTTAACATTCGGAGCCATATCTAGAATTTCCCTATGCATGTATTCCTTTTTGTCTTGTTTATGGGTTCTTTTTCTAAGCAAAACCCAGCATAACGTGAGATACGCTAATGCATTTTGTATTTTAGGGGGATATGCACATGCTAACCACTCTTTTACATTTTTTTTTTGGAGGGGTAGTGTGATAGGTGGAGAGTGGCTATTATGCAGTAATCAGATAGCACATCAACATTACTGCACACTGACCGGTTAGCACACAGATAACACGGGAGCCCTTAAAATTGATGGGGGGGGGATCCCGTGGTACTTTTTAAAAATGGTAGCGGGCTAATTAGCACATGGCCATTAATAAAACATTGTTAAAATTAACTGGACATTCAGTAAGTCAAATACTGATTTGTTTGTGGTCGCTGTCTAAAATAAACATTTTATCATGCTTAGTGGTTATTGGTAAGTGCTTTTTCACCTGTAAAAACAAAAATTTGTCAGACAACCAAAAGGTATGGTTGGTTTAATGCTCAAATGTTGGCTTTGCTTCAGTTTGGAAATAGAACTTGATGTCTAGATAATTTAGCATTCTCTCTTATGTACGGCATAGTCTTTAATATATGAGGAAATAAGTGTGTTAATTATTTTTAAGAAGTCCAAAAGTAGGGGTGAACCAAAGAAACTCTTGTAGATGAGGGAGTAGTATATAAATCTTTATTCGGCACCACTCGTGTAGAAGACCTAACATGGGCCTGTGTTTCAATGGGAAACACTTGTCTACTTCAGGGGTCATACACTCTAGAGGAACAAAAATGGTATAAGTTGGTGCAGACCTGACAGTGTCTTTGTAGATACCAAAGTATTCATAGTGGTATAGGTTTTGGTATTCCATTGTTTTGTTTCTGCACCAACTCAAACCATTTTTAGTCCTCTAGAGTATATGGCCCCTGGCCTGAGGTAGATTGATGTTTCCCATCGAAACACAGCCCTGAGCCGGGTCTTCTACAAGAGTGATGCCATATGAAGATTTATATACTACCTCTTCGGCTGCAAGAGTTTCTTTCATTTACCCCTACTTTTGGACTTGTTCGTATTGTACATAAGGGATCCTTCTACCTTTTGTTCTTTTGTTGTGGTTATTTTTAAAACATATGTTCATGTCTACTATCAAGTTTAATACATCAGAACATATCCAATGCATCTTCTCATTTCTTGAATCCTGTCTTACAAAGAGACCTGGGAGAAATTAGACAACTATAATACATCTCACAGCCAAACACTGGCTGCAAAATCCCACATCAGCCTCTCTATTAACCCCATATTAACCAGGCACAACAATCCCCACTGTTAGTCCTGAAAGAGTTCCCCAAATGGGTGACATCCCTTGAATGTCTCCTTCAGGAGTGAGCTGCTTTTTCTGGACAAGTTCAGTAGCATCCTGACAACACTTTTGCCCCTTGCATGAAGCAGTCTCTTTTCTGGACAACCCACAATGACGTCCACTGAGCTGGCCTATAGTAGCGAAGTCTCAGAAAGAACCAGGCATCCTCTCCAGCTGGAGGAAGTGAGATGACAAATCTCTCCCAAAGTTTCAGCAGCTTCTTGGTATCCAAAAGATACTAGTGGGCTTAGTCTTCTGCCTGAAAAACAAATCTTCATATAAATGTTCTTTTAAATTAGTGAAAAGAACACATTTTCCATTTATTCACTCAGATGGGGGGGGGGGGGGGGGGGAGAGAGAAGAGCAGGGTGACAGCCTTCCTAGACATGATCCAATGTGTCTTTGCCAACTGCCTTTCATTCCTCGAAAGGAAAAGTTCCCTAGTTATAGAACTGGATTATTTTCATGAAAGAATTCATTCCAATGTGATGACATTTTGGGAGCATTCCAGGGTCGGAATCATCACTTGGCCAATTAAGCACTGATATTAAGCACTTAACCAGCCAGGTAACTACAGAAATAGGACTGTATAAAAGTTAGTCCTATTTTTATGTAGTAACCCATATCGCACTTAATCGGCTCCAGAAATTCTGGCCCAGCATTGAATTTCTAGGCTTAACTCAGTGGCTGAATATCAGTCCCAAAAGTTTATGGATAAAAATACCCAACCTGACCCCATTTCACCCAATGAGGCTGCATATATGCTAAAACTTAAATGGGCCCTTTTGCTAAAGCTTAGCATGTGATAAATGCTAAGAAGCTCATCAGTATAAAATGGACTTTTTAGCATTTAGCACACGCTAAGCTTTCATAAAAAAAGGGCCCTCAGTCAGTATAGCCAAAATCATCCAACATCAAAATATAAGAAACATCACAATGTTTGCAACTCACTCTCATGTACTGAAGCAAACAAACTATCCTTGGTAAAAAAAATGTACAGCAGACGCTAACAGCGGTTTGCCTGCCGTAGTGCAAGAGAGCAGGTTTCAAATTTACTTTGTGGGTTTTCTAAGCTTTTGGCCATACTGACTTTATGCCTTAACTTATCTAGAGGTGAATTTTCGATATGACATGTAAAGCAAACTTTGGACGTTTCATTCAAAACGCCTAAAATTCAAGATGTGAATCTAGCAATTTTTGAGAAAAAAAATTATCTTTTTGTTTTAAAAATTGTCTTTTTCTAGACGTTGCTGTACTCAGTCTGTTTATCTTTCTGGACCATTAAAAACATGTCCAAGTGAAAAATGCACAAAAATCAAGCCATTGGGACATATTGGGGGGGGGGGGGGGGAGCATTCTTAGTAGACTGATAAAAAGCTCCCAGGTGCATATCTCACCCTTACCCCCTTATATTGTATGGTGAGCCCTCCAAAACCCACCAGAAGCTTACTGTAGGAAACTATACACTACTACAATAACCCTTATGGCTGCAGGTATCACTTATGTGGGTACAGTAGGTTTTGGGGAGGTTTGGGGGGATGACACTTTCCACCACAAGTGTAACAGTTAGAGTGGATTATGGCCTAGATTCCCTTCTCTACAGTGCACTGCACCTACCAGGGACCTGCTTGCTGCTGTAATAGGGCTGGCCATAACATCTGAAGCTGGCATAGAGAATGGTATCTACTGTTTCTTTCACATCTTTTGGGGGTAGAAGGGGTGTCAGTGATCACTGGAATGACCCCCCAAACTCCTCCTTTATTCCTCCAGTAGTCATCTGGTCATTAGGGACACTTTTTTGTGGCTTAGTCATTATTAAAACAAGTCTAGCTCAAAACTCCTTAGTTTTAGTCCATTACGGCAGAAAAACATCCAAGTAGGAATGCCCAAATCCCACCCTTAACACACCCCCTGGCATGCCCCTTGTGATTTAAGCGCACTGCAGACAAACATCATTTAAAAAAATTTGTAAAATGGGATTCAAGAATAGCAATTTAAATGTTTTGGCAAGCAAAACGTCCAAATGTTGCTTTATGACACTTTGTAAATGTTTTGCTTTTGAAACTGAGCCCCCTATTGACCTCTGATGCAGTCCCATTGGATGAAAGGTGGCCACATTGGACACTTTTATCCATATACTCTGGCTTAAGTGAGCTCTAAAGAAGTAAAATGGATTTCTTTTACAGGACTCATTTCTTGCTGCAGAGCTAAGCTTTCTGTTACCAAGCTGGTATTTTCTGAAAGGTGTATACAGGGAACTGAAGGAAACCTCAGCTGGTAACCTCTTTTCCTGAATGTCTTTACCGGGATTGGCTGACTGCAAGTGACTAGGCAACCATGCTTTGCCTCTTTGGAGCCCGGAGGCAGGGATTGTGAAGCAAGAGGCTCTGGGATCAATTAAAATGCCAGGCTTTTCCGGGCTGGTTTCCAGTGCATCTGTGCATGATTCCACATAAATTTAAGGAATTATAGCTCAGGCACAAGTGTAAACATCATCATGCTTGGTTTAGCAATGATTTAAAATGAGGGGATGAAATATGACAAACCCATTTTGCCCAAGGCTAAGTTTGCACCTTCAGGTTATTACCGTTACACTGAGTCCTTTTATTATTTTAGGTGATGAAGTAACTAAAGACTGCTTAATACAGAGTTATATTTCTTTCTTGAGAGTTTTCAAATGGGATGGGGCCAAGTATTGTTCATTTTGTAATTCCTATTCCAGACCTTTTGTATTAATAAAAAAAAAAATTTAAAAAAAAATCAGACATTTTCATCTATTTCAGATGAGAATATCTGACTACATTTCTTCCTTGTTAAACGTTTCTGCTGACTGATTTCAGGTTGGTCTTTCTAGACAGTATAATAAAGTCTGCTTTTTTCCCATCACCTTTCTTGCCTATCCCCAAATTATTCGAGACTTTGTGGATGCGCATTCAGGAGCCCTTTTACCAAACTGCTTTAAGAACTGATATGCACTTAGGGTCAGATTCTTTGTATGACACCTACAAAATCCACACAGAAAACATTTCCACCTAAGTGTATTCTATAAGTGGTGCCTAGATTTAGGTGCGGTATATAGAATACGCTGAGTTGATATCACAGTGCTTAAAACTATGCGCCTCCATTTACACCAATGAAAATGTGTGTAAATCCTGGCATGTAGATTTAAGCATAGAGGGCAATATTTTTAACAGTGCAGATACATTTTGGCTCAAAACACTCATTACCCCACCCCTAACCACACCCCTTTTGTCCTGCATGCATTACAATTTAAGCACAGTGCGTTACAGAATACACTTAGGGATTTGTGTGTGTAAATTCTAATTATTGTCAATTAAGTGCTCATTATTGCTTATTAAGGGGTCCTTTTACAAAAGCAGGCTAGCCGTTTTAGTGTACGCTAAAAATAAGTGTGTGCTAAACGCTAGAGATGCCCATATATTCCTATGAGTGTCTCTAGTGTTTAGCGTGTGCTAATCATTAGCACGCACTAAAAGCATTAGGGTTGTAAAAGACCCTTTCAGTGCTGTTAACGCTGATTGGCTTGTTAAGCCAATTTACTTATGCGTGTTGTTACAGAATACACTTGGATTTTGCCACAGATCTCTAGCTGCGCTATATAGAATCCAGGATTAACTCAAGAAAAAAGGCTTACTGCAAAATGTGTCAATGTGAGCATAGAATGTTACTATTCTTTGGGATTCCAGAATCTTCCCTTTGGGGTTCCAGAATGTTGCTACCCTTTGGGATCTTGCCAGGTATTTTTGACCTGGATTGGCCACTGTTGGAAACAGGATGCTGGGCTTGATGGACCTTTGGTCTGTCCCAGTATGGCAATACTTATGTACTTATGATTCCAGAATCTTCCTCTTGGGGTTCCGGAATGTTGCTACTATTTGGGTTCCAGTGAGCAAATGATTGATGTTAAGCAGTAGGCTCAAGGGTTTGAAATAGCTAAGCGCTATAGGAGACCTAATAGCTCGGCCACTGATTCATATCTGATGCCCCTGGTTCCTTTTTTTACTTTTCTCTTTTTTGATGTCATACATCACAGTATCTTTTGTTCCCTTTTTTGATATATATGATTTATTTTTTGAGGAGCATTAGTATGTTTTTGACTTTTGGATTATTCCCTTTTTTTGTTGATGACTATTTGGTTTCTACCAGGTACTTGTGACCCGGATTGGTCACTGTTAGAAATAGGATACTGGGCTAGATAGACCATTGGTCTGCCCCAGTATGGCTATTCTTATGCTCTTATGTCTTAATCACACATTATTTATTTTGTTTTGTAATTTTTTGGATTGGGGTTGTGTCATGAGCATACAAGCCTTTTCCAATTAATACATTCCTGTTCGTGCGTGCTAACTGGTTAATGCAGCGATAACACAAGATCATTTACCACCACCTAAATAGGATGTGGTATGTGTTTCTGCATTAATTTTTGGCCAGTCCTGGACATTAATGGAAAAATTAGTGCAGGACCTGAAACATAAAAAGACAATCCTTAAAATACTGGTGCCGTAAATGAGGGATTTGCATGAAAGAAAGTCAAACGTTAAAATGCCTTAAGCCCATATTTTAGTGCATGTTTGGTAAAAGGCCCCTCAGTTCAGTAGCACACCTTAAAAAATTGGCTATTCCTTCAGTTTAATAAATTGGTAAATGGATGAAAGTACGTTAGGGTAATGGATGAAAGCACATTAATTTGTAGGATAACATGCATTAAATTGATTTGCAAAAACTTTTTTTAGTACAATTAGAACATTTTATTATAACTGATGCCCAAAATGAACCAAACACCAAAACATTGGGGGAAAAAAAATCTGAAAAATCCAAAAACAAACTGAATATTTTTTTGCATGTAAAATATCTCCATAAGGGAACCTCTTACAAAGATTATGTAGGTCTTCCCACACTAATATCAATTTTGCCATGGATGGAAAATGGCTGATTTCCAAATTAAAGGTAATGTACCAATGGTGCCCTTTCGGTGAAAAATACATTTTAATTTTTAGTGAGCCGGTAAAGCGCGTACATGTCCAAAGTACCGCAGGATGCTTCAGCACATCCCGCAGTACACCATTTTAAGCTGTGGTAAGCACACATTAGTGCTTGCTGCAGCTTGGTAATGCAGCCTCTAAATTATTGTTATGTGCAAAGAAACACACTTTCAACAAATGTTAAGACTGGAAGGGTAGCCACGCAAATCACCCATCTTCCCCGTACCTTCTATGTTTGTATGTTACCGTGTTTTAGAGCTTTGAAAATTAATATTGAGGGTGTTCAAACCACAGTGTACCCTTAGCTCATTCTGTACTGATGAAGAGAGCACAGTTCTTGAAAACTCATCGTAAAAGGATTAAGGGGCCTTTTATTAAAGTGCCTAATTAATATCTGCTGTTTACCATATGAGCACGGTAACATCAGAGTGACATGATGGGGTTGTTAATGTGGGTGTTAACTGCATGCTGTGTTAGGGGGCAGGGCCAGATGCATTATGGATGGAGAATAAGGAGAGACCGCACATTGCAATTACTGCTTGCTGTCCCATGTGAAGTTGGGAAATGTTAAGTGTACCTGTGCTAACTGCGAACAGTCTTACCATGCAGTAAAGATCATTTCAGTACAGTAACTGGCGACTGGGTGCATTGATAGTTGTTGATGTGCATTGAGCGATAAAAAGTTTTTATTGCACTTTAGAAAAAAGGGCTCCTAAGTTAAGGATCATTTTACTAAGCTGTACTAATAGATTTAGCAGGTGGTAATGATTAGCACACACTAAATTCCATTGTATACCTATAGGCTGCATGGCACTTAATGCACGCTAATTCATTAGCACACCTTAGACAATAAAAGACCTCCCCTTTGGCTTGCTTGACTTTCTTTAAGCTCCTTTTACTAAGGCACATTAACGGATTAGTGTGCATTAAGGCCCAGATGCACTAAACTTTAATGACCCTTTAACAACCCTTTAACGAAGAATTTTTGAACCGTGGTATGCATTAAAGGCCATTTTCCGACCACGGTAGCAGAAAACGAAAACGGAATGCAGATGAGCAAATTGTGTAGAAACCCCATTGAAACGAGATGCATCAAAGTTTTCCGACTACCCTAACGTAGGAAAACTGCCGGAAAGCTAACGACAGGTCTGTACCTGTCGGTAGGGCTATCCAACTAAAAACCTTTAATGTAAAAAACAAAAAAAAAGTGAGGGGGCGAAAACGCGTGTCAGGGGCATCTTTTATTGATGCCCAAGGTCGCTGCTGCTCCCCGCTCCCCCTGCATCACTATAAAAGTAAAAAAAAAAGGTTCGGGAGGGGGCAAAGGCGCTCGTCAGGAGCGTCCTTTATGGACGGCCTTGACCCCCCCCCCCGCCCGTGGTCGCCGCTGCTGCTCCCCGCTTCCTCCCCCAGCATTAAATAAAAACACAAAACAAAACTCAAAGCTTTAGGAGCCCTGGCCCCCCTCCCTTCCTGTCTCTAAACTCTTTCTCCACACAGCTCCGCCTCCCTCCGTTCCCCTGCCCCCCCCACCCCCCCCCCTGAGATTGTCGCCATCGCTCCCCCCCTCCACTGCCCCTCCCCCTGCATTACCGGGCCCGTACAGTGCCTCTCACCTCTGTATGAAGGCGCTGCACAGGCAAGAAGACCATTAGATCGCTGCAGTCTTCAGGACGTCTCTCTCCTTCTCTGACCTGGCCCCGCCCCCGTCTGACATAAGAAATTGAGCCAAGAATGAGGTCCTGCAAAAAGAGACTGATGAGGAGGTAAGATGGTTCCATGCTCATAATTTCTTTCAGGAGGTTTTTAATCAGGACTGAATATTAGAAAGGATCTACAAATCGGAATTGAGACGTGCAGGTTGGAATGTCTCAGGTTCTCCTAGTATTTTAGGTCAGCAACTGCAAATGTATTTTTCTGAAGCTGTCACAGAGTCTGATATTCCTTCCCAGTTTCATATTCAGAGGGGACCATCAATCACTGGAGGATTAAAGGGGCAAACTCATTTATCCTACCAGGGAATGCTGCTCAATACGAGCAAGTTTCTGAAACCTAAATGTCCTGGTGAGCAGGTGTAAATCTCAATGTCAATTTTTTAGGACATAGACGTACAATGTCTTCTTAAATGGTGAACACACCAAGACCACACCCTCTTTGCAATATGCATGTTTTTCAGTTGAGGATGTGCTCTACAAAATCTGAACTGAAACATTTGTGCAATATAAGCATCTTAGGTGGGGGAAGTTGTCAAGCTGCATTATGGCAATAAGCAGCATTATTAGCCACTTAGTGCAACTTAAAGGGCTTTAACATATGCTGTCTTGTCCTAATCCTAGTTGATGATGGCGAGTCCTTGGGGGAGGGGGGAGATAAGGGTACATGATCAGGTGGGGTAGAGGGAGTTTGATGAGGAGGTGGGTAGAGTTTGATCAGAGGTGTGGGTAGTGTGATTGGTGGGATGGGAGAGTAATCAGGAGGGGTGAGGGATTCTGATCACGTGAGAGTAGGAGTGGGATCAGGGTGGGTGGACGGCACTGTTGCCATGTTAAATTCCAGCCCAAGTGCATCAGCCTATGGCTTTGAAGCCTGATGCTCTCAGGCTGCCGGAATAATGCTACTTGCAAGGTGGTTTACAAAGCAGTGTTATTCATTTATCATAGGAGTCAACAACTGTGGTATCTCAACACCACAGGCTGTTGACTCCTGTAGTAAATGAAGGTACGGCAAAAGCATGCCTTCCTCCACCCCCCAAATGCCAGGTTACGCATATCTAAAACCTGGATGGTGCTTCCAAAATGAGCACCTTACTGATTTTGTAGCGAGGAATGTTTTTATTGCATTTTTAATATTTTATTAGATTTGTTTTGATTATACTTTTGAATTTATTGATTATATTTTTCTGTATTTTATTATGTATGTTAGCTACTGTAAGCTGTTTATATGTGTAATGATAAAAAGTTTATAAATTTAGTGAATGAAATGATTCTTTCTACCTTCCTGCATATTGGTGCTCCAATAGCAAATATCCCTAGAACCATATAGAAAATAGATTGGTAACTGTCTTCATACTTTTCAAAGCTCAGAACAAGCTATATTTTGAATATAAATCCACTAGTCAGAAAATAAAATGTGAATTTATGTGCACAAATTTTATTTAATGAAAGTATAAGTCACTCTCGATGATCCACAAAAAAGTACTGTTTACATAAGATAAAATCCAAATGTCCATTATAAACATGTGAAGGGCAATTCTATAACTGGGTGAGTGCAGTTACATGTGTCTGGCATGCATAGCTGCACAAAAAAAAAAAAGTGGCCATCACGTTCATAAGGATTTCTAGAACTAGAGGTCTTGATTTGACACTTGAGAGAAGTAGACTCAGGAGCAATGCTAAGAAATATATTTTCCTGAAAAATGTGATGGATGCATGTATTTCCTTTCTGGAACATGTGCTGAAGACAGTAACAAACTGCAAGAGGCCTGGGATAAGCACAGATGGTAAAGTAAAAATCTAGCAACACATGTTTAAAATGCCTTACTCAAGAACTGAGCAATGAGTACTGGGGCTGCCAGAATGAATAGTATAAATGAGCAATATGACATTTTAGAAGTCCTAGTAGAATTACCATCAACCACGCAACTGGGTCTATCTGGCAAGCTACCAGTAATAACCAAAAGTCCTAGCACAAATGTGACCTTGATGTATTCCTCACATGACTGGGTTGTGGTTCATAAGTGGTGGCAACGTTGATCTGGGAATGTCATAGGATATGTTAGCTGGACGGATTATTATGGAACTTTGTGGTTAGATATGGGAACAGAGGTCTTGCATGTGAGGGACTCTACAGATAGGTGATGAATTTCCACTGTGGGGGACTGGCATAGGACTTGTAAAGATGTTACATTGGGTGCCTTAAGAAAGCAGCATGCGATGGTCCATGTTGGGACCCAAGACACCATAAAAGATAAGTGAAATTAGTACTGTTACGTTATCAAGATAAGCAGTTTTTCATGTTTCACAAAAAAATTTTTAGAAAAAAAGAGTGCAATGATTACATTAAAGGCAAGGGGCCTTTTACTAAGCTACGCTAAAGGTGTCCTGCACTATGACTAGTGTATGGATTTCCCCGCTCGCTGAGGCCACTTTTAGAGCAGTTGTAAAATGGCTGATTTTCATTTCCTCAATTAATGGCTATGCGCTAATTTCTCAGTTAGCACATGGCCATTAGCGCATGAGCCCTTATCGACATCTATGTCGTAGACAGAAAGGGCTCATGCACTAACCATGTGCTAATCAGTAGGTCACATGGAAATGTAGCTGCACTAGCCAATTAGCGCTGAGCTTGCCTAATCCCCATTCCCAAACACACCCTAGTGCTAAAAAATTTAAAGTATGTTTTAGCATATGATAAGAATGCACAGATGCCAACACCACTGCGGGATGCCTGAGCACTCCAAGTTCTCATTTTCCCACATGGTATTTACACATTACTGCCACTTCATAAAAGGACCCAAAAGGAAATTTCATTGTCTGCACCATTTTCCCATCTCATTAAGGGCCCTGTTTACTAAGTTGTACTAGAATTTGTAGAGCACGCTAATGCTAGAGACACCCTAGAAATATATGGGCGTCTCTAGCATTAGAGCAAGCAAAATTCAACAAATGAGTAACAGCATTTCAAAAAATTAAGGGGAAAAGACCTCACCACGTAGTTTCTGGATTACTGCCTGACTTGTGATTTTTTGCTTTGTACAGTGTTACTCCTGAGTTTGAATAAGTCTCCACGTTTCGTGAACCCGGTATCCCCTGAAGAAGCCTTTTGGTGAAACTGGTCCGTTGGTTTTCAGTGGTCTTTCGGGAGAAATATATGTGTCAAACTCTAACAACCAAGCTAAGCAATATTTTGATTTATTCTCTTGATATTTTCATGTGAGGCAGTACACTACATATGGATATATCGTTTTTAAGTGAATAAAGTAAAAATATTTAAAAATATAATAAAAAGATGTGAACTTTTTTCCAAACTTTTTGGTTGGGTGGGGGTTTTTGACCAATGATTACAACAAACAGGCATCAGACAAACAGGCTTGCAGTGTCAGGCCCATTTTTATGAGGTCTTTTCCCCTTAATGTTTTGAAATGGTGTTAATCATTTGTTGTCGCTCTTTTTGTGTGTGACCATTGAGGCTGATTGAGTGAGTTTTCCCCATAATACTGTCGTCTCTAGCATTAGCACACACTAATTTTTAACATGCGCTAAAAATGCTAGCACACTTACAGTGTGGCTTACTAAACATGGCCCTAAGTAAAGGCTTAATTATGAATTTTTAGAGAGTAAGGAATCTTTGCAAAAAGGTGTTTATGAGTCAATCATGCCATCCGTATATCACCTCGCCCAATATGAAACAGTGTTTATCTGATACATCATGCAAGAACAATGCATAAGTTCTGAACAAAAAGAAACAACCATCTGCACTGACGCTATAGAACAGCAATTAGGTTTTTCAAAGTTAGTTTTTTGGAAAATTTTTCCAAAATACATGCACGTCTAAATTTGGGTGGGTGCTGATGGCAGGAGGGCGGGGGAGCTTGGAGGATTTTAACACGTCTCTGATTTTCAAATTTGCTTTAAGATAATTCATTGCATGTATAGATATCACCTAATGAGATCATTTAAGCATCCTCTCTGTGGCTCGTCATTTATGGTTGCTTAATGAAGCTCAGCACACAAAAGTGATTATAATTCATCTTTTGATCATTGTACAAGAAATGCAATAAAGCCTGCCAGAAAGCTCATATTTTATTAATTAGCAGCTGGGTCATGTTTATGAATGTGAGAACATTCGTTTGTATTTTCTATTTCCATAGTAAGTTGCCCGTAATTAGAGATCACCCAGATTCAGAGCTGCCTACCATGCACAAAGCAAATAAGCAGTGATGTAATTAAAAACTCCAGAAAGCAGGTTTTCAATAAAAACCTTTTTTCTTTTAAAAACATGCGTTCATTAGCTTTTCCAAATGTCACATTTGGCATAGCCTTCTCCCTCGGGCAGCTAGTTAATGCAAAACAATTGACAATCAGACACGTGTGAAAGACACGCGTGAATCCCTCAAGGGAAAATCTGTCAGAGGAAAGGGAGAGGCCATTTTGCCTCTGATTTGGAATTCCAGTTCTAACCTGGATCATGGCGCTGGGGTCAGCTCAATCTCCGAGGGCGATGGTAATACATAGTTCTCATTCCTCAGACCTGGGGTCTCCTGAGATTCTTTAAAATGACATCTCACAAGACATAGAAGGGGGAGGAGGAGGGGAAGCAAGAGTAGAAGCCACGGAGGGAAAAATTGGAAATCACTTCACAATGTGCCAGGAAAAGAAAAGAGGGTTATGTTTTACATCATAAAGAATGAAATCAATCCTATAAAAGTGCATTATAAACCTCAGAACTGTGGAATCATTCTGACAGAGAGGATTTGAGTGGAGTTTATGAATTCCATGTCTGGCTTTCTCTACAGTTCATGGTGGTAATGGGGCAAGGATGTTATTTTTCATTTTGAAAACTACAAATTGACCAGTAGTCCAATGATACAGCCAAAAGGATTCTGGTTCATTTTCTGAACCTACCTGTGGCTGATTGGCTTTGTTAGACCTGGATGTACAGTACTGCTAGGAGGGGACCCTCTGCTGCTGAGAATGACCTATAGTGACTGACTGAGGCCATAGTCACCCTGAGGTTAGCAGGCTCAGAGATAAAGAAGTAGGAAAAATGGGAACATGAAAACTGATTGGTAAGTCTTTCCAGCAGTTCATTTCTAAATATTGCAGTTGTGAATCCAGCATGGGATTGCCAATCAGCTGAATCATCTTTTGCATTATGAGGGGCTCTTTATGTTTCCTAAAATGGAAAACTCACTGAAGGCTAATTGGACCCACAGGGAATTCAGTTCACATACCGAACTCCTTTTGAATACTGAGCTTGCAAATTGTGCAGATCACAACGTAACACAGGAAGTCTGGATACTGTGTGAAAACAGCTGTAAAAGTATAGAAGCATGGCCAGCCCCAAATCACCCCCTCCCCGCCCCCTCCCATAGTTGAGCATCTCACCCTTCCCCTCCATCCCCCCTGTAGGTGGCCAGGATGTCCATTCACCCTCTAACCACCCCCGGTTGACCAGCTTCTCCTGTCCCAGAAGCGTAGCCAGGTTGTGGTCATGGGGGAGCAGAGAGTATACTACTGACGGTATTTTAAACGCAACAGATCATGTGAAAAATAGGAGTCAGTGCCACTGGAAGTCCATTTGGGGAAGCGGTCACTTCTCTGGCGACCCTCTAGCTATGCCTCTATCCCGTCCCCTTCTCTACCCACATCCCAGCCAACAGGAAGTTTGCCTAGGAGGGGAATGGGACAAAGCAGCATTTCAGTGCAGGTCTATGCTTAAGGGACTCGGGCAGATGCTCAAAAGTCGCCATTAAATACCACGTGGGTTTATTGATTTTACAGCGGTGATCTATTCTCAAAGGAAATCTCATGCAAATGAGATGTGCAGAAATTCTGCAAGCAGCTCAGTAGGGAAAGCGCCTAGCACATGTGCAGAGCAGCCTCGTGGTAAGCATCAATGTTCTGCGCATATCCAGGAAAAAAAGATGACAGTAGTACGTCATCGGCTCACATCATGTGTTACAAATACACTTTAAAAGCTCAGTATCTTTATATTACTGGCCTCTTTGTTGTGCAAGCTTTTGTGATGATTTTTGTTTTATCTATAATTGAGAAAATGATCATGACAGCCTTTGCAGTACTCTCCTGCAGTAAAGCAAACCTTTGTACGTGCACCATAGACGGATGTCATACGTGTGCATCCACTGACGTCTCAGTTTGGGTTTTTTTCCACAACTTAACACTACTGTTATGTGTGGGACACACACACTTATACGTACACAAGCACATTTCCCACGCATGTGCAAACGCAAGCAGACTGTTCCACCGAGAAAATCGCCCTCATACAATGACAACTCCACACTTGTTGGAAATGTTTGAACCATTAAAAAGGTAGGTGCTCCTTTCTGTGCATTGCATGGATATGTTTGTGCATCCCACAAGATGCTCATTTTAATACTAATGAGCTTGTTGTAATACATTTGCATAGGATTAACGGTAGCTGCTACCATGAACAGTAAAAGCAATGCAGAACCCATTTGTGCATTAGTCACTGTATAAAGTGCACTAGACTGGCTCCAACCAGTCTAAATCAAACATTGCGGGGCAGACTCAGAAGGAGCAGTGAACACATGCGAATTGCAAAATCGGACTGAGACAGGGCAACAGGCGCGAGCCGCGCACCCCCCCCCCCCAGCGGCGTGCATCCGGGGGGGGGGGAAGAGGTGCCATTTCACCGGGGGGGGGGGGGGTCGTGCTGCACCTGGGGGGGGGGCGCATCGGCGATCCGCCACGGGTGTCAGCTAGAGTCGGAACGCCACTGGCAGCAGCAGGCAGCAAGAAGGAGAGCACAGGAAGGCTCTCATATGTGCCAGAGCCAGGCCAGAGCCCCCTAAAATTCTGCCAGCTGAGCTGACCCTATGTAGAAGAGTTTAATATTTTGAGTCTGAGAAGAGCACATACAGTCCAGGTTGAATCAGATTTTCAAGGTCAAATCTTTAAGCCATTGGATAGCTCCACTATGAGTGTGATTTTTCAGGTCTGCAAGTGGGCACAGACTACAGGTGTTTACTGTGTGATCTATTGTTTGATTTGGGTGACCACAATCATTAGGAGCATACCAAGCTGGAACTGGTGCCCTATGCAACATCCCCTGGTATTCACCACTCCATCCACTGTATCATGGCCAAGAAGAGGAGACAATGGATGGGGAGCAATTTTACTGCCCAGCCTCTCTTGCACTTTGTGTGGCTGTACTGCTTGAAGAGTCCTTGGAATGGCCCCGGCAATTGCAATATCTCAATTTTTCCTTGTGGTGAAGATGTAGAATATGTTCTGGCTATATTCAAAAGCCGTGGTTTTCTCTAATTTTTAAGTCGGGCCACCTTGGATGTAAATGACCTGAAGGAGAGCCACTAAGCTCAGAGAGGTTCTGGCAGGTCCTCTTAAAGATTTGTTTAATAAATCCTTGGAGACGGGAGAGGTTCCGTGGGAGTGGAGAATGGCGGATGTGGTCCTTCTTCACAAAAGTGGTGATAGGGAAGAAGCTGGAAACTACAGGCCGGTAAGCCTCACTTCAGTTATTGGAAAAGTAATGGAAGCGATGCTGAAGGAAAGGATAGTGAATTTCCTGGAAGCCAATAAGTTGCAAGATCCGAGACAACATGGTTTTACCAAAGGTAAATAGTGCCAACGAATCTCATTGAATTCTTTGACTGGGTGACTGGAGAATTGAATCAGGAACGTGCTATATATGTAATCTACTTAGATTTCAGCAAAGCTTTTGACACGGTTCCCCACAGGAGGCTCTTAAATAAACTTGACAGGCTGAAGATAGGACCCGATGTGGTGAACTGGATTAAGAACTGGTTGACGGACAGATGCCAGAGGGTGGTGGTAAATGGAATTCACTCAGATGAGGGAAAGGTGAATAGTGGAGTGCCTCAGGGATCGGTGCTGGGGCCTATTCTGTTCAATATATTTGTGAGTGACATTGCCGAAGGGTTAGAAGGTAAAGTTTGCCTTTTTGTGGATGACACCAAGATTTGTAACAGAGTGGACACCCCAGAGGGAGAGGAAAACATGAAAAAAGATCTGCAGAAGCTAGAAGAATGGTCTAATGTTTGGCAATGAAAATTCAATGCAAAGAAATGCAAAGTGATGCACTTAGGGAGTAGAAATCCACGGGAGACGTATGTGTTAGGCGGTGAGAGTCTGATATGTATAGACGGGAAGAGGGATCTTGGGGTGATAGTATCTGAGGATCTGAAGGCGATGAAACAGTGTGACAAGGCGGTGGCCATAGCCAGAAGGTTTCTAGGCTATATAAACAGAGATGTGACCAGCAGAAGAAAGGAGGTGTTGATGCCCCTGTACAAGTCATTGGTGAGGCCCCACCTGGAGTATTGTGTGGGAGGACGTATCTTGCAAAGGATGTAAAAAGAATTGAAGTGGTGCAAAGAAAAGCTACAAAAATGGTATGGGATTTGCGTTACAAAACATATGAGAGACTTGCTAACCTGAACATGTATACTCCGGAGGAAAGAAGAAACAGGGGTGATATGATACAGATGTTCAAATGTTTGAAAGGTATTAATCCGCAAACTAACCTGTTCCGGAGACGAGAAGGCGGTAGAACTAGAGGACATGAAATGAGGTTGAAGGGGGGCAGACTCAAGAAAAATGCCAGGAAGTATTTTTTCACAGAGAGAGTGGTGGATACTTGAAATGCCCTCCCATGAGAAGTGTTGGAGATGAAAACAGTAACGGAATTCAAAAATGTGTGGGATAAAGATAAAGGAATCCTGTTTAAAAGGAATGGATCCTCAGAAGCTTAGCAGAGATTGGGTGACAGCACCGGTGGTTGGGAGGTGGGGCTAGTACTGGGCAGACTTCTACGGTCTGTGTCCTGAAAATGGTAGATACAAATCAAGGTCAGGTATACATATAAAATAGCGCATATGAGTTTATCTTGTTGGGCAGACTGGATGGACCGTACAGGTCTTTTTCTGCCATCACCTGAGGCCACAACAGTGCTAACCAGTGTGTGTCAATGGCATCCACCCTGTCAGACCACCTTCAAATTTTTATTGGGCATATCCTCAAGGAGGTGGGCATTTCCAAATATATTAACATAAGTACATAAATATTGCCACACTGGGACAGACCAAAGGTCCATCAAGCCCAGCATCCTATTTCCAACAGTGGCCAATCCAGGTCACAAATACCCTTCCATCTATTGAGAAATGCATTGTCCTTCATGCATGCGGCTTGTCCCCTCATCCACTTCCTTTCTGTCATGAAATTGGGTAGAGATGCAGAGAGTAGCAGAAAAAAGCCAGAATGATGAGGAGGGCCACCCTAGAGGCTGCTGTTGGCGCCCAGGCCTTGCATTGACAAACATTATTCTAAAGTGATTATTGAGCACTGTATTTTCTCAGGAAGTAAAACCATATGGAGCTCCTGAAGGATCCTCAATGGGAACATTCATGGAATTGCCCAGTGTCTGCTACAAATGGATGATGGCAACCTTCATGTGACTCACTTCTTTGTCTACTTCTTCATGTAACTAATACCATCTATCAACCCACCTTTTAGAAATCAAATATTTATTGTGTATTTGAAATTATTGTTTGAGAAGTTATAATAATTATTATTATAATGAAGAAACTATGAAAATATTTTTAATGAACACTTTCACAGAAATCTATAATACAACTGGCCCCTATTACACACCCCACCCCACTCCTTATCCTCCTCACACTTTTTCTTCACTACTTTCATCCATCCAAAGTATTCACTTTTCCTCTGTATATGCCACACTTCTCTCTCCCCCTCCCACATCACACACATCTCCTGTTCAACTTAATTCTTCGGAAAAAAAATAAAAGAAAAAAAGATTAGAACAAAGACACATAGGGCAAGATATACAGATTCATTTAACCAGGCTGGAGAAGGTCCTGCCTGGTTAAATTGCCAAGAACAGGTATTTTCAGTAGCACTTAACTGCATTGTGCCGTTGAAAATCCAGCGCCACCATCCAGTTAGTGCCGGAGTGGTCTGGGGCCGAAGCCTCACAGCATGAGTTGCGAGATCTCATGGCTCATACAATGAGATTGGCTCTACGGCTGGCAGCCCAAGCTGAAACGCTGAAGAGCTTTTATCTGCTTCCCAGCTACTCTGGGGAAGTTAAAGACTGGAATCAGAAGACAGTTCAACAACACTGTTATGTGTACCACAGTTAACTCCTCCTAGCTCCCAGAATTTTAAAATGTTATAAGCCTCGAGGGGAAGGAGAAGAGGTCAGGAGTATTTCTTAAACCCTCCATTGGGCTCCGCACACCTTCTCTGCAGACCCAATCCCTAAACCTGTCCTATCTTGCACCCCTGACACCCTTTCCATGTACTCAACCCATGCCAAAACCTCAGAAGCCCTTCTCAGACTTGGCCTTCCCTGTGTCTCCATGCACCTGACAGCCTCTCCTTGGGTCCTTACATATATATATATATATATATATATATACTGTATATACACTGTATATATATATACACACTGCACCACTGTCCTAGACATCCCACAATGGCATGCCTATCCTTCACAACACATCACACCCCCCACACACACTTTGCCCTGGCAAATGCACATCCCTACTTCCACAGCTTAGACATTTTGGCCCCAAGTAGACGCCTCTACCTACTTCTATTCTCTTAGATACACTCCCTACACATCCCACATATACACACCTATAAGGCTCCTATTCCCCCATACACTGTACCCCTGATACACCTCAGTCCATAGAAGTTTCAACCCTCTCTTTTCCCAGCCCCTAACTGGACCTGAAACCCTCCCTCCTCAGTCCTCACTACCTTGGGAGAGATGGTGATATAGGGGTCCATTTTAATTTTTCCACCCAGGGTCCATTCAGTTCTAGCTACACTATTGGTCTTACATTACTTGTATTGTTTGTCCTAAGAAATATATCACCTCTGTAGGGGTTATTTGAGATGAGTGGGCTGAACATGACCTCAAAACAACCATATGCCTGATAAAAACAAGTCTTACAGCTGCAGTGAAATTAATCCTCCTTGCAGCCATTTATCACTTCCCTTCAGTGGTAACGAGCTTCTCCATAAAGATATGTCTTACCACATACAATGTCACTAGACCGGTATCTCCTTTCAGTTCACATATCTATCCGTTGTGTGTAGGAGCCACACTGAGGAAGATAAACATCAGAATTAGTGCAAAAGCTTCAGTATTGTCTTACATTATAACTATACAGTAATTACAAATCGTCAGAACATTAGCTGGCACTTCAGCAAGTGAAGATTATTAAAGTTCCACAAGCCGTCAGTTAATTCGCCAGTAAGCTTACACTGCAAATTGGAAATGTCTTTCTATTTTTACATCTGCCCTTACTCTTTCTTTCTGTGATGTTTTCTTAAAGAAAATTCAAAAAGGGGGAGCTTGAATTGCAACCTATAGACAATGAACAAATAATTTGTGAAACATAGCAACATTTTCTCACATCCTGTCCTAGCATTCCAGTATTTTACATACTGGAACAAAATTAAAAGTTTTAGGGGTTCATTTTCAAAAGAGAAAACATCTCAAAAACATCATAAAGTGGCATTTCAACATTTTTCTCCAAAAAAGTCCAAATCACAATTTTTGAAACTCAGACTTGAGACATTTTTTTCTCTGCAGCGCATGCAAATCACAAAGGGGCATGTTGGGGAGTGTTGGGCAGAGATTTGGGCATTCCCAAAACTTGGATGTTTTTCTGACATAATAGAACAAAGCAAAAGCATCCAGTACTAAAAGTTATAAGTTTTGGTCTAGACCTGTTTCCATAATGCCTAAGTCATACAAAGGTGCCTTAAATGACCAGATGACCACTAGAGGGATTAAGGCATGACCCCTCCTTACTTCTCCAGCGGTCACTGACCCCCTCCCACCCCCCCCCCACCTCCAAAGATGTGAAACAATAGTAGTTTCCATAATGCCTAAGTCATACAAAGGTGCCTTAAATGACCAGATGACCACTACAGGGATTAAGGCATGACCCCTCCTTACTTCTCCAGCGGTCATTGACCCCCTCCCACCCCCCACCCCCAAAGATGTGAAACAATAGTACATACCAGCCACTATGACAGCTTCAGACGTTATGGCCAGGCCTATTAGAGCAGCAAACAGGTCCCTGGAGTAGCCTAGTGGTCAGTGCAGTGCACTGTGGAGAAGGAAACCCAGGTTCACATCCCACTTTAACTGGTACACTTGTGAGCCCTCCAAAACCCACCAAAAATCTATTGTACCCACATATAGAACTTACCTGAATCTCCACTACCCAAACTGCAAAGGACTCAAATACAAAACAACCTATGCATCCAACTTCTCCTACATAAGCACACGACTATGGAACACACTGCCTAAAGCTGTCAAAACAATTCACGACCATCTAAACTTCCGGAAATCACTAAAGACCCACCTGTTCTGAAAGGCATACCCTACCGACCCAACATTGACACCTCAACTCTGCAACACAGCAAATCCAAAGATCGTATTGGACACTATTTTCCCCTCCCTATCTTTGACCGTTATGTGCCTAATCTACCTACCTTATTCAACCCCAACATCTATTTGTATTTGTTCTTCTACCGATCCTGGCGATTGCCTCTCAGTACTACGTAAGCCACATTGAGCCTGCAAATGGGTGGGAAAATGTGGGATACAAATGTAACAAATAATAATAATATAGATGACACCTGCAGCTATAAGGGCTATAGCAGTAGTGTACAGTTGGGTACAATAGGTTTTTAGTGAGTTTTGGAGGGCTCCCCATACAATATAAGGGGGTAACTGTGAGATATGTTCACGAGACCTTTTATGTGAAGTCCACTGCAGTGCTCCCTAGGGTGCCCCACTACTCTACTGGGATGTCTGTATGGCCAGTATACTGCGGGCCACCCATTCATCCTAATAACTTGTTTTTTGTGTATGTGTTTTTCCTATTACTACTACTACTTATCATTTCTATAGTGCTACTAGATGTATGCAGCACTATACACTTGAACATGAATAGATAGTTCCTGCTTGACAGAGCTTACAATTTAATCAGGACAAACAGGCCAAATAAGGCATAAGGGATATGTCCCTTGAACATTTTTTTTAATGATCCTAAAACAGATGCACTGAGCACAAAAACCATCCAGCAAATGGCCATTTTCAAATCAAAAAAATGTCCAATGCTTGCTACTGGGCTTTAGGACATTTTTCCCCAAAACAGACAAAATCAGATTTAGACATATTGAAAATGCTCCTCCACATGTAATTCTTTCTGAGGGATGGAGTATTTATACAAATTAGCTTTCAAAGAGAATCATAAAATCTTTTAACTTCTTTGGTATTTGTGAATGAACATCAATCATGGATGCTCAGTTCCTCCTCTGCATTCACAGAGAGACCTAACTAAATGCTTGAGGCCTTAATATAATATAAATCCAGAGCAAGAAGACTCACTTCAGACAAGAAGAGGCTGAAGATGGGTAAAGCTTTCTGCTTTTACGGAGACAGCGTTAATTACCTTCAAGTCCATTTCTCTTCACTATTCCTTAATTACTCCTTGCACAGCTTTCATTTTCTTGATTCAATAGCTGAGGGTGTGAAGAGGTGACCAGGAAACAAATGTGGAATGATATTAAGCTAAAACTTGTACTCCAAATCACCATTGCCAATCCCAAATGTAGATTCAGCAACTCCAGTATTTGGGAACTAAGGCCAATGCTGGACAGGCTTCTATGGTCAGTGTCCTGCAAATGGCAAAAGACAGATGAAGATCAAGTCTGTGTCTGTTTACACTTTACAAAAATACTAGGACTAGGATGCATGCGATGAAGCTACAATAGTAAATTTAAAACAAATCGGAGAAAATCTTTCTTCACTCAACGTGTAATTAAACTCTAGAATTCGCTGCCAGAGAATGTGGTAAAGGCAGTTAGCTTAGTGGAGTTTAAAAAAGGTTTGGACGGCTTTCTAAAGAAAAAGTCCATAGACCATTATTAAAATGACTTGGGGGAAAATCCACTATTTCTGGGATAAGCAGTATAGAATGTTTTGTACTTTTTTGGGATCTTGCCAGGTATTTGGACCTGGATTGGCCACTGTTGGAAACAGGATGCTGGGCTTCCTGGACCTTTGGTCCTTCCCAGTATGGCAATACTTATGAATCACTTTATTATATGCTATGAGTGAAGGTGCTCTGCAGCTCAAGAGGGAGGTGGACATTTTAATGTTAAAATTAGCAAGTTAACCAAAAGTATTGCTAACTGTACTTATAACATGTGTTGTCTCAAGATTCCATCATATTTAAGTGCGAATATGTGGTTGGAATGATGGCAAATTGTCAACCAGTGTTTATGCACGACTGACTATAACCTGCACAGAGTGGCAGGTATGGCTCTGGCTGCTTTGTTAGGCTGCTTTGTTAGGCAGACTGGATGGACCTTGCAAGTCTTTATCTGCCATCATTTACTGTGTTACCAATGAAACACTCTGGATTTCAAGGCAAAAGGATGGAAGCATGCATGAAATCTGCGGCAGCATAAAGTGAAAGCTCCATAATGTGGTTACCTGCTTAACTGTCTTGCAATGTATCTTTTACTTTCTTTTGGAATCACAACCAGTGTTGGGGGAGGGGAGGGAAGGGGGTGATGCATTCAGGGCCTCACATTTGATCAGAGCTGAATGAGGCACAGCCTGTAGCCTCAGCTTTAGGGTTCCCAACCAAATATCTACCCAGGACCCCAGCACATCTAAAACCAGCCCTGTTTGGAAAGCAGAGAGAAACCCACCAGCAGAACCCCTGGCTCCTCAGGCAGATCTCTCATGCATCTGCAGCAAGAGTTAGCAAGATCTGCAGCAAAGAGAGGAGAAAGAGGAATGGATCTGGGGTTCAACAACAGAGGGGAAGAACGCAGCACAAAACACCACACTGCTGCTGTCCTTCTACCTCCTGGCACAGAGTGGTAATCAATAGAAATAGAATAAAATAAAATAAAACAGAGAAAAGAAAATAAGACAACACCTTTTTTTATTGGACTAACTTAATATATTTTTTATTCGCTTTTGAAGGTAGCCCTTCTTCATCAGAACAGAAATAAGCAAATTTTGATAAGTAACAGCATATATATATAAGTGAAACATCAAAGTATTTCAGTGACAGTCTGAAAGGATGAGGGAGAAGTAGGTTAGTTGAGAGACAGGGAGGGCTGAGAGGATGAGGGACAGGGAGATATGCATGGTGATCAGAGGGTGACAAAGCAGTGAAATTTCATGGTTTATGATGGGCTAGAAACCCCAGATCTTTGTAAAGTCCAGTCTGGTGGGTGTCAAAATATTTAATCATTTTGACTTCAAAGGTCTTGCGTTCCTGTATTGTTTTAAAGTTTCCTTTCAGTATTTTCACCATAAGATCATTGGTACAGTGTTCTGGTTTTGTAAAGTGCTGCCCACAGAGGTAATATCAAAAATTTCCTTATTTCTGATCTGACGAAGAAGGGCTACCTTCGAAAGCTAATCAAAAAATGTATTGTTAGTCCAACAAAAAAAGTATCATCTTATTTTCTTTTCTATGTTTTCTTTTATTCTATTTCGGATCTGGTGCAGAGTGGGAAGCAGGAGGAGAATCCTTGCTGTTTTGCTGCCATGCAGTGCCAATGAATGATTTTGCAATCATGATGAGGGACATTGTGCACTACTCATCTCTCTCTCTCTCTCTCTTTTCCTTTTTACAACTTTTTATGTTCCACCAATTTGGGGACATTATCCTCTACAGCCTGCCTTCTTAATTCTTTCTCTTTAGTGTCATTGGCTATTGCTAAAGAGGTCTTCACACTTACCGTCTGTTAATGAAAGCCAAGAAGGCAAGCAGCTCTCTCTATACCTGCCACAGCTCTTCCAGAAGCCAACAATATTTACACCACTTCAGAGTGCATCTGGTTCATAAAAGAGTGAACGACACTCTTCTTAAAAGAGGTAACGGCGTACTCTCAACTCTTATCTGCAAATATACCTTTGTGCTGAGGTTTTGATCTACTGGCTGAGTGTTGGTATAAATTCCCAGTGGGATCAGCTTCCACCCATTAAGCAGCCTCGCTTCTGCCATCCCCGGCTGTTAATTTGGCAGGACTGTGTCACATTAACTAGAACAAACATGTTTTCACCCAGTCAACCACCCAGAACAGACACGGCTGTTACTCTGACAACTCCTATTGATTACAATAGCTCACCCTTTCCGACCCGCCACTGGTAGAAGGAAGCCTGGCTTGATTAAGAAATGGCTTGTGTTTTCAGGACATATGGTGTCTGCCTAGCATAAATTCTATACTTGCAAGCCATAACATGGGTTTTAAGTCTTTTGCAAAGCATTATCCACTCTCCCTGCATGATGTTTTTTTAAAGCAGTTATTTCATACCTGTATGACCACTTCCCTATGCTGTTGTATAAATTATTTAGAAACAATAACAGCAAGATAACTTTATGAGTGTCAGGATCTGTGGAAACTCATAATTCATACATATGATTCCGTAGGATAAACTAGTAAAAATTTGTGCCATATTTATTATTAGGATTCATCTCAAAAAGGCTCCACCATGCATAAATATTTTTGGATTAGCAAATCATCCGATATTGAGGCCACAGTGTTTATACCGATAGCTATAGATTTTGCAAATATTTGAAGGTTCCCTTAACGTACTGAGGTCTGACCTTCAGGTTTTGCTCTCTTGTCGCAGGATCCCAGTGAAACCAGCGCTTTCGAGCTCTGTGCGGGGGGAGGCTGATGAATTCAGCTGACGAAAGGTGTCTGCTGATGAAAAGTGACTTTGGCACTTAGGCTGGAATTAAGGATGCATGAGGTTCTGCAAAGCAAGCCCATCGCATGCCGAATGAGCCACCGGGGAAGGCACAGACCCCGATGGGAATCTGGAACAGGCGGGGAATCGCATTTTGATGTGGCTGAGCTATAAATACCATTAATCCGGAGGGTCTGCTGTGCTCCACGGCGCAGGGAAAATGATGGCAGTGCTGGATATGTTTTATAAACACACGTAATAACGTGCAGAACAAGCCGTTCATTAGTCAACAGGGAGGTGATTCATGGCACAGTAATTGAAGCTATTTTGACATTTAACTTTGCTGAAGTGTTAGATTGCAGGGCCACACTGCAGTATTATACACTTAGCATGAACACAATTCATGGATTTTACTACAAACCTATGAATTATATTTAATTACTCAATTATTCTTTAGACAAATGTTTGAATAAGCAGCCAGAATATAATACCTGTTTATTATCGTTCTTAATTATGTATGGAGCATTATCTGGTATTTATTTGATTTTTTTTTTTTTTCGTTTTAATACAGATTACTTTGACAGTATATTATTATTTTGACTACAGCTGATTTAGAGTTTGTAAGTGTGTCTTTATATGTTTGTATTGTTAAGTGATTATTGTTTAGTGTACAATTTACTGATATTTAGAGGTTTATCATATTTTTAAGCTGTTTCTTCTTGTCTGTTTATTGAAGTTGTATTTGATGCTTTGCATTATCTCTATTTATTTAATAAAGACTTCTTTAAATTTGAATATATCTTATGTTTTATTAGAATCCCCTGTGGACTGTAAAAGATGGCAGGCATATTTGAGACTTTTAAAATAAATGAAATAAATAACTGTATGGCGCTCTGGGTTGTGTGACACTGTTGTATGTCAGTATATCTTATAATGGCAGGATTATGTATCTCTTTTTGCTGATGTGGTTTGGTGAAACTGTGAATATATCTTGTCTCTATTAATCTGTGTCAATTAATATAGCTTAGCTTTGTTGGTTGCACATGAGTTAATCCCA
This sequence comes from Microcaecilia unicolor, assembly GCF_901765095.1. Lineage (NCBI taxonomy): Eukaryota > Metazoa > Chordata > Amphibia > Gymnophiona > Siphonopidae > Microcaecilia > Microcaecilia unicolor. The sequence goes on from NC_044034.1 coordinate 146,717,694, forward strand.
ACACAGTACACAATTGTTACAGACCTAGCAGTCATTGAAAATGCAAAGTATCTTTTCTCACCTTTTGCTGTAGCCTTTACATTTTAATCATTTAGGTTTACTACCCATTCATATAGTCTATATCGTGTCATTCAGTCCTTGTTAAGAATGGTATCTTTTGCTATTTCTTTCTCAACAAATTGGCTGTGAAGCTCCTCCTCTGCAGCACTGCAGCCCTGCAGGCTGCCTGTCCTTCAGAAAATGCTGGCTGAAGCTAAGATGGCCGCCTGATTCATGAGAGATAAATTATGGATGTGTGGGCTGCCGCAGCACAGAGCTGATCTTCAATCTAATCTTTCTAGTCCTGATTAACTGAAGGTGGCTTGGGCCAGGAAAAACACAAGCCGGGTATGATTGGGATGTAAACAGCTCAGGTCCAGAAAATGTTGGGCTTTAGAAAATGTTCCTTTGTAATTCCGTGCATGTAAGCTGCATGAAGGAAAATGAGAGAACATGAGCTCTACAGTAATATGTTTTAATAATTTTTTTGAGTCTGCTGTTCTAGGATGTTTTCCTTTAATATGCTATCTTCTATGCTCCTTTAGTTCCAAATTATTGTTAGTGAGGTCGATATTCAGTATGAGTTAACCAAATAGGAGGGCTCTTTCCCGCTTAACTTATGCTGACTGGATCTGGCACTGAAAATTGCTGATGATGAATATTGGCACAAACCACTGCAAAGTTCTCCAGTATAGTGCTGGGCCAGGCCAGAGGCGGAATAAAGGTGGAGCTAGGAGTTACCCAGGGAAGGTCAATGTCCACTGTTGGTGTGTTGGACCAGATAAAAGGTTCTCCTTACTTGCCTGTCTAGATATAGCACTGAATAGTAGCTGTACCTGGATAACTTTTGCCAGCCATTAATGTACTAGATATTCAAAAATGCTGACCTCAAGCTGCATACCACCCAAGTTAATAATAATAATAGCAAATGTACACAAACACATGAAACATTTTCTTTGCCTTTGGTTCTTAAAGTCTGGCTAAAGACAAGATGCACAGACCAAAAAAATAGTAAGAGCCTTGATTAGGAAACCACTAAGGGGGCTATTTATTAACTTGTGCTACATTTTAGTACCTAAAACATGTTAACAGCCAAAGCTAAGGCATATTAGGTATAACCCCCCCCCCCCCCCCCCACACACACACACACACACACACACACACACACACGCACACACACAATAACTGTTGTGGCTTTACTCAGCAGTTTGGAAAAGGCAGCCATGCAGTTAACATGGAGTAATGGCCACTACTGAATGTTAAGAGCACAACCAAAACACAGCATGTAGTTGGTGATCCCTGGAAATATTGCCAACTGTATTATATTATCACAGGAGACAAAACAGTGCGACAAGGCGGTGGTCATTGCCAGAAAGATGCTAGTTTGCATGGAGAGGGGTATAATCAGTAGAAGAAAGGAGGTGTTGATGCCCCTGTACAAGTCATTGGTGAGGCCCCATTTGGAGTATTGCGTTCAGTTTTGGAGGCTGTATCTTGCTAAGGATGTAAAAAGACTTGAAGCTGTTCAGAGAAAAGTGACTAAAATGGTAGGAGGTTTGTGTAGCAAAATGTACATGGAGAGACTTACTGACCTAAACACAATATACCTTGGAGGAAAGGAGAAACAGGGATCATATGATACAGACATTCAAATATTTGAAAGGTATTAATCCGCAAAACAAACCTTTTCCACATATGGGAAGGTGGTAGAAACAGGGGACATGAATTGAAAGGGGGCTGGCTCAGGAATAATGTCAGGAAGTATTTTTTCACTTCATAGGGAAGTTGTCCCATCCCCGCCATCATTTTAGTCACCCTTCGCTGCACCTTTTCCAATTCTACTATATCTTTCTTGAGATGCGGTGACCAGAATTGAACACAGTACTCAAGGTGTGGTCGCACCATGGAGCGATACAACGGCATTATAACATCCTCACACCTGTTTTCCATACCTTTCCTAATAATACCCAACATTCTATTCACTTTCCTAGCTGCAGCAGCACACTGAGCAGAAGGTTTCAGTGTATTATCGATGACGACGACACCCAGAACCCTTTCTTGGTCCGTAACTCCTAATGTGGAACCTTGCATGACGTAGCTATAATTCTGGTTCTTTTTTACCACATGCATCACCTTGCACTTGCTCACATTAAACGTCATCTGCCATTTAGCCGCCCAGTCTCCCAGTCTCATAAGGTCCTTCTGTAATTGTTCACAATCCTGTCGCAAGTTAACGACTTTGAATAACTTTGTGTCATCAGCAAATTTAATTACCTCGCTAGTTATGCCCATCTCTAAATCATTTATAAATATGTTAAAAAGCAGTGTTCCTAGCACAGACCCCTGAGGAACCCCACTAACTACCCTTCTCCATTGTGAATACTGCCCATTTAACCCCACTCTCTGTTTCCTATCCTTCAACCAGTTTTTAATCCACAATAGGACATTTCCTCCTATCCTATGACCCTCCAATTTCCATGTAGCCTTGTCAAACGCCTTTTGAAAATCCAGATACACAATATCAACCGGCTCCCCGTTGTCCACATGTTTGTTTACTCCTTCAAAGAATTGAAGTAAATTGGTCAGGCAAGATTTCCCCACACAAAAGCGATTATCTTTGCTGAAAATGACCAGATAGCACCAGATTCAAAAGCGGTTAACTAATGAATGTTCCAGAGGTGGAATCAGGTTAACTGCCAATATTCAGCCCCACACCACATAAGTAAACCCCTTAAATTGGGGCATATAAATAGCTGTCCTATCTTTAAGCGGTTTGGTTTATGTAGTCAAGGGGTGAATATTGACTTAACTGGCTATCCTGCTTATAATCGAACGAGAAAAACGCCCAAGTTCCGACCTAAATCGGGAGATGAACGTTTATCTCACAAAAACGAATAAAGCGGTATAATCGAAAGCCGATTTTTGGACGTTTTCAACTGCACTCCGTCGCGAATGCGGACAAAGTTGATGGGGGCGTGTCAGAGGTGTGGCGAAGGCGGAACTGGGGCGTGGTTATCTGCCGAACAAAGATGGGCGCATTTCACCGATAATGGGAAAAAAGTATGCGTTTTTAGCTAGAATTTAGGACACTTTTCCTGGACCCTGTTTTTTCACGAATAAGGCCCCAAAAAGTGCCCTAATTGACCAGATGACCACTGGAGGGATTCGGGGATGACCCCCCCAGTGGTCACTAACCCCCTCCCACCACAAAAAAATGATGTTTCACAACTTTTTATTTTCACCCTCAAATGTCATACCCAGCTCCCTGGCAGCAGTATGCAGGTCACTGGAGGAGTTGTTAGGGGGTGCAGTGGACTTCAGGCAGGTGGACCCAGGTCCATCCCCCCTACCTGTTACAATTGTGCTGCTTAATGCTTATTAGTCGTCCAACCCCCCCAAACCCACTGTACCCACATGTAGGTGTCCCCCTTCACCCCTTAGGGCTATAGTAATGGTGTAGACTTGTGGGCAGTGGGTTTTGAGGGGGATTTGGGGGGGCTCAACACACAAGGGAAGGGTGCTATGCACCTGGGAGCTCTTTTACCTGTTTTTTTGGTTTTGTAAAAGTGCCCCCTAGGGTGCCCGGTTGATGTCCTGGCATGTGAGGGGGACCAGTGCACTACGAATCCTGGCCCCTCCCACGAATAAATGTCTTGGATTTATTCGTTTTTGAGCTGGGCGCTTTCATTTTCCATTATCGCTGAAAAACAAAAACGCCCAGCTCACACATTGTTGAATAAAACATGGGCGTCTATTTTTTCCCAAAATACGGTTCGGTCCACCCCTTCACGGACCCGTTCTCGGAGATAAACGCCCATGGAGATAGGCGTTTTCGTTCAATTATGCCCCTCTATATGTTAGCTGTCTCAAAAAAATGGAAATACAATACTGAAGTTTGAATAGGGCCCATCATTGAAAATCCAGGAGCAATGTTAGTGGCAGTCAGCAAAACGTTCACCACCACCAGCTGAATATTGGCCAATTGGTTTTTGGAATAGGAGAGGGGCTTCATGGAATATAAAGATTTATTTTTTACCTGAAGATGAAGAATGCATCAGAAACTGAAAGAGGTGGGGGAGGAGTCAAGATGGTGACAGGGAGAGTTCTGTGAGTTAGACACTCTGTATTTGCTGATGAATTTTACCTTTCACTGTTATGCCATACAAAGAGAGAAGGGGTTGTTAAGGCTGCTCCCTCTGCTGTTTCATTGCTTCCCCAGACAGCAATGGATAGATTGCTTCACAGCTGGGCAAGCCACGAAACTCGGGGTTGTGCACCCAGTTTGTCCCAGTGAGTCATTTGTTCTCAAGAACAACCTCTGGAAGTCAGCCCTTATGCCAATCCTAGAGCAGAGGTACCAGGCGTGAAGGCGAGAAATCAATCCTAGAACAGGCTGTCAGAAAGGCCCAGGGCTTCACCTGCGATGACCACTATTTCCCAGAGGTTGAGCCCCTAGGTTCAGGCGGCCAGCAGAACTTCGGCATGAACTGGGCTGGGAGATACTACCAGGAAAGGTACCGGTCTTGTCTGTTGGAAGGCAAACGATGACCGTGGCCTGGAGAAAGCAAGTAATGTTGGCAGAAAAGGTAGATACCAACAGAGGCAGGCCTAGGTCTAAACGTGCAGGCCAAGGTTCAAGCAGATGGTGATCAGAGGACGAGGTCAGGTTCAGGCAGAGGTCCAGGCAGGTAAGTCAGCAGAGAATAAACGCGCCAGTACTATCCAACAAAGTAGTAGCTGAGGCAGAGAAACAGTGGATAAATCCTTGCTTAACAGTTGAAAGCGTCAGACATCAAGGGAGAACCACGCCCACAGGTACGTGCCGCCACCGGAAGGCGTGCTGGAGTGACGCAGGCAGTCTACAGGCACGCCGTGATGACACGCCCAGAGAGGATGGAACCAGGCACGTAGCATCAAATTTAGGGATGTCAGACTCCAGGGTTGTGACACAGCTTTGGAAGCAGGAGAGTGAACGACTTCCTCCTTTGGGCTTGATATTTCTTTGTCTCCCCCGACTCCACATGTTCTACCCTGTCCAGTGCTTGAGTCCAATTCTGCTAGCAAGGTCCAATCTTCCAAAGTGGCAGGGAGTTCGGCCTGCAGGAGGGTGTCAGTTTTGGCATTGGTCAACCAGCGCAGGAGTTGGATATGGCGACAGAGTGTCCGCCAAAAGTTCCCGAGGCAGTTACTTCAGAGACACTATTTGGGAAGTTTTGCAGCAATTACAAGGTACACTCTCCAAGTCTACAAACGAGGTAACATCATTAATTGTTAACATTGATCAAGTGGTGTAAGTGGTGGAAGCACTTAAAGTGGATTTTTCCAATCAAAAAATATGTTTAAATGATGTAGCGGAAGACTTACAAGACATTAAAAGTATGACAGCAAAGGATAAAATATTGATACATAGAAGACTGGAGAAATTGAAAATTATAATTGTTGGTTTAATTTATGAGTTTTCAATTTTCCAGACCCACCCCCCTGGTATTCTATCAATTGACTTATTATCGTTTATTTATTTTTTTTATTTACTATACCGTTTCAAATTGCATTCACAAAACAGAACGGTTTACATCTTAATTTAAAAATATCATATTAAAAAAACATATAAGAAATCCATCAGTTTGATAGGAAAGCATAGCAAACTAAAACAACCATTCTAAAAGATAAAACAGCAACACACAGTGGACAACCATTCATAACAAATACATAAGCAAGCATATTATTTTACTGCATATTCAAGAAATATTTAGTGGAAATACTCTGTTTTTCTCCTGATAATATTCCTCCTTTAAATAAGATTTACTATCTCTTTCCTAAAAAAAAAAAAAAAAACAGGAGGAATTGGATTTTTTTTATTTATTTTATTTATGCATTCATGTATCCCACTATTATCCAAAAACAAGTTTTGGTTCAAAATGGCTTACAATTTACATTTTGGTGGAGTTACAATAGTGTTGTGCAATGTTGAGAGGGTATCTGTAGTTCATGTGGTTATTCATAGAGTTTTTGAAGAGATAGATTTGAAGTGGGAAAGGTAGTGGTAGCTTTTGTGTTCAATTATAGAGTCTTGGTGATATTTATTCATATAGTTTCTGAAGAGGTAGATTTGAAAGGAAGGCGATGATAGCTTTGTGATTAGCTGTAGAAGCTTTTGAAGAGGTAGGTTTTCATCTCCTTTCTGAACTGGAGGAGATTTGTGATGCTTCTTATGGTTTATGGTATCAAGTTCCACTATTTGAAACACAGGTAGCTAAATCCTGCTCTGTAGATAGTTTTGTAGTTGGATAGTACATAAGTATTGCTGCACTGAGACAGACAAAAGGTCCATCAAGCCCAGCATCCTGTTTCCAACAGTGGCCAATCCAGGTCACAAATACCTGGCAAGATCCCAAAAAAGTACAATACATTTTTTGCTGCTTCTCCCAGAAATAAGCAGTGGATTTTCCCCAAGTCAATTTAATAATAGTCTATGGACTTTTCCTTTAGGAAGTTGTCCAATCCTTTTTTAAACCCCACTAAGCTAACCACATTCTCTGCCAATGAATTCCAGATTCTAATTACACATTGAGTGAAGAAATATTTTCTATGATTCGTTTAAATTTACTACTTTGTAGATTCATCGCATTACCCCTAGTCCTGGTATTTTTAGAACGAGTAAACAATTCACATCTACCCGTTCCACTCCACTCATTATTTTATAGACCACTATCATATCTCCCCTCAGCCGTCTTTTCTTCAAACTGAAGAGCCGTAGTCGCTTCAACCTTTTCTCATAGAGAAATCATCCCAACCCCTTTATCATTTTTGTTGCCCTTCTCTGTACCTTTTCTAATTCCACTATATCTTTTTTGCGATGTGGTGACCAGAAATGAACACAATATTTGAGGTGCGGTCGCACTATGGACCAATACAAAGGCATTATAACATCCTCATTTTTGTTTTCCATTCTTTTCCTAATAATACCTGACATTCTATTTGCTTTCTTAACTACCACAGCACACTGAGCAAAGGGTTTCAACGTATCATCAACGATGACGCCTAGATCCATTTCTTGGTCAGTGACTCCTAATGTGGAACTTTGCATTACGTAGTTATAATTCAGGTTCCTCTTTCCCACATGCATCACTTTGCACTTCCTCATATTAAACATCATCTTCCATTTAGATGCCCAGTCTCCCAGTCTCATAAGGTCCTCTTGTAAATTTTCACACTCCTCTCACGATTTAACAACTTTGAATAACTTTGTGTTGTCAGCAAATTTAATTACCTCACTAGTTACTCCCATCTCTATATCATTTATAAATATGTTAAAATACAGCGGTCCTAAACGACCCCTGGGGAACCCCACTATCTACCCTTCTCCATTGAGAATACTGACCATTTAACCCTACTCTCTGTTTTCCATCTTTTAACCAGTTTTTAATCCACAATAGGACACTACCTCCTTTCCCATGGGTTGGCATTTCTTGAGGATAGTTCAATCATGTTAAGCATATATTTAAGTGCCATTCTGAAAAGTATCTTGAAAATTAGGGTCCTCGCTTTGAAAAATATTCTTGCCTTGACTGATAGCCAATGTAGTGTTTCAAGCAGTGGGGTTGCTCTTTCATATTTCAGTTTCTTGAAAATCAGTCTTGCTGCTGTGTTTTGGATTGTTTACAGTGATTTTAGTGTGTTTTCCTTGCACCCAACGTATGCTTCATTGCAGTAGTCTATTTGCGACAGTATCGTTGATAGGACCTGTATTTGGAAAGATTGTCTAGGGAAATAGTCTCTTATTCCTCTCAGTTTCCATAGTGTTCTGAAGCATTTTGATGTTACTGCTGTTATTTGATTGTCCAGTGTTAGGTGTTTGTAGAGAATGATTCCTAGTATTTTAAGTTGTGATTCAATGTGATATGTTTGTTGGTTAATTCTGAATTTTTGGTAGGATGTGGGGTTGTGTGGGCTAGGAATGTGGTTTTGTCTCTGTTCAGTTTGAGTTTGAAGTTGTTGCCTATTCTTCCATGAGGGCCAATCCTATTTTTTAATTTTGTCCTGTATGTTTGTGATATTGTTTTGGAAATGTATGAAGATGGTAACGTATTCTGCATATATAAATGGGTTGAAACCTATTAATTCCAGTTTTTTTCCGAGTGGCACCATCATTACATTGAACAGAATTGGTGATATATGAATGTTGCCCAGGAACTATCTCTAGATCTTAGAAATATATTAGCCAGTGGCGTAGCTAGGGTAGTTGACACCCGGGGCCGGTCATTTTTTAACACCCCCCTCCAAAATCCAGTACTAGGCATGCCGAGAATACAAAACACTCAGGACCTATAAAGCAATTCTACCATACCATAAGCAGTCATTTCTACGAATCACACAAGGAAAATGAAAGCATCTTAAAACACTACAGTGAGCACTAGAACATCAATTCACCTATTGTAAAATGAAACCAGACAGAATAGTACAGATCGTCGATCCTGCACAGTCAATGCCAACTGAAAGCCATGTCTTTTTCACAAACACAGATACATCCTAATCCACTATAGAATAAGTAGTAATATTTAAACTTTCTATTTAGACAAAAATTAAACTGAACCCCCAAGATGCCAGACTCTGCATACAATGCAACACCACAGAAACAGAAAATGTCCCTTAGTACTGTGCAAAATATAAAGACAGCAGATGTAAATTTGAAAAAAACTAACAAATACCAATCACCACTTCACAAATCAACAAATAGAAATAAAACAAATATAGAAAATAAAATAATACCTTTTTATTGGACTAATACATTTAGCTTTCAGAGGCCAAAACATCCTTCCTCAGGTCAATACAGTATAGTACTGTTACAGTATCCTATCCTGACCTGAGGAAGGGGGTTTTGTTCTCCGAAAGTTAGCCAAAATGTATTAAAATTTATTAACACAGCTACAATACTACTTTATCCTAAAGCAAAAAAATAAAAATATATATTTTATTTACAGTTTGTTGTCTCTGGTTTCTGCTTTCCTCATCTTCTTTTCACTGTCTTCCTTCCATCCAGCATCTGTCTTCGGTCTCTCTCTGCCATCCAGTGTCTGCCCTCTCTGCTGTCTCCTCCATCCAATGTCTGCCCTGTCTCCCTGCTCCTTCCATCCACATCTGCCCTCTATCTCTGCTCCTTCCATCCACCATCTGCCCCTGTCTGCCCTCTCTCTCTCTCTCTCTCTCTCTCCCCCTTCCATTCACTTTCTGCCCTTTCTATCCTTTCTCTCTGCCCCTTCAATCCACCATTTGCCCTCCCTCTCCCACCCATCCAGGGTCTGCCCTCCCTTTTGCTCCCCCTTCCATCCAGGATCTGCCCCTCTCTCTGCCCCTTTTTTCAGCCCCCAGTTCCAGCCCCACTATCCCACCAGTCTCCCGTTAAAGCCCCAGCCCTTTTCTCCCACCAGTCCCGAGCTTCAGCCCCCAGCCACTTCTCCCTGACCCCTTTTCAGCCCCCAGTTTCAACCCCAGCCCTTTTCTCTCACCAGTCCCAAGCTTCAGCCCCAGCCACTTCTCCCTGTCTCCTTTTCAGCCCCCCAGTCCCCACAGTTTCAGCCCCTGCCCCTTTTCAGCCTCCAGTCCCAGTACTAGCCCCCTTATCCCACCTACCCTCATTTTCAGCCCCCAGTTCCAGCCCCCTTCATCCACATGCCTTATATTATGGCCCCCCTTTTCAGCCCCAGAACCATTCTCCCACCTGACCCACGCTTGCCCCATTTTACCACCAGCCCCAGGTATGGCCCCCATTTACCCATATGGCCCCTTCTCAGACCCCAGTTCCAGCCCCCTTCTCCTGAGAGCCCCTCCCCTCCTTCTCCCATTCGAGAACCCCCTCGGTTCCCCACCCCAGTCACCTTCTCCCATCCAAGAACCCCAGTCCCCTCCCCTCCCCACCCGTCCCCTTCTCCCATCCGAGAACCCCCTCCCCAGTCCCCTTCAACCATCTGAGAACCCCCTCCCCACCCCTTCTCCCATCCAAGAACCCCCTCCCCACCCCAGTCCCCTTCCCCCACCGCCCCGCCCCTGCTACGCCACTGATATCAGCAATACTGAAGGAATCCACTACAGATCTTATGAACAGAGCAACTTTGCTGGTATCCTATGTATTTGAGCAAGATTTAAATACTACTTTGAGATTATATTTTAGGCATGTGCAGGATAAATTTTGTGGACAAATACTTTGGATCTTTCCAGATGTGACTTAGTTAACACAGGATAGGAGAAGAAATTTTCTGATAATGAGGAAAGAAGTGAAGGATTTGGGTGCCACATTATCTTACCTGTACAAATGTCTTGTGTGACCTGGAGGGATGAAATATATATTTTATTTTTCCTTTCTGAACAATTACTTGCTTTCATAGATATGAAGCAGATCATCCAAAGTTGAAGCATGGTTTAATAAAGAATGATGGCAGTCACCTGCTAGGACTTTTTCCTATTATAATGTTTCAGTTCTTTTTCCCTTTAATTTTCTTACTTCCTACTCATATTTCATTGTGGTCTAAGGCAGAAAATATGTTTCCCTTAATAATAGTATAATTTTTAAGTTGTTTATAATAAACAACTTAAGCAACCTCTTTCAGTTTCTATTTTTTTTAATTTTTATTTATGCATTTCAAAAACTTTTTACAAGATTAAATCTTGAACAAGAAACATAGAAATATGATTACTTCTAGGTTTCTTGTTCAAGATTTAATCTTGTAAAAAAATTTGAATTGCAGAAATAAAAATAAAAAAAAGAAACTGAAAGAGGTTGCTATAGTGCTACATGCCCCAGTGTGTGAGCTTTTGCAGAGAAAGAAAGCTTTGAAATCCAACATTAGCTGAGGTACCATGTGATGGAGGTATTGCTATGGCAACCCAGATTTTTTGTACTGAGCAGCAGAACAGAAAAACATTTCAGACCCATATTGTTTTGCTCTTAATATTTCACAGAAACAGCTTATTCTTTCAGGTGAATCTATGTATTGTATAATACGTCTGTAAACCCTCGTACACAATTTGTATTCTTTCCTAGAAATGAACCTTTCTTGATTTATTAACAGGAAGAACATTGGTTCTGCTGTCCCATTTTAAATAATTTATATTTGGTGAATACATTAAATATTTAATTGCTTCTTTTAATTTAATATATGGGGGGGGGGGTTGTTTTTGTTTTGTTTGTTTTTTAGGTGGAGAAGGGGTTTGTAAAGGTTGCTTGGAAGCTGTAATGTTTTCTAGTCCTGCGTTCACATTTCTTATCTGATTTATGATTCCATTAATCATATGTTCTTTCTCATTTTTAGAAATGGCAGCATACATATCCTAGAAATGTGATTTGGACAACTGAATACTTGAACAAAGTATCAGTTTGTAAGCTAGGGCATTCAAACTCCAAAGCTTGGTCCGAAAAACTCCTAAATTTGGTCTATTGGGTTAAAATCCCCCCCCCCCCCCCATTCTCTGCACAGACTTAAACAGACATAAGGGAGAACTGAAGATGTTCTTGTGCCATGGGTATAATTTAGCTGGACAAATCCAGTCAGCCCATATACTTGTCCTATAATTATTGACATAACTATATCCAGATAACTTTAACTGAGCTATAGTGGAATTAGAAAAGGTAGAGAGAAGGGCGAAGAAAATGATAAAGGGGATGAGATGACTTCCCTATGAGGACAGGCTAAAATGGCTAGGGCTCTTCAGCTTGGAGAAAAGGCGGCTGAGGGGTGATATGATAGAGGTCTATAATGAGTGGAGTGGAATGGGTAGACGTGAATCACTTGTTTACTCTATCCAAAAATACTAGGACTAGGGGGCAAGCAATGATGCTTCAAAGTAGTAACTTAAAATGAATCAGAAAAAATATTTCTTCACTCAACATGTAATTAAAATCTGGAATCTGTTGCTGGAGAATGTAGTAAAAGCAGTTAGCTTAGCGGGGTTTAAAAAAGGTTTGGACAGCTTCCTAAAGTAAAAGTCCATAGACCATTATTAACATGGACTTGGGGAAAATCCATTGTTTGTTTCTAGGATAAGCAGTATAAAATGTATTATACTGTTTTGGGATCTAGCCAGGTGCTTGTGACCTGGATTGGCCACTGTTGGAAACAGGATGTTGGACTTGATGGACCTTTGGTCTGTCCCAGTATGGCAATACTTATGAATTTGGCACTGTGCACGTAGATGTAAGCGCATGCATTTACGCCAGCTTTTCACTGGCATAAATGGATGCGCCTAAGTGCATCTAGATTTAGGCGCATCTAATAGAATACACCTAGGCATTTCTATTAGATGTACCTAATTCTAGGCGCGCGTTATAGAATCTAGCCCTTAGCACTCATCAACCCACATGAACCCTGGTGTAAATGCTGGCAGGCAACCAATGGCATTTGGGTGCATGAATGACCCTATTCTACAACACTGCATCTAAATTTTGGGAAAGCCCCTGACCTGCCCATCTCCTTTCCTGGTCCTCTCCTCTTTTGAGTTGTGCGCAAGACAAGTCAGGAGTGCAGTGTTATAAAATAACACATAGGTAGAGCCAGATGTAAGTCCTAATTAGTGCCAATTAACATCAATAATTGATTGTTAATAACTTATTAACTAATTAGTTTGCATGCAGATCTGGGATCCACACCCAAAATTGGGTGACCTTTATAGAATCCAGGGGTGTGTGCACATAGTCCACACTCTTTCCCTAAGTACATGTATATGGAAACCTTCAGCATAGAGTGCACACTATGGGGTCCTTTTACTAAGGTGTGCTGAAAAATAGCTTATGGTAGTGTAGGCGTGGGTTTTGGGCACACACCGATCCATTTTTTTAGCTCGCCTGTAAAAAAGGCCTTTTTTGCCAAATTTGGACCGTGCAGCAAAATCAAAATTGCCATGCATCCATTTTGGGTCTGAGACCTTACCGCCAGCCATTGACCTAGCGGTAAAGAATCTGGGTGTTAATGACCTACGCGCATCAAATGCTACTTGGCACGCATCCATTACGCACGCCTGAAAATAAAAAATATTTTTCAGATATGTGTATCGGACGCACTCCAAAAATGAAATTACCATAAAAGCCACGTGGTAGTCAGGCGGTAACTCCATTTTGGCACACATTGGGCGTGCATAGACGCTTACGCGGCTTAGTAAAAGGGCCTATATGTGAAAATGGTGCACATTCTTTAAAGAAGGTGCACATTATCATGTATATTGACTCTAATTCTATATATAGTCATCAAATTTGCATATACACCTAAATTATGTATGAAACTCAATACCACAAAGAGGGAAATTCAAATTACTTATGTCAAATACTAATCAACAAGTTTGAACCTAATATACTTTGTAATGGAATTCCCAAACACTCCCACTACTTTCAAGATGAAAACAATATGTAAATACTTACACACAGAACCTCAAACTTCCCAGTAGGGAAAGTACCAAAGGCACAAGCAAGTCCTCTACTCTTCAAAGGGAACAAGATAATATCATTGGTTCTTATTGATAAAGGATAAGAGGGAAAAAGAAACACCCGGAAAAACTCCACTTCAGGGAGAAAACCTGGGTGGTCAAAAAAAACCTCAATTCCAAATAGTAAGGGACAGATGGGAAGTCAGTTACATAGTAACGAAATCTTGGAAAACACCCTAACCAAACTATAATGTTATAAGAAGAGAGTATTCTGACGTCTACTGCACTGAAAAAATTTTCATCTTGGGAGTGGGAGTGTTTGGGAATTCCATTCCAAAATATATTAGGTTCAAACTTGTTTTTTGATTAGTACTTGACCTAAATTATGTATGCAATTTAATTGCTTAACGACCCAATTAGCACTGATAATTGGGGTCTAACAATCAATTATTGGTGCTAATTGGCAATAATTGACATTTACGTGCACATCTTTATAATAGAGTAAATTTTTCCATCTGGAACCAAAAGAGTGTGTGGGAGGGGCATGTGCAGGTCAGGGGCATTTCTAGGATTTGTTTTCAGTGTTATAGAATTCAGGAGATCTATACCTAAATTATGCACAGGGATTTACACCAGGCTTCAGTCCACTGGGGTGTGGCTTGATAAAAGAGGCTCTAAGGGGTCCTTTTACAAAGCCACAGTAAAAAGGGGCCTGCAGTAGTGTAGGTGAGTTTTTTACCGCAACTGGGAAAAAGGCTATTTTTTAAAGGGCCAGGAAATAGGCATATGCTAATATGAAAACTAGCATGCTGCTATTTATGGCCTGAGTCCTTACTGCTACCTGTTGACATAGCAGTAAGGGCTCACACGATACCCACATAGTAACCACATAGTAACATGACACGTTGCCGGCTATCGCTGGGAACGCCTCCTGCAGTAAAAAAACAGAAAATTATTTTCTACTGTGGGATTCAGTGCATGCCAAACTCAGAATTACTTCCAGGCGCAAGCACTATCCCAGTGGTAATGCCGATTGGGCATGCACTACCTGCACGTTAGCCCTCCCGTGCCTTTGTAAAAGGGTCCCTAACCAGCTTATTTTCGAAGGAGAAGGGCGCCCATCTTCCGACACCAATCGTGAGATGGGCGTCCTTCTCCTAAGGGCGCCCAAATCAGTATAATCGAAAGCTGATTTTGGCCGTCCTCAACTGCTTTCCATCGCAGGGACGGCCAAAGTTCAAGGGGGCGTGTCGGTAGTGTACCGAAGGCGGGACGGGTGCATGGTTAACAGATGGGCGTCCTCGGCCGATAATGGATAAAGAAGGGCGTCCCTGATGAGCATTTGGCCGACTTTACTTGGTCCCTTTTTGTTCATGACCAAGCCTCAAAAAGGTGCCCGAACTGACCAGATGACCACCGGAGGGAATCGGGGATCACCTCCCCTTACTCCCCCAGTGGTCACCAACCCCCTCCCACCCAAAAAAACTAATCAAAAAACATTTTTCCAGCCTCTATGCCAGCCTCAAATGTCATACCCAGCTCCATCACAGCAGTATGCAGGTCCCTGGAGCAGTTTTTAGTGGGTACTGCAGTGCACTTCAGGCAGGCGGACCCAGGCCCATCCCCCCCCCCCCCCACCTGTTACACTTGTGGTGGTAAATGGGAGCCCTCCAAAACCCACCCGAAACCCACTGTACCCACATCTAGGTGCCCGCGTTACTCTTTAAGGGCTATGGTAGTGTTGTACAGTTGTGGATAGTGGATTTTGGGGGGCTCAGCACCCAAGGTAAGAGAGCTATGCACCTGGGATCAATTTGTGAAGTCCACTGCAGTGCCCCCTAGGGTGCCTGGTTGGTGTCCTGGCATGTGAGAGGGGACCAGTGCACTACGAATGCTGGCTCCTCCCACGACCAAATGGCTTGGATTTGGCCATTTTTGAGATGGCTGTCCTCGGTTTCCATTATCGGTGAAAACCGAGGTCAGCCATCTCTAAGGTTGGCGATCTCAACATTTCAGTCGACCTAAATGTTGAGATTTGGCCGTCCCTGACCGTATTATTGAAACAAAAGATGGATGCCCATCTTTTGTTTCGATAATACAGGATGCCCCGCCCCTTCACCGGAGTGCCCTTAAAGATGGGCGCCCAGTTCGATTATGCCCCTCTAAGCTATCTATCTTAACCATGTTACATTATAATTTTGTTAAGAGACAATAAGATAAGTCATTTGTTTAGAAATGTTTGACTAAAATGAAGTACTTTAATAAAAAACAAAAAAATGCAAGATTGTTGTTTTTTATTCCCCCTCCCCCATTTCTAATTTCCGGCCCCAAAAGGATTAGAAATTGAAATATAGCTATTGTCTTATACTGAGAGGATATCAGTGCTGGAGAGTCAGTGCTTAGCATTTACCACATTCATAATATAATGTTCCGGAGCTGCCATATCATTTCAACCATCCACCTCAGCACATGTAGAACGGGAAACCACATGTAATCTGTTCACTGAAAATGATACAGGTCCTTCAAGGAACATTTGCTATCCACCTACTGCACATAATCAAAGTCAGGCTGCTGTGAGCATCTGCTACAAGTGCTCTACAAATATATTGAACCTAAAACAAGGGGAACTGAGTGTTCAAAAAACAATTGGTTTCACCGCAAAGGCTCTGCTACAAAGTGAGTTTTAATCTAGATTTTACAACAGAATAAGAATTAACATTACTTCAATAGAGTGATGCTTCTGTCTGAGGAGATAATGCCTACAAACTGGTGCCTCTGTTTAGAGGAGTCAACGCCAAGTGCTGGGCACCAGTTCTATAATGGCATCTGAGCGCCAGGATACCATTATAGAATGTTAGGGTAAGTTGGCATGGTTGTGCCTGAGTTCAGGTGTGACCATTTTTGCCATATCAATGCAGATTCAAATGTGCACTCCTACATTCAACAAGTGATGCACGTGGAGGGGCATAATCGAATGCGAACACCTATCTCCATGGCCGTCTATGTCCGAAAACGGGTACGTGAAGAGGTGGGACAGACCGTATTTTCGAAAAAATGGACGTTTTTCAGCTGGGCGTTTGTTTTTTTTAGCGATAATGGAAACTAAAAACGCCCAGCTCAAAAACGTCCTAATCCGAGCCATTTGGTCGTGGGAGGGGCCACGATTCGTAGTACACTCACCCCCCTGACATGCCAGGACACCAACTGGGCACCCTAGAGGTCAGTGCGGTGGACTTCTGACAACGCTCCCACATGCATAGCTCCCTGACTACGGGTGCTGAGCCCCCAACCCCCTCCCCCAAAACCCACTACCCACAAATGTACAACACTACCATAGCTCTTAGGGGTGAAGGGGGCACCTACATGTGGGTACAGTGGGTTTTGCAGACCTCCCATTTACCAGCACAAGTGTTACAGGTAGGGGGGGATGGGCCTGGGTCCGCCTGGCTGAAGTGCACTGTGGTACCCACTAAAAGTGCTCCAAGGACCTGCATATACGCAGGCCTCTAGGACTTGTTGCTGCTATATAACATTGGCACACCAGTTGACACCTGAAGACTAATCTCTCCGAAAACGTCCTTTATTGGAATAAGCACGCTTACTCACAGTTAACTGCAGATCAGAGGTTGTGCCCCACTGGCAACGAGTCTCCCTGGTACTGAGATGAGCAGTAGGTCAGAGCTGGCAGAATGGTGTACAATGCCCTCTTTCAGCCACATTCAAGGTAAGAACTAAGTTCTGTAATGTCGCTAACACGTGAAAGGGATCTAAAACTGGCTTACAAAAATGGCCACTACCTCATGGACTACCGGAAACAAAACAGGGCACACTCTGACCCAGTAAGCAGGGGGAAAAGCACCATGGGAGTAGAGCCTACCAACTACCAACATCGTGAGCATTTGCCACAAGCTAGTGGAATCATGGAGCCCAATACCCTACACCCACCACAATGCATTGCTGATGTGACTCTGCAGTGTGCATAACAGAAAAGGTGTCACACTCACCCGAGAGCCACATCAGAACCAGGGAAAGGCTGTCACAGGATAGAACACATTCTGCTGTCATGGAGGTGGGTACGGCATTTGAGGCTGGCATAGAGGCTGGAAAAAAAGTTTGTAAAGTGTTTTTTTTTTGGTGGGAGGGGGTTAGTGACCACTGGGGGAGTCCGGGGAGGTCATCCCCGATTCCCTCCAGTGGTCATCTGGTCAGTTGGGGCACTTTTTTGGGACTTCTTCGTGAAAAAAAGGTCCAAAAAAAGTGACCCAAAATCGCGGTAAAATCGCCTTTTTTCTGATTATCAGCTAAAGACGCCCATCTCTGCTCGGCCGATAACCATGCCCCAGTTCTGCCTTCACCACGCCTCCAACACGCCCCTGTCAACTTTACCCATTTCCGCGACAGATTGCAGTTGGAAACGCCCAAAATCGGCTTTCGATTATACCGATTTGGCCGCCCACGGGAGAAAGACGCCCATCTCCAGATTTGGGTCGCAATATAGGCGTTTTTCTCTTTCGATTATAAGCTGGATAGTATTCTATTCTATATAGGAGAAGGAAGAGATAGTGGATGATATAGATGGGCAGACTGGATGGATCATATAGCCTTTATCTTCCACCAATCCCTGTGTCACTTAAAAACATGCCCATGGCTCAACCATGTTCCACCCACATATATCACCCTGCAGTTAGGTGCTACCTTATAGAATGGCGCTAGTACACTTTCAAGCTTAATTACCAATTATTGGTGTCTATGATGCACATAAGTGGCGCATACTTCTAGACACCAATTTATAGAATTAGCTCCTAAATGCTTAGAGTTCAGTTGGATGAAACTTCTAGACTCCTGTCCTCTGACATAACAATGTGAAAATACTCTACAGTGGCACCAGGTTGGTTAGGAGGCCAACAGAGGTCCTCATAAAGATTAATAGGGAACTATGCAAAATATTGCTAATTTTGAAATTGTCCATTTTTTGTGTTTGTACAGTTGTTTGTTATGGTGGTCTTGTTTGGAAATTTTATTGGATCAGGCTGTAGCTTCTGACTCACTGAAACTGAAGAATCAATTGAGGACATTTAAGCTATCATTGAGACAGGGCTGCAGAAATAGAAAGGTAAAGGAGACACATCTACATAGATGTTCCCCCTCTTCTCACCACCACAAAGCACACATGCTCTAATACTATGGTCCTTGCATATGCTACACATCTCATATTGATGAAATTCAGTATTTCCATCCTGATACTGTACCTCAGGGGGTTGATCTTGTAATTAGGCTCAAAAGACTCAAACATATGAGTAACTGCCCATCTCTGAGGCCACTGTTCTGCTGCCTAGAACTTCTGCTGTCTGCTACTGAACTCATAAAATGAATTGAAGAGATCACACACCTGGATGTCATAGACCAGGGACTTAACCAGTAATACAAGAACAAGAGAATATGTTGTTTATGTTTACTTAAAACTTAATAACCTGCCAATTCTGTAACAGGTCTCAGCAGTTTACAAACTAATAAAATCAAAATCTTTAGAAAAGAATGCCATAACTTGTAAGACAGAGAAAAGCATACACACAGCATTCAAAACAAAAGGGTACAGCAGATTCCTATTTTCACTTCTGACTATAAGAGTGTTGAAGAACCACTAGATCCATCAGTCACCAAAGTCAATTGAATACCAAAAGTCAATTTAAAAAAAATGTGCTTTAAGAAGAACTTTAAATCTGGGAAATAACTCTGCTCGCAGATAAGGGGGCAAGTTGTTCCAAAGGGAGGGTGCAAGAAAGAAGTAGGTTGAGTGACGAATAGACTCATAGTGGGCAAGTTTGGGTGATGGAAAGACCAGACGATGGGAGTCCAAAGACCATAACACATGTGAAAGTGTAGGGAATTGTGAAAGAAGCAAAATAGGAAGGAGAACCCAAGTGCAGAGACCTGTGAGCAAGACACAAAATTTTAAACCAGCATCCATAACGATTGGATAAGAAGGGGTGAAACGTGATCCCACTATTTAGTATGACAAAGAAAACATGCAGCTGAGTTGTGGAGTGTTTGGAGATGACGAGGAAGGTAAGATGGGAATCAGAGAAAAAAAGGACAAGAACATCTTAAGCATTTAATATAGTTACTATTGTGAGTCATGAGTACACTTAGCAGAAGAAGGTTAGAATGTAAATGAAATTACAGTAATCAATTTGAGTGATCACGAAGTCATGGATAAGAGTGTGGAGTGAAGTGAGAAGTCAAAAAATCTAATAGAATGCAAACAACTGAGCCAAAAGAATCCTTTCTTAATGATCTGGGAAACTTGATGGGTGAATGTTAGTCTGAAATCAAAAGTTATTCCAAGGTAGTGTAATACGCCCAAAGGGGAAATTAGGATGTTGAACAGATTGAGCGGAATAGATGGAGCAGAGAGAGCTCTGGTTATCCAACAGGCTGTCATTTTGGAAAGATTAAGTACCATCTTATGATCGGATAGTCCATACACTAATTCATAAGATTATATATGGAGAATCCCCTAACTACATGAATAACCTCCCAACCAGAATCAGATCAATGTCTTCTCGCACTTACCTCAATTTACACCTTCCCAACTGCAAAGGTATTAAATACAAAACCTCCTATGCATCCAGTTTCTCCTTTTTGGGCAGCCAGCTTTGGAAAACTCTACCAAGATCCATCCGAATAATCAACGACCATGTACCCTTCAGAAACATGCTGAAGACCCATCTCTTCAAGAAAGCTTACCCCAATGACCCAACTTAACTTTTTAGCCCCTCACATGATTCTTGTCCTGATGACTATTATACCTTAGACCATCAGGCTTATTTTCAAAAGTGATCGCCGGTGATCTTCCGACATAAATCGGGAGATGGCCGGCGATCTCACAAAAGCGGCAAAATCAGTATAATCGAAAGCTGCTTTTTGACACCATCGCCACTTTCCGGTCGCCACGCCAGTGAAAGTTCAAGGGGGCGTGTCGGCGGCAAAGCAAAGGCGGGACATGGGCGGGCGTGGGCGTGGCTACCAGATGGACGGCTTTTGCGGATAATGGAAAAAAAAGTGGCGTTGATCAGTATTTCGCTGGGTTTACTTGGTCCTTTAATTTTCACGACCAAGCCCCAAAAAGGTGCCCCAATTGACCAGATGACCACCAGAGGGAATGGGGGATGACCTCCCCATACTCCCCCAGTGGTCACCAACCCCCTCCCACACTAAAAAAATAAAAATAAAAACCTTTTTCGCCAGCCTGTATGCCAGCCTCAAATGTCATACCCAGCTCTCTGACAGCAGTATGCAAGTCCATGGAGCAGTTTTTAATGGGTGCAGTGCATTTCAGGCAGGCAGACTCAAGTCCATCCCCCCCACCTGTTACACTTGTGATACTAAGTGTTGAGCCCTCCAAACCCCCCCCCAAAACCCACTGTACCCACATGTAGGTGCCCCCCTTCACCCATAAGGACTATGGTAGTGGTGTACAGTTGTGGGGAGTGGGTTTTGGGGGGCTCAGCACCCAAGGGAAGGGAGCTATGCACCTGGGAGGTATTTGTATATTTTTTAAACATTTTTAGAAGTGCCCCCTAGGGTGCCCAGTTGCTGTCCTGGCATGTGAGGGGGACCAGTGCACTACAAATGCTGGCTCCTCCCAGGACCAAAAGCCTCGGATTTCGCTGGGTTTGAGATTGCCGGCATTTTTTTCCATTGTTGCTGGAAAAACAAAACCGGCCATCTCAAACCCGGCGAACTCTGGCATTTGGCCGGGCTAAACCGTATTATCGAAAAAAAAGATGGCCGGCCATCTTTTTCGAAAATATGGTTCTGGCCAGCTGTTGCACCGCCGTCAAAATAGATTGCCAGCGATCTATTTCACCAGCGATGTTCGATTATGCCCCTCCACGTCTCCCAATCTCCTTACGCTCATCCCCCAATCCTGTCTTCTCCATTCTTCCTACTCCTTATCTCTCCCAATCTCCTTTACTTTTGCACATCTTTGTTTACCTCTCCACGTTCAATTTACATATCCTTAAAACCCTATTATTACTATGTTTACTACAATTTGCAATATTCTCATTCAAAACTTGTAATTCTATTTACTATTTAAGCAGCATTGAACCTGCTATGTGTGGGAAAGTGCGGGTACAAATGTAATAAATAACCAAGCTGAAAGAAGAAGAAAACAGGATTGTAATCGAGAGAGGTCTGGAGCTGTGGGGTGAACTGGGTAAATCAAGAGGATATAATCTGCACAAATGAAAAATTTATTATTTGAGTTTTGAATAAGCATGGCCAAAGGACTAAGAAAAATATTGAACAACAGTTGTGAGAGCACAGAACCCTGGGGAACACCATAGTGCAGGGTCCTAGGGGTAGAGACAGAGATACCTGAAGAAACCAAGAAGTGTCTGTTCATGAGAAAAGAGGAGAACAGTGCAACACAGAATCTGAAATGCCAATCGAATGTAGATGGGACAAGAGTAAAGTGTGATCCACTAAATCAAATGCAACTGAAAGATCTAAGGAAATAAGGAGAACCACTAACCAAGAATCTAGAAATGAATGGAACTTACTATTTAAAACTGTAACTGTGGTTTCAGTGCTTTGCAGTACACGAAACTCCATTTGCCTAGGGTGCAGAATAAAATGACTGTCTGTAAACTGCACTGATTAAAGACAACTTTTTCAGCAATTTTAGAAAGAATATTGAGTTTGGATACTGGGCAATAGTGTTCTGTAAGGGAAGGGTCGAGTGAGAGTTATTTTTAGGATAGGTTTAACAATTGACTGTTTCCATGAAGCTGGGCTTAAACCAGAAGAGAGATTTAGATTGACCAAATGTAGGCCCGGGGAAGGAGCCCATCCTTATCAATTTTTATCCAAGGGGAGGGGCTAGGACCTAGTAAAGAGGTGGTGAGCCACATAGATAAAACCAACTTAGACAATTCTGTAAGTGAAGGCTGAGAAAAGGAAGACCAGGAACCCGCAGTAGAAAGTTAGGCATGGCTACAAGACTGACTAACATGTAAAGAAGTGACTGGCACTACAGAAGGAGCAGAAGCTGAAGCCTAGAGTGAAGAAATTTTATTTAAAAAGTGTGAAGCTAATAGATCTACATCTGGAAGACTCCCGAGACTGTGTGGGAGCACCAGAACTAATAAGATGAGAGATAATAGAAAATAGAGACTTGGCATGATTATTATATTGAATAAATCTAACAAATGTAATACATCTTTGAATAAAGTTAAGATTTGGAAGTCATTTAGAATTCTATATTTTGCCAATGTCCTATTTTGCTGTAGAAAAGGCAAACTGGACCAGTATTTGGCGATAAATGGAAAGGAGGATTTTTTTTTTTTACATTAGTGATGATCAACAAGGATTTTCTTGAGGTGAAAAATTGATAATTAAAAACTCATGTTGATTTTAAAGAGATGCATGATTTCACAGCAATCTGTATAGGAAATTTGCACAAAGAAGCCAGGCAGAGGGAAATATTTTATTAGTCATGTTGTCAAGGTTGCCTGGTTGAATAGGGTTATAAGAAATGTAACAGCACATCATACAAGTTCCACCTGCAGATCCTTAAAAAATATCCTTTGTGTACTGATTGAATCAATATTCTTTTTTAGGTAGATCTATTTCCAACCCTTTCCCCTAGCACTCTGCTCTTTCTTGCCTAAGGCACCCCTAGGTCTTAATTAACCTGCTGAGTCTCTCATTGTACATTCAGTAAGCTATGAAAGTGAAGTCTATTTAATGAAAGATTCACTTTCTAACCTGATTTAATCACCTAGAAGCAAGGTATAGGCCACACATTAACAGTCATAAATCCCAAACACTGACATAGTCCGCTGTTGAAAAATAAAAATTATGAGAATTTGCTTTTATATCAATTTAACCACTCTAAAAGTTCAATTAGACCCATTCCACACTGTTTAATATTTTGCACAGACAGTAATGATCAGAAATTATACTAGTTCCTCTACATTCAATTCCCCTGAACCCTAGAAGCAGCTGTATTACAAAGTCAAAATTATTTCACATGGGTTGGAATTGGATAAAAGATGCTAACCTATATGATATCATAGAATACTTTATTACTTTTATTGATGGAAAAACCTGCCTTAAATAAACATTATTAAATGAATTATTAAATTTGTTTTTTTTTTCAGGGGGGGGGGGGGGGTTGCCAGGTTCTTGAAGCCTGGATTGGCTGCTGTCGGAGACAGGATGCTGGGCTTGATGGACCCTTGGTCTTTTCCCAGTATGGCGGTACTTATGTACTTATGTAAAACACTTGCTCCAGTTTACCTAAAGAACTACAGAGACAGAGGCAGGCTATTCCATCAATAAAGGTAGAAAAATGATTTAGTTGCCTAATTATACCAAAGCTGGCCAGGTTAGCTGTAGAGTGAGTCTTATGCCAAAAGTCATTCTAATTGATACAATTGCTTTTTCAAAAGGCTCAGGTCCTGGTGATACCACGGTAGGGTTGCTTAAATCTCACAGTGTACCTCTACAGGGGAGCTACTCTATCAAAAGTGAATTGTAAAGTAGTATCTTATATGTGCGCCCAGAGAGTCAAAGGTAAAGAATCAAAGCCATCCAGGAAACAGTCACAGTGTGTGATAAGTGTCTGTGTCAAGCATGTCCAACTCTCTGAACTTCAAGAAAGAGGAGCAGGAAAGGCTAGAGAAGGTAGAACTAAGAAACCATGGTATAGATATAAAGAAGTGATCAGATCAATGGACAGGTATATTAACAAGCTATATATTGAGGAGTTGCAATTATTAGAGATGATGAGAAGATCTAATGTGTGGCCAGCAGATCACTAGTTGAGTTAATCCAGCATCACATACAAAAGAAAGAAAGCCCTGTGCTATGGTATTGCAACGATCAACTATGTAAACATTGGACTCCCTCAGGAGAATAAGAATAGAAGACTCCAAGTGTTGCATTGATAGTAAACCATAGGGATACTGTAAGGAGAGCATGGGTATGGGAGACGCTGGTAGATCATAAGTAAGTCTAACAGTTGGGAAACCTTTTAAGCTAAAGGACAAACCTTCAACTGCAGGTGAGGAATGTGATTTTAAGGGACTTGATATACTGCCTTCCTGTGGTTTTTGCCACTACATTCAAAGAGGTTTACATAGTGAAAGCTTGGCTCTTCAACCAGTGGAGTGGAGGAGTGGCCTAGTGGTTAGGGTGGTGGACTTTGGTCCTGAGGAACTGAGTTCGATTCCCAGCACAGACAGCTCCTTGTGACTGTGGGCAAGTCACTTAACCCTCCATTGCCTGCCATATTGAGCCTGCCATGAGTGGGGTACAAATGTAACAAAAAAAACTAGGCTTTTAATGGAAGAAATAACTAACATGTCAGTCTCATTCACACAAAGGGCCGCTGAGAGACTGGGGCCCAGGGCAAGGACGCCCCCCCCCCCAATCCCTACTACTGTCGCCTCCTTCTTCTGCTCCCAGGCCGCTGGCGCTGCAGTCCCCAGTCTCACCTGCCCGCCCTCGGTTCCGTCGATAGCCCCCCTCCATCCACCACTGTGACCAGGCCCCCTGCATTCAAATCAGCAGCACCTCACCTCCATTTGAAAATGGCAGATCGCCTCCCTTTGGGCTTTCTCTCACTGTGTCCCGCCCTCATCACTTCCTGTTTCTGTAAGGGTGGGGCACAGTGAGGGAGGGCCCAAAGGCAGGCAATTTGAATGCAGGGGGCCCGGTCACGGTGGCAGACAGAGGGGGGCTATCGACTGAGCCGAGGGTGGGCAGGTGAGACCGGGGACTGCAGCGCCGGCAGCCTGGGAGCAGGAGAAGTAGAGAAACCCCAGCACCGGGCCATCCCTTGAAGGCCTGGGCCTGAGGAATTTTGTCCCCCCTGCCTCCCCCTCTCGGCGGCCCTGCTCACACACACAAGGAGTGACTCGGGCTGCACATACTGCAGCGGGACAGGTTTATCCACTCCTACCCTAGCTGAGATAATATTTATCCATCTCTCTGACCTCATGTGCAACTTTCTTCAAATTAATCACCTTACTTTCTAACTCTTCTTACTTTCTTACTCATCTATATGTTACAACTTTGCCTTACCCTTCACTATCAATTATAATGTTCCATTACGTATTGTGTTGGCATTGCAAGTAGTATACCATACCACACTTTATATTGTTAGTTCAATATTTTTCTGCTGTAATTGTCTATTGCTCATGTTTGATCTATTCTTACTGTACACTGCCTTCAGTGAATTCCTTCAAAAAGGAGGTAAATAAATCCTAATAAATAAATAAATTAAATAAATAAATAAATAAATAAATATACAGGTACTTATTTGTACCTGGGGCAATGGAGGGTTAAGTGACTTGCCCACAATCACAAGGAGCTGCAATAGGAATTGAACGCAGTTCCCCAGGATCAAAGACTGCTGCACTAGCCAATAGGCTACTCCTCCATAGATTTTCGGCATATATTACTGCCAGATCACCATCTGTTTTGTACTCAAGGTTCGAATATATAAAGAGATAACATAGGGGCAGGGGGAGACATGGTTTATATAAAATAGGTAAGCATCAGAAATCCAGGTTTCTGTTAATTATTTATTTACAAAAAATTATAATCCGCCCATCCAAAAATGTTAGGCAAAGCATATCTAACTTAGAATATTCAACAAGATTTATAATTAGATGGGCTTTTCGACACAGAGAATGAGCATTTAAGAATCCAATTTTCAGAGAGGAGACAGTGGAAAGATACAGTAGGATGGGAGATTCCCAGAATATATTCACAGGTACCAAGATTGAAAGCGTTACCCACCTATAGGTGGAACGGAGTACAGCATAAGGATATCTGTGAGCCCCCTAATACTGGTAACTGAAAAACAAAAGTGGCATTGATAAGGTCCAGAAAGAAAAGATATTAAAAATATTGTCATAGGGATGTGCAGCTCATATTCTGCCCTCAGGAGGCACTCCTTCACTACATGCTGCTAGTGATGTTACCTCCACAGGTGCGTGGATGGGCAGGGCTGAACTGTGACCAAAACAGGCTGAGGCAGGACACAAAGCCTCAGGAATCAAAATAATACATGGTAGATTCTTTCCGAGTTGTTAAACCTTTCAAGGTAATTGTCAAAGGGATTATCCATGGTAATATAAGGAAGCCCCCTTTGAAATTGCCAGCATTGCTCTATGGATAACAGTATGCACACCATCAACCATGCATGCAGTTCTGGAATGGTGAAAAAGGTGTGAGGGGGTTCTAGGAGAGGTGGGGTAATTTTGAAATCTGTGCTTACTGTCTATCCCTTTACTTTTTATAGTTTGTACTGGCACTGGCAGCCATGAATTTTAAAAGGGAAGCTCCCCTGAGTATTTGCTTTAAAAATCAGCTTGCAGGCTTAGAGGTTCAAAATATCCATGGGCCTGCAGCCTCCCTCTATTCACTCAAAATGTCCTCTCCATCATCCCAATAAACCTGTGTGGTCTAGACAGTTCAAGTACAACAGAGCCTCTAAGTAATTCTGATTGTGTCCAAGGCCTACAATTAATCCAGCTTTAAATATGGCCTACTAGAATTCTGGCATGAATGACATTACAGACTAAACAAGTGCAAAAGGAAATGATGCTGTTGCTAACAAAACTGTGGCTCGAGTTTCAATGAAGTTATGAATTACTTTAAAAACTTTTTGGTGCAATATTCTAACTCTCATTGTCTGCGTTAAGCCCGGATATTCAATGCTGGACTGTTTCCAGTGACTGGCATTGAGTATCTGGGTTATTTTGGGCCGGTTTGAAGATAACTGGCTAAGTTGATATTCAGACTTAGCTGGTTATCCTCAAACTGATCAAAGATATTCCAGAGTTTGACTTGGCCAAATATGGCCACTAAACCTGCTTTAAAAATTGATGGATAGCCGGTTATCTCATGCAGTATAACTGTCTAAATGCTAGCCGCTAACTGATAACTGGTTAAGTGCTATTTAACCAGTCATCTGCCATTTTGACCGGTTAAATAACGCTGAATATCAAGCGGTTTAAATCTATTTAGGGGCCCTTTTGCTAAGCTGCACTATGAAATGAGTTTGGTGCGTTCATATGGGGGACTTTCCAGTGTGCAAAGCCCATTTCAATCTTGGCCATCCAAAAAGGGCTTTTTCTATTTGTTTCATTTCTGGCTGTGTGTTAATGTTAGCATTATCACGCTGCCATTAAAAACAAATTACCACGGGAGCACTTACGCCTCTTATTTAGGAGACGCTAAGGGCTGCCAGGTTATGGACACACTAACCAGTCAATGTAACAGTAATGTCAGCTTTCTAGCTGATTAGCGCATCCACGCCCATTCTCCACCCCTGACACGGCCCCTCCAAAAATGTTTTAAAACAATTAGCATAAACTTGGTGTCAGATGGCAAAACTAACATAGATTGCTTTAGCGCATCCCGCGTTAGGTCATTTTTCATGCGTCGGGCATAGTGCATAATGCAGCTCAGTGAAAGGGCCCCTTAAATTGATAACGATGAGTCACTCTTTGTCATGCGTGATTTATGCATGATGCACAGAACACATAAGAAACCATTTTCTTTTTATAGATTCATGATCTGGCTCTATGATTTGGTACCATAAAATGGGAATCAGAAAAAAAAGGGCAAGAACCATCTTAAGCATTTAATAAAGTTACTATTGTGAGTCATGTACACTTAGCAGACAGTCAGAATCCTCTATCAATGTTTCCTAAGCAATTTCTTGATATCTACCCTTAGATTATATTGCTTGAGGATTTGTAGCCATTCCAGGTAACAGAAAATCAATACATCTGATGAATTAGAGCCACTAGACAATAGACAGAATAGAAACTAATGAAAAGTATATTGCATTTTATCATTATGTAGGTAATAAAATGATTTTATGAAGAGGCTGCTCATATATCTATGATTTTTTTCATGATGTATTGTCTATACTTAAATACAGTTTGCAATTTGCATCATTTTGAATAACATAGCAACAAACTTATAAAAAGTTTGAAAAAATAAGGAGGTATTAAAGACATAAAACCAGGCAAAATCAGTGTCCAGATTCATATACCCCATAATTATGTAAGAGGGCACCTGCTTTTACAAGTCACTTGGGTGCATGAGGGTACAGAATACTGCCACGAATGTAAGTGGCAGCAAAATACCTAAGCACTATTCCGTGAGGGTGCATTTACGTGGTGTAGTGCATGAATACTAATGAGCTGTTCACATGGACAGGTCTGTAAGCTATGTGCCTTCACCACGTTTAGGTCCCTGCAGTTATACCCGTCTATGGCTGGTATAAATGGAGGCACCTAAATGTTTATATCTATTCTGCGATTTCTATCCCACTTTTAAATTGCAATTCAAAGCAGATCACAGAGCAAAGAGACATCCCAACTGGACAGAATCTCTTTAAAATCAATAAGCCAATCATAATAAAAAAATATCCATCTAAGTCAATTTTATAAAATATAACATTAAGAAACAAATATATTTTTAAAGTCTATAAAATAATGAGTGGAGTTGAACGGGTAGATGTGAAGTGTCTGTTCACGCTTTCCAAAAATACTAGGACTAGGGGGCATGCGATGAAGCTACAATGTAGTAAATTTAAAATGAATCGGAGAAAATGTTTCTTCACTCAACATGTAATTAAACTCTGGAATTTATTGCCAGAGAATATGGTAAAGGCGGTTAGCTTAGCAGAGTTTAAAAAAGGTTTGGATGGCTTCCTAAAGGAAAAGTCCATAGACCGTTATTAAATGGACTTGGGGAAAATCCACTATTTCTGGGATAAGCAGTATAAAATGTTTTGTACATTTTTGGGATCTTGCCAGGTATTTGTGACCTGGATTGGCCACTTTTGGAAACAGGATGCTGGGCTCGATGGACCTTTGGTCTTTCCCAGTATGGCAATACTTATGTACTTATGTAAGACCTATCGAAAAAAACTGTAAGGAGTAGTGAAGCGAACTGTTGTAGGTAGACTATTCCATATGTTTGTGTATTGGAAGGCAAAAGAATGTTCCCAAACAGACTCCAATTGATACTGAATTATGCCAATATTTTATAATGGAATCTAAGTGCCCAGTTGTCATTCTGCAATAGGCTTTCAGCACTCAATATTGAGATTCCTAAAAGGGGGCACCCAGTATGGGGCATAACGTAGGCAGATTGAGCAATTGTCCTGGTATCCAGATAAATACCCAGATAAAGATGGAACAGATATTTCTTCCTAACTTTATCTGGATAGCACCTTGAATATTGTCGTTATCTACTTGCGACACTACTCAGATATTCAGCATTGCTCTGTATCTAAATCCTGAGTGGTGTGGAATGGATTAAAGTGAATTGATTTATCTCTCTTTCAAAAAAGTACAAAGATTAGGGGACACTCGATGAAATTATATGGAAATACCTTTAAAACAAATAGGAGGAAACATGTTTTTACTCAAGAATAGTTAAGCCGGAGGATCTGGTAACAGCAATTAGCATATCTGGGTTTTAAAAAGGTTTGGACAAGTTCCTGGAGGAAAGGTCCATAGTCTGTTATTGAGATGGACATGAGGGAAGCCACTCCTTGCCCTGGGATTGGTAGCATGGAATGTTGCTACTCTTTGGGATTCCAGAATCATGTTACTCTTTGGGATTCCGAAATGTTGCTACTAAGTGGATTTCTGCCAGGTACTTGTGGCCTTTATTGGCCATTGTTAGAGGCAGAATACTGGGCTAGATGGACCATTGGTCTGAACCAATATGGCTATTCTTATGTTCTTAAATAGTGGTGCTAAATAACCATGGTTAATTAAAGCACCATGGCCGGTATTTAAAACAATGACCCCAGGTTCCTCTCAGCCAGTATGACTGTGTGATATACTGCAGAAGAGATGAGACACTAAAGGACATCTGGGCCCAGCTAGATATATAATCTTATGGACACTGGTAAGGACAAAAATAAATAAGAAGTAATCATTAAAAATACTTTATTTGTGTTTAGCTCATGCTTTGTCATTGGTAGCTCGGCAAGTTATATTCAGGTCCTTCTTTGTATGATCATAACTGAATTGTAGAAATGATTAAATGAGTGGTTGGAACAAGAAGTGTGCTTTCTACAAATCCCTAATTTAATGCACCTGAAATTGAGGAATAAGAGAATAGAACATTGGGTTTTAGACCTGCCATTTAGTTATACTTCACCCCCCAGAGCACAGTGATTTAACTGGGATTTGTGGTATGAGTAAATGAGATAATCAGAAAACTCAAGAGCAGAAAATCTGGTGAGCAGAACACTGACCAAAACAACTGAAATCACTTGATAGAACAGATAGGAAAATACGAGCAATGCATATGCCAGGAAGCTCATCTGCAATGCAATTGAGGAATCACTATAATTTGAATGCCTCTACCTCTACAACTCTTTGTAATGAACAGAGAAACTAGAGTAATTCCACAATTGGGTGCCTCCTATATAGGTACCATGAGGTTGCACGTTAGGAGCTTATTATTTAACGCATCTGGGCGCCCAGGTTCCAGTACAGAATAGTAGAGTAACCCAGTATCAGCACACCAAACATTTTTGACCTTGTAGTTACACCAGACATAGATCTGGCATAAGTATGGGAACTCAAATATAGCAGGGACATAGGTAACATCATATTCTGTACATTGCATGCATAACTGAGAGTCCAGCCCATGGTCCAGCCCTCTTTATGCCCCCTGGACACATTCAAGGAGGTTTTCAGCAGGCAGGAGCTTGGGATCCCCTCCAGTAGCAGCAAGAGCGTACCGTTGCTGGATGGGCCCTTGAACACCCATGGCTATGCCACTGCTTAGTACCCAAGAAGCAAAAAGAGCTGAAAGTCCAAAAACACTCCCAGCGTGCCTTGTGTTATCAGTCGTGCATTGGGAGTGTTTTGGCTTTCAGCCGCTTTGCATTTTCATTTTAGGGCTCCTTTTACTAAGCGGCGGTAAGCCCATTGCGGGCTTACTGCTCACTATAACGGAAGTACCACCAGGCTACCACAGCAGCCCAGTGATACTTCCCATCCCTACCATACCATCATTTCCAGTGGTAATCAGGCACTGCTGCACACTGCCCGGTTACCACCGGGTTAGCTCAGGAGCCCTTACCGCCACCTTAATGGACTCCCCTCTGAAATGGCTGTGCGTCAAGTGCTTTACTTGCCACCCAGCCACAACACGGGCATTCGGCATTCACTCAGTCACCCCCTTCTGTTAAAACACCACCAGAAGCCAATTTCTTTAACGAATGTGGATTTATTTAGGCCGCAGCCAGGTCCCAAAATTTTATTTACCGTAAACCTTCACATAAACAATCATTGGTAAACATCATTGATAAACATCATTGATAAACATCTCCCTCCAAGTACACAGCCCTTCTTGCTTATATTACTACAGGCTGTGCCGTCCAAGCACCCTGTTCCTCCTCAGTGCTGTCTGCTATAGCACGCCGTCCAATCAAATGCATCCCGTACAAGGATGCATTCACCACTTTAACCAAAGCTATTGGCCCCCTGGCCGTCCAAGCCAGGAGACTAGCCGTGTCCATCTTGTTCTGTAATCCTGCCCGCATGCAGGCATAACATTTCGCTCAGTATTGTAACTTTCAACAGGTCATTAACATATACATAGTAACTCACTTTACCATATTATCCGCTGAGGTGCTGTGTACTCGTCGCTAATGTTACCTAAGTTCCATAGCTTATGCCACAGCCCACGGCAACGACTCCTCGTTCGCCGCGGGCTCCCCCCAAACCCGGGCTGCGACCTACCACCAACGTAATGGCTTCAATAAAATTGTGCAAATCAAAATTGAATATATCCAGACCCACGTCAGACAGGTGGACCCCATCCGATCTATACAAACCCGCACAAGATTCTTTAAGGAACTCATGCACAATCACTTGCCCTTTAAGTGACCCCATGAATTTACCCATCCACCTATTAATTTTTTTGCGTGTGCCATCAAGCGCTGTATGCGACCTCTCGCCCCTCCAAACTCGTCGTGGAATAATATCCGACCAGACGAGTCTGGTCCGGGGCAGCAAACATGCCAGTTTTAATAAATCCTTCTGTATTGTTTTCACTAATAGCACACTGTTCATCCCCGCTAAATCATTGCCCCCTAAATGCAGGATGAGAAACTGTGGCGCCCTGGAATTCATCAACTCCCACTCTATGGTTGGCAACAATTGAGCCCACAGCATCCCTCTCTTACCCAACCATCGTACAGCCACCTTCCCCCTCGGGAAGCCCAAATTCACCCCATCAGGTCGTACCGCTGCCCTCTTATGTGCCCAATGCACATAAGAGTGACCACAGATCCATATCTGGTACTGTTCCACCACGTCACCTGCAAGTCACATGCAATTGACAAATTATCAAATATGGCAAGTCACATGCAATTAACATATTATCAATTATGGCAACAACAGGAAAGCCAACCCCAGTAAACCCCACTGCAAAAGACCACCCACCCTAACAGGGCTAACCCTAACAGGGCTACTAACGTGGAGGCCGAATATATCTTTTGTACGCATTTGATCCCCACCGGCCTAAACGTTTAATCTGCTCGCATGGAACCCCATGCATAGCAGCCGAAGTCGCCGCCCCAATCCTGAATGAGTGCGAACTAAATGTTGCAGATTCCAAACCCGCCCGAGTAACACACAACTGCAATACTTTGATGAATTGAAATCGCGTCAATGGGAACGCATTAGCATGAAGCAGCAGCCAGACACCCTCCATTGGTCTAATCTGCAGGTACTGTTGCAAATTGTATAAAGGACATGTAGTTTCCGGTAAGCGTGGTCTAATCCACATGTGTGAACCTCTAGCCAACTGGTCAGTTTTTGAGCTCCGTATGAGTAAATCAATCCCCGTCTGTGTAACAGTCACATCCCGCATTAACAAACCCTTGTCAGCCCCCGCAGACTTAGACTGGGCCACCAACTCACTCACCCTAAGGGCCCCATGAAAAGCCAATGCGAAGGCACAGCGGAATAGCCGTACCTCAAATGGCGAGTCACACACCTCATCCGTAACTGCAAACAAGGCACACAGATCACCATGCAGAATAGGCTGACGGGTGAAAGGGAGCCTTGGCGCGTGTGTAAAACATGCGCCAATGCCAGCGTGCCCCCTTTTACTGCAGCTTGGTAAAAGGGGCCCTTAAGTTGCTGTACCAGATAGCTTGATGTACTACAGTTTTTCCACTGTTCAGCTCCGTTGATAGAGCAGTTGTCATCTGAAGTACTGTTGACCCCTGAGGCAGGTGATCTTGTCCGCCGAAACACGGTCCCGTGTCAGCTCCTATACTAATGCTTGCTTAATAAAGGCTGTATTCACATCAAGCTCTCCCAATGGAAGTAATTGTGTCATTCCCTACTTCAGTTTTTGCTTCTTGGACACATCATACGAATCCTTTTCCTGGTTTTTGCTGTGCGATTGCTTAGCGCCCACCATGTTGTTCACATTTTGGTGTCTAAATATCGGTGAACAATACAGAATTGACCCCATAATTCTATAAAATAAGCACTAACATTTAGCCCTGATTATGCACATATGGTACATATGCAAGTAACAGGCTTATTTTCGATAGAGAAGGGCCTCATCTTTCGACACAAATCGCAAGATGGGCGTCCTTCTCACAGGGTCTTCCAAATCAGCATAATCGAAAGCCAATTTTGGGCATCGTCAACTGCTTTCCATCGCAGGGACGACCAAAGTTCACGGGGGCATGTCAGAAGTGGGACTGGGGCGTGCCTAACACATGGACGTCCTGGATCGATAATGGAAAGAAGGGCATCCCTGACGAGCACTTGGGCGACTTTACCTGGTCCTTTTTTTCTTATGGCCAAGCCACAAAAATGTGCCCTAAATGACCAGATGGCTACTGGAGGAAATTGGGGATGGCCCCCCCTTACTCCCCCAGTGGTCACTAACCTCCTCCCACCCTCAAAAAAATTTCTTTAAAATTTTTTTCCAGCCTCTAATATCATGTCCAGCTCCATGACAACAGTATGCAAGTCCCTGGAGCAGTTTTAGTGGGTACAGTGCACTTCAGGCAGGCAGACCCAGGCCCACCTCCCCCCTACCTGTTACACTTGTGATGGTAAATATGAGCCCTTCAAAACCCACCACAAACCCAGTGTACATACATGTAGGTGCCCACCTTCAACCCTTAGGGCTATGGTAGTGGTGTACAGTAGTGGGTTTTGGGGGGGGTTGGGGGGCTCAGCACACAAGTTAAGGGAGCTATACACCTGGGAGCAATTTCTGAAGTCCACTGCAGTGCCCCCTAGGGTGCCCGATTGGTGTCTTGGCATGTCAGGGGGACCAGTGCACTATGAATGCTGGCTCCTCCCATGACCAAATGGCTTGGATTTGGTCGTTTCTGAGATGGGCGTTCTCGATTTCCATTATCGGCGAAAATCGGGGACGACCATCT
This sequence comes from Microcaecilia unicolor, assembly GCF_901765095.1. Classification (NCBI taxonomy): domain Eukaryota; kingdom Metazoa; phylum Chordata; class Amphibia; order Gymnophiona; family Siphonopidae; genus Microcaecilia; species Microcaecilia unicolor. Next base: position 146,752,630 of record NC_044034.1, read on the forward strand.
CTAAGGTCGACCTAAATTTTGCGATTTGGGCATCCCCGACCATATTATCGAAATGAAAGATAGACGCCCATCTTGTTTCGATAATACAGGTTTCCCCACCCCTTCGCCAGGACGTCCTGCGAGGGCGTCCTCAGGAAAACATGGGCGCCCCTTTCGATTATGCCCCTCTATGTGTCAAAAATCCACCAAAGCACTATTTTGTAACTATACAGTTTAACTTACATTGTATGCATTATATATATATATATATATATAGGTTAAGACATTGATATCTTTGGGGGGGGGGTGTTACTTGATACAAGCTTATTTTGGTGTATGGATGAATTGTAGTCACAACATGGACATCATGAATGTGGCCTGTTATTATACAGTTGTTCCAGGCATCCAGCACTCTTTGTGTAAAGAAATATTTGTTCCTGAGTCTACTCCTTTTCACCCTCTCCCTACGATCCCTCATTCCACGACCTCTTTCCTCTTTGAAACTCTGATACAATCTGCAGTGTTCTTTGTCTCTCAGTACGGTGTTGGAAACCTGAGCTGCTCTTTGTAAACAAGAGATCTTTATTCTAAGCAAAAGATGAGTATAATGAATACCAAAAAGAACTATGAGTACTGTGAGAAAGATTTGCACAGTAGCAGGGTCCTGCTTTGGTTGGAAGACATTTCCGACATGTAAATCAAAGAAGAGAGACAGCAAGGAAAGAGGCACAGAGGGAACAAGAGAAGGCAGGATGATACAAAGAAAAATGAGGGCTGAGTATAAAAACTCCACAACAAAAAAGAGACAGATGATGACTTTACCCCAGTTTGGCACGCTCCTTTTAGTGAAACTAAGCATCCTCAATTTCACTAAAAGGAGCGTGCATGACGTGAGGCGGAAAGCAGGGCAGGCAATGCGGCAGTGTCAGAGACCAGTGCTGGATGAAATTTTCAGCTGGCGGGGGTTGGGAACCTCTGCCAGCCAACCAGGGGCCCAGAGCAAATTTGGGGGGCTCAGGCCCCTGTGGCCCCACCTAGCTACACCACTGATACTCAAATGAATCATTCTTTAAATGTCTGATTCAGTGGCATAGCTATGGATGGGCCTGCATGGGCACAGGACCACCCATTCCTGTACCAAGTGAGGCCCCCAAAACACCTCAGATGCAGCCACCTCACTCCCTTTTCTCCTCTGCCCCCAGATCTGGCATTTCCCCTCCCCCACCTGCAGCCTAGCAACTTCCCCATTCTACCTCAAAACTGTCATTGGCAACAGCAGTGTTTCATATATTCTGCTTGCACCAGCCTCTCAGGCTTCCCCCTGCCATGTACGCCCTTACTGATGTCACTTCCTGTTTCCTTTTTGGCTGGTCACAGCATTCTATCATTCACCTAGGCACAGGCATCTACACAAACCTTATATTTAGTTACATTTTTGGCTACTTATGCTAGTATTCTATTAAGAAAAGTGGGCACCAACTTTTCTTTATAGAACAGGCCTGAAATAGGCACCATAACTAGCACCTTGTATAGAATCAGCTTCCACATGCACAGTCTCAGACTTGCAAACTAACCCATCCATCTCTTTTTTTTTTTTCAACACCCACCACTAAACATTCTAGATATCCCAGTATACTTGCTTGATTTTGAGATACATTTCACTTATAGCCGAGGGGGGGGGGGGATCTAATTGTCTGTTGTGTAAAGTAAGCTCTGCCAGGAAGAACCAGTGAGTTATGGATGGTAGCATAGTAGCCAACTTTTCAAAATTATTGGGGGTGCTAAGCCCAATGGAAATAATCCCTCCCTGGACACATACAAGGAATTTTTCCAATATTGGGGGTGCTCAAGCACCCACAGCACCCACAGAGTTGGCTCCAATGGATGGTAGGATGAGGAAATCTGCCCCTGAGAGTGATTGGGATGAGCCTTTGGTGGCAGGGAGGCCAGGACCTGCCATCTGAAGAAGAGAAGAGCCAGTGAGGGAATGATCAGAAGGAATCAGGGTTACTGAAGCTGCCCTAAGGAGTTGCCTGCAGGTGCAGCTGGAGAAATGGAGGAAGAAGGAATGAGCCATTGTATCATAGTGTGTCCACTTTTCAACTTGTGTGTTATATTATTGTACTTGATACTGCATCTATTTCTTGTATTTTTATATAATCTGAACAGCTTTAAGTCTAATATTCTGAAAGCTTATATGTAACTGTAATAGATATAAAAACTGAGAAAGAGGGATGTAGGATATCTCTAACAGCTTCTCAAAAATTATACACAAAAGAAGAAACCTGTAAGAATATAGACAGAAAACAGGAATATTGGAAGATTCTCCCATTTTAAATCATTTTTCTGTTAGAATCTGGTTTTCTAAAGCTAGTTTCCATTCTTTGTCTATCAGAAAAAAGACTTGATAAATGAGTCACTTAGCCCATAAATGTCACACAGTATTAGCACATGAAAAAAGCATGTACTTTTGAAGTGACATAGAAGCCTTGAAGAAAGTTTACATCTGAGGCACGATAGTCTTGCTCTGCACTACCTCTTCTGTCTCAAACAATAGTCTATATCTGACCCCTCAAGTTGAAGGAGATGTTCTGGTACATTCACACTCTCTTTTTTGCCTATTGTTCAGCTTTTGGCCTTGACTGTTTCCACAGATGAAAGAGACTTCCTGGAATTTGCAGCATTCTGTCCATGAATGCTTATGAAACACTGGATCTGCTTTCAGACCGTTGCCTTTATTACATTCATCTGGATAACAGAAAGATAGAATGTGTGGAATTAAATGAAACATCACAATTACAATAAGAAAAGCATAAGGTTCTTACTGTATTGCAGCTCTTACTCCGTGCCCCTGCCTTGTTTTAAATGAAGGGAAAGCTTTAATTTAGCAGTAGTTGGGGGTTGAGAAGGACCAGTTCATTCATCCACTCTGCCTAGTTTTCTTGATCTTTGTTTCTTCTCTATTTTGAATAGAAGAGGGTCCTTAAACCACACTAAATCCTCAAATATTTTTTGTACAACCTAATCTGTTCCTACCAGTGCCCTCCTGTCGAGCATATTTAAATGCTTGTGCACTATCTCCTACATCTTCCAACTCTTAGCCCATCATATACAGGGGCTTGCATAGAGCGAGGTCCTAATATGCTCATTGTTCTCTTTCTACATTGATGTATCTTTAATGTATTTTAATTATTATTTTTGCTAGGCTGACAGCCTCTCTTACTTCATTTTGGAAGCAAGCAGCATATAAATTGAAATGTAACACAGAGAGTGTTGACCTCTACCATCTCCACTGGTAATCCCAGGCCTTGTTTTCCATACTTCATCCAATGTCATGCTAAAATTTAAATCATATCTCCATCTGCTTGTCTTATTGACTTTCTGTTGGTTCTTAGACTGCTAGTTCTTCACCACCTGATGCTGGCATTATAACTCTAGGTCCTTTTCAAGGTTAATCCTTTGTATGTCAAGAGGAAGCTTCATTTTCATCTGCTAAAGACTAAATAAATGAAGACTGGCATGATTTCTCATACTTAATGGATTACAAGTATGCACTGCTCTTTCAAGGCCCATCCTTGCTTTTATCTACCACTATAAGTATAAAAGGGATGGAATAGAATACAAAGCTAAGAATTCAGCCTTCTCATTGGCTAATTGTATGATAAGCCATGCTTTCTTTTCGTTTTAAGTCCCTTTTCATTTTTTTGCCTTTGCCTGTGTGTCTCCTCTTATAGTTTTAGTATCTTCAAACATGCCTAGGTGTGTCTTTTCAGTTGCAGGACTGGCATTGTGGAATAGCCTCCCAGGGTATCTCAGGTTCTGTCCGGATTTGCAGCAATTCAAGAAGCTTCTTAAAACTCATTTCTTTTTTAAGCCTTTTTATGTTAGAAGGAGGCTCTTGAAGCGGTAGGAGAGTCAGTTATTTGATGGGAGTAGATACCTTAAGAGTAGGTTCTTCTGTTTGTATGTTTTTATTGATTATGTATGTAATGCTTTTTACATAAGCTGCTTAGTCGTAGTCAGGGTAAAAGATTTTATAAATAAATAAATGCATAATGAGGACTTGAGGTCCTTCAACCAAGCTGCAGTAAGAACTAACGAGTGTTTACCACAGCTTAAAATAGATTTCTACGGGGTGTGCTGAGGTATTGTATGGTAAAATCCTGATGTGTGCATGCCACCCACATGCTAAAATATACATTTTATTTTTGGGCCAAGGGGGCATGTCTGGGGGTTGAGAGTGGGAGTGTCTGTTCTAATCAGTTAGCGCAGCAACATTGCCATGCTCTAGTCTATCTGATTAGCATGTGATCCCTTACCACCTACAAAATGGCTACACACTAACAGAAATATTAGCCCATAAGAGCATAAGTATTGCCATACTGGAACAGACCGAAGGTCCATCAAGCCCATCATCCTGTTTTCAACAGTGGCCAATCCAGGTCAGAAGTACCCGGCAAGATCCCAAAACAGTTCAACACATTTTATGCTGCTTATCTTAGAAATATACACAACTAGATAATGGATGGAGCACAACCTGCTGTATATACCATCATATAATTAAATGGGAGTGTCTCATACTGTCACTAAAGCACCATTGCAGTGTGCTGTATCAAAGCATACGCTTATGTGACGTTTTTTAATCATAGACACCCTCCAACCTCCGATAGTGCACAATTTTGCTTAATAAGTGCCCTTTAAAGTCTTGATATTAGAAGTTCTGAAATCCTGTTGTGGTTTAAACATCCTGCGTTTTCAATTCTCATTAATCATCATTCTGTTCTAGTCCCGGTATATGCCAAGTCCCGACAGGAGCCTGTTTCGCATTTCAATGCTTTGTCAAGGGACAACTTTACATATACCTGTTGAAACATACAAAATGTTTTAATGCTTGTTATTCCTGCAATCATCATAGATAAAATACTTGGCGACTGGTCTCACTTCAGGATGTTTAAACCACAACAGAATTTCAGAACTTCTAATATCAAGATGTGTGTTTTCCTGCCTATATTTTTAAGCTTTATATATACCGATAGTGCTCAAAAAACAACAAAAAACTTTTTTCACTTGGACATTAAATATTAGGAAGTATTAAGACTTTAAAGGGCACTTATTAAGCAAAATTGTGCACTATCGGAGGTTGGAGGGTGTCTATGATTAAAAAACGTCACATAAGCATATGCTTTGATACAGCACACTGCAATGGTGCTTTAGTGACAGTATGAGACACTCCCATTTAATTATATAATGGTATATACAGCAGGTTCTGCTCCATCCATCCATTATCTAGTTGTGTATGTTTCAATAAAATTAGGTTGGAGTGGTGCCATTTTTCTAATTTTTGATTATATCTTAGAAATAAGCAGTAGATTTTCCCCAAGTCTATCTTATGGACTTTTCTTTTAGGAAGCTGTTCAAACCTTTTTAAAACCCTGCTAAACTAATTGATTTTACTACATTCTCTGGCAACGAATTCCAGTGTTTAATTACATGTTGAGTGAAGAAATATTTTCTCTGATTTGTTTTAAATTTACTACTTTGTAGCATCATTGCGTGCCCCCTAGTCCTTGTATTTTTGGAAAGAGTAAACAAGAGATTCACGTCTACCCATTCCACTCCACTCATTATTTTATAGACCTCTATCATGCCTCCCCTCAGCCTTCTCTTCTCCAAGTCCATGGCCATTAAAAATGAAAATATAAAATTGTCCATTTTCTGGCCATATAAAAAAGTGTCCTTAGCACGTGGGAACAATCTGCATAACTACTACTACTTATCATTTCTATAGCTCTACTAGTTGTATGCAGCACTGTATGCTGGATATAAAGAGACAGTCCCTGCTCAACAGAGCTTCCAATCTAATTAGGACAGACAAACAGGACAAATAAGAGATAATGGAATTACTAAGGTGGGAATGATAAAATAGGGGTACTGAACAAGTGAGAAAGAGTTAGGAGTTAAAAGCAGCATCAAAAGGTAGGCTTGTAGCCTAGATTTGAAGACAACCAGAGATGGAGCCTGATGTACCGGCTCATGAAGTCTATTCCAAGCGTATGGTGCAGCAAGATAAAAGGAACGGAGTCTGGAGTTAGCGGTGGAGGAGAAGGGTGCATATAAGAGAGATTTACCCAGTGAACGGCGTTCCCGGGGAGGAGTGTAGGGAAAGATAAGCGTGGAGAGGTACTGAGGAGCTGCAGAGTGAATGAACTTGTAAGACAATAAGAGGAGTTTGAACTGTATGTGGAAATGGATAGGGGGCCAATGAAGTGAATTGGGGAGAGGGCTAATATGAGCATAGCGAAACTGGCAGAATATAAGTCATGCAGCAGAATTTTGAACCGATTGAAGAGGAGAGAGATGGCTAAGTGGGAGACCTGTGAGAAGCAAGCTGCAGTAGTCTAAGTGAGAGGTGATATGAGTGTGGATAAGGGTTCTGGTAGTGTGCTCAGAAAGGAAAGGATGAATTGTGGTGATATTATAGAGAAAAAAAACTACAGGTTTTAGCAGTCTGTTGAATATGTGCAGAGAAGGAGAGAGAGGAGTCAAAGATGACCCAAGGTTACAAGCTGATGAGATAGGGAGGATGAGAGTGTTATCCACAGAGATAGAGAATGGGGGAAGAGGAGAGGTTGGTTTAGGGGAAAAGAAAAGAAGCACACTAAGGCCACCTTTTGCCACAGCTTTGCAAAAGGGCCCCTTAATATATATTAAATGTTCACCCACAGGTTAAAATAACATATTTCATGTATGGTTGGTGGTAACCATGCTCTCTGTGTGACTTTGTGATTGAATGCACATGGAGGGCGTACTGCTGAATATACATAAATAATGGTATTCTAGTCATTTGCATAAATAAGGGACCATTCTAGAATGCTGACTTGCAGAAAAGTGCATACTATGTTTTGATGATATGTACTTTGCTGGTGCGAGAGCACATGGGTGGAGTGTGCAAATTCGCACTTAAATTATGAAATACTCTCATTGGCATACATTCTGAGTAACATGTGGAGGCAACAATTTATACCAGATATTTGGTGTAAGTGATTGTGGCTTAAATTTCTGTCACTTATGCTAAAATCAGGGTATCTAGCCGAAGTTTATTTATTTGATTGACTGATTTTTATATTTATATCCCACATTATCTCGAACATACTCGAGTTTAAGGAAGCTGCCAACATTTTTAGGGAGTTCTTTCTTAGCGACCCTTTTATCAAAATGCAGGTCATTCCCGTGCATTAAGGACATTTTTACTGCTGGGTAAAATGGTCAATTTTTTGTATTTTCTGTATTAATGACCATGAGCTAATTTTCCCATCAGCGCAGGGCACTGGCACCTATTATATGGGCAGTAAGGGCTCACACGGTAACCACAAGCTAATTGTAGTTGCACTAACTGATTAGCACAGAACATGCCCACTCTCCACCTCATGACCTGCCTCAGCACTAAAAAATAATATATATTTTTAGTGCATGGGTAGCATGCAAATATGCAAAAAATACTGCAGGATGCCTGTACATGCCCTGCGGTAAGACCTTTTCTGCTGCAGTAAGCACAGGTTAGTCCTTACTGCAGTTTAGTAGTTTTCTGGATTTTTTTTTTACACTCCAGGTTATATTGCATGATTTGTGCTGTTCATACAATTGTTATGCATGCATTAGAAATTGTAAAGCACTAAGGGACTCTTTTACAAAGGTGCGTAAGGGCCTACACATGTCCAGCAGGTGCTAAATTGGCATTACCGCTCAGCTACCACTTGCCCTGGGTGGGTATTCTGAATTTGGCATGCACCGAAAACACGTGATAGAAAATATTTTCTATTTTCTACCACGGGGCGCCTACCCGGTGGTAAATGGCAGATGGCACCCGCTGCATGCCTACCACCCGGGGAGCGTGTGAGACCTTACCGCTAAGTCAATGGGTGGCAATAAGATCTCAGGCCAAAAATGGACGTGTGCTGGTTTTCATTTTGCCACAAGTCCATTTCCAGCCCATTAAAATAATCCCTTTTTAGAGCACTCCAAAAACGTGCGCCCACACTGCCAGAGGCCAGCTTTTGGCATACCTTTATAAAAGGGCCCCTAAATTCTATAACTTATTACTATTCTATAAATGGCATTTAAAGATAGATGTCCATTTCTGCATTTGGGGATGTCCATTTGCTTTGAAAACAAGCGCCATAGTCTATTTAATGCTATGCTTGGAGGAACCTATCATGTTATCTTTAAAACATTATCTTGGGATAGTTTACCACTGAAGCTAATATTTCTAGGATAATTGTAGAGGATACTCTTTCACTATCCCTTTTATGCTTTGAGTACCACAATCCAGGGAAAAAGAAAGGAACTTCTCCATTGGAATGATGTTATTTATTCCCTAAGGCAGGGGTTCTCATCCCAGTCCTCAGGAAACAACTAGCCATTCATGTTCAGGATACCCACAATGAGTATGAATGAAATAGATTTGCATATAATGGAGATAGGGCATGCAAATCTATCTCATGATTATTCATTGTGGGTACCCTGAAAACCTGACTGGCTAGGTGTGTCCCGAGGACTGGGTTCAGAACCCCTGCCCTAAGGTGAAATGATTTTGAAAATCAGTGATATCTGTTCATAATCAGGGTGCAACAGCAAAAAGACAGGAAATAGTTGCTCTATTTGCTTGGGCTGGTTCCTGTCATGCTAAAGTTTGCATATGCAATCCATGGTTTGTTTAAGAATATGATAGAGTGGGCCCCCAGGTAGCAGGTCATTACGGGAGTGACTGGAGGAGCTCAGAGGAAAAACCTTGTGGGAAGGATTTTGACTCTGGTTCTGCCTCTTGATAAAGTAACCAACTCTGGATGTGGGAGTTAGGTGCTACTGTCAGTTCCCCTGCCAGATGACCCATCGCAAGAGAAGGGGAAATACAGTAGTATTGTACCCAGTGGTTTGATTATCTGGATAATAAGCTGTTATATTGCATCAGCCATTATAGGAGCCAGAAACTCAGCGGATTGGGGAGTGAGGGTGTAACCGGAGCTCGGGTGGAATTACAGTGTACCCCTGGCTGATAGCAAGGCCTTCGGGGTGGCAGCCTGAAGGGAGTATGCAGTTACTGGAAGCCCAGCCGAGATGGTGTTGAAGTACATCAGGAGTGTGAAATCCGCTCTGGGTTTTGACTGAGCTCCATGTGTATTAGCCCAGATATGTATTATTGCTTATGATCACCTGGAGAGTAAAATGAAGTATAATGAAGTATGAAGACCAAAGCAGTGGAAACCATCAGTTAAGAAGTTAATAAATGTTCCAGTTCTTTTAATCCTCTGAGTGCCGTGTGGTTCCTGAGTGGATGAGCTGATGGGGCCAGAGTGAGTAAATGACAATAACATGCAGTACCTCTTGAAACCCTTCTAACCTGGGATAGTAGGACTGGGTTACATCTCTTTTTGGCGCCCAACGTGGGGCATATATGAGGCTGAAGAAAGAGGAACTGTGAAGAATCATCAGAGCAAAACTTTGCCTGTGGATTACAATTACCAGAGGCCATTTTGAAGGCCTGAGATTTACTGATGGGACCAGAGTGAGTAAGTGACAATAACATTCAGTGCCTCTCGAGCCCCTTCTAACCCAGGATAGCAGGACTGGGTTACACATATCTTTCTTGCTTTAATATATTTGCACACAGTTTATGGCAAGCACAGCGGTCCTTTCACTAAGGTGCGCTGAAAAATGGCCTGCGGTAGTGTAGGCATGTGTTTTGGGCACACGCAGATCCATTTTTCAGCACACCTGCAAAAAATGCCTTTTTTTTTTTTTTTTTCTGAAAATGGACGTGCGACAAAATAAAAATTGGCATGCATCCATTTTGGGTCTGAGACCTTACTACCAGCCATTGACCTAGTGATAAGGTCTCATGCGTTAACCAGGCAGTAATGACCTATGCATGTCAAATGCCACTTGGCGCGCATAGCGGACACGTGCCAGAAAAAAAATTTAATTTTCAGACATGCATATTGGACGCACACTAAAAATGAAATTACCACAAGATCCACTCGGTAGCCGGGCGGTAACTCCAAAATGGCATGCATTGGGTACATGTGGTCGCTTATGCGGCTTAGTAAAAGGGCCCCACAATGCAGCATATCATTGCCTTTGTATATTAATTTATTTAGTAAAGTGGTTGAACATAATATTATGCAGGCAAAAAGATGTTCAAGGTTAGGTGGACTATGACTATTATTTTAAGATAATATTTCCATGATAGGAAAATAAGATTTATATAATGGTTATAATTTTGCTGATGCACCTATGATTATTAGAGTTGGCTTGGTAGGCAGGTCAGGCAGTTTTGCATTTTATATTAATGGATGTTTGTCACTTGGTTTTACCATTTTGGTTAATGTGGTTAAATGGTGTATTTAGGAAACAATTCTATAAATTTAGTGATACTGGTGTCAAGTACTGGGTGCTAATTCTATAACCGCATCTATGCGCCATATTAATGGCAGGTGTAAATTGTGACACCTCCATAAGCCAAGTGACAGACTTAATTCGTAGTATTTTATAAGTTATGCACGTCACTTGAAGACACGCCCATGGCCTGCCCATTCTCCACCCCCGTGCAGCACTTAGACGCAACCTTATAACATCTAGTGCACATTAGTGCATAACTACCATCAGTTAGTGCCCATAACAGGCATAAGTGGAATGTATTTATAGAATTACCATATTCTCCCATATATACCCCGCACCAATAGATAACCCGCACCTATATATAACCCGCAAGATATATATGGGAGAGTACGGTTTATCTTTAATGTATATTTATTTATGTATAATTTTATGTATTTTATTTGGTTTTGCTCAGACCTTTTTCAGTAGTAGCTCAAGGTGAGTTACATTCAGGTATACATGTATTGTAATTCACCATGGTAATTGGTGGAATATAAATGAAATACTAAAGAAAATGGTCCCAACAAGACGTGCATGATCCAAACAGCTGATTTTTTTTTTCAATCTGAAGCAAATGTAAAGGCGACTGCCAATTAAAATGGAGCAAGGAACATTTCTTTTTATTTATATAAAATGATAAATAGAGCATTTTATTAACACTTTTTGCAACAACAAAAGTGACATACTCCACGTCTTTTTATCAAACACAGCAGAAGCTATGATCACATTTCACATCACTTTGAGGCACAAAGCAGAAGATCGTTGATTCTGAAGATCAAGTATGAATTTGGAATTTAAAAAAAAGATCCTCAAGATTTATATGGCAGTAGCAAGACCCCCAATTACTATCACAATACAATGAACAGATCAAACCTCCAGGAGGGAGTCACTTACAGACATTGATAGTCGGTTGACTTTTGTTAGGAGCAAGTGGAAGGTCTTGTGTCACCCACTTCAGTTTTCTTTTCGTTTTTGCCCCAACAATCCCAAACATCTACAACAAGCTACATGAAAGTAGTAATATAGACTAAGATGATGCATGTTACAATGAACTTATTGCTCGGTACACAAATGTTGCAATTCTTGTTCAGCCATACTTGAAAATGACGAAGCAGGATGGAAATTGGAATGAGTGGCCTTCCTAAATACAGCGCTGGTGACATACCACCTTTGGTGTAATTGAGGATTACTACTTTTATATTGACTGTTTAATAAATCATGCTATCTACTCAGTAATTTATGCAATCTAATTAGTAATTTAGGGACCCTTTTACTATACAGCATTAAGCCCTTAACACAGGGTTAACATGCGGAAACCGAGAGTCCTCCACTTACAGGCCTGCCAGTGGGGGGTGCTGTTCTACTTATTGCACACTAACCTGCAGGAGCATTTAGCACCTCCTAAATAGGAGATGGAAAGTGTTCCCGTGTTAACTTGGAGCAGGCAGCGCACATTCATTGAACTATTAATGCATAACCAGCAATAATAAATTGTGGAAACACCCCTTCTTAATGCAGCATCAGTGTTGGGCTTGCCAAATGTTAAAAATCCCCATTATAGTGTGTTAAGCTCAAAGCAATGCATTTTAGTAAAAGACCCCCCCTTAATTACTAATTAAATAATTTAATCCATAATCTAATTTTATATTAACTGTGATCTTTATATTGGTGTGCACAGGTTTCACAAAATATGAAAACCAAATTATAGAAAATTGTAACACTCGCATTTCATTTATATTTTAGTTCTGTATTAGATATATGGTTGGATATTTTATACATATTACACAAAGAGGATCTTTTACTAATGATTAGTTCATGTTATCTGCAGCAAGTTCATTCAAATAAAATGGGACTGTGGAATATATGTTCTAATTTTTAGTAAAAGACTCACATAAAGATATAACCCCACTGTTAAAGGTAAAATATCTCCTTGGAGACCTAACTGTGGTATCAAGAATGTACCATGTGCCATCTTTAAAAATATACTAACATTTTGTTTTCTGATGTAGTGCATAAGCTGTGCTTTTCCTGTTGCTGAGTAAATATTAGGAAGAGTAGGAACTGGGCTATAATGGAAGGAAGAATGTATATTCTAAATTCATTCCATCCTTTCACCATATTTCTCATAATGGTAGACATGATAGGATGCCATGCAGTATCTAATTATACCTATGCTGTATGTCATTCTTCTGATGTTGTGCAAAGTGGAAAATATTCTCCACCATGGATAGGCAAACATTTTCCACTTCTTTTAAAATTGACGTGTAACATCCATCACCTGATGGTTTTAATGCAGGATATATGGCAAATATTAGATACAGAAGGGCACTGCAATGATCTCATTTAATTAAATGCATCTATGCATGATACCTCTCCAGGTTAACTGGGCCAGAGATATGATCAGAGAACCCAATATAGTGAGAAGGGGGCATCAATGCAGGCCTTTCTACCACCTCTTCTCCCTCCCATCAACACAAATACGTTGTGCCCCTCACCATATATATCATATCCTGTGAAACCCACTATGCTAGAACAGAAATCTGGATCTCTGGGGTCTACCATCCCCCTTAATTTCTAAAAGGGCCTCCTTGGCTCCCATAGCCCCAACTCGCTTTGAAAAATCCTCTAGATCTCCATTGGCAAAAAGGGTCTGTCTTCCCTCCTGAAGTAAGCAAGGCCAAATTCAAAATGGCATCACTGATGCTCTGAGCTATATGCTAAAGGTCATCATTTTTTGGGAGGTAAAGAACATTTTTCAGGTGCATTCACGCTAGGAACCAGCATTGGTCTGTTTGTGCATGCAGATAACGTACATTAATCGGTTTTGTAGTGGACATGTATTTCTAACACTCCTTAGAGGTAAATTCAATAAGTGGTTCCAAAATCTAGGTGCCAGGATGGTGCGTGCTGAATTTGAATTCTATAGTGGCAATTCTGATTGTAAGCTCTGTCCAGCAGGGACTGTCTCTTCATGTTCAGTGTACAGGCGCTGCGTACGTCTAGTAGCGCTATAGAAATGATTCGTGGTAGTGGCAGTTCTGCATGGAATTCCTATTATAGAACACTAAGTTCACAGTTTTGTGCCCAACCCACCCATGCTCCTCTTACAGCCACACCCCCTAGATGTTGTGGGCAACAGACATTGCATGCTTCAGCTTCTAGAATAGTAATTAAGGTCAGTTGTGCAAGCAACTGCCAATTGCTGCCAATTAACATCAATTGGCTGTTGATGCCAACTAAAAGCCAATTATTACATAAGTTGCATGCAACTGACTTTATTTTATAAATCGGGTGCCCAACTCTGGGGCCCTTTTTTCAGAGTGGCGTTAATTCAAATGTGGGCTTACTGCTCGCTCTTCCGGGGCTATCGCCGGCCCAATGCATCCGCAAGCAGTAGTCCCTCCCTGAGTGTGCGCCATTTCCGGGGGAAAAGAAAACCCCCAGAAATGGCTTGCACGGCGATAACCCGGCGGTAATCAGGCATCACCGTGTGCTGCCCGGTACCACAGGATGAGCGCAGGAGCCCTTATTGCCATCTCAGTGGGTAGTAGTAAGGGGATCTCCACCGCACGACCGCATGGCTGTGTAAAAATGGCCCCCGCAGCTACCGCAGGGCCCTTTTCCCCACAGCTTAGTAAAAGGACCCCTTTGTGCATTAAGTGTGAAGTTGGGGGCCAAATTTTATAGAATTATGGGGTTAATGTGTAGAGTGGGGAGACTGCATTTGCAATAACGGTAAAAACAGGGGCTTCACTGTTGGAGAAAAATAGGTAAAAAGTCTACTTTCTCTAAATTTTCTTAATGGAGAATTTAAGGGGATTTTTTTTGTAATGAAACGAATACTAAAATTCTCCCTTGCCACTGTCTTTACAAACCACCTTTCTCTCCCTCTTAACTTACATTAAATTGGAGAACGTACCTGTAACCGGCCCATTTCACCATTCTTCCATTTCTCACTTTAAAGTCTTTGGTGAAAAGTTTCACAATCGTGAAAATGTTGCTGAATATGCACATGATCATTTCACTCTTTACAGATTCCCAGTATCAAGAAAACAAACCATTTTGATGCCTTCTACAGATCAATTGGGGGGGGGGGGGGGGGGGGGGAGGTTCACCACTTATGCTTAATAGCACATACATCAATGCTACCTGATACAGTAGTGGTGTGGGGCATTAGCAGCCATATAATAAAGTTTCTGTTAACATAAAGGTTTAGAAACTCATATGTATATTGTAATGGCAAAACTCTGTGCAATTTTAGCAAAGTATTGCACTAGTAATATGTCTGTGCTTTAATCCTTAGTCTGGAGTTTTCTTTTGAATACATTAAGGGCTCTGTTTGTTAAGGTGTGCCAGCGTTTTTAGCACGTGCTAAAAATTAGCATGCGCTAACGCTAGAGACACCCATAGGAATTATGGATGTCTCTAGCATTAGCACGTGCTAATTTTTAGTGTGTGCTAAAAATACTAGTGCACCTACAGCGCGGCTTAGTAAACAGGGCCCTATGGAACTAATTGCATGAATAGTTTGCACCATTGAACCCTTAAAATCCTAACGTCTCTAGATCAGATGCACCTGGATGAAGGTGATAATGTGCCACAACTTGGACAGATTGCACTTCAATGACAGTTTTTCTTTTCATTTTTAGCTTTTTTCCTTTTTTTTTTTTTTTTTACAATTGAATGTACTGTTTTGATGTGTTTATATTTTACACTACATTTTGTTGTGCAATCACAATGAAGTTAATCACAAACACTACAAAATATATCTAATATTTCTCTTTGTTATGAATAGTCATCTTCTTCCCTATAATTGTATGAATCTTGTCCTTCTTCCTGTACAAATTCCTCTTTCTTTTCCCATCCAGTTGGCCATGCACTGTTGATCTGCGTAGTAGCACCATAAGATTTAGCTGTACCGTAATTGATGTAGCCTTGAGTAATGTCCCCTGTTTCCTCTGCAAGTTCATCCTCATCAATGAAGCCACATTTTTCTTCACTTGTACTCTCAGGGTCTGCCCATGGTTGTTTTTCACCAGATGCAAAAATTCCATAGAATATAACTCCACCATAGTGAACTAGCGCAGCAATAAGGAAGACATATTGCCATTCTTCGCGTGTCTGTAAAAGGGGACAGAATCAGATACAATTGGTATGTAACCCTTTCATGCCCATAAATGTTTAACTTATTTCAGTTGCCTTATGGATGCTGTGTAGCACCTTTGTTTTTCAGTTTGTTGCAGCTATACCCAAGTCCCTGATTGGGACAGAAAAAGGCTTTCCTAAGTGACATCCACATAGCAGCTGAATATCTCAGTTATCTGCATAGTGCGATCAGCTTACCGCTGTGTCTGGATATTCTGTGGCAGACGTCTGAATCGTGCTGCTGAATCTCTGAATTATTTTTGTCTATGGTAGCTGCTGTTTTAGGAGAACACTAACCATGGCAGGCTCAACACTGGCGGGTAAGTTTGTACCTAAGGCAATACAGAATGTGAAAGACGACTGACGCAAGCCGGGCATGGATCCCCGCTATTCTGTAATACTGCACACATGTTTTGTGAACACCCCTGACCCTCCCATGCCCCTCCCATAGCCACACCCTCTTTTGAGTTGCACGTGATCCAATTTAGTCAATCACTGATACAGAACAGCACACAGCCAGATCGGGCCCAAATTTTTTCAGACTGTTTGTTGACCCATGACATGAAATATTGGCCATCTCAACATTCTGGATCTGCTACTTTAGTCACCTTTTCCCAGACATGGTCACATATAATGGCAACAGGAGGCACTATTACCCATTTCCTTATACTATCTCCTTTTAGAATCACTGTAGCAAACTGCTGGTTACTACCACCGCATTAACGCTTGACAGGCTTGGAAAAGTACACTCCAGATTGGAGTACATGGAAGTTTTAGATGTTTTCTTTGTAAGAGCAAAATGTTCTTCAAATGCAATTCTGCTCTGTATATGGGGGGAGGGGAGGAGAAGACAGAGGGGCCCTTTTACTAAGCCGCATAGGCGCCTACTTGTGCCCAACGTGCATCAATTCGGAATTACTGCCCAGCTACTGCATGGCTTGGGCAGTAATTTTGTTTTTTATACATGTCCACTACGCATGCCGGAAAATAATTTTTATTCTACGCGTATAGACCATTACTGCCTGGTTAACGTGTGAGACCTTATCGCTAAGTCAATGGGTGGCGGTAAGGTCACAGGCCCAAAATGGACATGCGCCAATTTTTACTTCACTGCATGTCCATTTTCGGACAAAAAAAAAGACCTTTTTTTGCAGGTGCGCTGAAAAATGGACCTGCGCGCCTCCAATACACGTGTCCACACCAGCTCTGGCCATTTTTCAGCACACCTTAGTAAAAGGACCCCAGAGTTTCCATTAAATGTGTTCTGCTCCACAAAAAGGACTAGAGGGCCTTTTACTAAGCTGCAGTAGAGCTAACACGCAGGTAGCACGCGCCAAATCAACACTACCGCCAGGGTAGTGTGGGCACATGGTGGTAATTTCGAAGTTGGCACAGTAGAAAATTATTTTCTATTTTCTACCACAGGGGTGTTCCCAGCAGTAATTGGCAGCATGGCCACATTGGCGCGCACTACCTGATTACCGCACGAGTAGCGTGTGAGCCCTTTATGCCAAGTAAACAGGTGGCGTTAAGGGCTCAGGCAGTAAATAGCCAAGTGCTACTTTTCATATTAGCAAATGGCCATTTACTGCCCCATTTAAAAAAATGCTTTTTCCCAGCCACAGTAAAAAATGGCCCAGCATGCACCCATTTCACGCATCCAAACTAGCGCAAGCCACTTTTTGCCGCAGCTTAGTAAAAGGACCCCTAGATTCTATAAATG
Source organism: Microcaecilia unicolor (assembly GCF_901765095.1). Taxonomy (NCBI): domain Eukaryota; kingdom Metazoa; phylum Chordata; class Amphibia; order Gymnophiona; family Siphonopidae; genus Microcaecilia; species Microcaecilia unicolor. The sequence continues at coordinate 146,769,911 of NC_044034.1, forward strand.
ATTCCTACAAATCAGTGCTGAAAAAATAGTGCTATTCTATAAGCCACACATAAATTTAGGCACGAGTTATAGAATAGCGCTTAGCGCTGGAAACCGCAACTACATTTAGGTTGACCATTTATACCAACGAAAACCTGGTATAAATCCCAGTGCATAAGTTAGGCGCAGATCCCCCTAATTCTATAACAACATGCATAAATTGCAGGGACAACCCTAACTTGCCCACGCCTTTTCAGGACCGTACAGTAAGATTTCGCACATCTCTTTATAGAATATTAGCCGTTAAGCACGTACCAACGGGTTAGTTTTTTGTTTTCCTATGGCCTCCCTCCCCTCCACCAACCCTGCCCTCTCCCCTGCCCTCCCCCCAGCATCTGTTTCCCTCAGTTCCGCCCCCTCCTTCCCTCCCTGCTTCCTCCTTCTCCGATTTCCAAGCCCATGTCCAAGCCCTTCTCCCTATTCGGCTGTACTGCTGGTGGAGGCGGGGCTTGGACTTCTACACTCTCAGCGTTCCGACTCTACTGCGCATTTGCAGGTGAGTCGGTCACTTGCCGTTTATATGTTTGATTCCTAAAAAGATGCACATGTAAATTCTAATTATTGTCAATTAGTGCTAATTGCTTATTATTACCCAATTATCAGTGCTGATTTGCTGATTATTCAATTAAGTTGCACAGGTAAATTGGGCACTCACCCAAATTTACATGCGTAACTCAAAGCACCATATATCAAATCCGGGGAAAAATGTAAAAAAAATGTTCCTTAGAATATATCTGCAGAACAGCTCTGAAGAAAGTCCTGTCTTCTAATCTACTGAAATTAGAATTCATGGTGCAGTGATTTGGAAAATGAAAGGTACAGGCAGGAACTAGTTTCTTTGACCAAAAACTTAAAATGTGCACCATCAAATTTTGCATGTTTGTTGCATTTTGCTGTCTGCTTGGCAATTTCTTAAGGGAGAGGAAGAGATAACTTAGATGGGCAGACTGGATAGGCCATCTACTCTTTATCTGTCTTCATTTTCTATGTTTCTCACAGCTATTTATTGCAGAAGGCAGGACTGTATTGAGAATATTCCTAGCCCATGGGAATTATAGCTATTTTCAGTAATCATGTTCTCTAAGAGTAAAATATAAGAATTATTCTAATGTCGGACCTGAAGAATTACATCTCCTCTGCCCAGATCATTTAACTCATGCATTGATAATCCAAAATCCCATTGCATGGCTAGGCATTACCTTGTGCTTTGTCATTGCCCCGACAATTATAGGACAAACCATTCCAGACAATGTCCCAACTCCATTGGAAATACCCATCAGGATGCTGGCATATCGTGGGGCAATGTCCAGGTGGTTGACATTGAAACCTATTGGAAAAACATTCTTTTTATTGATGCTCTAAGAAATAGCCCTGCCACATTTCTGTGGAATAATAAACAATTTTGCTTTAAATGAATTAGAAGAACTGTTTTCTTTTCTGCAGAATATCTTTAATACACATTTTGTAAATAAATAGAATTAGATACCCTTTATTTGTGATTTTGATTTCACTTCCATAAAACATACGAAGGTTTGAAGTTTTGGAAAACTCATTCAATTGCTGTATATAGCAGAAAACCAGGTGTATGTCAGGGTTGCCAATCCTGCATTTTTTTTGCTGATTGTGTGCACTTTCTGGAAGTCACGGGTTGCGACTAAAAGTAGTGTGGGTTGTTTTTTTGGGGCGGCCACTGCTGGTTCCTCCTTCTGGCTCTCTCTACTGTCATCTTATTGGATAAATTTGGTGCTGGAATGAGGCTTGGTTCCAAATTGACCAATAGAAGGGTGAGGTGCGTGATGAGATCATCAGCTGATGATGACTCATCACGTGTCACTCTGGGGGGGAGAAGGAGGAGCAAAGCAGCAGAAACATATCAGGAGGAGAAAGCTCAGTAGTTAGAGCAGAGCAGCCATGTGGGAAATGAAGAGGAGCAAGCACACTATTTCTGGGATAAGCAGTATAAAATATTTTGTACTTTTTTGGGATCTTGCCAGGTATTTGTGGCCTGGATTGGCCACTGTTAGAAACAGAATGCTGGGCTTGATGGACCTTTGGTCTGTCCCAGTATGGCAATGCTTATGTACTTATATACTTATGGGTAAGACAACCCCCCCCCCCCCCCCCCCACTTGCTCCTCAGATAGCCCATTCGGTAGCTTTGGGATGCCTTTGGCTGCAGTTTGTGCTGAGAATATTTTTCCATCTGGCAGCCCTGATGTATGTGGAGCTATGATAAATATACAGATGGATGCAGCATGACCCTATGTTCCCCACTAACACTCCCTGTGAACTTGAGCAAGTCACTATCACCCACTGCATAGGTACCCTCTTAAAGGGCAGCTCTATAACTGGGTGCCTGTAGCTACGCATGTCTTGGATGAATAAGTGCACTATACACTATTCTATAAGGTAGCAATTAAGTTCTTTAATGTATAACTGCAAGGGGGTGTACATGAGGGCAGAGCAATATTGTGGTATGAGTATGTCTTCAATTTACACACATAACTTATAAAATACTATCAGTTATGCACATAGCATTGAATACATAGGCATGCCCATTTACACCTGCCATTGACTTGGCATAAATGATCACCCTTAATTTTAGGTGTGCCAATGTCGACTTGTGCCATAGGAGTCTACTTTTCAAAATTATTGGGGGTGCTAAGCCCAGTGGAAATAACCCTTCCTTGGACAAAAACAAGGAATTTTCTCAATATTGGGGGTGCTCAAGCACCCACAGCACCACAGAGTTGGCTCCTATGTGCTAATATTTTATAATAGCACCTTGGAGCACAGATGCCTTTATCGAATTGGTGTTCCGCGCACGGCATCAAGGCACTTAACTGAAGGTGTCCAGTTATAGAATTGCCCTCTTAGATTGTAAGTTGTTTTGGGAAGGGACTTTTTGCATTTGAATATTGATAATCATTTGAAAGGAGGCTAAAACTCAAATACCATTACCGCGTAACCTGAAGATACCAAAGTACCATAAGGCTGACACTATAGGTCACGGCAGCCATCTTGAAGAGGTAGCTACGACAGGCATGAGCAAGTGGGCGCTGCTCCTGCCTGTTCCCCCACTAGACTACCTGGGATTGAGTAGGTAGGCCCAGAGGAATACTGGGGGGGGGGGGGGCTTTAATAATATTTGGGGGGACCAGGCCAGATATCATTATGCAAGTCCCAGCTGATATTCAGCAGGGTCTATCATAAGACCCAGCAGATAGTGCAGAACAAATTAGCCCTGGATATTCAGCCCTGGAACTGGATATCTGGAGCTAATTCTGCCCGCAGTGATCAGCATGTAAAATAACGCTGACTGCCACAAGTTGAATATTAGCCAGACGTTTTCTATGAAAAATTGAAAGCAGAGCTAACAACATTGATATTTATAAGGAAAGGGATTTTATCTTTATCTTACAACTTTTCAACAGTAGCTCAAGGCAAGTAATATTCAGGTACCTTTCTGTCCCTGGAGGACTTACAGTCTAAGACCATATCTGAGGAAATGAAAGGTTATTCAACTCGCCCCAGATCAGAAGGGGGTGCGATCAGAACGCTGATTTCCCTGATTCTTAGCCCACGCCTCCATTCTGCTGTACGTAATGCAGTCCATTCAAGACAAAACAAATTTCTGCTCTATTGGGTAGTTCAGCTAAAATAATTTGAAATGCGATAGGAAAATGAATTTCAGCCTCACTTGAAGAAATGTTTAACTAGCATTATACTCCTTTTCTATGAATTTTTGAATGCAAATCTTATGTCTTACCAGATATGGCAAATCCACTGAAGCCAACAGCAAGGACTAAGAATGAAATAGCCACGCCTCTACTGTGAGAATAACCTACCACCAGCAGAAGTGTCGCTTCCATACCAAATCCTTGAAAGGGAAGGAAAACAAAACAGTCAGTACAAGAATAAGCTTTTTGTTCTATGTACGACATCATACTTTTATAAATAATCTGGAAATCTAAAATGTTTGATCATTTACAAAACCTCAAAAGTGGAAAGAATGAAGCACCAAGATGTTTACTAATCACTGTATATACAGGTGCAAAAATACTGTCCCAAGAGGATTTACAAACTCAAATATGGTCCAAGAGAACCTCACAAACTCAATACAGGCTATCCTTCAGCTTGTCAGCCTTCATCAGGAGTTAAATGCTATTTTGAGCTGTGAATGATATCAAGGAGTTCCAAATACCAAGAAAAAGTGAAAATCTCGAGCAGCTGTACTTCACTCTATAATGGGTGTCCTTTGCCAAAATATGAAATGAGAAACAGCTGCAGAATTCGCAATGCTTAAGCTCTAAACTAGCTTGCCAAAATTCAATGAAAGTGCAGCAGTTGTACTGCAAAGAGCAAATATAAATGTGAGCACATCATTCGATTAAGATGTTTGTAAACCTCCTATATGAAGGATTTTTTTATTGTGTTATCTGCTTAGAATCTAGATGGAAATTAGCAGAACATAAGACCCATATAGTATAGTAAAGCATTCTTCAGGCTAATTTTCATAGCTTTTTACTTTGTCTGTATATGTGTTATGGGTTGGTATTTCCTTATATCATTGCTGACTTTAATTCTTTAGGGGCCATTTTACTAAGCTGGTTCAGTTTTGAAGTACTGCCCAGCTACCACGTGGCCCTGGCAATAATTTCATTTTTTACGCACGTCCACTAATCGTGCCGGAAACTTTCTGGTGCATGGCGCTAACCGGGCAGTAATCAGCATTGTACCTGTGTAGACCATTACCGCCTGGTTAACATGTGAGACTTTACTGCTAGGTCAATGGGTAGCAGTAAGGTCTCAGGCCCAAAATGGACATGTGCCAATTTTTATTTTGCCACACATCCATTTTCAGACAAAAATAAAGGCCTTTTTTGCAGGCACCCTGAAAAATGGATCTACGTATGTCAAATACACGTCTACACCAGCGCAGGCCATTTTTCAGCACACCTTAGTAAAAGGACCCCTTAGTTAATTCTTTGTATATTCTAAATACAATTTTTTTTTAAGTCTGTAAACAGGATGCCTCTAAAGCAGGGGTGTTTAACCTAGTACTCAGGACACACTATACTGATTTTATTAAACTTTATGCTTATATTTATGGGTGCTATTATCCATATTCACATTGATTTACTTATTTTACTTACTAGTAAAAAAGGCCCGTTTCTGGCTGAAATGAAACGGGCGCTAGCAAGGTTTTGTGCAGAGTGTGTATGTTTGAGAGAGTGTCTGTGAGAGTGACTGTGTGAGAGTGAGAATGTGCAAGTGTGTGTGTGTGACAGAGAGTGGGTGTGAGTGTGTCTGTGAGAGAGCGTGTGTGTATGTGAGAATGAGTGTGTGCAAGTGCGTATGTGAGACAGTGAGTGTCCTTCCCTGTCTCCCCTGTCAGGTGTCAGGACTGGGGGGACTGTGGACAGTCATGAAGGCAGCCCCTACCAAAATAATGAAAGCAAGACCATTTGTATAATAATCACTGCATTCCAGAGAACAAAATGGAGCTATCTTTTGCTTTCTGTATTCAGTAGCTGACAGGCTTGCTAGACTTACCTAAGTGGCTGCAGCTGAAATACACTGAAAACAAAGCAAGGAAACCTATGAGACGTAGATACGGCCATCCCCTTGGCCTCTGACGCTCCTCCCTTCTTCTATTTGACTTCCCTCTGATAGGTCCGTCATTCGGTGTGAAGCTCCTCTCTTTTCCTGTTTCAGTTCCCTTTGATAGGTCAGAGCGGTGCAGCTGTGACACTCCTCCCTTCTCTGATAGGTCAGGGTGGGGCAGAGATGTAGTGTGCTTAAAAATGGTTACAGAGCTTCGAAAATACGAACTGTTGAAGCCTCAGAGTGTGCTTTAGAACGTTGAGGGTGCTTTTTATGTGCAGATTGGGCGTGGCCTACGGCCCAGATGGGCGTGGCTGAGACTGAGGGTGAGTAGTCTGAATAGCCTAGCCTACCAGGAGGACAGGAGTTCAGGACAGATGGAGTGAGCTTCAGAACGTCTGAGGGGAGTTTTTATTTGTATAGATTATATTTATTTTGAGATTATTAATTTTCTTGAATTTTTTATTTAAAAGGACCCCTGAAGACTTGTATGCCGAAACATGGCCCGTGTTGGGTCTCATTCAGATTGAAGTGTAACCATTATGGAAGAATAAGTTTGATGAACACTTTTATTAGCATATTGACTTTTATTTATAGCTTGGGACATTTGTGTTTTTGGTGACTTCCACCCTTGTTTTGGCTTGTCTCTTGACTTCCTGTGGAAGCTTTTTGTTTTCCTTTTTTTTCTGTAGAAATGGTGTCATGGGCAGATCAGGGGTGTTTCTTTAAGTCACGCATGGAGTTAGAGAACAAGGGTATCCACACCCAAATTTATGTGTAGGTATTTGCACCACATCTTAGTTGGTGCAAATGGCCATGCGTAAAGTTAGGTGCAATTCCCAGGCATAAATGTTAATCTATAAACCGCACCCAACTTTAAGCATTATTTGTAGAATACCGCTTTTTCAGCGCCAATTTTTGGGGCACTATATATAGAGTTCACTCCTTAGCGTGTACATGCTGGGCATGCACCTAACCTACCCATGCCCTGTCCACATGCATCCCCCCCCCCCCTTTGCAGTTATACACTATCCCCCAAATTCTATATATCATGCTGAGATTTCCATGCATATAACTTAATTAGTTAACATGCTAATTAGAACTGATAATTGGATGTTACCAGGAAATTATCAGCACTAATCAGCATTAATTAGAATTTACTTTCACTATCTGCTATGCATATTCTGCAAAGCGGTGCATATAAATTCTAATGCACACTGCTGAAAAAGGGGTGTGGCTCTGGGTGTGGAATGAGCAGGTCATGGGCATTCCAGAAAATTATGCGCAGCATTATAGAATACACCTGCTCTGCACTTAACTTAGGTGCCGGTATTTATACTAAGTTTTACTTGGCCTAGATGGCCACACCTGGTGTTAGGCCGCTCAGTATATTCTATATAATTCATGGAAATTTAGGTTTATTCTATAAAGTATGCCTAAATTAAGATGTACTATATAGAATGCGCCTAGATGAATTTCATTTCGTTGCCAGATTTTTAGGTATGATATATAGAATCTAGTTCTATAGTTTTATGTGCTAAGTTTATAGAATAGCAGCTAAGGGCACTTACACATGTAAGTGTAAATTACTGCCAATTTGTGCCAATTCATTCCAATTATCAGCAATTATTGGTTGCTAGTGCCTATTAGAGCCTAATTTGCCAATTAACTTCTGAAAATTACTGGCACTATTCTATAACCTGTGTGCACAATTTTGCATGCTAAGTGCTAAAATATGGCACGGTTATAAAATGAGGGCTATATGTCCAGCAAGGGTCAGTCTGATGGCTCGGGTAGTGCTCAGTGGAAAGTTCCCAGTTCGATACCTACAGTACATTAGACCTTCAGCTGAATTGAGTGGGACTGGGGAAACTGTGGGGGACCACGTTCATAGCCCTCAGAAGAGAGGACATCATGGTCATTGCTTAAAGGTGACACTTTTCAGCCAGATAGATGGCCATGATTGCAAATTTATGAAATGAAGCTCTAGGGCATAGCCCATGCAATAACCAGACTAGGTATTTAATTTGGAAGGTTCGGAGAAAAGTCCTGGAGGTTGTAAATGAAGCTTCATCGCAGCTCTGGTTCCAATTGATCTGAAAGTATTTTTTAAAAACTAGGAGGAAACTACCGGATTAAAAAAAAGTACAGCAAAAGCTACTTCAGTAGGCCACCAAAGATATGTAGATTTTACTTTGATTTCTTATTGAGCAGTTTTCTGTTTAATGTTACAAGAACATTTCTTTGTACATGGAGATTATAGTCTCAAGGATAATCTGTAGCATTTCTTGAATTCAGAAAATATTTATGGGCATCTGTTCATAGTGTTCATTCCAGTCTGGCAGACTGGGCTTATTAAATTAATTATATAAAGAAGTGTAAACAAAAAGTCAATTATTAGCTTGAGTTTAGAAAATCTGATTTGTTGAAACATGTTAAAACATCAAATCTTTAATAGCGTGACAATGTTCAGCTAGGAGTTAGATGAGTTTCATGATCCTGTACATTTAATATTGTTTTAATAAATACCGTGTTTCCCCGAAAATAGGACATCCTCCGAAAATAAGACCTAGTAGAGGTCTTGCTGCAATTTGAAAATATAAGGCCTCCCCCGAAAATAAGACCTAGCAGGGGAGGCCTTATTTTTCGGGGAAAGATCCGGGTCACCCCCCCACCCGAGATCGCAGGCTCCCCCCCTCGATCGGCAGCTCACCCCACACTCAGTCACTCCCGGAACTAACCTCTTAAACGCTTCCTTTCACCTTCGCACTCGCCGCAAGCAGCAGAGCAGGCCACTCCTTTCTTCCATGTCCCGCCCTCGCCTGACGTTACGTTACGTCAGGCGAGGGCGGGACACGGAAGGAAGGAGCGGCCTGCCCTGCTGCTTGCTACGAGTGCGAAGATGAATGGTGAAAGGAAGCATTTAAGAGGTTAGTTCCGGGAGCGACTGAGGGCGGGGGGAGCCGGCGATCGAGGGGGGGGAGCCGGCGATCTCGGTTGGGGGGACGACCTCAGGTGGGGGGGCGACCCAATGTTTCCCCGAAAAATAAGGCCTTCCCTGAAAATAAGGCCTAGCGGGTCTTGGGGAGCAAAAATTAATATAAGACAGTGTCTTATTTTCGGGGAAACACGGTATATACAAATGTACTTGTGTTATCCAGATAGATTGGGACAGAAAAAAAGCTATCCTAAGTGACATTCAAATAGCATCTGAATATCTCAGCTATCTGCAGAGTGTGACATCTGGATCCTGCTGCTGAATCTCTGAATTATTTTTTGTCTATGGTGGCCGTTATTTTAGGAGAAAACTGACTACTGCAGGCTCAAAACTAGGGGTAAGTTTGTACCTAAGGCAACAGAGATTGTGAAAGACAACTGCGCAATTTGGGCATGGATACCCCCTATTCTGTATTTCTGCCACAAGGATATATCATATGTTGGGGAATGAAAATAAAGTGACTTACCCCCACAATTCATTATTTTTCTTACAGTAGTAGTTGAAAGGATTTCTTTACTTCTGAGAAAGTCGGCAATTTGTCCTCCAATGGGCACGATGATCGTCATGACTAGATGTGGCACAGCAGATAACATGCCTACCTAATGGAAGAGTATGCATTAGAAGACATCTGTATAAACAGAGGGAACATACATCACAAACTGAGGAGCTTTTTTACCAAGCAGTGCTAAAATGTGGCCTGTGGCAGCCTCAACATGGCTCTTTTCCACGCACTGAGTCCACTTTTAGTGCTGCTGGTAAAAGGCAGCATTTTCTGTTTTCTTAATAACGGCCACATGCTAATTTCCTTATTAGCGTGTGGCTATTAGCGTGTCAGCCCTTACCACCAACTATTTTGTAGGCAGTAAGAGCTCATGCACTAATCCTGGACTAACCAGTCAGAGGTCTTTTTATTAAGCTGCAGAGGCCGTTTTCCTTGTGCCAGGACCCGTTTTACCACAGTGGATAAAATGCCCCCCAAAAAGGGACATGTGGTAAGATAACTCTTACCAAATGGCCATGCGGCAGGAATCACTTATGCTACCCATTGAGGTGTCAGTAAGGGCTCCTGCAGTAACTCAGCGGTAACTGGGCAGTGAGCAGCAATGCCTGATTACTGCTGGGTTAGCGCTGTACTGAAAAAAATATTTTTTTTCTGACATGCCAGAATTGGCGCTCGCAGGAACCAGAACTACTGACGACAGCCACATTGAGCCAGCAGTAGTTCCAGGATAGCTTGTGGTAAGGCTGTGTTGGGCTTACTGCCACTTTGTAAAAGGGCCCCTTAGTACACAGCAATGCCCATGCGCTATCCGATTAGCATATCTGTGGCTACTCTCTGCCCCCAAACACACACCCCCAGTACTAAAAAATAAACATTTTTTCAAACTTATTGAATTGTGCAGCTAGTAAACTTATTGCTGAATAGTATAGCATCCACATACTTATCTCAGAATTAACTGCAAATGTATTATTGTAAAAACTTGAGTGAGTACAATGCAATGACATGAGCTTTTCAGATAAGCGTCACTGCACTGTACTCACCGCTGCTCAAGTTTTTTTTCTATAATCTTTTTCAGATAATTTACAAGTGAATTGGATGTACATTTTCTCCAGTTCTCCTGGCATGTGTTATATTTTGAAATATGATGCCAAACCAAAATGTTAATGTCTGCTTCCAAGAAAACTGTGATTAGAATTGGAATTTAATTATTATAATTAAGACTTCTAGCAGACAAGTTGGTCCTGAACAAATTCTTGACAGGTTGAAATAGCTTATAGGGCCCGCATAATAATCTTCTAAGCCCTTTTACAAAGCTGTGACAAAAAGAGGGCTTAGCCCTTACGCCAGTCTTTCTTGTGTACTAAGGCCATTTTGTGCCACAGCCAGAAAACGGTCAGTTTTCTATTTTCAGCATTAATGGCCATGCTCTAATGTTGCCATTGGCGAGTGGCCATTTGAGCATGGGCCCATACTGCCACCCATTTTGAAGGCAGTAAGGGCTCATGTGCTAATAATTTAGCAGTCCAGAAAAACGCACAAAGGACTCTCATGAATGGAACAAGTGTGCTTTATTAGTGACCCGACATGGTCGTGTTTTGGAATGACAAATGCCTCCCTCAGGCATAAATTCGAAACAACACTAAGGGACCCTTTTACTAAGGTGCGTAGGCGCCTACGTGTGTCCAACGCAGGGGCGTAGCCAGACTTCGGTGGGAAGGGGGCCAGAGCCCAAGGTGAGGGGCACATTGTAGCCCCCCCCCGGCGCCACGGACCCCCGCCACCTTTGACCCCCTGGCGCCCCTCCCCTTTCAACCCCCTTCCCACCACCGCCAACCCTCCCCCGAGTCCCCCACCACTGCCATCAGGTACCTGTGCTGGCGGGGGTCTCCAACCCCTGTCAGCCGAAGTCCTCCTCAGCCGGTCTCCAGCTTCCACAGAAACAGAATCCTAGGCTTCCACATCAGCTGCAGCAACGCATCGGCCCAGAGACTGGCTGAAGAGGACTTTGGCTGGCGGGGCTTGGGGACCCCCGCCAGCACAGGTACCCGATGGCGGCGGGGGGAAGGGGGTCGAAAGGGTCGGTGGGGGCCAGGGCCATATCTGGGGGGGCCAGGCCCCTGTGGCCCCACATAGCTATGCCCCTGGTCCAACGTGCATCAAATTGGAACTACCGCCCGGCTACCGCATGCCCCAGGCAGTAATTCCATTTTTTACGCACGTCCAAAACGCGCGGTAGAAATTTTCTACCACATTTCGCTTACCCAGTGGTAATTGGCAGTGTACATGCACTGATGATTATGCTTGGTTAATGCCTGAGACCTTACCACTAAGTTCATGGGTGGTGGTAAACTCTCATGCTGAAAATGGACGTGCGCTGGCTTAAATTTTGCCGCATGTCCATTTTTTGCCATAAAAAAGGCCCTTTTTGCAGACATGGTGAAAAATGGACCTGCGTGCTTCCAAAACATGCACCTACACCAGCACAGGCAATTTTTCGGCGCGCCTTAATAAAATTGCCCCTAAGTTGTACCTCGGAATATGTATGTGGTGGCACAACACAATAATAGTCCACTCTCATTATGTGACAGCTCGGGTGGATGCTCTGGGCTTACGCTGCCAGATCTAGACTTGCTCCTCAGGGAAGCGATGCGAAGCCGAGGAGCGAGTGATAGAGGAAGCAATTCTACCTAACCCTCTGGTCCTTAAAATTGTAAAAAATAACCTTTAGGACTACAGCTCTTCTGTCAATGCTGTGCTTGCATGAAAAGATAGCAAAAGCATTGAGTCCCTTTTATTAAAGCTTAGTTTGCACTAAATGACATTAGCCCGCACTAAGTACCACATTGCCATAGGTATAAAAATGGATGCACAGCATGTAGCGCACGCTAATGTCTGTTACCATGTGCTAACCTTCAGTAAACCTACACATATCAGTGCCAATGCATAGACATATAAAGCACTTAGGGGTCCTTTTACTAAGTTGGGGTAAAGGGGGGGGGGCTCCACTAGCAGCATTGCATGTTTTTGACACATGCTGAGGCCCCCTTTTACCATAGTGGGTAAAAGGCTGTCTTTTTTTCTCAACAAGAAATGGCAGTGGGGTAAGTGAACCACTTTCTGCGTGGCCATTTTTGAGGGAAGCACTTACCGCCAGTGGTGTAGGAAGGGGTGGCGGGAGGGGTGGTCCGCCCCGGGTGCATGCACTCGGGGGGTGCCGACCCCGTTGGTTCCCTGCTCTCTCTGCCCCGGAACAGGTTACTTCCTGTTCCGGGGCAGAGAGAGCAGGGAACCAGCGGGGCCGACGCAGCTCCGAGTGACGTGCACTCGGGGCGGATCAGCCCTCCCGCAGGTAAGAATGCGGTCCGGGGGGGTGCGTTCCGGGGGGGTGCGCCGCAGAGGGGGAGTCGCGCCGTGCTGCACCCAGGGGGGGGGGGTGTGTGCAGCGGCGACCCGCCCCGGATGCCATTAGCCCTCGCTACGGCACTGCTTACCGCCACCCATTGAGGTGGCGGTAAGGGCTCCCGCATTAACTTGGTGCTGCAAAAATAGAAAATATTTTTGTAGCGCCAGAAATGGTGCGCACTGCTGGTGGGAACTACTGCTGGGCTCCTGTGGTAGCCCGGCGGGAGTTCCAGATTGACGCACGGCAAGCCTGTTGCTTCATGCCAGCCTTTTAGTAAAAGGGCCTCTTAGTGCTAGATTTACTCAAATGCATTATTGTGTTCTCTTGCAGCTAACACATGTTATTAAATACACTGCATAAAATAAATCTGCTTAAGTAAAGCATTTCAACTTGGTAGTATTATTAGTACATTTAGCCCTTAGTGATGCTGTTCTTTTTGTGCATGCGGAAATTCTTAAGATTTATACAAATACACAAACATTCCCTGCAATCCTATACATGTTTTATAAAAGCTTCCACATTCAGTGAGCGTAAAAGTCCTGACCTGAATATCAGCTTTTGACCTAGACACCCTGTGCAAAATCAGGCCTCATGTATAAATAAGAAGCCTGCTGGGAAATACCTTGCTGATTTCGAACCCAAACACTTCCTCGAAATATGCAGGTTGACTAATAAGGAGCAAATAAAATGTCCAACTTCTGCAGAAGTTTGCAACAATGATTGCATAGACAGGCATTGAGGTAAAAAACTTTCTCCAGGGAGTCTTGAATTTCTGAAACAGATACATAGAGAATAGTCAACATTTCATACAATGGCCAATGTTTTCTCAGGATTTGTTAATAACCCAAGTAAACACGGTAAGCCACAGGGGTCTTGCCTGGGAACTTTTCAAATGCGTCAACTTGTAGATGAACATCCTATATAATAATTCTCACCTCCAACGTCCTAAAGTAGCTGCCTGTGTCCATGGCTCCTGGAGTTGCTGAGCTAGGCTCCGTAGCCAGGCTGACGTCACTCCGCGTGTTTCCCTACTCCCCCCCCCCGCCTGGGAATCAGCTGTGAGTGCGCCGCTCAAACACCCCCTCCGCGCATCACCCAAGCCCCCCCAGCACATAAAACACCCCCTCCCCCCCCGAAGCACATCAGCACCTCCCCCCCAAAGCACATCAACCCCCTTGCCACCTGCAGCTGCCACTGGTAACGCTGTCTGGCCGCTGCTGCTTCTCCTGTTGAGCAGCAGCGCCTGCTACCAAAAGAAAAAAGCCATAAATGTTTTTAAACCTGAAATGCGGCACTGTAGACAGCCATCAGGCATTGGCTGTCGGCTCTGCAGCCGCTCCTCCTCTCGCCTCCACGTCACTGCCCCTGGAGTAAGACCCCAGAGGAGCTCAGCGACGTGAGAGGCGAGAAAAGGAACGGTTGCAGAGCCGACAGCCAATGCCTGATGGCTGTCTGCGGTGCCACGCCTGATGTTTAAAAACATTTATTGCTTTTTTTCTTTTTGTAGCGGTCGCTGCTGCTCAACAGGAGAAGCAGCAGCGATGGGACAGCGTTACCAGTGGCAGCTGCGGGTGGCGAGGGGATTTGATGCGCAGGGGGGGAGGGGAGGGTCACTGGACATGGGTGGCTGGGGGGGGAGGGGAGGGTTGCTGGACATGGGTGGCTGCAGGGGGGGCAGGGGGAGAGGAGGGTCACTGGACATGGATGGCTGGAGGGGGGGCAGGGGAGAGGGAGGTGGGGAGGGGGTCCTGAGACCAGAGAGGTGGGGGTGGGGAGGGGGCCCTGCGAGCGGGGGGTGGGGGCACACACTCACTCACTCACTGTCTCTCACATACACTCTCTGACACACTCTCTGTGTATCACACTCTATCTCTCTGTCACACACACACAGACACTGTCTCTCACACACACTCTCTCTCTCTCTCTCTCTCTCACACAAACACACACACACTCTGTCTCTGTCTCTCTCTCATTCTCTCTCTGACACACACACTCCATCTCTCACACACTCTCTCTCTCTCTCAAACATACAAACTCCGAGGAAAACCTTGCTAGCGCCCGTTTCATTTGTGTCAGAAACGGGCCTTTTTTACTAGTTGATGAATATTCATCTAAGTTGCATGTACTGCTTCATGTATTTGAACACACCAGCTTGTAACAGCTACAGACTTAGCGTAACTGGGCACTGCTAAATGTAAGTGTGTCACCAAGACACTGATATGGAACTGGACAGGGGGGCACCTAAACTGAAATTGGGGCATTAGGCTCTAAAGTACGGAACAATCTTCCCTTGGCACTGTGATAATTGAACTGCCTTGAGTCATATAAATACCACCTGAAAGTTTGGTTCTTCACACAAACACTCCTAACGGAGAAGAAATAAGGTTTAAAACTGGAAAATCCCCTTTACTCTATTTCAGCCTATACCCTAAAACCAAATTTGTGAATATAAAATAACAAACTTCTGCCTTATCTGTTCCACAATTATTGAAATATATATGATGTTGAGATGCAATTTACAGACATCCGGGTACCATGCAATTGATTATAATGGTTGATGAAATTATTAGTCACTTCTAACTGTTACTAACACTGCATTATATCCATTGTAATTTAATGTGTATTGATAAGAAAGTCTTCACTTTAGTATTAGAGCAAATCTATCAACATACAAAAATGCATTTTTAACACAGCCAAGCAGTAAAACAAGTATGAACAAACATTAAGCAACCAAATTGCTTCTAATAGCCTTTAGTTAATAGACCCCCATGTCAGCTGAAAACTAGAAGCTATTCAAAATTGCCTTATCATAGAATACGGTTTAAATATGCCAAGAATTTAGGGTAAAGCATTAATGAAATTTTCTGGATATAGGATTTGCTAGGATATGTGGAGGGGCATAATCGAAAGGGACGCCCAAGTTTTGCTGAGGACGTCCTCGCAAAGCATCCTGGCAAAGTGGCGGGGAAACCCGTATTATTGAAACAAGATGGACATCTATCTTTCGTTTCGATAATACAGTCGGGGACGCCCAAATCCTAAAATTTAGATCGTCCTTAGAGATGGTCGTCCCTAGATTTTGGCGATAATGGAAACCAAGGACGCCCATCTCAGAAACGACCAAATGCAAGTCTTTTGGTCATGGGAGGAGCCAGCATTTGTAGTGCACTGGTCCCCCTGAGCACTGGTCCCCCTGACATGCCAGGACACCAACCGGGCACCCTAGGGGGCACTGCAGTGGACATAAATATCTCCCAGGTGCATAGCTCCCTTAACTTGTGTGCTGAGCCCCCCAAAACCCACTACCCACAACTGTACACCACTACCATAACCCTTACTGTTGAAAGGGGGCACCTACATGTGGGTACAGTGGGTTTGTGGTGGGTTTTGGAGGGCTCACATTTACCACCACAAGTGTAACAGGTAGGGGGGGATGGGCCTGGGTCCGCCTGCCTGAAGTACAATTCCAGGAATAACATGTATAGAATGTTTTTACGTTTGGGAAGCTTGCCAGGTGCCCTTGGCCTGGATTGGCTGTTGTCATGGACAGGATGCTGGGCTCGATGGACCCTTGGTCTTTTCCCAGTGTGACATTACTTATGTACTTATGCACCCACTAAAACTGTTCAAGGGACCTGCATACTACTGCGATAGACCTGAGTATGACATTTGAGGCTTGCATAGAGGCTGGCACAAAAGATTTTTAAAGATGTTTTTTGAGGGTGGGATGGGGCTAGTGACCACTGGGGGAGTAAGGGAAGGTCATCCCTGACTCCCTCTGGTGGTCATCTGGTCAGTTTGGGCACCTTTTTGTGGCTTGGTCATAAGAAAAACAGGACCAGGTAAAGTCGACCAAGTGCTCGTCAGGGACGCCCTTTTTTTCTATTATGGGTTGAGGACGCCCATGTGTTAGGCACGCCCAAGTCCTGCCTTCGCTACGCCTCTGACATGCCCCCGTGAACTTTGGTCATCCCCACGACGGAAAGCAGTTGGGGACGCCCAAAATTGGCTTTCAATTATGCCAATTTGGGTGACCCTGTGAGAAGGATGCCCATCTTCTGATTTGTGACAAAAGATTGGCGTCCTCTTTCACAAATAAGCCTAAAAGCCTGTCTCAGAAAGGAACTGTGAGACTAAACAAGACCAAAACCGAGCTTCTCATTTTCCCCCCCAAACCCACCTCCCCGCTCCCCCCGTTTTCTATTTCTGTTGATGGCTCTCTCATTCTCCCTGTCTCCTCAGCTCGAAACCTTGGGGTCATCTTTGACTCTTCTCTCTCCTTCTCTGCTCATATCCAGCAGACCGCCAAGACCTGTCGTTTCTTTCTTTACAACATCCGTAAAATCCGCCCCTTTCTTTCCGAGCACTCTACCAAAACCCTCATCCACACCCTTGTCACCTCTCGTTTAGACGACTGCAATCTGCTTCTTGCTGGCCTCCCACTTAGTCACCTCTCCCCTCTCCAGTCGGTTCAAAACTCTGCTGCCCGTCTCATCTTCCGCCAGGGTCGCTTTACTCATACTACCCCTCTCCTCAAGACCCTTCACTGGCTCCCTATCCGTTTTCGCATCCTGTTCAAACTTCTTCTACTAACCTATAAATGTATTCACTCTGCTGCTCCCCAGTATCTCTCCACACTCGTCCTTCCCTACACCCCTTCCCGTGCACTCCGCTCCATGGATAAATCCTTCTTATCTGTTCCCTTCTCCACTACTGCCAACTCCAGACTTCGCGCCTTCTGTCTCGCTGCACCCTACGCCTGGAATAAACTTCATGAGCCCCTACGTCTTGCCCCATCCTTGGCCACCTTTAAATCTAGACTGAAAGCCCACCTCTTTAACATTGCTTTTGACTTGTAACCACTTGTAACCACTCGCCTCCACCTACCCTCCTCTCTTCCTTCCCGTTCACATTAATTGATTTGATTTGCTTACTTTATTTATTTTTTGTCTATTAGATTGTAAGCTCTTTGAGCAGGGATTGTCTTTCTTCTATGTTTGTGCAGCGCTGCGTATGCCTTGTAGCGCTATAGAAATGCTAAATAGTAGTAGTAGTAGTAGTAGTAGTACTACAAAATTTGATGTAGAAGCTTTGCAAATTAAAGTCATCCTATAATCATAATACATGCTACTGACTAAAAATTCACCAGGTGTCACCAGAAAAGTCTTAAAAGCCAGAGGCATACACAAGAGTAACATTCTTACTTCTAATGCACCTAAAAGATTTGCACTTTCTCCAATGCTTTCCTCTATGTATTTCCGCTCCTCGGCTGTGATCGTTGGATGCGTTGCAGGACTCTCATATGACACCAACAGCCAAAACATGTACCATACAATTCCAAAACTTCCTATTTAAAAAACATAAAAGACAGTAATTTAGAATGAAAATACTGTTCAATCACATAAGAAATACTTCCTGATTGGATAAGAGTAGAGAAAGAAATGGATTTAACTCAGGCCTTATTTCAGTAATAGCTGAGTTGATTCAAGTACAGTAGGTACTTTTTCTGTCCCTGAGGCCTTACAATCTAAGGGGTCCTTTTACTAAGATGCGCTGAAAAATGGCCTCCTGTAGTGTAGGCGCAGGTTTTGGGTGCGCGCAGATCCATTTTTCAGCGCACCTGTAAAAAATGCCTTTTAAAGCAAAATAAAAATTGATTCGCATCCATTTTGGGTCTGAGACCTTACTGCCAGCCATTGACTTAGCAGTAAGGTCTCTCATGTTAACCATGCGGTAATCGCCTACACGCGTCAAGTCAGAGTTATCCCCTGATTTTTGCCATGCGCCAGAAAAGAAAATATATTTTCTGGTGCTCGCAGCGGATGCACATAAAAAACAAAATTACCGCACAGGCCACATGGTAGCTGGGTGGTAACTCCGAATTGGTGTGCATTGGGCGCGCATAGGTGCTTAAGTGGCTTAGTAAAAGGGCCCCTAAGTTTGTACCTGAAGCAATAGATTAAGGGTTTTTTTTTAAAGCAGTGGTAAGTCCAACACGGGCTTACAGCCTGCTAAATCTGAACTACTGCCAGCCCAGTGCGGCTGCTAGCGGTAGTTCTGGGTCAAGCAAGTGCCATTTCTGGTGTTCTGGAAATTTCTTATTTTTTTCTACTGCAGCGGTAACCTGGCGGTAATTGGGCATTGCTGTGCACTGCCTGATTACAACTGGGTTACCATGGCGGTAAGTGCTTCCCGCTGTATGGCCGCATGGTAAGAGTTATCTTACCGCGTGGACATTTTTTTTTGGGGGGGGGGGGGCTTTTTACCCGCTGCAGTAAAAAGGGCTCTGGTGCACTGAAAAAATGGCCCCCGCTGCTACTGCAGGGCCCTTTTTCCCACAGCTTAGTAAAACAACCCCTTAGTGACTTACCTGAGATCACAAGGAGTCAAACTAGGCTTTGAGCCCGGCTTCCCTGATTCTTAGCCTGCTGCTCTAACCATTAGGCCTCTCCTCCACTCCAGCCTGTATTTCCTTGACACTATTTTGGTATAATTATGAACTAACCAAGCGAACTAAACATGGTTGCCTTCTTTCTAATCCACCCTAGCATTAAATATTCAGTCTCTGCCTCTTACAGGCTTATCCTTCACTTCTTCTTCCCTGCTTCCATTTGAATTAGTAGCATGAATGAAATATTTGAACCTGAAACTTCATCCCAGGGCAGGATTTAAGCACAGGTAACATGAGAAACTAACTTGGGTGCCAAGTTTTGAAGGTGCAAAATACCTAGACAGAAGCTTGCTCCTACTGTACTTGCTTTAAGGCAAAGGCACATTCTGGGCCCCTACCATCACCCTCTCCCCTTTGATCTCTGGTCCTTCAGTCCTGGCTATGGGCACCAAAATATTCAGTTTGCCCCCTTCTTCCTACTACATCTACAGCCATGTGAATGTTATGAAAGTTAAAAAGGTGACAAAAAATCTTAAATTGAGTCACTTTAAGACTGAAGGATTTTCAGCATAGAACAATAGACCTTGGCAGCCACATTCTTTTATGTATGGGTCCTTTTACTAAGCTGCAGAGGTGCTAGCACACACCTAATGCAGCAAAAAAAATGGAATAGCGCAGGATGCACTCAGATGTCCTGAGGTACAGTAAGAACATAAGAATAGCCATATTGGGGCAGACAAATGGTCCATCTAGCCCAGTATTCTGCTTCCAACAGTAGCCAATCCAGGTCATAAGTACCTGGCAGAAACCTAATTAGTAGCAATATTCCATGCTACCAATCCTGGAGCAAGCAGTGGCTTCCCCCATGTCCATCTCAATAATAGACTATGGACCTTTCCTCCAGGAACTTGTTCAAACCTTTTTTTTAACCCAGATACGCTAACTGCTGTTACCACATCCTTCAGCAAAGAGTTCCACAGCATAACTATTCTTTAAGTGAAAAAATATTTTCTCCTAATTGTTTTAAAAGTATTTCCATGTATTTTCATTGAGTGACGCCTGGTCTTTATATTTTTTGAAAGAGTGAAAAATCAATTAATTTCTATCCGTTCTACACCACTCAGGATTTTATAGACCTCAATCATATCCCTCCTTAGCCATCTCTTTTCCAAGCTGAAGAGCCCTAACCTCTTTAGCCTTTCCTCATATGGGAGGAGTTCCATCCCCTTTACCATTTTAGCTGCTCTTCTTTAAACCTTTTCTAATTCCGCTATATCTTTTTTTAGATACGGTGACCAGAATTGAGCACAATACTCAAGCAGAGGTCGCACCATGGTACAATACAGAGGCATTATAATATTCTTACATAAGTATTGCTACACTGGGACAGACCAAAGGTCCATCAAGCCCAGCATCCTGTTTCCAACAGTGGCCAATCCAGGTCACAAAAACTTGGCAAGATTCCGAAAAAGTTCAACACATTTTATGCTGCTTATCCCAGAAATAGCAGTGGATTTTCCCCAACTCAATTTAATAATGGTCTATGGACTTTTCCTCTAGGAAGCTGTCCAGAGTTTTTAAAACCCCGTTAAGCTAACCGCATTTACCACATTCTGTGGCAACGAATTCCAGAGTTTAATTACATGTTGAGTGAAGAAACATTTTCTCTGATTCATATTAAATTTACTGCTTTGTAGCTTCATTGCATGCCCCCTAGTCCTAGTATTTTTGGAAAGAGTAAACAAACGATTCACGTCTAACCAACATGGGCTTACTGAATGCTAAATCGAGACTACTGCCAACCCATTGTGACCACAGGCAGTAGTTCTGCCCCGAGCATACACCATTTCTGGGGGGAAAAAGAAAACCCCAGGAAATGTCTTGCACTGTGGTAACCTGCGGGCTTATTTTTGAAAGTGATCGCCGGCCATCTTCCGACATAAATCGGGAGATGGCCGGCGATCTCGGAAAAGTGGTGAAATCGGTATAATCGAAAGCTGCTTTTTGACAGCATCGCCGCTTTCCCGTCGCCTCGCCGGCGAAAGTTCAAAGGGGTGTGTCGCTGGCGAAGTGAAGGAGGACATGGGCGGGCATGGGCATGGCTACCAGATGGCCGGCTTTCGAGGATAATGGGAAAAAAAAGCAGCATTAAGTAGTATTTCGCCGGGTTTACTTGGTCCTTTTATTTTCACGACCAAGCCTCAAAAAGGAGCCCCAACTGTCCAGATGACACTGAAGGGAATGGGGGATGACCTCCCCATACTCCCCCAGTGGTCACCAACCCCCTCCCACACGAAAAAAATAAAAATAAAGCACTTTTTTGCCAGCCTCTATGCCAGCCTCAAATGTCACACCCAGGTCCCTGACAGCAGTATGCAAGTCCCTGGAGCAGTTTTTAATGGGTGCAGTGCACTTCAGGTAGGCAGACCCAGGTCCATCCCCCCCTACCTGTTACACTTGTGGTGCTAAGTGTTGAGCCCTCCAAACCCCCCCAAAACCCACTGTACCCACATGTAAGTGCCCCCCTTCACCCATAAGGGCTATGGTAATGGAGTAGCGGTGGGGGAGTGGGTTTGGAGAGGGGGCTCAGCACCCAAGGTAAGGGAGCTATGCACCTGGGAGCTTTTTTTGTATTTTTTAAACATTTTTAGAACTGCCCCCTAGGGTGCCCTGGCATGTCAGGGGTACCAGTGCACTAAAAATGCTGGCTCCTCCCATGACCAAATGCCTTGGATTTCGCCGGGTTTGAGATGGCCGGCATTTTTTTCCATTATCGCTGAAAAACAAAACTGGCGATCTCAAACCCGGCAAACTCTTGCATTTGGCCGGGCTAAACCGTATTATCGAAAAAAAAAAGATGGCCAGCCATTTTTTTCAATAATACGGTTCCAACCAGCTGTTGCGCCGCCGCCAAAATAGATCGCCGGTGATCTATTTCGCCAGCGACATTCGATTATGCCCCTCCTGGTGGTAATCGGGAATCAGCACACACTGCCCAGTTACTGCCGGGTTACTGCGGGAGCCATTATTACCACCTCAGTGGGTGGCGGTAAGGGCTCCTCACCACATGGCCACGTAGTTAGCATTCTCTTTCCACATGGCCATGTTTTTCTGGGGGCTTTTTACCCACTGCGATAAAAAAGGGCCCTAGCACGCAGGAAAAATTGCCCCTGCCGCTAGCACAGAGCCCTTTTTTCCGCAGCTTGGTAAAAGGATTACTTTTTTTTTGTTACATTTGTACCCCACGCTTTCCCACTCATGGCAGGCTCAATGCGGCTTACATGGGGCAATGGAGGGTTAAGTGACTTGCCCAGAGTCACAAGGAGCTGCCTGTGCCTGAAGTGGGAATTGAACTCAGTTTCTCAGGACCAAAGTCCACCACCCTAACCCCTAGGCCACTCCCACTTAGTGATTGCAAAAGCTTTTTGAAAGTTGCTGTCCTAACCTTTTCAAATTAACTGTCCAGTTAGTGGTCTGAATAGCACTACTAACCAGATAACCCCACCAGTCTTTGCTGAAACCAAATATTCAGTTTTGGCCGATATCCGGATACTGGGCATTGATTATCCAGTGGTTTTTCACCAGTGGTGGCCAATGTTTTAAAAATACTGACAGCTGTGGGCTGAATTAACCTCAGGTATTCAATGCTGAGCCATGTCCAGGCGCTGGCATTGAATATTCAGGTAATTGCAGTCACCTGGAAGTTAACTGGGCATCGGCCAATATTCAGACTGGTGCCTGGTTAACTCAGCAGATACAGTTGAGGCATAACATTATCCACTTATTTCACCAGTTAGTGGACTGAATATCACTAGTAACCAGTTAAGTGCTGCCTCTCCCAAGCTCTGCCTCACATCACCCTGCACAAACCAGACAATGCAGTGCTGGTCTGAGTTAATGTTCAGTGGCATTACCCAGCTCAGTGGAGTTTAACTGGGGAGGAGCCTCTCCTGCCAGTTAAACCTTTTTGAATATTGGGTCCGAAGCATCTATGTTTCATTTAGGTGATTTAGGGGTTGATATTCAAATGTACCAGAACAAATCAACATTAATTCCTTTAACCTGGTTACTTTAATTACATTGACTTTATTGAACGTTTTATCTTGTCCTTGCTCTTATATACCTGTTATGAATTATTTATTTACTCCTAATTCACTTGATATTTTATCTTTAACATCTAATTTGCTTGATATTCTTATATACCTTAAATGTAACTCTTCTCTGTACTTATCATTCCTTTAATGGTTATCGCCTTTGCGACATAATGTAAGCCACATTGAGCCTGCAAATGTGTAGGAAAATGTGGGATACAAATGCAACAAATAAATAAATAAATAAATAAAGTGGTTTACCCATCCAGAAATGGCTCCTCGCCGGTTAAATCGTTGCTCACAGCTATCCACTGATATTCAGTGGGATATAACCAGTTAGTGCAGCTAAATATCACCACAGACCAGTGCAGACTATCACAGCAACCCCCAATTTTCTTTTTTTGGATTATACCTAAAGTTGTCCATCACGGGCAGGTGCATCTAGATTCATCCGATGGCTACACTAATGGTGCTGAAAGATGATCCTTTCGACCTGGCTTTTCAGGGAATCTCCTACTGAACAACTGTGGTGAGCATCCATGATCACAGTGGAGAGGCACCACAACATAGCATGGGATTCTTCGGTGGGCAGTGTGGGAACCTTTCTGGACTATGTTGAAGCCTGCTTCCCGCAACAGAATTCTGAACTTCTGATGATATAATAATTGCCTCCTCTTTTAAAATATTTTTTCTCTTTCCTTCTCTTCTCCATTCTGGACATTGCACTTGGGGTATGAACACCAGCTTGTTCTCTGGGATAGGGGGCGGATGGGAGGGGTCTGTGTGGAAAGGGAGAGGGGCTTACTTGTTGATGTATACTATTACGAACAATGTTAGTTCTGTTCTGGACTATCTGTTGCTTCACGCTCAATAAAAATGATTCCACATATCACCACAGACCGCTAAACTCAAAGTCAACTATTTTGTGGGCAATCCGGGGGTGGAATCAGCACTTATGCACCTAAATTTAGCTGTAAAACCGGACCGCATAAAAGTCAGTTTTATGTTTATGTGGTGTTGCTTATGTGGTGAAGTTCTAAATATCATTCTTTTTTTCCATTTATACTTTTTTATATTCAAGTTTTTTAATCAAACATGGCATTAGCTCAAAGTTGTTGCTCTATGTCACATAACAATAGCATTCACATAATATCAACTATTACAACAAGCTCAAACAAACCTTCTAACAGTTTAATCTTCAGATATCTTGTCCCCTACTGTCCCCTCCACCCCCTTCCCCCCTCCAATCCCTCCCTGCCTTGGGAATCTCATTCTTAACCGCATAAGAGCATAAATCCATATATTTAATGCAAGGGCCCAAACATAATCCGACATTGAATATCTGGGAATAATGCAGGCAGTGACTAAAATGCACTCACTGCCGCCAGCTAACTAATTGACCCGCTAGAAATTTTGCTAAATGATTTTAAGGTTTCAGTAATATATAAATCTGATTTTCCATATTGTGGCAGAACAATACGTAAAATGTCATACCATACACATAAAATACAGATGACCACCCCGTATATTGCACTAAGATCCCAGCCAATGGCATTGCAATAACAGCTCCAGCATAGGAACCTACAATTAGAAAAAAAGAAGACACGGGTAATTCAATGGCTTAAAACCAACTGAACTTTGCATCGCTTTTCAGAAGAAGGAAAATGATGAATTCTTCCCTACCACAAAAGGAGGTGGTAGCCAATCTACTTCTCTCTAAAGGCGGGGCCCACTTGCTCCATATACCATGGCATGCTGGATAGGTGACGCCCTGTAAGTATTTCATAAATTACTGCTGGTAATCCAGAATCATTTCCAGTATGCATAGAGAATAAATGATAAATGTTATTTAACTTTTAGACCATACAAGTGTTACAATTTGTATTTCCATTTAACCTTTCAACACTGACTTCATGTATTAGTTAATGTGAAAAAAAAACAAATACGTCAATCTGTAAATTAATTGTGTTTCATAGGACAAACATGTTAGTTGGATGACAACAAAGGAAATATTCAGATGTACAATGCAATAGCTTAGTCGATTAGCATGCACACTTTCAATTCTAACCCAAGCATTCGGTTGTCCCAGTGAAATAATAAAAAAAAGATGAGATTTTTGTTGAGAAAACCTACAACTTAGGTCAATTTATCTTTTTGAAAAAGAAATCTATTTATTTCACTATTTTTCAAACCATATACCTCAAGAATATCTTGATCTGGAAACTAAAATATATGCATATATCATTTGAAAATGAAATGCTGAAAATACAAGAAAAGAAATTCCCTCATAAATAAAGACTTCATCAATTGGCTCCTAACATGAAAAATGAGATAAAAGAAAACAGGGTGGGGAGGAGAGGGGATCTGGGAAATGAGGAAAAAATATTGAGGAAACATCTGCAGTAAGTAGGACTTTGTGAGTCATAGGGATCTTTTTGCTAAGTCACATTAAGGGGCCCTTTTACCAAACAGCGATAAAAGGTGGCCTGTGGTGGTGTCGGCATGCAGGATCACCATGTGCTGAGGCCAGCTTTTACTGCCGTGGGTTAAATTGTTATTTTAAAGGGGCAGTAAATGGCTGCACATTAATTTAAATATTGCCGTGCTGCTATTTGCTGCCAGTTCCTTTACCGCCGCTTATTTAGGAGGCAGTGAGGGCTCCAGTGCTAACCCAGTGGTGCTTGATTACCACCAGGCATGCCCCCAGCACTATAAAATAAAATAAAATAAAAATTCTGAGGGCCAGAAACAGTACGCGCCGGAAGCCAGAACCACCACCGGGCTCCTGAGCGAGCCTGGCGGTAGGGCTGATTTCCCATGCACAAACCCAGAGGTAGTCGTACCGCTGGGTAGTGAAAGGGCTAAGCATCTAATGCAATTTATGACATGTTAATTACTACTGCAGAGCTGCATGAAGGGGCTTTGTGGTATTTTTGCAGTTAGCATGCAGTAAATTGTGCATTAAGGAGATAATTCTATAAATGGTGTCGAAACGTGGGCACCGAAAACATTCTATAATGGGCACAAACCTTACGTAGAATAGCATTTAGCTCGTCTAACTTTTGGGTGCCAGACTTACGCTTGCTGAAACCTGGTGTATAAATGTCAGCGCCCAAGTTAGGCACAATTAGGAAGTATGCTGTAATTCTGCATGCAACTTTTCAGAATACCCCCCAACACGCCCATGGCCACATCTCCTTTTGAGATACACGCCATGGAAGTTAGGCACCAAGCCTTATAAAATAGAGCACATACAGGTCTAAGTGTAAATTTTAAGGAGTACTAATTAACATCAATAATTGATTGGTAGCATCTAGTTATTGATGGTTCTGAGCTCACTATCCAATTTATTTGTACATGCTTCACAGAAGCACGCCCACTTTGGGTGCCATATATAGAATCCTGGGGTTAGTGCTTTTTGTGTCAGGGGGTGGGTATGGAATGTGTTTGGCAGTTAACACGTTGCACTTACTGTGTGTTAATTGCCTAGAGAGGACAACATGTTAGATAAGGGGGATGAATGAACCCAACATTGCTGAATCAGATGGTAGGAAAATCCTTGTGCAAGAACTCTCTCATGGGAGGCCTAGATCAGTGTTTCACGAGTCCGGACCTGGAATACCCCTCGCCAGTCAGGTTTTCAGGATAGCAACAATAAATATGCATAAAAGAAATTTGCATATAATGAAGGCAGTGTATGCAAATCAAGTTCATGCATATTCATTGTGGATATCCTGAAAACCTGACTGGCAATAGGTATTTGAGGACCAGATTTGGGAAACACTGACCTAGACCTTCCATGAGAGAGTTCCTGCACAGGGGTTTTCCTACCATCTGATTCAGCCACGTTGGGTTCATTCATCCACTTAGTACTTTCTCGTTAATCAGGAGCAGGTACTGTGCATTAACCTGAACATTAATGCATGACCTGCAATAAAAAAAATGATGGGAATGCCCTCACTAGGTGCTGCATTAAAAGGCTCTTTTCCTAAGCTGCAGTAAGCACTAGCGTGTGCTTACTCCAGGTTAAAATTCACTACTGTGGGGCCCGCTCAGGCATCCCATGGTAGTTTTTGGATCTGGGGTCATGTCTGGGGGTGGAGAGTAAGCTTGCCCAGCACTAATCGATTAGCACAGCTACATCACTGGGTGCTAACCTATTAGCACTTGGTTAGCATGGGAGCTCTTAATGCCTAGAAAATAGGAATTGGTACGGGCTCCTGCACTAATGGCCACACTCTAATTGGAAAATTAGCACGTTGCCCTTAATTGAGGAAATGAAAAATGTGACCATTTTACAGCCACGCTAAAAGTGGCCTCAATGCGTGAGCAGCCCATTTTTCAGCCCAGCTTAGCACAATTTTGCTACGGTTTAGTGGAAGAGCCCTCTACTGCCATTGTTGAACAGTCTGCCAGAGTTGCTGCATAAGGAACTAGTTATAGGTGATTTCACAAAAGTTTGAAAAATCGGTTCTTCCCTATGTAGGAAGTGGTTAATGTATGGAAGGGGGAGCTGCTGCTTCTGAGTTGTTTTGTAACTGGGAACTCCTGAAGATGGGCTCTTATGAGATAGTTTAGATGATGTTTTAGTCTTGTCCATTGCTGCGGTTGAGATCAAATAAAGAAAGAAGTTCTTGTTCTTTAGTGCTTATAAGTCTTCTTTGGTTCGTTAACGATAATCCGGTTTGATGTGGTGGAAAATTTCCCAGTAACATTTTGTTTCCTAGCCAATATCTTTTGCATACCTCCACAAGCCCTTGTAAGATCCTCACGAAGATGACACACCCATAATGCACATTAGCTGCAGACGGTATTAGCATATTCAGAGTAGAGGTGAGTAAAATAGCAGCACCAAACACCCTGTAATAGGAAATAATGAACTTCAATCATACAGAGAAAAAAAAGCAGCACATCTGTATACTATGTACATGCGGACATCTGTGTAACAGCTGTCTGTTCAAAGCTTTATTCTCATTGGTCATTAGTAATGGACCTGGTTATGTTTACAATCACAGTGAGAGGTTGGACCCCCCCCCCCCCCCCCCCCTCATCTGACTGAGAATATATTCTGAGCCTCACTGAAATTTGGATGTAGTTCAGAGGTGTTTTACAGGACTGATCCTATCTGGTTTCACCAATTCCTAAAATAACAGCTTGTTTTATGGGAGAGAAGGTGGGGATGGATGCTCTATTTCATTTTAATCACTTGTTCGTGTTTAGTTATTCTTTCCATGCTTAATATTATTTTATGCTTAGTTTGTACATTGCTTTGAGTCCTTTTGGAATAATGAATCGAATATATTTTTAGAAGAACTTAGGCTCTAAAAATTCCTCTGAGTTTTGTGATATAAAAATCACAGTCAATTATAAGCAGCTGAGAGGTTTGAAAAATCCAGTTGTCTCTCTCACACACACACTCACTTGTCTTATGGTTTATTTTTAGGTTCAGCATTACTGACATTCCTCCAAGCCATGTTTGAAAACTGCGGAACAAGAATAATATTTATTTTTCTTATTCTACCATGATTTTGTATTTCATGTAAAATAAAACCAGAGGCTTGCTTAAAACAAACCATGAATAAACCCCAGACATGTGGGTTTAAAATTATCCCTTCAGTTTAATATCATTTTCTAATGCTTTCTTGTGAAATCCATTTTGAATACGTTTGGGGTTTGACTTTGAAATGTTGTGGAAACTAAATGGTTGCAGCTCTATTTATGTTAAGAAACATGAGGAACTCCCAAGCCAGTCAAACAATACAGGTAAACTTTCCACACCTGATGATTTGGTAGAGGGGACAACGTGTTAGACAAGGGGATGAATGAACCCAACATGGCTGATTCAGATGGTAGGAAAATCCTTGTGCAAGAATTCTCTCATGGGAGGTCTAGGTCAGTATTTGTCAGGGGCGTAGCTATGTGGGGCCACGGGGGCCTGGGCCCCCATAGATTTGGTCCTGGACCCCCTGATGACGACCCTCTCGACCCCCCCATCCTGCCGCCAACCCTCCCCCGCCATCGCCATAGGCTACCTTTGCTAGCAGGGGACCCCAACCCCCACCAGCCGAGGTACTCTTGCTTCCCGCGGAAGGCTTTGTTCTGTTTCTGACATCCTGCACGTACAACGTGCAGGCCATCAGACTCACAGAAACAGAACAAAGCCTTGCAGATCAAGGCTTTGTTCTGTTTCAGTGAGTCTGACGTCCTGCACGTACAACATTCATGACGTCAGAAACAGAACGAAGCCTTGCGCGGGAAGCAAGAGGACCTCGGCTGGCGGGGATTGGGGGTCCCTCGCCAGCAAATTTAGGCGACGACGGCGGTGGGGGAGGGCTAGTGGCGGGAGGGGAGTCGTGAGGGTCATCAGCAGGGGGGGCAAAGTTGGCGGTGGCAGCGGGGGGGTTGGCAATGGCGGGGGGGTCGGCGGCGCCAGGGGGGGCTAAAATATGCCCCCTCACCTGGGCTCTAGACCCCCCTCCCACCAAAGTCTGGCTACGCCCCTGATTAAAGTGTGTGCTAAATGCTAGAGACACCCATATATTCCTATGGGCATCTCTAGCGTTTAGCACACACTAATCATTAGCATGTTCTAAAAATGCTATTGCACCTTTGTAAAAGACCACCTAAGATTGTAGAATACTGCTTAGCATCCAAGTAGCACTTGCACAAATCTACAACATCCATCCTCTTAAGTGCTAGTATTCTACTATTTAAGGGCTCCTTTTACAAACCATGGTACTGATTCCTGGTGTGACAAATGCAACGAAGCCCATTCAATTCCTATGGTCTTCGTTGCATTTGCCGCATGGGAATCAGTACTGCAGCTTTGTAGAAGGAGCCCTAAGTGCACAAATGGTGCATACTTTTAAGCGTTCACATGATAGAATGAGGGGATATTTCAAAGACCACCCCAGAGCAAGCTTCTTTTTCCAGTGCTTAAGTACCTTCGTGCTGCTGCAGCTTTGCTGACCATGAATACATAGATAATGACAGCAGATATAGACCATATGCCTATCAAATCTGCCATCAATAGCAACTACTAAGCTCTACAATCCCTTTCTCTCACTTTGAAGTTCAATGATGGAACATAAAGATCAAACTTGTATGTGTTTGATGATTTGCATTCATACATCTGCTCTTTATATGTAAACAGTGCCTTACATGGTGCCAATCACACATTAGTTTCATACTGAAATGTTATGCTCCTCAAAAGCCTAAATGAACCAATCAGATTTGAATAGTTTATAAACTACACTTCTTGTTCAGGGCCAGCAGGAAAGAGAAGCTGATAATGGCTCTGCATAAGTCTCTGGTGAGACCTCATTTTAGAGTACTGGTAACAGTTCTGGAGACCCTCAAAATAGAAACAAGATGGCGTCAGCCAGAGGGCGGTACTAAAATGGTCAGTGGTCTTTCTCATAAAGCCTATGGGGACAGACTTAAAGATCTCAATATGTATACTTTGGAAGAAAGGCAGGAGAGGGGAGATACGATAGAGATGTTTAAATACCTACGTGACATAAATGCACTGGAGGGAGTCTCTTTCAACTGAAAAGAAGCTATGGAATGAGGAGGCATAGGATGAAGGTGAAAAGAGATAGACTCAGAAGTAAGCTGAGGAAATATTTCTATACAGAAAGGCTGATAAATTAGTGGAATGGCCTCCAGGTGGAGGTGATGGAGATGAAAACAGTATCTGAATTCAAGAAACCTTGAGACAAGTACATAGGATCCTTAAGGAAGAAGGAAGGATAGTAGATGACATGGATGAGCAGACTAGATAGGTCATATAGAGGGACATAATCGAACGGGGGCGCCCATCTATAAAGGCACCCATCTCTAATGACGGCCCCTTAAAGTGGCGTACCAAACCATATTATTGAAACAAGATGGGCGCCCTTAGAGATCGCCACCCTTAGAGATGGCCATCATTGGTTTTCGCCAATAATGGAAACTAATGGCAGCCATCTCAAAACCGGCCAAATCCAAGCCAATTGGTCGTGGGAGGAGCCAGCATTTGTAGTGCACTGGTCCCCCTCACGTGCCAGGACACCAACCGGGCACCCTAGGGGCACTGCAGTGGACTTCAGAAATTGCTCCCAGTTGCATAGCTCCCTTACCTTGTGTGATGAACCCCCCAAAACCCCTCCAAAACCCACTCCCCACAACTGTACACCACTACCATAGCCCTTAAAGGGTAACGGGGGCACCTACATATGGGTACAGTGGGTTTCAGGTGGGTTTTGGAGGGCTCCCATTCACCACCACAAGTGTAACAGGAAGGGGGGGGAATAGGCCTGGGTCTGCTTGCCTGAAGTGCACTGCAGTACCCACTAAAAACTGCTCCAGGGACCTGTATAGTGCTGTGATGGAGCTGGTTATGACATTTGAGGCTGGCATAGAGGCAGGCAAAAAAATGTTTGGGGGGGGGGGGTTGGGTGGGAGGGGGTTGGTGACCACTGGGGGAGTAAGGGGAGGTGATCCCCGATTCTCTTCGGTGGTCATCTGGTCAGTTTATGCACCTTTTCAAGGCTTGGTCATGAACAAAAAGGGACCAAGTAAAGTCGGCCAAATGCTCATCAGGGCCGCCCTTCGTTTTTCCATTATTGGCCGAGGACGGCCATCTCTTAACCACACCCCCTTGAACTTTGGCCATCCATGCGACGGAAAGCAGTTGAAGCCGGCCAAAATCGGCTTTTGATTATACCGATTTGACAGGCCTTAGGAGAAGGGCGGCCATCTCCCGATTTGTGTCGGAAGATGGTCGCCCTCCTTCTTCAAAAATAAGCTGGATGGTCTTATCTGTCTTCATTTTCTATCTTTTTTTATAAACCTTTCAGCTCCCTTTACAAACATACTTAGGAGCCCTTTTATTAAAGGGTTGCCACCCAGCAACCCGGATCTACTGCATGCCAAACGCGGCTGCCAGCGGTAGTTGTGCCTGCTGGATTTTTTAAAAAATATGCCACAGGGGTTTACCCAGCAGTAACTGGGCAGCATCTTGTGCTGCCTAGTTACTGCCAGGGTAGCGCGGGAGCCCTTACTGCCACCTCAATGGGTGGCAGTAAGTGCTCCCCACTTTATGGCCACATGGTACAAGTAATCTTACTGCATGGCCATTTTCTTGGGTGGGGGGGAGATTTTTACCTGCTGTGGGAAAAAGGGCCCTGGTGCACAGGCAAAATAACCCCTGCCACTACCACAGGGCCCTTATTACTGCTGCTTGGTAAAAGGACCCCTTAGTAAAGCGTAATTACATGGAGTGTTAACAAATGCAATTTTATTCTGCACAAAACAATTTTTCAATACAAGAAAACACTTCACTGGAGACATGTTCAGCCCTTTTCAAAGCAAGGGCTACTATGTGGGACATAATCAAATGGGGACGACCATCTCTAAGGACGCCCATCTCTGAGGACGTCCCCGCGAATGGGCGGGGCATCCCGTATTATCGAAACAAGATGGGCGTCCATCTTTTATTTCAATAATACTTTCGGGACGCCCAAATCTCAACATTTAGGTCGACCTTAGAGATAGTCAACCTAAATGTTGAGATGGTCGACCTTAGAGATGGCTGCCTTCGGGTTTCGGTGATAATGGAAACCGAGGACACCCATATCCGAAACGACCAAATCCAAGCCATTTGGTCGTGGGAGGAGCCAGCATTCATAGTGCACTGGTCCCCCTCACATGTCAGGACACCAACCAGGCACCCTAGGGGGCACTGCAGTGGACTTCAGAAATTGCTCCCTTACCTTTTGTGTTGAGCCCCCCAAACCCCACTCCCCACAACTGTGCACCACTACCATAGCCCTTAGGGATGAAGGGGGGCACCTACAGGTGGGTATAGTGGGTTTCGGGTGGGTTTTGGAGGGATCACATTTACCATCACAAGTGTAACAGGTAGGGGGGATGGGCCTGGGTCCGCCTGCCTGAACGGCACTGCACCCACTAAAAACTGCTCCCTGAGAGAAGGACGCCCTGAGAGAAGGATGCCCATCTCCAGATTTGTGTCGAAAGATGGGCGCCCTTCTTTTTTGATAATGCCCCTGTATGTGTTCATATTTTTAAAAATACAGTATGGAGAAAGCCTCAGGTATTACAGGTTATTTCATTCATTTAGATTATCCTGCTGCATCAATCACTGACATAAAAACCATCCCCGAATTTTACTGTTACTTAGCTGATCTTTTTGATCACTTTTTACATTTTAGTATAAACATACATTCGAAAAAGTCCAGCTACTTAAGTGTAACAGCTGTATTATTCTCTCGCTTATACACACTAGCTGAGGGAGAGAGCAATATTGAAAGTTTCCCCTTGAAGCATCGGTATGGTTCTGCAAAACAGAGGCCAGCATTGGGGAGAGTAATACAGCTGTTACACTTAAGTAGCTGAATTTATATATATATATATATATGTTTGTTGTAAAATATAAAAAAAACAATTTAAAAAAGATCAGCTCAGTAACAGTAACCAGTCTCCAAATTTTGGGGAAGGAAATAACCTGCAATATCTGAGGCTTTTTCCACCCCCCTTTTCTTGGGGGGGGGGTGGAGATAAGCTATATAAACATTTGAAGGGGCATAATTGAACGGCGCACTCAAGTTTTCCTGAGGACGTCCTCACAGGACGTCCTGCGAAGGGGCGGGAAAACCCGTATTATCGAAACAAGATGGGCTGCCATCTTTTGTTATAATAATACGGTCAGGGACGCCCAAATCTCAACATTTAGTTCAACCTTAGAGGTGGTCGTCCTTAGAGATGGTCGTCCCCGATTTTCGGCGATAATGGAAACTGAGGACGCCCATCTCAGAAATGGCCAAATCCAAGCCATTTGGTCGTGGGCAGATCCAGCATTCGTAGTACATAGCTCCCTTACCTTTTGTGCTGAGCCCCCCCAAACCCCCCAAAAACCCACTCCCCACAACTGTACACCACTACCATAGCCCTTAGGGATGAAGGGGGGCACCTACAGGTGGATACAGTGGGTTTGTGGTGGGTTTTGGAGGGCTCACATTTACCACCACAAGTGTAACAGGTAGGGGGGGATGGGCCTGGGTCCGCCTGCCTGAAGTGCACTGCAGTACCCACTAAAACTGCTCCAGGGACCTGCATACTGCTGTCATGGAGCTAGGTATGATATTTGAGGCTGGCATAGAGGTTGGAAAAAAATATTTTAAAAATTGTTTTAGGGTGGGAGGGGGTTAGTTACCACTGGGAGAGTAAGGGGAGTTCATCCCCGATTCCCTCCGGTGGTCATCTGGTCATTTAGAGCACATTTTTGTGACTTGGTCGTAAAAAAATGGACCAAGTAAAGTTGTCCAAGTGTTCGTCAGGGACGCCCTTCTTTTTTCCATTATCGGCCGAGGACGCCCATGTGTTAAGCACGCCCCATTCCCACCTTCGCTATGCTTCCGACACACCCCCGTGAATTTTGGTCATCCCCACAATGGAAAGCAGTTGAGGATGCCCAAAATCGGCTTTCGATTATGCCAATTTGGGCGACCCTGTGAGAAGGACGCCCATCTTCTGATTTGTGTCAAAAGATTGATGCCCTTCTCTTTCGAAAATAAGCCTGATAGTAACCCATTTCTAGCGAAGTGTTTTCTTGTATTGGTAGAGAACTTCACTCCTCTTTTCTTGTGATTTGTGACAAAACAATTTTTCTGCATTTCTCAAAAAACTGTCAGAATTCCCGAGACTAACCAGCTAAACAATGGTTTGACTTCTAGGATACTAATAGAAAACTTCCATAAAAATAAAGTGTATTTCTGTCTATCATTACAGCTACAAGAACCGGTGAGCAGCAGAAACGTAGCCAAGCTCTACATCCTTTCGACTTTTTTACCTTAATATAGCAATATTTTGCACGTACTGCACATTATGGAGGTAATTCTACAAATTGATAGTTATGCACAAATGTGTACTAGGCACTATACTGTGAGTAGTGCCTAAATGTTAGTGCATAACTGCAAGGGGGGTTACATGAGCGAAGCATGGGCAGGCGATGGGCATGACTTCAAACAATGCATATAGCTTATAGAATTCTATCAGATAAGTGGATCACTTGGTGCATATAGGTGCATCTACTTACATCTGTAAACTGTTACACCTAAACTCAGGCATACCCTCGCCATATTACACTAGTATTCCATAATGGCATACTGGCTCACCCAGCGCCTTATATTAATGTACCTAAATGGAAGTGCCAATTTATCAAATTGTCTCTGTGACAGGGTTTACAGAGCCGTGCCTCTCACCCTTAAGGAAAGTTCCTCTCTAACTAACCTAGGCCACCTTAAGAGCACTGATCCTTCCATGGGAGGAAGTGAACCAGTAGGGGCGGAGTCTGGGAAGTGTTAAAAAGCAGGGCCAGGTTGAGAGTAAGGATGCCCAGGGAAGGAAGAACTGAAGCCAAGGTTATGCCTTTACTGAAAGAATTTAGCTGCTGTGACCAGGCTGAAGTAAACCAACTTTGTTTTGTTAAGACTTGTAAGCCGTGCCGGGGTCTGGCTGGAGTCAGACCTGAATTTCAGAAGACCTTAGAGTTCTCAGGCCATGTTTAGGGTGGGGCAGCCCCACCAGCCACAGACTGCTTGGCCTGCTAGTGGAGAAGAGAACCAACTGAAAGTAACAGGATAGATCATAAGGAATGCCAAGCCAAATGCAAAGCGGAGATAAGGAGGGCAAAAAAGGACTTTGAAAAGAAATTAGCGTTGGAAGCAAAAATACATAGTAAAATTTTTTTTAGATACATTAAAAGCAGGAAACCGGCCAAAGAGTCGGTTGGGCCGCTGGACGAAAATGGTGTTAAAGGGGCGATCAAGGAGGACAAAGCCGTAGCGGAGAAATTAAATGAATTCTTTGCTTCGGTCTTCACCGAGGAGGATTTGGGGGGGACACCGGTGCCGGAAAGAATATTTGAAGCGGGGGAGTCGGAGAAACTAAACAAATTCTCTGTAACCTTGGAGGATGTAATGGGTCAGTTCAGCAAGCTGAAGAGTAGTAAATCACCGGGACCTGATGGTATTCATCCCAGAGTATTAATAGAACTAAAAAATGAACTTGCGGAGCTACTGTTAGAAATATGCAATCTGTCCCTAAAATCGAGTGTAGTACCGGAAGACTGGAGGGTAGCCAATGTTACTCCGATTTTTAAGAAGGGTTCCAGAGGAGATCCGGGGAATTATAGACCGGTGAGTCTGACGTCGGTGCCGGGCAAGATGGTGGAGGCTATTATTAAGAATAAAATTGCAGAGCATATACAAAAACATGGACTGATGAGACAAAGTCAGCACGGATTTAGTGAAGGGAAGTCTTGCCTCACCAATCTAATGCATTTTTTTGAGGGGGTAAGCAAACATGTGGACAATGGGGAGCCGGTTGATATTGTATATCTGGATTTTCAGAAGGCGTTTGACAAAGTGCCGCATGAAAGACTCCTGAAGAAATTGCAGAGTCATGGAATCGGAGGTAGGGTATTATTATGGATTAAGAACTGGTTGAAAGATACGAAGCAGAGAGTAAGATTGCGTGGCCAGTATTCTCAGTGGAGGAGGGTAGTTAGTGGGGTCCCGCAGGGGTCTGTGCTGGGTCCGTTGCTTTTTAATGTATTTATAAATGACCTAGAGATGGGAATAACTAGTGAGGTAATTAAATTCGCCGATGACACAAAATTATTCAGGGTCGTCAAGTCGCAGGAGGAATGTGAACGATTACAGGAGGACCTTGCGAGACTGGGAGAATGGGCGTGCAAGTGGCAGATGAAGTTCAATGTTGACAAGTGCAAAGTGATGCATGTGGGTAAGAGGAACCCGAATTATAGCTACGTCTTGCAAGGTTCCGCATTAGGAGTTACGGATCAAGAAAGGGATCTGGGTGTCGTCGTCGATGATACGCTGAAACCTTCTGCTCAGTGTGCTGCTGCGGCTAGGAAAGCAAATAGAATGTTGGGTGTTATTAGGAAGGGTATGGAGTCCAGGTGTGCGGATGTTATAATGCCGTTGTATCGCTCCATGGTGCGACCGCACCTGGAGTATTGTGTTCAGTACTGGTCTCCGTATCTCAAAAAAGATATAGTAGAATTGGAAAAGGTACAGCGAAGGGCGACGAAAATGATGGTGGGGATGGGACGACTTTCCTATGAAGAGAGGCTGAGAAGGCTAGGGCTTTTCAGCTTGGAGAAGAGACGGCTGAGGGGAGATATGATAGAAGTGTATAAAATAATGAGTGGAATGGATCGGGTGGATGTGAAGCGACTGTTCACGCTATCCAAAAATAATAGGACTAGAGGGCATGAGTTGAAGCTACAGTGTGGTAAATTTAAAACGAACCGGAGAAAATTTTTCTTCACCCAACGTGTAATTAGACTCTGGAATTCATTGCCGGAGAACGTGGTACGGGCGGTTAGCTTGACGGAGTTTAAAAAGGGGTTAGATAGATTCCTAAAGGACAAGTCCATAGACCGCTATTAAATGGACTTGGAAAAATTCCGCATTTTTAGGTATAACGTGTCTGGAATGTTTTTTACGTTTGGGGAGCGTGCCAGGTGCCCTTGACCTGGATTGGCCACTGTCGGTGACAGGATGCTGGGCTAGATGGACCTTTGGTCTTTCCCAGTATGGCACTACTTATGTACTTATGTACTTAAGACTGTTACTAACCTCTAGCGTACCAAGGGAGGGGCAGTGGGGGTGGTCCGCCCCAGGAGAAGGCAGCAAGGAGGTGCATGGAGCAGTCGTGCGGCTGTCAGCTCCACCAGTTCCCTGCCCCCTCTGATGTTACTTCCTGTTCCGGAGGAGGGGATCAGAGGAGCTGACAGCAGCGCGACTGCTCCATGCACCCCCAGGTGGTGAGGGTGATGCACTTCGGGGGAAGGGTGATGCACTGGAAAGGGGGTGTGATGTGCCGGGGGGTGTAGCAGTGACCCGCCTCAGGTGGCAGACAACCAAGGTATGCCACTGCTACTAACCCAAAGAAACTGTTACACTTGAGATTCCTGGCCTGAGAGGTAGCAGGTCCCAGGGCTCAGGTGAATAAAAACATTTACTTTCACCTTTATGTCTCTTGTATGCCTGAGTTATTCACAGGGCCACCCCGTAACCCTGCCCAGGGGCTCTAATTAACAAACAGTAACTGCAAAACCTCAGATTTAACTGTGGAGGTGTTCCCATTAATTTACCATTCATTTAGCACAGAGGAAAGGCCATTAATGCACATTAACAGTGCATATGTGGTCTTTTTAGAAGGACTATTCACAACTGAGACATGCATAAACCAATACTTACATGTTTATCTTTCATACACTTCTAAGTTCCCATTTTACAAAGCCAGGATATGCGTGTCAAAACCCAAGTGCATTCAAATGGCGAGGAGGCATGGTGTGGGTGGTTTTGGGTGGGACTATGGTGTGCCTAAAAAATACATGTTTGTTCCCTACTTCAAAATAGGAATAAATGTTGATGTCCTAACAGGTCGATGTCAGGATTCACACTTGCTACCAAGTACATTTAGGTTTTAGCAAACTGGTCCAATTGAGCAGCACTGCACTGGAGGGAGGAGGGATTAGGAGAGGCAGGTTCCTTTATCCTCCAGTAGTGTTTGAGAGTCCCCCCCCCCAAAAAAAAAAAAACCTCAAACTTGACCATACTGTCACAAAGTTATACAGAAAGGATAAGACTACATTCAGCTGATAAGATGCATTTGTATGTTCGTGACTTCAGGGCACTAGGAAAGTTATAGGAACTTAAGATGCACCAAGCTGGGTTAGATCAAAGGACCATCAAACCCAGGATGCTGCCTTGGACTAGCCAATCCAGATCAAAAATACCTGGCAGGACCTCAAAGTGCAGATCCTTGTTGCTCACTCCTAGTAATAGGCTAAGGCTTTCCCCAGCCTACTTGACTAATAAGGGATTATGGATTTTTTCCTCTGGGAACGTGTCCAAACCACTTTTAAAGCCAGCTATGCAACCTGCCTTGACCACATCCTCTTTCAACAAATTCTACAGCTTGATTATGTATTTGTTTTAAATCTGCTATTTATTAGTTTCAGAGGTGTCCCCTAGTCTTAGTACTATCTGAAAGGTTGGAACAACCATTCCCTATCTATCTTTTTCACCACACCTATGATTTTGTACCCTTTGGTCATATCCCCTCTCAGTGGTTTGTGTTCTCCAAGTTGAAG
Source organism: Microcaecilia unicolor (assembly GCF_901765095.1). NCBI lineage: Eukaryota > Metazoa > Chordata > Amphibia > Gymnophiona > Siphonopidae > Microcaecilia > Microcaecilia unicolor. The sequence goes on from NC_044034.1 coordinate 146,809,130, forward strand.
TGTCCTTTCTTCACCCTTTTACTAAGGGGTGCTAATGGATTTAGCGTGTGCAAAATGCTAAGAAGTCCATTTTATACCTATGGCTTCTTACCATTTAGCATATTAACCCCTCCTTTTACAAACCTGCGCTAGCAGCTGCCAGTGCAGTAATGCCAACACAGCCCATTAAAAGTGAATGAGCTGTGTCAGCATTGCCACATGGTGGACACTAGCATGGCTTTGTAAAAAGGGAGGTAAATCCATTAGCATACCTTGGTAAAAGGACCCCTAAGCCTTTCTTTATTTTTGTTGCTCTTCTCTGTACCTTTTGTAGTTCTTTACCCTTCTGCTTTTTTGAGGTGGGGCAATTGAAACTGCACACAACACTCAAGGTACACTGACCCCATGAACCTGTACAGGGGCATTATGATGATTTTCATTCTATTCTCAATTCCTTTCCAATAATTCCTTATGCTCTACTTACTTTTTCACTGCCACTATACTCTAAGCTTAGGATTTCGATGTATTAACCACAGTGACTCCTAATACAGAACCCATCATTGTGTATCTATAGTTTTGATTATTTTTCTATTTGTGCATCACTTTTCATCTGTCCACATTAACATTTTTCTGCTACTTGTATGCTCATAATATCTAGTTCAGTGTTTCCAAACCTTCTTCTGGAGGATCACCTAGCCAGCTGAGTTTTAAGTATTACCACAATGACCATGCATAAGATAAATTTATATACTCTGAGTCTTCAATATATATGCAAATCTGCAGTATCTTATGCCATGGCTTTGTCCTCCCAGAGTGTCCCTTCCTCACAGTCTTCTTGCTTCAATTGTAATTGGAAAACATGGGTTTTAAAGATTTATTTCTGCATCTATGGCAAGCTTTTTCTCCAGTTCATTTTGGCCTGCTTTATTAATGCTTTGCATCTAACTTGCTAGTATTTATGCTCAAAGAACCATAATGCATTTGTCGCTAATCTAATTTCTGACTACCAGTCTGATAGCATCCTAGTCAACTTCTAGCTACTACTGAAAAGATAATGATAAAAAAATGGGCAAAGACAAATTATAGAAAAGAAGGGAGAAAGCTATTGTTGCCATAAGTGAGCAACATCATGATTAGAGAAAAATATAAATAAAATGATCCAATAAAAAAATTATCTAACTAGGGCATGATCCGTGGCAGTGCATATGTGCTAAAGGTCCTTATTTGATATTGAGTTGGGCTTTCTTCTTCCTAGGTTGGCTGGGTTAGGGATACTGCAGAGACAGAATTTAGAACCCTTAGTGCAGTGGTCTTCACTCCAAGTCCTCAAGCATGCCAAAAGATCAGGTTTTCAGGATATACTGTATCTAATGAATATGCATGAGAGAGATTTGCATATAATGGGACTAGAAGGCATGTAAATCTCTCCAGGGCTGCAGAGAGGGGGGCAAGATTCCTTGAGCCCAGACTCCAAGGGGGACCCAGTGCCAGAAGGTTCTGCTCCCTCAGTCTATCTCTCTCCTGATCCTGTGTATCAGGACACAGGTAATTGCATTAATGTGATAACCCAGGTCCCAGCATACAGGAGCAGGAGAATGACAGACCAAAAGAGGAGCAGATGCAAGAAAGTAAGAGGGTGGGGCAGTAGTGGCAACCCAAGTGTGTGGGGGGGGGGGAGGGGTCTGCAGCAGCCCTGCCCTGGACCTAGCTCTGTCTCTTGGTAGCCCTGAATCTCTACCATGCATATTCATTAGGGATATCCTAAAATTCTGACCTGTCTATAGCCCTTGAAGACTGGGAATGAAGACCAAGACCTTAGAGGAAGGAAGTTGTTGTCATCTCTTTAGCTGACCCTTGTGGCCAGATTCAAGGCTCATCATGATTTCAGGATTCTGCAAGGATCAATAGTGAATCCTTATCCAGTAAGATAGCAAGAAAGTCAAGACTAAATCCACTACAGTCTTGGGGAAGGATTTGAAATAGGGAAACACCTCTGGGTGACACTAAAGAAGCCTCATGGCACTAAGATCAGAGCCCTGGTTCCAACTGAACTAGAGGCTTAAAGGAGCAGGAGGAAAGCTGCAGGATTTTTTTTTTTTTAATGGTTTAACTCTGTTGTGAAAAAAATTGAAATTTATGTTTATTTTATTTGTCTACTGTCCTTGTGTAAACGCCTCCATCTCCATATCTTGCATGGACATTTTGTTTATTTGGGTGATGGGGGTGGCTGTCATTGAGCATTTATATGTAAAACCAGATTCCCCACTATCTAATCTCATAACATATTATTCCAATCTATTATAGTCACCCATCTGTGGCTCTTTTTTTTTTATTAAAAGAAATCCCTTGGCATGTCATTAAATTGTTTAAAAAAATATATAACCAGCTATGAACATATGGCAGCTAGCAACTGACTGCACGCTCAAGCAGTGGAGCCTACCACACTGAACGGCGACGAAATTGCTGTCCATGGTGCTGTTCTGCTCAGTTGTAAATGAAAGATGCAGAAAACGGGTAAAGAGAGGCCTTTAGATATTTGCATTTCTTTCCCTTGGATTCATAATAGGAAAACCCTTGTAGTAAATCTTCATCAACGAGAGAGGGGGGCGAAGGGGGGGGGGGGAATCATTCATAATAAGCATTTAGGCGTTCAAAATAACATTGATAGCAGATAGATAAGGTTACCAATAAAACAGTATTCTTAAGTAGTAAATTTCAGGATACATTTCACTGGTGCTTAAAAGTCAGCTACTTTTTCAAATTGAGACCCATATTTTAATCAGTGTCTGTGATAACGGATTTTTTTTAACTTATCACAAATGAAACTTGATTTTATTTAATCTGAAAGGACATCTAAAGCATACAACATGTTAACCTTATCCAAGACCTGGAAAATTGAATTGATAGAGATTAGAACGTAATTAAAGAATGATGCTGCCCTATCCCGTTTCAATTGTCTTTAACGTTTCCTACAATGCCCTAATTTACAATAGATTTTTCTTAATCTCTAAAATCCATTGTAATCATAACATTTCATTCTGCTGTTTCAAACACCACAAACCACCTCACACCAGATCTATACTCTGTGATTCAAGAGGTATTTCGGCTACCGTCCAGGAACTAATACCAAATTGACTGATTCGGGACCAGCCTGCTCAGGTGACCAGATGTTTATAGCGAAATAGAGTCCATGTTTATAGATGAATTAAAAAAAAAACCCAATCATGCACTGTCCTTAACCAACAAAATTGAGGTTATTATGATTATTTGAAGGATTTTTGAAATAAATAGGAGGAAGATAAACCTCCTGCCAGCAAACGCTGTTGAGTTAGAGAAGTATGACCTCAAGGTGCCTTTGTTAATTACAGCAAAGGGGAAGGAAGAGTCCAGCCTAGTGCCTGGTGACATCACAGCATGAATTGCAGCTGACTTGGTAACCAGAGAGACAGAATAGTTTAAAATCCAAGCTCAAGAAGGGAACCTCTTCTCCTCCTATCCTCTTACTGATATTAATTAACTTTTTTATTCATTTGCAAGTTTTAAAATTGCCTGTGCAGGTAACCATGTGTGTTAAAAATTTTGCTCTTTTCGTACAGTTGAAGGCAGCTACCTCTAACGTTCGATGCATTTTTCACTTAGAAAATCTACATCTTGTTTTATCCATTTTTATTAAACAATTGGTTATTTGTTGATTGTGTTTCAACAATAAATCACTTGTGTGGAAAGAAAAAAGAGAGCTTGCATGAGAAATTCGCGTCAGTTACAAATGAATGTTAACATGTGAAAGTCCATTCACTTTTATACGGACAATAAGTGGTTTTATAAATAAATAGAGATTCTGTGTCAATCCCTGCTATCCTAAAGGGTCTGTGCAAGACGAAAGATGTTTGCCTTGTATGAATGAATACTTCATGGGGTCCTTAACAACACACTCGGTGCTGTTCAAGCACAATCTCCTTAACAAAAATGTGTGCTTGAGTCTATGAATTACAAATATTTGGGGAAAAATAAATTGCCTTTTGTAATGCAGAAAGGAAATGAGATCCGTGCATAGCCAAAAGACTGCTGAAGAATAATATACCCTTGCAAACCCGGAAAAAAAAAACAAATAAACCAACTTTGGCCTATATTGTGTTTTGAGAAAACATACACCTACTCTGAGAGTAGTTCACAGTTCACCAAAGCAGATCTAAAGTAGGGGGAAAAGAAGTCTGTAGAAGTATCTTCATGTACCATGCTTCTCTTTGAGCTAACGAACAAATTTCTGGAACGTCGCACCTTTTCACTTTACAAACTGCAATTCCATAAAGGAGAAAAAGGCTTTTTTAAATCATAAACTCCATCACAGAACTTGCCTTCCTTTCTGAGACATAGGCCTTATGGGTATTCCTTTTTTTTTTTTTTTTTGGCTAATGCCTCCAGCCCAGTTGCTCACCACAACTGAACAGCACCAGAATCCCAACAAAAACAGCATGATGTCTTTCATGAATCTGCTGTTGCCTCTGCCATCGTCTCGCTCAGTCCGTTTGCCGGCTGTAAGCTTAAATACATTGGCTCCGATGCCTGATAAGTTCCATAATTTTAGATAGAAAAAGGAATAAAAATAGAACAAGCTGGTCAGCTTTTACGCCAGCTCTTTTTTATCTTTCACTTTAAAGCTTGTCGGACAGGTGATGTATGTAAATTGAATTTCTTTGATAATGGTAAATAAAAATGTGGAAAGGTCCAACCAGTAAAGCCACTTAAAATCATGCTTTTACTATCCCAAAGAGTCAGTTAAGAGCTGTTGATCTTTCATTATAATGAGTAATTAAACTGAGCCCAATGTCTGCTTGGAAATTTATAAATAGGGTTCTTATTTTGCTCCTGGTGTTTTTGAGACGAGTCTCAGATTTTCAAGGTTCCCCATTTTAAGCTGAGTATCAACAGGGTTCTAAACTAGCTAATAGTGAATCTGCAGCAGCTCTATTCACTTCAAAAAGGAAATATGAACTGATCTGGCCATCCGAGTTGTAACTTCAGGAGTTGGCTCTATACTAAGCAGTACCGATACCAATACTGCGAGTGCTTTCCTGAAAGTCTTGCGAGAGGTTGGAATCAAGGTCTTCCCTTCCTATATACAGCAACGAACGGCTGGTAGCATGACACAGGGCTCTGAATGCTTTATCCGTCTCGAATTCTCAGTGGGGCTAATTAACAGGTAAAATCACTCCCAAGGTGCTTGAAAGGCTGTCATACACCATAGAAACGGGACTGCAGAGCTCTCTCCCCCCCCCCCCCCCCCCCCCGCACCATCTGTACTAGGTCTTTCAATTCATTATATCCAGAATGCATCCCAACAGTTTCTCTTTGGAAGACAGGGTTCCAAGCAGTTTGGTTGTAAATCCAGATACGGGGGAGGGGGGGGGGTATTCCTTTTGTGCATTGATTGGCCTGTCTTGTTTCTTAAATAAATCCTTTTACAAGAGAAGAATCATAAACAGAAAAATACCAGACTTAACATCTCTTCTGCTACAGAGAAAATATATATTTCGCTCTTCACTGTAATCCCCTTTACATTTAGTTCACTTTTGAACAGACAAGATATCTTCAACGTGTGGTGAATCAATCCAGAATAGAAATAACTCATGTTAAACATTTTCTATGGGTAGTGGAAAACTTTTACTGTCTGTTCGTCATTCTACATTATTTGGCATAGTAGACATTCCCGAAAGGCTTCTGTGTTTGTTTATCAAAATTTGAAAGAAATCGGCACCACAGTTTTTGCATTCCCTGGATTCCATTCTGTGAAAAAAAATCACCATTATCCTTTCCTCTTTGAATTCATCTTTTACTATATGGCAACACCAGACCATTGAGAGTAATAGCAGTCGGAAAAGATTTGCAAATTCATGCTGGAGTTGATTTACTTACAGCGCATTTTACAATGACCCCCATAAGTGTATACAACAAATTCCCTCCGGAGAAACCAAATACAGAGCATGTATTTTTCTAAGGTTCACTTGGCACTGTGTTTACCGCCCTACCTGTTTGCTGCCAGTCTGGATGCTATATATCCTCCAGGGATCTGAGTGATTATATAACCCCAGAAAAAGGAGCCGTGGATCATCCCCACCGTTTCGGGTTCCCAGTTAAACTTGGCTTTCTTCAGGTCCAAGGAAGCAAGGGAAAGAGTGAAAGTGCGGAGGTTTGAAGAATGTCATATTAAAGCATGAACTAATAACATAAAAAAATGAGGGTTTTTATATGTAAGTATAAACAGGGTGCACTTCTCGAATTCATTTTCAATCATGCAGACAGAATTAAAAATTAAAAATAAAAACTATAATAATATGCGAAGATAAAAAGAAAATCTATCGGTGCATCTGCATAATACCTAAATGATACAAAGAAAATTATTTTTCCACTGGAAGAAATATTATTTTAGGGGACTAAGTCAAGTCAAAAGCATTTGAGATAACAATAAAATAGGCAGGGCAGTTCGAAAAGAACATGCGACTGCATTTCCTGCACCTTTCCTGTGTTGAACTAGTCTAAAAAAGACATTTTCTATCCTGTAATATCTGGGTTCTGCATTTCAGTTAGAAAGCAATATGCATTTCACTGGTAAATGTGTGCCAGAGTCTTATCATTTACAACCTAGATCAATTTTTCAACACCATTTAGCATATATGCCCTGACCAAATAATTCTTCCTTTATTTTGCTACCATGTAAAACACAATTTATTTTGAGAATCTTAAATTCAACAGGGCGCCAGATTTAAGTAAAATATAGGTTGAAGGCACCTGTAAGACATTTGTATTTATGTAGGTGTTCACTGCTTTGATTTTATGGCGAGTCCATCTCTGCGGATGTATTCGAGGCAGTGGAGAAAGGGGCAGAGAGAAAGATCAGGAAGAAGGAGTAAAGTGGCAACACTTGCTAACCTCTTTGATAATTTTTCCTCCTCGGTGAATGGTGCTGTTATTAACCATGTCCACAATGGCCACTCCCAGATTGCAGCGAATCCCAAAGGAGATGCAGAATCCCAAGCCACTCATGATGGCAATAATGTATCTCCGTGGGAGCCCAAAGCAGGTGCAGTCACACAGAGGGGGTTTCTTCTCCGGCACTTCCATGGGTTTCCCATCTTCTGTCAGTTCGATATTTTCCCCACTTTTCGATCTCTTCTCCAAAACTCTAGCCAAAAACAAAGGTGATTGAACTGATTTTAAAGGAATGTGCACACACTTGGATAATCATGGAAAAGAAACAGAAATCTGGAGTTTTGTTTTACTATTGTCCACACTAGAAACAGCATTTTTTTTTTGTATAGCTATATCAACAACAACAACAACAACAACAACAAAAAAGGCATAACCCTACTAGAGCTTTCATATTTCTGCCTTCAATAAAAAAAGAGAAAACTGCAAGGACGCCATTTTTTTCCTAGCGCTTTATGAGTGATCTGTTATCTCAGTAACTAAAATTGTGGGCTCTCTCTCTCTATTTTCTATTGATATGAAATAACTATAAATAAGACAGGAATCATACGAATAGTCAAATGGTATAAGACGTTTCCAAGGTCAACAAGTTCATTAAATCAAAAACTGGCCCTCTTTAAACGTCACAGTTTCCATCACATTCTAATCACGTCTGTTTGCTTAAAACATGTATAGGCGTGTATAATCCTGAACTGGTCGTTTTTCAAGCATTTTCTGCCATATTATGGTAACAACAAATTCTATACTTAAGAGAGACAGAGGGGTAGAGTGTGTGTTATTTGCATCGTATATATTCTATCGGAAAAAAGGTTTAAATCATATCTGCAGTATCTCAAAAAAATCCCATAAATCTTAACAAATGTATATAGAGATTAGTTACGATTTATGAACTGAAAAATCTGATGATGTCTTCATACCCTTTCACAGGAATGATTCATTTACAATAGGAAGAATGATATATCCTTATTTAACTGGTATGTGGAAAAAGGGATATTTCTGTAGCGTGGACAAAAGTAAAAATTGATGAAAACATTGTGAACTAAAATATACTAATTTATTTTATGTGACCCACTAATTAAGCATTGTCTTCTTATTCTAGCTACATTACATCAAATTAAAATAAAGTTCTAATTTATGAAAGTCAGACATAATCACAAATGCATTGCATGCAAGACGTTACTCGATATTTTCGGATTATAATGCCAATCACTTCACAGGTAGAAGGACCTTTGAAAACTTGGTCCCTATTTCTGAATTCCTTTGTGGGTTGGAAGGTATGAAAAATTCAGCCTTCAGGAACTGCAAATCATTCTGTTACCTAATGATTTCAACTATTAAGTCGTGTTCTGAAAATTACATTAAATATGTTCACAGAAAATTCCTACTAATGGCAAATATTCACAACTGTATCTACTTGCTGCCTTTTGCTACATTTTTTTTGGCAAACATTTTGTCTTGTGTTTATTAAAAACCAACATTTCGATATTTTAGAGAGGCAGTCCTTCGTTATGACTTCTCTTTTACCAAAACGATTAAAACTGGAGTACCTTTAATATTAGGTTGATGGAATAGACTTCACATAAGTAAATACGCCAAGTAATCAATATCCTACGAAATATATTATATGACAACAATGGTTGAAGAAAATCCATAAAGGTAAGTGACCTCCCCATACCCTACCCTGTACCCCCAGGAACAAAATAAATAATTTAAATTTAAAAAAAAAAACAGTCTTTATACACATGTACAACTTTCAGTGTATGTAAAATCAGCCTGCATATATTCTCTCAATGTATATTTTAATCCCTAACATAGAACACAGTGATTGAAAAAGACCTACAAATCAATTATAAAAATAAGTGCATATTCTATTTCTCATGCAGATTCTATACAGGTGAGGATCCAATAGGGTACTCAGAGAAGGCAATGCTAAATTAAAGGAAAGATTAATTCTAATACTGAAGTAATCTTAATAAAATTGAAGGATATCCTTTATGCAGACAATGGTGTGTGTGTGTGTGTGTGTGTGTGTGTGTGTGTGTGTGTGTGTGTGTGTGTGTGTGTGTGTGTGTGTGTGCATAAATACATATGTACAAGGGGGCGGGAGGGGGAGCTTGCGCGTGCCTGTGCCCAGACTTCAGACTGAGAACCAAGAATGGCTGGCTATTAATTATTTATGAACTCAATGCGGGTTTCCAAAGGAGGATTTCACAGGGGAATCTGTAAATCGAAAATGTTTTTTTTCTTTTGAATTTTCACAGGTTAGTCATATGGACAGTACATAAAAATCTAAAAATGCAATGCGAATGTTGTGAGCCCACTTCAAAATGGCAAAGATAACCAAATATGGAGGGCTGCCTGTTAATTAAATGGTTGTACTAATTACCGATTTCCGCAAAAGAAAGGTGGCAGACACGAGTAAATATATTAATAACAACATGAGTGCAAATCTCTATATGCTGGGTAACAAGAATCTACGACATGCCTTTTCTAACGATAGAAGACATACACGTTATAGCTTTTGCACAATGAACTATTTAAAATTATTCTTTAAGTCAAACAGTTGAATTCGATTTTATCTTTTTTACCTGTAAATCTGACCGAGCGATTTTCCAGCTAAATTCTTCAGCCTCTTTTTGGTAGAAGAAAAAATCATTTTATTTACTGAATCCATTCCGCCACAGAAAGTAATTCGGGTTTTAAATTTGTTATATGGCACCTTTCAAGGGCAAGGATGCTTGCTCATATTGGTTCAACCTCTAACTTTTTCGAGAAAGGAGCTTGAGGCCCTCCAGGATGAACATAAGCGAGAACTAGTGACAAACCCCACGAATTTCTTGATGAGAAAGGATCCCCAGGCACATTTAAAAAGTCTTGTTTGAAGTACACGCTCCAGTCACTAACAGTGTAGGTAGAGGCATGATACTTGAATGAACCTGTATTTTCTTCTTCTTTTAGTAGACCGCGTCCAAATCCGATTTAGGCTCTAATTGGTTTCAAGAACCGTAGCACTGCAACAAGTTCCACAAGGTGAAATGATAGAATCCGTTTTGTATTTCAAATGAAGGGTGGAAACAGCACTCCCCAGGTTACATCAGCTATTCCGATCTTGGATAACATCAGTGCAATCATTTCATTGACTCAACGCATATGCTGCATAATAAAAGTGATCGATGTATTAATTGAGAGCTGATCTACATCGGACTGACTGAGATGTGAAGTTGCCTAGGGGCTGCTCCTTGGTTCTTATTGAAAGCGCGGAAGATCCTAACGTGGACAACGCGTATCCTTGGCGCTTTACCTCAGCACCGTGTGCTTCAGTACAATGGACAGCGCAGACACTGTAAAGCTTCCTCGGCGCTTTCCTACAGGCAACTTTCTAGGGGAATTGGGCGGTTCGCCCTGCATTGAATTCATTCTCGGGCTCTTTAACGTGGATGCTATGGAAACCAAATGAAGGATGTCATCATCTTCTCCCAGGTTTCCAGAGAATGGCCGTATTGTCGGTGAGAAGAATTTATTAGAAATTGACAAGTTACTTTTCAATTCCCACGTCTAGCCCTAATGGTGACGTAAAGCCTGACCCTATTTCCTACAGCAGAAAAGAAGAAATGATAATCACGTTTCCTCCAAGCAGCAAAGTAATTTTGCCATTTCGTTATTATTTCTACAAAATTAGCGCATGGTTAATTTGCTGTGTTGACTAACTAGTAGGTTTATTACATAATTTGACGGTGGTCTTCAATTGCATTCTTTCAAGTACGTTTTTCTTTTTAATCATCCCCTCCCTATTTTTTCCCTTTATGCACTTTCAACATACATTTTATTTCTACCATAATTTTCAGACTAATTTACGCTGTGCACTTCGGGACTCCTAGGGTTTCTCATTAATCATTTTTTAAATAACCCCCACATATAGTTTGAAATTAGAGTAGGAAGGGCAGTATAATGTATTACTATAGTACCTTAAGGTATTATTCTATGCCTAGGTAAAATTTTAAACGAAAGTTCCTGTACTTTCTTTTAAACACCTCCTGTAACAAAAGCATGTTAAATGCTTCGGAAAATCAGCTCGCTAGCCTATTACACTTTTCCATCCCTGCAATGCTACATGCCTGAAACAGTGGTCCTGATAGCTTGAGTATTTTGCTAAGGCTGCCCTCTAGTGCAAAGATAAAGAACATCCAACAATGTTGGGATTTTCTTTAGAAAAGCCTCAAACAACTGTGAATTAATACACATATTCCAGTTACTGTTAAGACTTCCGGCCCTGGTTTTGCCCAGTTGCATGCCAGAACTTGAAGTTCCAGTTTCACTACTGCATTCCCGAAATAAAAGATTACAAATCCCTGCATGCAGTGGGGTAAAATCAGGTCTGTATCAATATGTCCTACCAATCTGGAGAAAGTTCTCAACATAGTAATTTTTTTTGCATTCATATTTTCATGTTTCCATTCCTATTGTGTAATGGGATATAGTTTATCCATACTAAAATCACCAGATATATTTTCAAAGTTTGTGTAGGAAAGTTTATAGGCTTAAAATAGATTCTCAAGACATATCTTGGATGAATATGTGGGGTTATATTTTATACATATTGCAATTAAATTTGCAACAACCTTTTGAATTTAATACTATATTCAAATAGCCTTGGAGCCTTTACTTGCTCCCTCCCAAAAATCAGAGCTCCCCTACAAAAACAAAAATAGGCAATATAAGAAGTATCAGTTAAAACTAACTAACCCTGGCTATTGGAATACATCTTTCCTAGAAAGTAATACAAATAATGTTAGTGGGATAATAAAGTATGTCCATGTTTTCTTTCAGCTCAAGGTTAACATTCAAAATGAACAGCTTGCAGGGAGGGAATATTTCATGACATTTCCTGCAGTGGTGTAGCCAAGGGTGGGCTTGGGTGGGCCCAGGCCCATCCACTTTGGGTTCAGCCCCACCCAGTAGCAGCACATCTATAATGTGACTGGCAGGGATTCCCAAGCCCCACCAGCCGAAAACTCACAACTGTTCCTCCTGCATACCTTTTAAATAGCAGATCTTTGCCTGCAGCAAGCAGTGACTGATACATACTGTTCGCACCGGCCCTGCAGCCTTCCCTCTGATGTATTCTCGCCTTTGCGGAAACAGGAAGTTACATCAGAGGAAAGGCTGTGGGGCCAACATGAGCAGTGTGTATTAGTTGCTGCTCGCTGCCAGTGAAAATCTGCTATTTAAAAGGTATTCAGGGAAGGGTGGATGTTTGAGAGACCATATGGATGCAGACAAGAGAGGGAGAGATGAAATCACTTGTGGGACAAGGCGGAGTACTTCTGCCCACCCATCTTGGGCCCAGGCCCACCCAAATTTGGGTGTGTGGCTACGCCCCTGATTTCCTGTGTCCTTTACAGGAAGTTTTGGTTTTATTCATTTTCATTTAGCCATTTTGTCAGTTTGCAATAACAGTGTGCATTCATTGGAAACAATGTGCACTCTATGAAAAGAGGACACACTATTTTAGGAAGAGGGCACATTCTTTTCTTGAGTTTGCACATGTGCACTAGTTTGTGCATCCACAATGGTTCACACTTGTGTGGTGGTTCCACTATCAGAAAAACATGTACACCAATTGCACATAGTCATTTGGATTCTATATAGCATGCCTAGAGATGTGTACCAAAATTGATACAGATTCTATAACAATGCACACAACTTAACAAGCTGAGTGCTGATAACAGCACTTAACAAGCAATAATGAACGCTAATTGGCACTGATTAGAATTTAGGCACACAAGTCACTAAGCATATTCTGTAATGATGTGTGCCAAACTACTTACGTGTGCAGGGAAAAGGGACGTGGTTATGGGCAGGGAAATGAGCAATTCGTGGGTGTTCTGACATTTACACTCATAGTTATAGAATATGGCCCAGTGTACCTAAAACTATGTGGTGGGATTAACGCCACGATTTCATTGGTGTAAATGGATGTACATAGATTTAGGTGCTGAAATATCAACTGAGTGTATTCTAGAATCTGCACATAAATCTAGGCACCAATTATAGAATACACTTAGCACTGATTTCAGCACCAATTTTTTTTAGGTGCCATACATAGAATCTCCCCCAGTGTATCCTCTATGTACAAAGGGGGTGATTCTCTACTGGTAGGTACTGGGATGTTACATGCTAAGAACTAGATTCTATAAATGGTGCCAAAAAAAATCATCACTGAAAAATGTAAATGCTGAGCATTATTCTATAAAGGATCCACATCCTTTATGGAATAGCGCTAAGGGGGAGATTCTACATATGGCGCCTAAAAAATCCACGCAGGTGCCTAGATATAGGCATGGTATATAGAATATGCTTACAAATGTATAGAATAATGTCACTTACGCATATGATTGGTGTCAATAATTAGCAGCTGTGCACATAAGTGTTGGGTGCTATTCTGTAAAGAATGCACATAATTCACGTTCCCCCAAATTCTATAAAAGTCGCTAAAACTTTTGCATGCAAATTTGGGTTCATGTTCAATTCGAGTGCACAATTTAATCAAATAATGAAGCAATTAGTTGCAATAATTGGCTTCTTAACAAGCAATTATTGGTGCTAATTGGATTTAATTAAAATTTACGGATGTAAATCTAGGCACAGGATCTGCACATAAATTTTTCACACAGGTCTATAAAGGGGCTGTGGCCATGGGAGGGTCATGGGTGGATCAGGGCATTCCCACAATTTATACATGTTGTTACAGAATGAGGGAGATCCACACCCAGTTTAGGATGGGGATTTACACCAAGGTTTCATTGGTCGCGCCTAAATGTTGTCATGGTTCCTGGTTCTAAGCCGTATTCTATAAATGATGCCTAACTTTAAGCACCATTTATATAATAGTGCTAAGCACTTTTTGGCACTGTGTTTTTTTAGGCACCATTTATAGAATTTAGTCCTTTATATCATGCAACTGCAAAATGGTGTTTCCATGGGCAAAACATGAGCAGAACATGGGCAAGTGTCATGGCTATGCCATGCCCTACACCCGTCACCTTTTTTCCGTGGTGGTCAGCCTTTCCAGGGCTCTTTTGGCCAGTAGTCTGCTTCATGGCTGTGCTTCTGGCCCTAACCGGTGCCAGCATTGAGGTACATGTGTGTGCATGTACACCAGGATGACTTTGCTCAGCCACTGGGAGGCAAAAAAGCCACCCCAGATTCCACTTCTGCCCTGGGAAGGACTTCAGGGAGCTCCCAGCTCTCAGCCAGGGCCTTCGCAACAGTATAGACATGCGGTAGTATAGACATGTGTTTTGGGCACTCACAGAAATATTTTTGGGGGCACCTACAAAAAAATGCCTTTTTTTGCCGAAAACGGACATGCGGCGAAATGAAAATTGCCGCGCATCCATTTTGGGTTTGAGACCTTACTGCAAGCCATTGACCTAGCAGTAAGGTCTCATGCGGTAACCAGACAGTAATGGTCTGCATGTGTCAAGTACCACTTGACACACATAGCAGCTGCGCGCCAGAAAATAAAAAATATTTTTCAGACGTGCGTAGCAGACGTGCGCCAAAATTGAAATTACCGCAAGGGCTGCTTGGTAACCAGGGAGTAACTCCAATTTGGCATATGTTGGGTGCACGTAGGCACCTACGCAGCTTAGTAAAAGGGTCCCTTAAAGTGTGTAATGCTATTTAATATCTGCACTATCAATAACACAGTATAGCAAATAGGTCTGATATTGTTCATCCCATTTATAGTAAAAAATATTTTCCCATTTGCTAAGACTTCTTGCATCTATAATAGTGCAGTTTTCCCTTCCATTCCTTGCTGAGAACATATTGTACAAGGTCATTTGATGCACAAGGTTTCCCTTGTACATTTTTATGCAAAGGTACAGACAGTAATCATGAATACAGACATTAGTGAAGTTAGTCCCATTTCACATGAAACTAATAACAACCCATACTTGGATCCACTCTCCTTCTTCTTTGCAAATACAGTAATGCAAAAATTGATCATGGTTGTACAATGTTATCCATCAGCAGGAGCGGTGCTAAAGATGTCGGAGCTTTTCAAATCTGGGAGAGGAGCAGCTGGTTCTGCAAACCTAAATATAATAAGAGCTTAATCCAGGCCAGGCCTGCCAGAGCACACATTAAAGACCAGGCCTGCTAAGCCTTGTTCCCTCATGGACACATCATGGGAAAACCCCTTTAATACCTCTTGCTCTAAATGAGAGATGGTGCGCAGAGAGGAAAAAGAATCATTACTGTCTGCTAGGGCAGATATTGAGTCCTGGTGTGAATCTCTTGGGTAATTGTTTCCTTTTTCCACCATATATTTTCCTATGCAGAGGAAAGTTCACTCGATACAACATTTGGAATCAGATCATTTGAGTGAAGCATACAGGTTTCAGTCCCATACAATCAGAAAACCAGAATCAGGTGAAGAAAAGCAATGAAGTAAATAAAAGAATTGGAGAACTTCTGTATTACGTACATTTGCTCCCCTCCCCCCACCCCCCAAAAAAGCTTTAATGATTAAGGGTTTGTTTTACTAAGATGTGCTAGGTGCTAACATATGCCTAACACAGCTTACCAAGGGCAGTGGCGTTCCTAGGGGGGCAGACACCCGGGGCGGCGCCCCAGCCCCCCGGGTGCAGCGCCCCCCCCCCCCCGATGCAGCGTGGACCCCCCCTGGCAAAAGACCCCCCCGCGAAAGAGCCCCCCGGGTGTATGCCGCTGGGGGGGTGCTGCAGCGTGCGCCTGCTGCGAGTTTACTAACTTTGCTCGTTCGCTGTAGCTCCCTCTGCCCCAGAACAGGAAGTAACCTGTTCTGGGGCAGAGGGAGCTGCAGCGAACGAGAGAAGTTAGCAAACTCTCGCAGCAGGCGTGAGCCGCGGCACCCCCCAGCAGCATGCACCCGGGGCGGACCGCCCCCACCGCCCCCCCCCCCTTGGTACACCACTGACCAAGGGACACACTCAGGCATCCTGGGGTAACTGCCTAATTAGAATGTGCTAATCTTGTGCGCTAAACAAAATTTGTATTTTTTGGGAGGGGGTGTGTCAGAGAGGCAGAGAGTGGGCATTCCTGTGCTAAACAATTAGGCCCTGATATTCAGACCATGGGAGATAGCTGGTCTGTCTCCCGCAGTCCGTGCTGAGCCTGGATATTCAATGCCAGGTCATTTCCGGTGACCAGCACTGAATACACGGGGGGGGGGGGGCAGTTTGAAGACAATCGGCTATGTTGATATTCAGTCATGCTAAAATGAGCTGAAATAATCAAAACTAACTTAATCACCATAAATTTATTCGTTTACATGTGATGCCAAGTTAGTAAACTGGAGAAAAAGACCTCAGTAGTCATCAGGGGTGTAGCTACTACTACTACTACCACTACTACTACTACTACTACTTAGCATTTCTATAGCGCTGCCAGGGTTACGCAGCGCTGTACAAGTTTAAACATGGGGAAGGACAGTCCCTGCTCAAGAGAGCTTACAATCTAAAGGTAAAAACTATGTAGTCAGTGTAGGTATCAGGAATGGGAAGGTGGTTAGGCACCAAAAGCAAGGGAGAAGAGATGGGCCTTGAGTAAGGACTTGAAAATGGGCAGGGAGGGCACATGGCGTATGGGCTCAGGAAGTCTGTTCCAGGCATAAGGTGATGCGAGGCAGAAGGGGCGGAGTCTGGAGTTAGCGGTGGTGGAGAAGGGTACAGAAAGGAGTGATTTGTCCTGAGAGCGGAGGTTACGGGTGGGAACATATGGGGAGAGGAGGGTAGAGAGGTAATGGGGGGCTGCAGATTGAGTGCACTTGAAGGTCAACAGGAGAAGCTTGAACTGTATACGGTAGCGGATCGGGAGCCAGTGAAGCGACTTGAGGAGAGGGGTGATATAAGAGTATCGGTTCACGCGGGGCCACGGGGGCATAGGCCCCCACAGATTACGCCCTGGCCCCCTCTACATTTGACTCCCCCCCCCCCCCCCGCCGTTGCCCCCCGCCCCGCCACTGCATCAGGTATCTTGTTTGCTGGCGGGGGTCCTCAAACCCCGCCAGCTGAAGAGTTTTCTTCAGCGCCGGTCGACTCCGGCACCTTCGTTGTAGGATCATCTGTTTCTGACACCTTACGTCCTGCACAGTGCATGTAGACCTGTGCAGGACGTAAGGCGTCAGAAACAGATGATCCCACAATGAAAGCACCGGAGTTGACTGGCGCTGAAGAAGACTCTTCGGCGGGTGGGGATTGGGGACCCCTGCCAGCAAACAAGGTACCTGACACGGCGGCAGGGCGGGGGGCGAGCAGGCGGTGGGGGGGGGGGGTTGCAGCAGCGGTGGTCCAAAGTGGCGGGCGGGTGGCTGGGGGTTGCGGTTGTGGCGGCGGTCCAAATTGGTGAGGGGGGGTTGGCGGTGGCGAGGGGGGGAGGCGGCAGGGGAGGCGGCTAAACAGTGCCCCCCACCTCGGGCTCTGGCCCCCCCTCCTGTCAAGGTCTGGCTACGCCCGTGGTAGTCACCGCTTGGCAGCAGAACAAATTATGTACTCAATGCCCGCATTTCTATGACTCCGTTCTTATCATTGGTTTTTGACCAATGATAAGAACTAGTGGAGTTTTTTTGACCAATGATAAGAATGGAGCCATAGAAATGCGGGCACTGAGTACATAATTTGTTCTGCTGCCACGCGGTGACTACTGAGGTCTTTTTCTCCACTTTACTAACTTGGTATCACATGTAAACAAATACATTTATGGTGATTAAGTTA
The DNA here is from genome assembly GCF_901765095.1 of Microcaecilia unicolor. NCBI lineage: Eukaryota > Metazoa > Chordata > Amphibia > Gymnophiona > Siphonopidae > Microcaecilia > Microcaecilia unicolor. The sequence continues at coordinate 146,826,853 of NC_044034.1, forward strand.
GTTTTGATTATTTCAACTCATTTTTAGTATCATACTTACCTTTGCTCAAACATTGTCTTGTGGGTCTGGATATTCAGTCATAGCCACTTATCTTTATACTGGCCGAAGATATACCAGGGTTTTACACAGCCAAATATGACCGCCAAACCCGGTTTTAAAATTGGCGGATATCCGGTTATATCACGTGATATAACCAGTCATCTGCCAGCCACTAACTGCAGATATTCAGCGGAGGATAGCTAGTTATCCCCCACTGAATATCAGCAGTTAGCCAATTAAGCACTATTTAACCATTCGGCATCCGTTCTTACTGGTTAAATAGCGCTAAATATCAGGTGGTTAATGCATCCACATTAGCACATGCTAACTGGTTAGCACAGGAATATGATATGAGTCTTCACCTCCCACAAAATGTGTGACGGTAAGTGTTCACATAGTCATTTTTTTAAATGGCCACATGGCTATTAATACAAAAAAATAGAAAATCAGGGGCCCTTTTTGTTAAGCCACTTAGGCACCTATATGCACCCAACACACATCAATTTGGAATTACTGCCCGGCTGCTGTGTGGCCCAGGTGGTAATTTCATTTTTTATGCATATCCACTACAATTGCCAAAAAAATTTTCATTTTCCTGGGCACGGGCAGTAATCAGCATTTGAATGCACTTTGACCATTACAGCCAAGTTAACACATGAGACCTTACCGCTAAGCGAATGGTCTCAGACCCAAAATGTACATGCACCAATTTTCATTTTGCCACACGTCCATTTTTGCCCCACCCCCCTCCCAAAGGAACGTTTTACATGTGCGCTGAAAAATAGATCTGCTCACATCCATTAGCGCAGGCCACTTTTCAGTGCACCTTAGTAAAAAGGGCCCCTCAGTCATTTTACGAGGCCTTCTGTGCTAATGCTAATGGAACAGTATTCCAAAGATGCAAAACTCTATTTATGCTACACTACAACCTCATCTGGCTGGGAAGGGAAGGGATTTGAGTTGAACTCATGACTTTTCAGGTGTAGCTCAAAGTGAGTTGCTTTCAGCTACAGCACAAGTATTCTTGGGATCATTTTGTAGCTCACCTTGGACAATCTGGAGGCCTTTTACAAAGGCGCACCTATAAGTGGCCTGCGGTAGTGTAGATGCGTGTTTTGGGTGCGCACAGAATCATTTTTCAGTGCACCTGTAAAAAATGCCTTTTGAAAATTTTTGCCGAAAATGGACGTGCGTCAAAATGAAAATTGCCACACATCCATTTTGGGTCTGAGACCTTTTCGCCAGCCATTGACCTAGTGATAAGGTCTCAAGTGGTAACCGGGCGGTAATGGTCAATGTGCGTAAATTACCCCCACGTGCCAGAAAATAAAAATATTTTCTAGCGTGCAAAGTGGACACACATCAAAAATGAAATTACTGCAAGGGCCACGTGGTATCCGGGCGGTAACTCAAAATTGACACATGTTGAGTGTGCGTAGACAACTACGCGGTTTAGTAAAAGGGCCCCTCTGTTCTTATGTCCATGTAATGAAAAGCTGGTAAATAAATAAATCATTACATGTCAGATACATTGTTGAATACAGGAGCTGGTTTAATAAAAAATGCAAACTTCACCTGAATACCTATATTTGAAACTAGTTTAAAAGTTCATACAAAAACATTCTGCAGTTTCCACCCCTTTGTAGCACAAGAGAAAAAAAAATCTAGAAACCACACCATTAATTGCTCTGCAGAATACTGGGGGGAGGGAAATACTGCAGAGTCTGGAGACATATTTGGTGCCAGGCAAAGAATCATGCTTGCTCGATGGTATGCAGATGATGGTGCATAAAGACAATTCACCCATGTTAAAAAAAAGTTTTGACACTGTTTTAAGATTTTGTTATTAAGCTGAATACAATAAACCAACCAAAAAATGCTCGTAAATTAGGGAAACAATTTGAAAATGACTCAGACAAACCAAAACTGTCTTATATGCACATCTCTATTGGATGATTTCAAAGACTATTCACTGCAAGGTGGCTGACTTGATCTCTGATCTTATCCTCTATTCCCCACCATTTTCCCTCCCCCGAGTATTCTGTTTCAGCCCCACATGCCTTATACAATTCTAATACAGTTTTGTCCCTGGGAATCTATCTCATTCATGGAGGCTGCTCCCTAGGGAAGAGTTTAACTCTATGCAAGAAAAAAGAAGGCCAGCGAGGTGCATGCCGAGCAGCCACACATAACATGGCGGCTGCCGCGCGGCAGCTCCCCAACCTGAGCAACCCTTCCCTTCCGGCTTCCCCCCGATGGTCTGGATGATGTAGTGGGGAACCCTGCCCGTCATTGGTTGGAAGGCCGGAGGGGGGCGGGGCTTAATACCCTGTCCTCACTTGGATTCCAGGGCTCTGTTCTTTCCTGGTTCTCTTCCTACCTCTCCCTCCGCACCTTTAGTGTTCAATCTGGTGGATCCTCTTCTACTTCTATCCCTCTGCCTGTCGGCGTACCTCAGGTTTCTGTTCTTGGTCCCCTCCTCTTTTCTATCTACACTTCTTCCCTTGGTTCATTAATCTCATCCCATGGCTTTTCCTACCATCTCTATGCTGATGACTCCCAAATCTACCTTTCTACCCCTGATATCTCACCTTGCATCCAAACCAAAGTTTCAGCGTGCTTGTCTGACATTGCTGTCTGGATGTCTCAATGCCACCTGAAATTAAATATGACCAAAACCGAGCTTCTCATTTCCCCCCCCCCCCCCCAAACCCACCTCCCCGCTCCCCCCGTTTTCTTTTTCTGTTGATGGCTCTCTCATTCTCCCTGTCTCCTCAGCTCGAAACCTTGGGGTCATCTTTGACTCTTCTCTCTCCTTCTCTGCTCATATCCAGCAGATTGCCAAGACCTGTCGTTTTTTTCTTTACAACATCCGTAAAATCCGCCCCTTTCTTTCCGAGCACTCTACCAAAACCCTCATCCACACCCTTGTCACCTCTCGTTTAGACTACTGCATTCTGCTTCTTGCTGGCCTTCCACTTAGTCACCTCTCCCCTCGCCAGTCGGTTCAAAACTCTGCTGCCCGTCTCGTCTTCCGCCAGGGTCGCTTTACTCATACTACCCCTCTCCTCAAGACCCTTCACTGGCTCCCTATCCATTTTCGCATCCTGTTCAAACTTCTTCTACTAACCTATAAATGTACTCACTCTGCTGCTCCCCAGTATCTCTCCACACTCGTCCTTCCCTACACCCCTTCCCGTGCACTCCGCTCCATGGATAAATCCTTCTTAAGTACATAAGTACATAAGTAATGCCATACTGGGAAAAGACCAAGGGTCCATCGAGCCCAGCATCTTGTCCATGACAGCGGCCAATCCAGGCCAAGGGCACCTGGCAAGCTTCCCAAACGTACAAACATTCTATACATGTTATTCCTGGGATTTTGGATTTTTCCAAGTCCGTTTAGTAGCGGTTTATGGACTTGTCCTTTAGGAAACCGTCCAACCCCTTTTTAAACTCTGCTAAACTAACCGCCTTCACCACATTTTCCGGCAATGAATTCCAGAGTTTAATTACACGTTGGGTGAAGAAAAATTTTCTCCGATTTGTTTTAAATTTACTACACTGTAGTTTAATTGCATGCCCCCTAGTCCTAGTATTTTTGGAAAGCGTGAACAGACGCTTCACATCCACCTGTTCCACTCAACTCATTATTTTATATACCTCTATCATGTCTCCCCTCAGCCGTCTCTTCTCCAAGCTGAATAGCCCTAGCCTCCTTAGTCTTTCTTCATAGGAAAGTCGTCCCATCCCCGCTATCATTTTATTCTCCCTTCGCTGCACCTTTTCCAATTGTACTATATCTTTCTTGAGGTGCAGCGACCAGAATTGAACACAATACTCAAGGTGCGGTCGCACCATGGAGTGATACAACGGCATTATAACATCCTCACACCTGTTTTCCATACCTTTCCTAATAATACCCAACATTCTATTCGCTTTCCTAGCCGCAGCAGCACACTGAGCAGAAGGTTTCAGTGTGTTATCGACGACGACACCCAGATCCCTTTCTTGGTCCGTAACTCCTAACGTGGAACCTTGCATGACGTAGCTATAATTCGGGTTCTTTTTTCCCACATGCATCACCTTGCACTTGCTCACATTAAACGTCATCTGCCATTTAGCCGCCCAGTCTCCCAGTCTCGTAAGGTCCTCTTGTAATTTTTCACAATCCTGTCGCGAGTTAACGACTTTGAATAACTTAGTGTCATCAGCAAATTTAATTACCTCGTTAGTTACTCCCATCTCTAAATCATTTATATATATATTAAAAAGCAGCGGTCCTACTATAGACCCCTGAGGAACCCCACTAACTACCCTTCTCCATTGTGAATACTGCCCATTTAACCCCACTCTCTGTTTCCTATCCTTCAACCAGTTTTTAATCCACAATAGGACATTTCCTCCTATCCCATGACCCTCCAATATCCTCTGTAGCCTTTCATGAGGTACCTTGTCAAACGCCTTTTGAAAATCCAGATACACAATATCAACCGGCTCCCCTTTGTCCACATGTTTGTTTACTCCTTCAAAGAATTGAAGTAAATTGGTCAGGCAAGATTTCCCCCACACAAAAGCCGTGCTGACGCGGTCTCAGTAATCCATGTCCTCGGATGTGCTCTGTAATTTTGTTTTTAATAATAGACTCTACCATTTTCCCCGGCACCGACGTCAGACTCACCGGTCTATAATTTCTTGGATCTCCCCTGGAGCCTTTTTAAAAAATGGGCGTTACATTGGCCACCCTCCAATCTTCCGGTACCACGCTCGATTTTAAGGATAAGTTGCATATCACTAGCAGTAGCTCCGCAAGCTCATTTTTCAGTTCTATCAGTACTCTAGGATGAATACCATCCGGTCCAGGACCATGAAGACCATCCGGTCTTATCTGTTCCCTTCTCCACTACTGCCAACTCCAGACTTCGCGCCTTCTGTCTCGCTGCACCCTACGCCTGGAATAAACTTCCTGAGCCCCTACATCTTGCCCCATCCTTGGCCACCTTTAAATCTAGACTGAAAGCCCACCTCTTTAACATTGCTTTTGACTCGTAACCACTTGTAACCACTTGCCTCCACCTACCCTCCTCTCTTCCTTCCCGCTCACATTAATTGATTTGATTACTTTATTTATTTTTTGTCTATTAGATTGTAAGCTCTTTGAGCAGGGACTGTCTTTCTTCTATGTTTGTGCAGGGCTGCGTATGCCTTGTAGCGCTATAGAAATGCTAAATAGTAGTAGTAGTAGTAGTGCCCCCATGCACCGCTTAAGAGCTGCTGACATACGAGGGGAGTCTCTTTGTTGGCAGCGAGCGGTGCGGGTGGGTCAATCGTCAGATTGGCATGTGGGTGGAGGAACTCGGCGGAGCTAAGATCTGGCACCATTGGGCTTCCCCTCTCACTCCCGGATACTTCCTCCCGGTTGCCATCCATCTCTCGGAAGTTGCGGATTTCCTTCTCCTTAACGACTTCCAGGAGGCCCTTGAGAGACATTTCTGAAGGGGGAAAGGGGGGGACCCGTGGACCCTGATTTTTAGCCCCCCCGGGTTGTGGCAGAGGCACTCGAGCCTGGGAACTCTGGGATGTGCTGGAACAACAGGCGAAAGGAAGATTGCCCGCTTCAGGCAAGGGACAGGAATACTCACTGCTGGCAGACTAATCACCTCACTGGTTATACATGGCAGGTGGGACTCTGGTCTGGGGTGCAGTCCCAAGCGGGCGGATGTTCGGCCATGCTGGAGGCGGAGTCAGGGCTGGCCACAGCGTGGGCAGTGATGCTGGCTCTCTAGCTGGATAAGCATGGTGGAGGGCTGAAGCATCTGCAACGTCAAACCCAAGGCTCGGGTGCTTCCTAGGGATTGTTTAATGTGTCATCAATAAAGCTGTGGACATTTATTCCCAAAATCTTTCTCATGCCTGGTCTGTGAGTGCTTGAGGGGTAAAAGCGAGGGAGGGGGCGAGAGAGTGTGCAGCCTGCCTATGTTATGTTATTTTTTCACTAAATAAAATTGAGAGATGTGTTGCCTACACATTGAATTGAGCCTCCTTAAGATGATTTTGGGACATCACCTACAGCAGAGGTCCAGAGGTTCAGTTATGCAGGACTGATAATGGGTCAGATTTAAGTACACTCCTAATGAATATGCATAAGGTAGATTTTTATACAGTGGAGATAACATGCAAGCAGACCTATCACAAGCACTGCTGCTCCTTGTGATCTTGAGCAAGTCACTTAACCCTCCATTGCCTCAGGTACAAACTTAGATTGTGAGCCCTCCTGGGACAGAGAAATATCCAGAGTACCTGAATGTAACTCACCTTGAGCTACTACTGAAAAAGGTGTGAGCAAAATCTAAATTAATAATATTTATTAGGGCTATAAAAGTTTGAAAGTCTGACCTGTTTATGGTCCTCGAAGACTGAACTTGTGTATCCCTGACCAAGAAGTTCATTTTCCTAAGTATTCACATGCATTGAGATTCCAATGAACAGAAGGAGCAGGAGGTAAGATTTTGAGGGTTTTAGGCAAGACCATAGGAGCCAACTTTTCAGAATCATTGGAGTTTTCAACTCAACAAAAATTGCCATTTCCTAGACAAAGTTAAGGAGTTAGCTCAATATTGGGGATACTCAGGCACCCACAGAGCTGGCACCTAAGGGAAAGACCAGACAGCAGATTCCAGAAAAGAGGAGTGTCACAGATCCCAAAGACTGGAGAGGGAAGAGAAGTGCACTTGATCATAGTCCCACAGCTGCTCTGAAGCAGCCTGTACAAATGGCCTTAAAGTACCCTTGCCCTGGATATATGGCACTGTTAAAATTTGGTGTTCTAGCAGTTACCTGTTCCTAAATTGAGGCCTGTGAATAGATGAATGTTGTAGAATCTGTAAGATAAACATTGTAAACACCTGATCCAGTCCTTCCTAGAGTCATAAAAACTCACTGAGTTTGGTTACTGACATTCCAGTAAGAAGCAGAGTCAAATGGAAGTTAAATCGTATTATTTGGAAACATGATTTATAGAAGGTTAAGGAATTCATAATTACATCCACAAGCAAAAAACCTTCACAGACTGGCAGAAATAACAACCTAACAAAACTGTTAATAAAAGGTGATCTAGAAATCTCTTGTCACTACGTTGAAATTAAATTATTACTTCAGTTCATCGGTTCTTGATTTTAACTAGTGCAATATTTTATTTTCTTGTCAATTGTTAAAGAGCGCTCTTGTTGCTTAGGGAGTTCGTGAAACCAAGAATTACTCTTAGAAGAGATTGTCCTGGAGCTGCAGAAATGGATCTGCTTCAGAAGATAACATTGTCCACACCCATCCGTTGGAGTCTTTCAAAAGTCTAGTATTATTCCACAGGGCAAACAGTTGCCAGCCCAGGCCCTCTTTGCCACGGTTTCTTCTGTCGACAAGAGAAAACCAATTTAGAAACCTGCTCCCGAAAATCCCCACCGGTGAGAAAACAGAAGAGGGGGTTGATACAAGAATTCAGGCTGCACACGGCCATCAGGGCGAAAAACAAGGTGTCGGCCGCTCGGATAGAACTGGTGGCACTAGCCCGAAAGGCTCTTAAGAAGATGCAGGTGTTTCTTGAGGCATGATAGGGAAGATAAAGCAGTGCAAAGACAATCAGTGCCGCGTACATGAAGCTGGTAAGGGCGCCCCGCTTGTGTGCACGTTGGAAGCCCGTCCTTCGCAGCTGGCCTACACTACTGCAATAACAGTAGAAGATGGAGGAAAGGGGCAGGAGGCAGCCCAAGGTGGTGGAGGTGATGGAAAAGGGCAGAGAGGTGGAGGTTGCGCTGGAGAACACATAGAGGGAACAGGTGGTTCTGTTACTTTGGCAGCTCTGGGTGCCGGCCATGTAGCTCACGGGCACGCTGAAGATGCAGGTCAACAGCCAGATGGAGAAGCAGATGCGAAGGGACCTCTGCTTACTGAGCAGTGACAAGGACTTCAAGGGATGAACAATGGCCAAGTAGCGATCGACACCAAGGCAGGTCACAAAGTAGATGCTGCAGTAATAGCAGATGTGGTAAACGGTCCTGGTGGCCTTGCAGACCGCATCTCCAAAGACCCAGTGCAGCTGGTTTAAGTGGTACGTGATCAAGACGGGGAGAGTCAAGATCCAAGTTATGTCGGCCAGGACCAAGTTACAAAGAAAAACTGTGCTTCGGTTCCAGCGTTTCACGCGGGCTATGAGGATCCAGAGCACTGAGAGGTTCAAAGGCAGTCCCACCAGCAGGATGAAGAGGAAGGTACCGGGGATGAGGGTCCGCTGGATGGCACCTAGGACTGTACCTTCGGGCTCACAGAAGTCATTCACATTCTGTCCAAACACAGAAGCACAATAGGGTCAGAGGAGTTGGAGGGAAGAAGCTTCCCGAGGTTAGGGGCCTGCTCCAACCACACAATGACAAACAAGTGGCAACGCTTACTTACCTTCATCTCGCCCACAAGGTATCAGGATTCAAGAATTACTGCTTTCCTGGCTCAATGGCACCTGAACCACGCACTTTCTCTTATTCACATCAGTTGATAATTAATATAGATCTCAGTGAAAAGTCTTCGAGTTGGAGATCCGTATTGCAGTTCCTCTTTCTTTATAAACACTCCCCACCCCCATATCTTCCATCACCGGTTTCCCTTGGTTTAATACTACCCGAGAAATATCCACCCACTTAGCCTCTACCTAATAAACGCTTAATCTGGCCGCTCCATCCCCTTTCTATCCACATATTTACGTACCATCCAAGACCGTCAACTAAAATAGAAAGATAAACTTTCCCGGTACTAGACAACGTAGATAATGATGTACCTTTCTAGGAATATAAAAATAAAAAGTAAAAAAAATCACAAAAACAATCTTAATAACCCTATAAATGGTAAAAGCCTTCAAATTTCGAAACTTTCAGATTCGGATGGACAAACAAAAAGTGGTCCTTGGATGCTCACCTTGTCGCCTATTTGCCACATCCTTACAAAGGGACAGTGTCTTCAGCTGAAGAGTTCCTGCTCGGAATGGCTTTTAAAGCAGTCTGTTTCTACAGCTTCTCTACCAAGGTAACTAGCAGGCTGGAAGATATGTCAGACCTGCCCATTCTTTATTATAATGATATGGAAGCCTGAAGATTAATGTTTGGATAAGAGTTACCACGGTAGGGTTGATACATTTAAGCTGAAGAAGTCACAAAGCATAAAGCCAGTTTTCCAACAGCTCAAAGACCTTTCTTTTCAGGTATTTTAAGTAGCCCATTTGGTACATTTGTCCATTCATTTCCATGTCTCTACCCATAAACAGTTGGGTTCCTTTCCCAGCATCTATCACTTAAAACCTACTGTAAAGACTCTTCTCCCAGCCTACTGTTTATTCGTGGAAACGGAGGCAGCAATTAACTGGTGACAATAGGATTGATAAATGTGACCTGCCTAGCCAACTATTTCCTTCTGATTTCCCTGAGAAAATCACCAGCAGTTACAGATGAGGAGTCCTGCAGGATTCTCTAGCGTTGTGTTCCTTAATATTGAAATACTGGACCTAACACATTCTCAGTAATCATTGTACTCTGTTTTAGGCATGTAGCAAAAAAAAGCACAAGTAATGTTGAGGGTCAGTCTATGTCTGCCTGTCCCGCCATACACTATTTTCTGAATGCACAAACCGATCCTTAAGGACTCACCTGGGGAACAAGGAAGGAGAAGCGAACCACTGGATGGCAGGGATGGAAAATCCTGCCACCCAAAAGTCCGATGCAGCCAGATATGAGAAGCATCAGAAACTGCAAGATGGAAAGGACCCTGGGTCCCACCATCTGAACATGTGCAGAGCTGGCATGGGACCACAGCATAAATGGCATGGTGTTAGGGAGCCCTGGTCTTGACCCTGGAAGATGTGCAGAAATTACTGTCTGAGATGTGATAGGACTCTTGAAGGGTGAATGAAAAGGGAGACAAGGAGGAAGAGGTAGCAAAGGGGAGGGAAATGGGAAAAACATGGGAAGGAAGGAAGGCAAGGAAGGAGGGGCAGAAAACATGGGAAGAGAACATTGTGGGAAAGGAGAACATTTCCTCCTACCTTATACACAAATGCAAATCCCTAAGTCCACGCTTTGATACACACATTCCCCTTAACATGTTACAAACTCCATGCCACAGCCAACGTACACCACACACTCTCAACTCACCCATGCATTCATTCACACATCACTATACCCTCCCCATCAACACAGACATACACATTGAACCACCCATACTCACATATCTGCACCCACACCCCCCCCCCCCCCCCCCCCCCGCCATCCTAGCAAGATCCACTTTACTGGAACTCCGACCTCCATGTCCCCCTCCCCCCTGCCTGATTTGCCTGAATCTAAGAGTGAAAGAAGGGGAACTGTGCCATTCGATCACACCACAAGTGCACACTTTTTGTTGTCATCTTGCCTATCAGGACTGATCCTGGGTAACAGCCATCACTTCTTGACCCTCTCTTGGGGGGGGGGGGGGGCACATCTAGCCACTCAGGTTTTCAGAATTGCCACAATGCATACGCATGAGATTAATTTGCATATAAGGGAGACGTATTGTATACACATTTGTCATATGCACCATCCTTGTGGAAATCATGAAAACAGGACAGGAGGGATGAGAAACACTGTTTTAAGATTTTAGGGTCCTTGTACTAAGCTGCATTAGGTTCCAAGGGCAGAGAATGGGCATTCCTTTGCTAACCAGTTAGTGCATGTATATTACCATACACTAACCCCTAAATTCTTTAAAAGTCACTGAAAATTGCATGCACACTTTAATTGAATAGCAAGCTGATTAGCACTGATAATTGAGATTTTAACAAGCAATTCTTGGTGCAAATTGGCTATAATTAGAATTCCTCTGTGAAAATTGTATGCATGGGTCAAAAAGGAGGTGTGGCCATGCACATTGTTATAAAGGGGATACTCACCTAGGATTTACACCAAGGTTTTATTGGTGTAAATGGTCTTGCCTAAATGTAGTTGCCATTCCCAGTGGTAAGCATATTCTAGAAACTGCACCTCCATTTCAAGCACTCCGCTCCATGGATAAATCCTTCTTATCTGTTCCCTTCTCCACTACTGCCAACTCCAGACTTCGCGCCTTTTGTCTCGCTGCACCCTATGCCTGGAATAAACTTCCTGAGCCCCTACGTCTTGCCCCATCCTTGGCCACCTTTAAATCTAGACTGAAAGCCCACCTCTTTAACATTGCTTTTGACTCGTAACCACTTGTAACCACTTGCCTCCACCTACCCTCCTCTCTTCCTTCCCGCTCACATTAATTGATTTGATTACTTTATTTATTTTTTGTCTATTAGATTGTAAGCTCTTTGAGCAGGGACTGTCTTTCTTCTATGTTTGTGCAGCGCTGCGTATGCTTTGTAGCGCTATAGAAATGCTAAATAGTAGTAGTAGTAGTAGTAAGCACTATTTTTTTGGGGGTGCTGGTTTTTTAGCTGTCATTTCTAGAATTTAGTCCTAACTGGTTATTGTGTGGTTCATGCAGGATCCCTGACCACCTCCTTAATAGGTGGCAGTGATTCCACAGTAATTTTTAAAAATGGTTGTGTACTAATGACAGTATTAGCCCACAACTAGTAATGAAATAAATAGAAATGGGGGGGGGGGGGGGTGTTATGGCCACAGTAAGAATGACTTTAGCACATAAAAAAGACCTGTGTAAGGGTGCACTAAGGCAACTTCTTAGATCAACTTAGTGTCTTTGACCTAAAGTCTGATCGAAAAGAAGTTTTAGCTAAACTAACACCATAACATGGAGCCATAAGGGGCTTAGGGTTTTTTTTACTAAGGCACCTTAACAGATTTAGTGTGCACTAAATTATAAGATGGCCATTATATTCCTATGGGTGTGTAACGTGCTAATCTTAGCCCGCACTAAATCTGTCAGCAAAAGGACTCCTTAAACAGCTGCTGGCAAGATTAAACAGAGCTGATATTTGGAAGGAAATGAGAGGGGAAAATCAATGTGAATTATTAGAAAATAACTCCATGACAGGATCACGTATTAATAGAATACCTATGTTACAACTCACTATCACTCAGAAACCTCCATGCAATACCATAATGTATTCCTCTGTACCATGTATGTATGCACCTTAATGCAAAACCATTTGTAATTTTGTACCCGGAAAAGGAGGTCACTCAGAAACCACTATACAATACCACAATGCACTCTTCTTAACCATGTATGTATGCACCTTAATGTAATACCATTTGTAATCCTGTACCCAGAAATGGTGATTGCCATCACGGCAAAATGTAAGCCACATTGAGCCTGCAAATAGGTGGGAAAATGTGGGATACAAATGCTACAAATAGAATGATAAACAAAACCAAAATATTTCACCAGAACCAATGGAGCATACTTTCTAGGCTGTATTTGTATGCATGCATCCACTGTTCACACTTATTCTTGGATTCAAAAAAGCAGCTTGTCAAAATTCTCATTTCCCCCATGAGGTGTCCTGAAACTTTACTTTGAATAGGACATCAAATGGACTGCTAGTAAGCGCTCCTGTTGCTTTCGGTGTACAAGTGACAGCTGGAAGGCATCAACCAAGGACAAGTGATAAGTGCTGAATGGAGAAAAAAAAAAAGCAAAATTTCAGGCTAATACATTTCAATCATGGCTTTAGTTATTCAGCACATGAGTTTGCTATTATTTATGACCACAAAACATTGTCCAGCTAGGAAAGAAAACAGGAGCCATTTACAAAGGACCCAGATATTTAATTAATTAATTGTGAAACCATGTTGTTTGCTGGGTCTCTCGTTATGAACAGTAAACATGCAGCTTATTGATTCCATTAATAAAGTTGTGAGGACAGCTGGAAGAATCAGCCCACAGCTGGGAAACCAAACACCTTTGAGGTTGCATAAGGAAAAATAGATCCATTTATATTCATGCAGCCAGAGTCCAATGGGAGGAGCTTTGGACACAACCATCCAGCCACATGCACGGTGAGGACTGCGCCAAGTCAAAAGCTGTGCAGGAACAAACGGGTGTATCCTTTTAAAACCTGGTCATCGGATGTTGTCTTGTGCTTTGTCCTTATTTTTTGGTTTCTCCTTTTCTTTTGATTTCTTTGTGTCAGGCACTGTGAGATAGGAGTGAGATCAGAATCCACCTGAAACGTTGAAGTGGATAGAAACGTTAGCACTTCCAGACTTTTCTGGGCTCTAGGGAGCAGGTCTGGACTGGCACCATCAAGCAACTGTCACCTATGTGTGGCTATCTTATCCTGCTTGTACACGGAGAACCAGGGATTTCATTTATGTATATTGTACTTCTGCAAATAGGACCTTGCCTTTATGTTTTCACATTGAAGGCTTACAGCTTAGAGATTTTGCAGTTATGGATATTTTTGGTGGTCAAAGCCTCAGGTGGTCTATTTGAGAATAAGCGGCAACATTTTCAAGATGTTTGGACTGGAAAAACTGCTCTTTGAAGCACAGGGAAAAGTTTGGGTATAAAATGTCAGTCCAAAATCATGTAAATCAAATAATTGTGATAATCACTTGTTAATGGTTATCTGGCAGAACTTAGTTGGAATTTCCAACATGCTGCATGAGGAGAAAAAGAGAAGTACTATAACAATGCATGCAAGGAAATAGAATCAGAAAATGTTAAAGAACAAGATCAGCCTTTCTTAAAGCTCGGAGAGCTACAGAGAAAAGTCCAGCCTTGAACTGGAATGTTAAAAGATGCTCAAGGTCCCATGTCTTGTGAGCACTATAGCATTTTTTTAACCTTACACCCTTAAATTGATGCCTAATTTTACACAACTTGCTATAGACTGAGATTACAGTACAACTGCGTTCTTCTCCATCATACAATAACTCAATACAGCACCTGCTGTCATTAGATATCAAGAAACCACAACACTCACAAATAACTACAGAAGTGGAAGGTAATACATCTGTGCAAAACAGCCCAAACAGGACTAATGTCCAAACACAAGCGCTACAGTATTTACAAAAACTGGCGATCTAACCACCACCACAACAACAACAAAAACAAGCACAAGGCAAAAAAACCTTCATTTAATATATGGTGTGTGGTGACTATCTGGTGAAAAATGAGTCCAACTGATAAAAAATGCCCAGCACCAAACAATCAAAAAAGCAATCAAACCCCATACATACCTCTCTTCAAATAATGCAAATCTTATCTTTACAAGATTGCTGACTAGTCAAATATCATCTGGGGCTGTGCGTCAAGCCCAACAAAAGGGCCCCTTGTTTTGCTTAGCTGTGGTAAAAAGTGGCCTGCACTAGCTTGGACATGTGAAATTGGCACACGCTGGGTCATTTTTTCACCACGGCTGGGAAAAAGATGTATTTTTTAAATGGGGCAGTAAATGGTTTCTGCTAATATGAAACATAGTGTGCGGCTATTTACTGCCTGAACCCTTAAGGGCCACTGCCGAGTAATACTGTGTCCAAAGTGGGCGGGCACAATGCATAGCCTACTTTCCATCACAGAATGCTGGCATAACTGGGTATTAATACACCTAACATTTCGGCACTCACACTTACGCCAACCATAGAGCTGATCAGGGGCATAGCTACGTGGGGCCACGGGGGCCTGGGCCCCCGTAGATTTGGCCCTGGACCCTCCTGCTGACGACTCTCTCGACCCCCTCCTGCCGCCAACCCGCCGTCACCATCTGCTACCTTTGCTGGCGGGGGACCCCAACCCCCACCAGCCAAGGTCCTCTTCTTCCTTTGTTCTGTTTCTGAGTACAACATGCAGGACGTCAGACTCAGAAACAGAACGAAGGAAGAAGAGGACCTCGGCTGGTGGGGGTCCCCCGCCAGCAAAGGTAGGCAACGGCAGGGGAGGGTTGCCAGTGGGAGGGGGAGGTCGAGAGGGTCATCGGCGGGGGGGGGGGGGGGGGGACAAAGTTGTTGGTGGTGGTGGCGCCGGCGCTGGGGGGAGGGCTAAAATGTCCCCCCTCACCTCGGGCTCTGGACCCCCCTCCCGCCGAAGTCTGGCTACGTCCCAGGACCCGATGTGTGCACGAACCAATGCGTGGCAGAAATGTACATAACTTGGAGCCCTGCCTACGTCTTGTCCAAGCTCCACCCTTTTTGCAAATACACATTATGGTATGGTATGTGCTATGAAAGATATGAACAATATTTACAGAATGGCACTTAAGTGGGTAAATGCCAGAAATTATATATATATATATATATATATATATATATATATATATTCTGAATCCTAGAAAAGGTTCAGAGAAAATGCTAAAGGGAACAGAACACCTAGCATTTACCCACTGTAAATATTGTGCATATTTTTCACAGCACATAGTTGAAAGGTGGGTGTACGCACAGGCAGAATCTGGACAGGATTAACATGCATCTAACATAAAATATCACTAATTTATGTGCATATCTCTACCATTTGAGTGTGAACCTTTACACCCACTCTATGGCTGGCATAAATGCTCATCCCTAACTGCTAATGTACATATATACTTGGTTATGTTAATGAGGTGAACTTGTTAAATAGGGAATGGTTGTTTAACCTGCCAAATACAGAAACACAAAAATAAGAAAAATCTCTAGCAAAATAATGATCAATAGATTGAAAACAAGTCATAGAAAGGTATGTTTTGTTCGCACAGTGTGTAATTAGGCTGTTGAATCTGTTGCCAGAGGATAGGAATAATGTGAGAAAAATAGCAGGATTGAATTTATTCTTGAATTAAGTTCCTGTATTTTTCTGAGTTTCTATTGTATCCTGGTACTGTGATACTATTTTGATATTGTATATTTTGAAAAATTATAAATTAAATTTAAAAAAATAGCAGGATTGAAGAGGTTTGTGCAAGTTCCTGGAGGAAAATTTCATTAAAATGATTAACCAGATAAACTTGAAAAGAGCCATCACTTCTCCCCGAAAATGACACTGGGTTGGCACTTATTCAGCATGGCTATTCCCTATTTAACAATTCCACTCCACTCATGACTCTCTCAACTTCTATCGTATCTCCTGTCCGTCCTCTTTTCTCCATGCCGAAGAGCCCTAAATTTTTTTCGTCCTTCTTCATAAGAAAGGTGTTCCGTTCCCTTTAGCATTTTGGTCACTTTTCTCTGAACCCCTTCTAGGATTCAGAATTTTCTTCACTAACATAGCGAATGCCTTGAAAAACCACCTGTGCAAACACTTTCAGGTATAATTGAATGAGAAACAGACCATGCTTCCTTTATAGTCACTTTTTGGTTTTATTGATCAATCAGAATATGCATCATTGGATTATTACATAAAAACATAATAGCAAATTCAGTATAAAATGGCAATGTGTTTCATTAAATATCTCCCTGCACAGTTCTTTAACTATTCTCTGGCACATTCTTTTGGTTTAAGATTAAAAAAAAAAAATTAGAAATAAAACAAAACATAGAAAAGAAAATAAGATGATACCTTTTTTTATTGGACTAACCTAATACATTTTTTATTAACTTTCAAAGGTTACCCTTCTTCTTCAGATCAGAAATTTCTAATCTAAAGAAGGGTTACCTTCGAAAGCTAATACAAAATGTATAGTTAGTCTAAAAAAAGGTATCTTCTTATTTTCTGCTTTATATCTATTTATTACCTTTAAAAGTGAACTAACACAGCTACCACATCACTTTACTCAAAAATAATTTTTAAATTAAAACTAAAGACCCTTGTACTGAAAAAGTCACTTAATTTTGCCCATTCATTTTACCTGAAGCATAGGTGCTGCACAGTTCTGCCTTGTTCAATGATACTCTGGCTGTTACCATTACAGTAATTGATAAAAGAAACTGAACCCAATCAATGACACTCTGGCTGTTAATATTACAGTAACTGATAAAAGAAATGGAACCCAATCAGAAACCAATGTTAGGCCATCAAATATACATCTAGTTCCCTGTTCTCCTATTTCTTCTGCCACATCCTTCAACATATGGACTTGGTACATAGAAATGAATCCCTGGGATGTGGCCCAATGGCTCAGTGGCAGTGTTGGGTGCTACCATGTGGGAGGTCAGGGTTTGATTGCCAAGCCCAGTTTCTGCTCTTTATGCTGACCAGTGATGCTGCGGAGATAGCCCAGCCATCACACCAGAACAAAACATCCCGGTCAGGCTCAAAGTGGATTCTGGATGGAATTATGGTCTCCGGTTTGCGGCCAACGACCAAGCTAAAGGGGACGGATCCAAATAAAAGTGAAAGAGAAGTTTCCAGAGAGCTAAAAATGAAGGCTCAATAGAAGCCAGTTCCGAGGTGGAACAGGTGGGACCTGAAGTGCAAAGAGAGTCTCCAAAATTGCCCAGTCCATGGACCCAGTACACTGGTGTTAGGAAAGAATTGGCATCTAGACGAATAAAATAGAGGTTTCCTGTTGAGGTCCAAGATGATAAGAGCTGTAACACTGGGAAGAAGTGGCACAGTATTATTAATACCAGCGTACTGGTCTTGCATTCCAGGGAATTGTGATATATATTTACAATCTGAAGTACCTGGAACACTTAAGTAGGGGAAAAAATTTCAGCTACTGTAACACTAAAAGGTGCAACAAGTAAAACCTAAATCCTGAAGTAAATGTGACAGCCACATCACACAATATTCTCTATTTATAAAAATGTGTGCAGAACAAAAACCTCTTGTATATTGGAGTTCTGCAGTGTAATTTGCACTTTGTGGGGGGGGGGGGGGGGGGGGACATTTTAAACGTGGCCCCTTTACTGTCAAATGATTTGTTTACTGCTGTTTTTCATCTTAATGTTGCCAATTTATTGATCAGTCTATGAAATGATGACTAACATCAGCAGCAGCTAAGCCTGTATCTTGCTTGGTCAAGGATTGAACCTGCTTCCTAAAATATTTCACGGCCTATAGGACTGCACTACAGTGGTGTGCACACACCTAATACTAAACTTGAATGCTGATTTCTTGGCAGCCTGGATGGGCCCATTAGATTATTTCTGTTGTCATCTCCGATGTTACTGTGCACTGCAAGACTGCAAGTTAAAATACAGCCTGTGCACCTCAGTTCTGGAGAAAAATACAGGCTGTCATTATTCCACCAAAAGAAACAGTTTAAAGAAATCCAGCACAGAAGTTGAAGGGACAAGGTAGATAAATATTTAAAGTTGCAAGAATTCTGCTCTAAGGCCCCATCTTCGGGATCAGCAGATATGTTTTCACAGATTTTTTTTTCTGTTGTTATATAATTGTCCATTCTAACAGAGTCTTGGAATTACAGGCATAAAATAAATATTTGCTGTATTACATTGTCCGATTCACATATTTGCTTATGTAACAACCCCATTACCCCAAACAGCACAAATACAATATTTTTTCAGTGAAACACAAGGGGTCAGTCTTTGTTTCCGCTCTTGAAGCCAAGTTTAACATTCAAAGTGCAAACAGAGGTAAAGACATTACAAGGTTAGGAACATTTGCATCCAATACATGGAGTAATAAGTGTCACATATGACTTATACAGTTAACAGTCTTGGCTACGATCCTCTTTACTGGCTTGCATAATATTGGATCACCTACAGTTGAGGGATTGCAGCTCTGTTGTTTTTGCAAAGATAAGTCTATAGAAAAAGCCCAAAGTTAAGGGGGGGGGGGGTCTTTTACAAAGGTACTCTAGCGATTTTAACACACGCTAAATGCTAGAGACATCCATATATTCCTGTGGGTGACTCTACAGTTTACTGCGTGCTCATTTTTAGTGTGTGCTAAAAACGCTAGCGTTCACCTTAGTAAAACGACCCCTAAGTGCATAGTGTGAGAATGCAGTGGTAATTAATTGTAGCAAAACTTCTGTATATTCAGCAACTCACATGTGATTGCCATGTATTTCCACCCCACATGCTCCAAAATGTCCTTATGTATCACCATCTTGCAGCCCTCTCACTCTCTGCCTCCACATCCCATACAGTTCTCTTTCTATTCCCTGCCATTGCACCTTTGCCAGCTGTGATAATTCACACCAGGTAAGCAGATTTTCAAAATCCCACAACATTGAGCAGCTTTTTGATCCGCTATGTTCTACAACAAGGTCTCTCTCTATAATCTGTGCATTTCCAGAGCTGGCTGTGAGATACTCCGGGGAAGCTGCATCAAAGTCAGCGGATGGGAGGCAGACATGTGGACCAGATGAGCAAATCCGCTCCTTCCAGATGAGAAACGCTAGCTTTAAAAAAAACCTGTCATCTGCAGTCTATCATTTGCAAATGTCAAATAAACTGGCTATAGCACAGTGATACTCAACAGAAAAGGATTTCAAGGCATCCCCAAAGAATAAGTATGAGCACAGTTTCTTCATCTGCGGCAGGAATAACCTTCAACCCAGAGCTGTTCTGAGGGGCTAGGAAAAGGCTGGAAACCACTGCCACTGAAAACAGAAAATCTGCATCCTTCCCTCCTGGGAGGCTCTAAGCACTGTGGGGCAAATGTGTAAAAATGTATTAAAATCATAAAAAAGCAGCAGTCATTAATTATAAAAGAAGGGCATCGGTCATGCAAAGCCTGTACTGTAGCTAATTGCATAACCCATTAATACTGAAACAACTTCACAATTCCATCACAAACAGTACATTTTCTTCATGACATGATAGAAAAGGTTTTCAAAAGGTAAATTAAAAAAATACAATTGAAGGGGATTCTTAGTACAGAAAACAGCAGCTACTATACACAGTATCTTAAATAAAACAAAGGCCATCACTGTACATGCTTCATACATGTGTGAACAGTACTACTATCCCATCCGTGCAGTACATATGTCCATCAGCTAAAGATTTTCTGCATCTCTTTTTCCAAATAACAGTTTTAACCCTTTATGCTCACCCTCTCTCACTAGAGGGCAGATCTGCAGTAAACTGTTGATCGCCCAGCTCTACTGAAAAAGTAGACGATGGGGGTCTCTACTGAACATAAGAACATAAGCGTTGCCATATTAGGACAGATCGAAGGTCCATCAAGCCCAGTATCCTGTTTCCAACAGTGGCCAATCCAGGTTACAAGTACCTGGCAAGATCTCAAAACAGTACATTTTATGCTGCTTATCCTAGAAATAAGCAGTGGATTTTCCCCAAGTCCATCTTAATAATGGCTTATGGATGGTTTGGAACTCAGAATACATTGTGCAGAAACAATGGTTTGGATATTGCTGATTATGCAAATTTTTTATGCTGTTGAGTGCTCTAATCTAGCACTTTACATACGAAATCCAACACATAAACTTTGAACTACGTTCACAGGGACCAATTTTCCAACCCCATTCCTTCAAGCTAATGCGTGTAAGGCTTCCATTAAGGGAAGGAAGAGATGAAGTAAAGGAAAGGGGGAGATGGACCTAGTGTGGGGTGAAGCATGGGAAGTTACACGTTTATGATCCCAAAGTGGGAGAGAACCAGAAGGGAAGACAGCAAGAAAGAGTGGATGGTTCAAACTGGTCCTCATCTGACATTACCTCTTATGTTACTATGGTTATGCTCAAAGGCACTGTTGACAGAGGCTCAAAGTGTTTTTTCTAACGTGGGTGTGTAGAAGAGGAGGAGAATGCAAGGCACAGAATATGCTTTACTTTCTTGTGTTTCATTCTCTGACATGTCCCCACCCCCAAACCTCTTAACTAGCATCAAGTCCAAAAGTTTAAGTGCCAGTTCTGTGGGTGCCTGAGAAGCCCCTGATATCAAGCAAACGCCTTAACTCTTCCAGGAAGGGGTGATCGCTGTTCAACGTAGTACCCTCAATTATTTTGAAACGTTTTCACTCATTACTGTATGTCCACTACATATCCTGACAATCAGAACATGTTTCTCACTTGCAGCCTGCCCCTGGGACTGTGCTGAGGCAGAAGGGACATCCAAGAACAGGGCTAAATTATTGTTAAAGCAATAAATTCTCAAACACATTTACCAAACCCAGACAGATTAGTGAACATGGCTTTTCTAAACCTGCCTGCAGCTGGACTGAAAGCAAGGGGTTAAAACTGAGGCAATGCATTTGGGCCTGTTGGATGCTCTGCCCAGGGTGCAGGTAAGTCTGGACTGAAGTTTTTCAGGTAAAAGAAAAATAAAAAAACTGCAACCAGAGGCTGCCTTTGGTTACTATATGGCCTCTGAGAGCTGCATCTTCCCTGTCGTGGCCTTCACTTCATTCTCCACATCAACGTAATCCGTTTTCCCACCGAGTTTTTCCTTCAGTTTATTAAGTTCATATTCATGGAGGATTCTCTGCGTCAGGTATTTCTCCCGTTTGATTCTGGCTTTCACTTCAGAGGGCACATCCGGGATTAGCCAAGCCACAAAGAATTTCACCAGAAACACAACATGCTGTAGAAAAGAAAAACATCTTTTTATTAAAGAGCAGACGAAGGGACAAACAGGCAACACCAGTGCTCATGGGTGGGAAGTCTTGGTCTTTCTTCTTGTGTTTAAAATATGTAACACTAACAGAATTCAAAATATCAAGTTCTCGGTTCTAGTTTCTAGTCCACCCTCTTTGGTCTTACTCCTAGTTCCCCTTTCCATTTTGTTCTAATACCTTCTTTGGACCAACTATTCAAAGGACTTATGCTCCTAACAGACAATACTGTGCACTAAGGGCTGGATTCAGTAAATGGCACCCAAAACTTGGCACCGAACAAAATCAGCGTTCAACTCTCCAAGAGGAATGCTCATTATAGAATACTATTGAGTGCCAATTTCAGTACACAAATTTGGGTGCCAGGACATATACCTGATGAAACAAGGTGCAATTCCCAGTGCCCTATTTAGGCACACATCCCTGATATTTCATAACACTGTGCACAAATTTTCATAACACCCCTGATCTGCTCCCATGACCACTCTTCCTTGAGTTGCGAGCTATGGTATTTGGGCGCACATTAGAATAGTGCATAGCAAATTAGTACCAATTAGCACCCACTTATCAGAACTAATTGAATTGTGAGTCAATTTAGTTGTGCACGCATCTTGAATCAGCACCCAATTCTGGCTGCCATATATAGAATTCGGGGGAAATGCTGCACATCTAATTTTATATCTATGGGGCATGTGGCGGTTAGCGCAGACTAATATCCGTTAGCACAGAATAATATCTGTTAGTGCAGACTAATAACCGTTAGCACACACTAATATCCATCCGTTAGAGCACATTAATATCCGTTTGTGCAGAGTAAGCTTTACTAAAAGAGCCCCTTTGAAAGCTATGGTCATAGGTTGGACTCTTTAATACATATAAGAGTGAGTGCATACATTTTTTACACAAAATTTCATTAAACAAATTAATGAGCAAAGAAAGGAGGTAGCAACAGGGGTGGATTTTGGTTGGGGAAAACAAGTTAGGAGCTTGGCACTGATTTTCAGCACTAGGCTCACAAATTAAGTTGGTAAATGTAGGCAAATGAATGGCAGGCCTACATTTATGAGCATAACTTTAAGCTCCTAAATTAAGATGAATTTTCAGCTTAAAAGTTATGCTCATAAGTTTGGCTGAAAATAGGGCCACAAATTTAAAAGCATAAATTTAAGAGCGCATTTGTGTTTGAATATTGGGCTTTCTTTTTTACAGGTGACACTTTTTGAGGTCTGGCACCTTATAAAGGATGGACTGGGCTTCCTCACTGCCCTCTTCACTACCCATATCTGAAAATAAACAGAAACCCTGAGATCACGTGATGTCCTGGCTACAGAAGAGGCCACGTGAGTCCCTTAGAGTCAGGTATTTTTTTTTTAACAGGCTAGATGTATACAATAGCCTCATTTAAAAAGATTCCTGCTTACCTCCATGATTATAATAAAAGCCATTTTCGCTGCCAGGATGTGCCAGAACTGC
The DNA here is from genome assembly GCF_901765095.1 of Microcaecilia unicolor. Classification (NCBI taxonomy): domain Eukaryota; kingdom Metazoa; phylum Chordata; class Amphibia; order Gymnophiona; family Siphonopidae; genus Microcaecilia; species Microcaecilia unicolor. The sequence goes on from NC_044034.1 coordinate 146,849,785, forward strand.
ATGGTGTGAGAATATCTCTTCTCATGGTCTGGAGGGTAGCGATAGTCCCGGTACCTGTGAAGCGTGAGAGAAAGGAGACGTTAATCATCCCAACACAGTAACACAGTAATAGACGGCAAATAAAGACTAGCATTGTCCATCTAATCTGCCAAACAAGGTGACCAAAGCCATACCTGCCACATGCAAGATGCCTCCTCTCTGCCTTTGGGATTGTACCTGTTGCTCTGTGCAGAACATGCAGGTTGCCTCCTATCTGCCTTTGTTCAAGAACGAAGAATATTATAATACCTCTGTATCGCTCCGTGGTGCGACCTCACCTTGAGTATTGTGTTCATTTCTGGTCGCCGTATCTCAAAAAAGATATAGTGGAATTAGAAAAGGTGCAGCGAAGGGCGACTAAAATGATAGCGGGGATGGGACGACTTCCCTATGAACAAAGACTAAGGAGGCTAGGGCTTTTCAGCTTGGAGAAGAGACGGCTGAGGGGAGACATGATAGAGGTATATAAAATAATGAGTGGAGTGGAACAGGTGGATGTGAAGCGTCTGTTCACGCTTTCCAAAAATACTAGGACTAGGGGGCATGTGATGAAACTACAGTGTAGTAAATTGAAAACAAATCGGAGAAAACTTTTCTTCACCCAACGCATAATTAAACTCTGGAATTCGTGGTGAAGGCGGTTAGCTTGGCAGAGTTTAAAAAGGGGTTAGACGGTTTCCTAAAGAACAAGTCCATAAACCACTACTAAATGGACTTGGGAAAAATTCACAATTCCAGGAATAACATGTATAGAATGTTTGTACATTTGGGAAGCTCGCCAGGTGCCCTTGGCCTGGATTGGCTGCTGTCGTGGACAGGATGCTGGGCTCGATGGACCCTTGGTCTTTTCCCAGTGTGGCATTAATTATGTACTTATGTAACATAACAACATAAGAATAACCATACTGGGTCAGACCTATGGTCCATCAAATCCAGTATCCCATTTCCAACAGTGGTCAATCCAGGTCACAAGTACCTGGCAGAAACCCAAATAGTAGCAACATTCCATGCTACTAATCCCAGGGAAGCAATGAATTTTATGTCTATTTCAATAACAGCCTATGAACTTTTCCTCCAGGAATTTACCAAAACCTTTTTTAAACCTAAATACGCTAACCACCATTACCACATCCTCTAGCAGTGAGTCCTAGAACTTAACTATTCTTTGAATGAAAAAATATTCCCTCCTATTTGTTTTAAAAGTATTTACATGTAACATCATTGAGTGTCCACTGGTCTTTGTACTATTTGAAAGAGTGAAAAATCGATTCACTTTTATCCATTCTATACCATTTAGGCTTTTGTAAACCTCAATCATATCCCCCCCTCAGCCATCTCTTTTCCAAGCTGAAGAGCCCTAATCTCTTTAGCCTTTCCTCATATGAGAGGCATTCCATCATCTCTATCATTTTGGGCGCTCTTCTTTGAACCTTTGCTAATTCCACTATATCTTTTTTGAGATACGGCGACCAGAAATGAACGCAATACTCAAGGTGAGGTCGCACCATGGAGCGATACAGAGGTATTATAATATTCTTGGTCTTATTTACCATACCTTTCTTAATAATTCCTAGCATCCAGCTTGCTTTTTTGGCCGTCACTGCCACACACTGGGCAGAAGATTTCAGCGTATTGTCTACAATGACATCTACATTTTTTGGGGGGGGGGGGGGGGGGGCTTCTTCCTAAGGTGGACCCTAGCATCCGGTAACTATGATTTGGATTATTCTTCCCAACATGTATCACTTTGCATTTGTCCACATTAAGAGCCCTGTTTACTAAGGTGTGCTAGTGTTTCTTTTAGCATGCGTTAGCATGTGCTAACCGTGAAGATGCCCAGATGAATATTATGGGCATCTACAAGGTCAGTGCATGCTAAAGACACTAGCGCACTTCTAGTGCAGCTTAGTAAACAGGGCCCTAAATTTCATCCGCCATTTGGAAGCCCAGTCTTCCAATTTCCTAAGGTCTTCCTGCAATTCTTCACAGTCCACTTGTGTTTTGACAACTTTGAACAGTTTTGTGTCATCTGCAAATTTAATCACCTCACTTGTCATCTGCAAATTTAATCACCTCACTTGTCATTCTGATTTCCAGATCATTTACAAATATGTTAAATAGCACTGGTCCCAGTACAGATCCCTGTGGCACTCCACTATTCACCCTCCTCCATTGAGAAAAATGGCCATTTAACCCTACCCTCTGTTTTCTGTCCAATAACCAATTTCTAATCCACAGAAGGACATTGCCTCCTATCCCAAGGGTTTTTAATTTTCTCAGGAGAAAGTATGTTATTTTATGTTTTATTTATTTTTACTTAAATGTATGTTTTATATGTTTTGCTATAGAGTTGTAAACCCCTGATGTAGTCTCTAGAAAGGCAAAATGCGGCCACAACGGTCATCTGGTCATTTAGGGCACATTTTTGTGGCTTGGTCGTAAGAAAAAAAGGACCAGGTAAAGTCGTCCAAGTGTTCGTCAGGGACGCCCTTCTTTTTTCCATCATCAGTCGAGGACGCCCATGTGTTAGGAACGCCCCAGTCCCGCCTTCGCTACACCTCCGACACGCTCCCGTGAACTTTGGTCGTCCCCGCGACGGAAAGCAGTTGAGGACGCCCAAAATCGGCTTTCAATTATGCTGATTTGGGTGACCCTGTGAGAAGGACGCCCATCTTGCAATTTGTGTTGAAAGATGGGCGCCCTTCTCTTTCGAATAAGCCTGTTTGTATATCAACCTGTTGAATAAATATGTATGCACTCAGGCCACTTTCTGAGCATATTTCTCAAAAGTTAGGAGCACAAACCCTTTAAATATCGGGCCTGTAAATCTATCAGGTTTCCCATATTTATTTCCTGTTCTAACAGCATACAGAAATCCTTTTCCACTAAGGATCCCCTGTGTTTATCCCGGCTTTTTGCAGAACTCTAATCTGCTTTGGTAAAGGTTGGGAGAGAATGTGCCTTATCGGGTTCAGAACAGATCCAGAAGAAGAAATGAGCAAACCTGCAATTGGTGTAACCCATTGGGTTCTCCAGTGGCTCTGTGCCATTCTTAAACTCTCTGGTGTCAAACACAGACAGACTGCTGTTGATGTATCCGGCCATGGGTGATTCCTCGTTTGTGAAATATGCATAGTAAAAAACTAATCGTGGAATCATGTCAGAGGTGAAGGCTACAATGAAGGCCTGAAAGGAAAATATATGGAAAAAGAAATCAGGAAAGGGCCTCACACCAATGTGAAATCCCAAAAACGTGACATCAAATATCCATTAAAAGCCCATCTGGTTTGACAATTTTCCCTTCAATACTGTAAGACTGACTGGTTCCAGGTTTTATCCCTCACTTTTCCACAGCTATGGATCCTCTGTTCTTTTGCCAGACTTTATATCTCCATTTCCTTACTCTCCCTACCCCAGTCTAAGGAGGGTGTTGAGTTGCACATGGAAATTTCTATACACATTTGCTCAAGGTGGATGAATCTCAACTGGCAGAATGGATGAGCCTTTTCAGTCCTTATCTGTCATCATTTACTGTATTACTTTGTTATCTCTGGTTTATCCCTCACTCTGTAATTAAGAATTCTCTGTGCATACCCCGAGCTTTACCCCCTCATTCACCACCGCAGGATCCTCTCTGCTTATCCCAGGATTTACCTCTCCCTATCCCAGGATTAAGGATCCTTCTATTCTTATTCCAGGGTTTCTATTCCCTCCATCCTAAGATTAAGGATCCCTTTGTGCTTATTTCAGACATTACACCCTCATTCCCCATAACAGGATCCTCTTATGCTTAACCTGGGCTTTTATTCTTCCCCTCTCCTGCACTAACCCCAGGCTTTCTCCCCATTCCCCACCTCTAAGGATCCCTCTGAGCTTATCCTAGCCTTTACCCTACCCCTCAATCCCAGGACTAAGGATTTTCTGTTCTCATCCCAGGCTTCACCCTTGCTTTTCCACTGCTGAGGATCCTCTGTACTTTGCCCATGCTTTATTTAATTTTACTTCCACTTCAATCCACTATGAGATTGTTTTATGCATCTATCACCTTTTCCATAAAATATTTGCTTCTGTCAATCTTGAATTTAATCCTCTCCTGTCTCCATTTATGATCCTTGTTTTCTATAGACTCCCACATTCTATCAGGAAGAATAAACACCTTTAAACAGATTTGTCTTTTAAAAAGACAAAAAGCAGCCTGTTTTGTCCCTTCTGGTAGACTTACGTTGGTTACAACAGATAAGATGGCCATGCCATTGAGAATCTCCTGCCACACGCCTATGCTATGGGCCTTGGCAGCCACAGGTCTTCTATGCTGAGTGGTCAGCTTCCAGGAATCAACTCGAATCTCCAAGATGTTATTCATGAGCGCCAAAAGGGGAGCCAGAGGAAAAGAGGCCACAAAGAGTGTGATAAATCCAAACTGAATGACTACACGGGAGGAAGAAATGGCAATGGTTAATCTGATATCAAATGTCAACAAATGTTTAGTGCCCACTCCACCCTCTGTTCTGGGTGGGGAACGATGAAAATATACATAATAATAAACACAGTGACAGTTAAGAACAAATAAAAAATATAAGCACTTGGCACATCGAAAACAAACCTCTACACTAAGCATAGATTGGTTGATTATTTTGTTATAGTATTATTATGTATGTTTTTAATGTAATCCACTTTGGTTTAATTGGAACATAACTGATGAAAATAAATAAAATAAACCTAAAATAGACAAACATTACTCAAATAAAAACCATATCATCATTATGGTGACTAATTACTAACCCACCACATAACCATCAACGAAGAAAACCTAGACCCACACTATGCCCCCTTTGATGCGAATGCCAGTTGCAGCCTGAAAATGATTATTTTTACCATCATTGTTAATTAAATCCATCGGCAATTTATTACATTGTTCTGGAGCAGCTACCGTGCAAGGACAATTTGACTTTCAGATCTATAATAAAGCCTTCAGTAAAGCAATGCTGCTGCCAACTTTTGTATATACGCAGCTACTACTTATTAAATCATCATTAGTCAGAAAACCCCCTCCATCCTATTTTATAATTTTTTTATTTTATTTTCTATCGATCAAACAATAAAAGTTTTTTTCTTTCTTGTTATCAAAATGTTCTACTTATCTTGCATGAAAATTTAGTTCTTCTTAATGGGTCACCATTCTCCCTCTCATAGCTTGTCAACTTGTCTGCTACTGATTCAGTGGGCAATACATGTGCTGGAATACCTGTAAGGTTGCAGTGCACACTCGCTCGCTCTATGGAGCCCCTCCGTTTCACTACATATAGCTTCTTCAGGAGCTGCCTACTTCTCAATATGCTCAATCCTTTACTATTTAAATAGCAACGCTGGTGTAATTCACCTTTCTTTCATCAGACAAATTTAACTTTCTTTTGGAATCTTTTCTGCTGACAATGATTAGCAAGTCAGCATAAAAAACGCCGAAAGAAAGTTCACTGGTGGTCTAGTGGCCCCCTCCTCTGTACCTTAGTGGTGGAGAAAGGAGTAGTACACACCCTCCTCTTCCAACGCTGCCTTGAAAATGGCGATGCACAGCCCTGCCCAGTGCATCCTGGGATGCGCTGGGTAGGGTTCACCACTATAAAAGGGAAGAGAGCCGCTAGACCACCAGGTTGGGGGAGCTTGTGTTTGCGGCCCACTGGGCCACCAGGGCTTTTTTCCTGCTGAGTGAGGGGGGGTTAGGAGGGCTGCCCCAATGGCTACATTTTCTATAAAGAATGGGAAGTGTTTTTCTTTCCCAGAAAGGGGTGAAAAGGTTTTATTAGGTGACCCAGGAATGGAGGCAGTCATTCTGAATAGAAGTAACGAGGTCCAATTGATAAGCTTACCCATCTCCAGATACTCATAGAACAGCCCCAGGTTTCCGAAACTCTGTAAGTCATGATCCTGCTCCCAGCGGCTGTACAAATTCTCTGGGTGCCCCCTGGCCTTCCGTCGCCTCCACCAGTTCTGAACCCAGCTATAAAACATGGAGAGGAGAGTGAGAGTGTGAAGGTGGCAAGAGGGTGTTCGGCTACATAAGAACTGACTGTGCAGAGCACTCTGGAGGGTCACTTACGGGAGAATGGCCTCCTGGATATTTCCCCAGATCTGTTTACCAGCCATGATGATGGTGAGTTGTGTGGTCAGTTCTATGAGACAGCCAGCAGGGTCACACTGATGGAAAATAGAGATCTGAGTAAACACTCTCATTTAAACAAATCACCCCAGTCTTTAATGAAGGAAGACCCCACTCAAGCAAACTTGTCCTACAGCTCAGATGTGCTCAAGACAGGCTGGAGAACCAGAGGTTGTGAAAGTGCAGGCTCAGTAACAGTTGCTTTTAGAGGGCGATTCTTTAACAGGGTGCGTAGGATAACACAGTAAACTGGTACCTAGTTCAAGGTTTCTATACAGAAAAGTATGAGCTCACTTTAATGCTAGTGCTAATGGCAGAATACATGCTGATGCCATCACTCATACCAACCCTATCCCTAGTGTACATGCCCACGCTCAGATGTTAAGATAATCCGCAAAAAGCGGAGAACTCGAACGCCCCACGAGAGAATACAGATATGGGAGAAAGTGGGATGTTTGACCTCGGAAAACCAAAGACTGGAGGGATGGATTCTTAAAACAGTTGTTTATTGATGGAAAAAGACTTGACACAAACGTTGTGTTTCGGCCGTTAGGCCTGTATCAGGAGTCTCAGTTGACGGAGAACAGCTGATACAAACGTTTAGAAGCACGTGGTGTGGTGATCAATAAGGTGGATCTCAGTCAACGTGTACAATCACGTGGTGTTGTAAACGATGAGGTTGGTCTTTAAAAAGACCTTTTCTGAAGAGACTTGCTCGTAGACAATTGAATTGTATCTTATCTTTCTGTGTCCTTCTGTCTATCCTTCCCTTATCCTTTTTGGTCCTGTCTGTTTGTCCTGATTTAGATTGTAAGCTCTTTTGAGCAGGGACTGTCTTTCTTCTTCATGTTCAATTGTAAAGCGCTGCGTACGACTGGTAGCGCTATAGAAGTGATTTATAGTAGTAGTAGTAGCTTGCCAATACCTTTCTCTTGAATAGATTGTCTTCAATAGATTGCAAGCTCTATCTAGCAGGGACTTTCTCTCACTTCTTTGGGCACAGCGCCGTTTATGTTTTGTAGTACTACAGAAATGATTAGTAGTAGTAATCATACCATATTTCCTCGATTCTAAGACTTACATGGAAAGTAGGTGCAGCTTATATTCGATGGCATCTTACAATCAAGGTCAAAAATTATACAAATCTTGCAGACTTGGGGCATCTAAATGGAAATCTACAGTATTTGGCACAATCCTTAAGAGTTTACTTTCAAAATACCTTGCTTTTATAACTGTACCATATCTTTCACTTTTACAAAATGGAGGTGAATCTTAGAATTGATGGTGTCTTAGAATCGAGGGTTTATTTTTCCACTTTTGCAAAACGGGAGTGCCTCTTAGAATCGAGGAAATACGGTATCTTGTTATAATTTCCCATAGGGTTAGTTTTCAAATGTTTGGCTCCTCTGTTAAATACTTAAATTTATATTGATTTTTAACCAAACTTAGGATCCTAAAACTCCAGCTGAAATGTCATTAACTGTAGGTGTCTAGGGTTCTAGCTTTAGACCTGCAATTCATTTTGATAGGTTTAGGAAACTTAGGGGCCTCTGTACCACAATGTGTGCACTAACAGGCACTGTTAGTCTACACTGACCCCCAAGTCATTTTATAAAGGGTTTCCTACAGTGACACCACTTTACATGCAAAAAAAAAGGCTGCATGTGTGTGTATCGGTATGTGCCTACAAGAGTTGGGGGTTGAGATTCTAAATCTAAGTTCAAGATGAGTTACAAAGAGGTACCCGCGTCAGAGGCTTAACTCCCAAAGGAACCCTTTTATTAAAGCTTAGCTATAGGTCTAAAATGAGCAACTTAGCATTTAGGACTAAATTCTATATAGCACATCTAAAAGAATTGAGCCGAAAAAAAACACGCCTAGGTCCGGACTCGGTGTATTCTATAACAATGCGCATAGATTTTAGAAATGCCCACAACCTGCCCATTCCACGCACATGGCCATGACCACTTTTCAAGTATGCGACTTAGAATTTACACGTACCATGTTAAAGAATACACTTAGAAAGTTGTGCGAGTAAATTCTAATTAATGCCAGTGTCAATAACTGCTGATCAATTGGCAATTATCAGCACTGACTGGCATGTTAACTTGCGCGTGCAAATCCAGAATACAACCAGATTTGAATGGGCAACTTATGTCACGCTATATAGAATCCAGAGGTTAATGCACAGTAGGCTTTAGGAAACAGGCCTCAAAGTTAGGTACCTAAATCCTATGAAAACATCCAGCACTGTTATGTCAGTGGAACTGGAAACTCTCCATAGGCTAGAATTTCTCGGCAATGTTTTTTTCTTTTTTGGGATGAAGGGGAGACAGGGAGGAGGAGGGGGGTTTATATCATACATGTAGCCTCTCCCTTTTTCATATATTTCTGAAATGTACAAGCTAATCTTTTTATGCATGCATCTCTTGTATTATGAAACAAGAAAACAGAAAGAGTGTTTTACACAGGTGTCTAAGACATGGAAACAAACTCTCCTACATTGTAAATTTCACTATTTCTTTCCTGTCATAATACAATATACAAATATTTAAAATCTGGAGGTCTTCCACAGTGGAACTGAAGCGTGACAGCTTGTTTACCAAAAGGCTTTTTCTACAACTATTGTATGCACTCTGGGGGTGGTACAGTCAATCCTTTTACCCCCCTAACTGCACTGTTCAATGAGATGGCAAATGTAAGAGGCTTCCTAAGATGATGGCTGAGTGTGCGATCCATTACATGGGGTTTTACCTCCTCATTTCTCCAGTTCCCAAACATATATGTGTATTCCGCCGGGTACCCCACAAACTTCCCTTTGAAGAAGGCCACGTAGAAGCAGGATGAATAGTAGTTGACAAACTGGAAGAGGAACATCTTCATGGTGAGTCTGTTCTCGTACTCTAGATGTGTTCGTGGAACTTCTGCAATACAAGACCCAGCATATTAAACGTTGCTCCCTCCTTCCCTGGCCAGCTCACTCCTCCCGCTATGAGAAAAGAGTCTACGGTGTCCACATTACTAAATGTGCTTCCATTACACATGGGGCAAATCAGCACCACTGTCAAAGGCAAAAGAACATTCAACAATTCTACAATAAAACATCTGCAATCGTAATATTTCATGCTGCATTCAGGGCCTATTTACTAAGGCCTTCTTCCAACTCTGTCTCTAAGGGAAAAGATCTCAATGAATCTTTCCTTTAATATTGATTGGGTCAATGCTCAGCCACCACAGTCAGCCTTGTTTTTAAATGAAACAAAACCCAGATATTCAATGCAGCCATCCAAATTCTGAGCAATGCAGAATATCTATGCAGCGTGGCAAGTAACACTGCTCCACAAACTACTATCTGGACGGTCAACCAGATATAGTTGTGTGGACAGTGGTTTCAATTAACATCACTCTCCGGCTTACTGCCAGTTCCTCCCACACTCTGCTCAGGCACTATCCAGAGAGTACTGAGGGGTCTGTAAGGCTATTCAGTATCCAGAACCAGCTAAGCCATTTATCTGGATAACAGCAGAAGTTATCTGTATAAATGCTTTGAATATTGACCTGGACACAGACATGTGAAGCTGCAAACTGCATTTTAACCACAAGAGGGCACTAGCTGCAAACAGATACATAACTCCCTCTGGCACCTTTTTCCAACATCTCAAGCCCCATGAGTAAATTCTCTGCAAGGACGCCTTCCGCACCAAAAGGAAGACATACTAGAGGTGTTTTATGGCTCAATTTAAGTAGAATATTATTATATGAGAAAATGTACATAAGTTTTCTTTTTTCATGTTTACATGTTATTACCTCCTCTTGAATTGAATCAATTACAACCCAGCTGATTTTTCTTCCCATTCTTAACGCCTAAAATTACGTAGTGCAAACCCTGAATCTCCAGAGCAAATAATTTAATTTACAGATTATTTGCCTTTTTCTACACTGGATTTCCTTGCAATTTGAGTATATTTTCAGGGAACCTCTTTGGCTAATCTCTTGTTTTTGAAGAGAACAGTGAATGTAGAAGGGTTTGGGAGCTGACTTAAGTATTTGGGGACTATAAGGCAAGCTGGAGTATTGCCTGTGATTGATTATAGCTCTGCGGTTTATTTCAGCTGTTTTGTCATAGCCACTGCAGCTTGCTCAAAATGTTGTTGCAAGACTCGTAGGTCCTGACCATAAGTACATAAGTACATAAGTAGTGCCATACTGGGAAAGACCAAAGGTCCATCTAGCCCAGCATCCTGTCACCGACAGTGGCCAATCCAGGTCAAGGGCACCTGGCACGCTCCCCAAACGTAAAAACATTCCAGACAAGTTATACCTAAAAATGCGGAATTTTTCCAAGTCCATTTAATAGCGGTCTATGGACTTGTCCTTTAGGAATCTATCTAACCCCTTTTTAAACTCCGTCAAGCTAACCGCCCGTACCACGTTCTCCGGCAACGAATTCCAGAGTCTAATTACACGTTGGGTGAAGAAAAATTTTCTCCGATTCGTTTTAAATTTACCACACTGTAGCTTCAACTCATGCCCTCTAGTCCTAGTATTTTTGGATAGCGTGAACAGTCGCTTCACATCCACCCGATCCATTCCACTCATTATTTTATACACTTCTATCATATCTCCCCTCAGCCGTCTCTTCTCCAAGCTGAAAAGCCCTAGCCTTCTCAGCCTCTCTTCATAGGAAAGTCGTCCCATCCCCACTATCATTTTCGTCGCCCTTCGCTGTACCTTTTCCAATTCTACTATATCTTTTTTGAGATACGGAGAATTCTACTATATCTTTTTTGAGATACGGAGACCAGTACTGAACACAATACTCCAGGTGCGGTCGCACCATGGAGCGATACAACGGCATTATAACATCCGCACACCTGGACTCCATACCCTTCCTAATAACACCCAACATTCTATTCGCTTTCCTAGCCGCAGCAGCACACTGAGCAGAAGGTTTCAGCGTATCATCGACGACGACACCCAGATCCCTTTCTTGATCCGTAACTCCTAACGCGGAACCTTGCAAGACGTAGCTATAATTCGGGTTCCTCTTACCCACATGCATCACTTTGCACTTGTCAACATTGAACTTCATCTGCCACTTGCACGCCCATTCTCCCAGTCTCGCAAGGTCCTCCTGTAATCGTTCACATTCCTCCTGCGACTTGACGACCCTGAATAATTTTGTGTCATCGGCGAATTTAATTACCTCACTAGTTATTCCCATCTCTAGGTCATTTATAAATACATTAAAAAGCAACGGACCCAGCACAGACCCCTGCGGGACCCCACTAACTACCCTCCTCCACTGAGAATACTGGCCACGCAATCCTACTCTCTGTTTCCTATCTTTCAACCAGTTCTTAATCCATAATAATACCCTACCTCCGATTCCATGACTCTGCAATTTCTTCAGGAGTCTTTCGTGCGGCACTTTGTCAAACGCCTTCTGAAAATCCAGATATACAATATCAACCGGCTCCCCATTGTCCACATGTTTGCTTACCCCCTCAAAAAAATGCATTAGATTGGTGAGGCAAGACTTCCCTTCACTAAATCCGTGCTGACTTTGTCTCATCAGTCCATGTTTTTGTATATGCTCTGCAATTTTATTCTTAATAATAGCCTCCACCATCTTGCCCGGCACCGACGTCAGACTCACCGGTCTATAATTCCCCGGATCTCCTCTGGAACCCTTCTTAAAAATCGGAGTAACATTGGCTACCCTCCAGTCTTCCGGTACTACACTCGATTTTAGGGACAGATTGCATATTTCTAACAGTAGCTCCGCAAGTTCATTTTTTAGTTCTATTAATACTCTGGGATGAATACCATCAGGTCCCGGTGATTTACTACTCTTCAGCTTGCTGAACTGACCCATTACATCCTCCAAGGTTACAGAGAATTTGTTTAGTTTCTCCGACTCCCCCGCTTCAAATATTCTTTCCGGCACCGGTGTCCCCCCCAAATCCTCCTCGGTGAAGACCGAAGCAAAGAATTCATTTAATTTCTCCGCTACGGCTTTGTCCTCCTTGATCGCCCCTTTAACACCATTTTCGTCCAGCGGCCCAACCGACTCTTTGGCCGGTTTCCTGCTTTTAATGTATCTAAAAAAATTTTTACTATGTATTTTTGCTTCCAACGCTAATTTCTTCTCAAAGTCCTTTTTTGCCCTCCTTATCTCCGCTTTGCATTTGGCTTGGCATTCCTTATGATCTATCCTGTTACTTTCAGTTGGTTCTCTTCTCCACTTTCTGAAGGATTGTTTCTTGGCTCTAATGATTTCCTTTATCTTACTGTTTAGCCACGCCGGCTGACGTTTAGTCTTTTTTCCCTTTTTTCTAATACGTGGAATATATTTGTCCTGAACCTCCAGGATGGTGTTTTTAAACAGCATCCACGCCTGATGCAAGTTTTTTACTCTGCGAGCTGCTCCTTTCAGTCTTTTTTTCACCATTTTTCTCATTTTGTCGTAATCACCTTTTCTATAGTTAAACGCTAGCGTACTTGATTTCCTAGTTTCACTTCCTTCAATGCCAATATCAAAACCGATCATATTATGATCACTGTTATCAAGCGGCCCTCGTATCGTTACCCCCTGCACTAGATCATGAGCACCACTAAGGACTAAGTCTAGTATTTTTCCTTCTCTTGTCGGCTCCTGAACTAGCTGTTCCATGAAGCTGTCCTTGATTTCATCAAGAAATCTTATGTCCCTTGCGTGTACAGATGTTACATTAACCCAATCTATATGCGGGTAATTGAAATCCCCCATTATTATTGTGTTGCCCAGTTTGTTTGCGTCCCTGATTTCCTTTAACATTTCCGCATCCGTCTGTTCGTCCTGGCCAGGCGGACGGTAGTACACTCCTATCACTATCCTTTTCCCCTTTGCACATGGAATTTCAATCCACAGTGATTCCAAGGAGTGTTTTGTTTCCTGCAGAATTTTCAATCTATTTGATTCAAGGCTCTCGTTAATATACAATGCTACCCCTCCACCAATCCGATTCACCCTATCACTACGATATAATTTGTACCCCGGTATGACAGTGTCCCACTGGTTATCCTCCTTCCACCAGGTCTCAGAGATGCCTATTATATCTAATTTTTCATTTAGTGCAATATATTCCAACTCCCCCATCTTATTTCTTAGGCTCCTGGCATTCGCATATAGACATTTCAAACTATGTTTGTTGTTCCTCCCAGCTTGCACTCCATCGCTTGCCTGGATGTAAATTTATGCTTTGTAAAGTTTACGTTTTGTTATGCTTTTTGCATTTTCTTTGGTTTTGCACCAGCTAAGCCACACTGCTGGCTCTCCTCAGCAGGCTCTTTTGAAAGTGTCTTTCGTTAAATCTGTCCTAAGTGGATGTTCTTAGGTTTAGAATTTTGTTCAAATCTTGCCAGGCAATATTCCACTTGCTGTGGTGTTTTTTTTTTTTTATGCTGCCCGCTGTAGGCTAATTCAGATCTAGATATTTAGAGTCATCTCCAGATACTGGCACTAAATACCTGGGTCTTGGGTGGATGCCGAATTTATCCACGTATTGCAAATATTTAGAACTGATACCCACATAGTTATCTGGGAGAGTTCATATGATCATTTATGTGGTTCTACAGGCATGAGAGTTGATGCAGGGGCGTAGCCACAGGTGGGCCTGGGTGGGCCCAGGCCCACCCATTTCCACCCAAGGCCCACCCAAAAATAATGGATCAAAACCGCAACCGCACCCGCGATCGCAACCACAGCTTCACTTGAGTCTTTTTTTCTCTTTCCCCTCCCTCACCCCTGCCGTAAGCATCCGGTTTAAATTAAGGGCGGGGCCAGCAGTGATTCGCTGAGCACTCCAGAGCCTTCCCTCTGCCACGATCTGCCCTCTGGGAAACAGGAAGTTGCTGAAGAGAGCTGATCGTGGCAGGGAAGGCTCTGGAGCAGGTCTCTTCATCTGTGATCAGCGATAGTGAGGGAGGAAAACGGAGTGAGTGGCTGTACCTGTAGGGTGGGAGAAGGACAGGCTGGGAGACAGTGGCTTCACCTGCGTGGGGGTGGGAGGTGGAGGGGGGGCTTGAGGCCATAGGGAAGGGATTGGAGAGAAGTTCTGGACCTTCAAAAAGGGGGGGGGGGTTGGCTGGAGAAAAGGGAGAGAGATTCTGGACATGCAAAAGGGGGGAGATGGCTGGCTGAAGGGAAGGGAGAGAGGTTTGGGACCTGCAAGGGGAGAGGCTGCTGCTTGGAGAGTAGGGAGAGAGTTTTGGATCTGCAAAGGGGGGTGGTGGCTAGCTGGAAGGAAGGGAAGTTCTGGACCTGCAATGGGGGGTGGCTGGCTGGCTGGAGGCAAGGGAGAGAGATGCTGGACCTGAAAGGGGGGGAGGAAGATGGAGGGAAGGATGAGAGGTGCTGGACCTGCAAGGGAGAGAGACTGGGGGCTGGAGGAAAGGAAGAGAGTTGTTAGACCTGCAAGGGGGGCAGGCTGGAAGGAAGGGAGAGAGGTGCTGGACCTGTGGGGAGGGGGCTAGAGGCTGGAGGGAAGGCCTGCAGGGGAGGCTTGAGGGAAGGGAGAGAGGTGCTGTACCAGGAGGAGAGATTAGAGGGAAGGGAGAGAGATGGCAGATCAAGGGGATGAAGGAAGAGGGAGACAAATTGTTTAACCCACAGTGGGAGAAAGAGCCAAAAGCTTGAAGAGAGAAGCAGAGTAGCTGGATAGGTGGGATCGGAGAGCAGAGAGAGACATTGGTGTGAGTGAGGAAGAAAGGGGAGATACAGAAACAGACGTGAGATGCTGTATTGGAATAACATATGAACACAGAGGGGTAATGCCTGACAGAGAGGGGGGAATGTGAGAATAGAGAGGCTATGCTGGACACTTGGAGGGAGGGGTATATGGTCACAGGGGAGAGATACTAGACATAGGGGACAATAGGAACTCAAAAGGGAGATACTGGGCATGTGAGGGCATAGGGACACAAGGGGTGATGCTGGACACAGGGGTAGGGGATAGAAGGGTGGTGATGGATGCAGGAATTTGAACATACTTGAGATACTGGACAAGGAACTATAGGGACACAGAGATGGGAGATGGATGGTGGACATGGAGAGAGAAGAAATGACAAATAGACAGGAGACCCTGGTAAGTGAATTAAGACAGAAGTAAGCAGAAACCAGAGACTAGAACCAAGCTGATTTGAAAAATAAAATAACCAGACATCAAAAGGTAGGGAAAAAAAATCATTTTTTTTTAAATTTTGTGATTAAAATGTGTCACATTTGGAATGTACATCTTGCCAGAGCTGGTGTTAGACATGGCTGGAGCCCAGGCCATAAATTTGGGAGGGAACCCCAAAGCCCATCATCAGACTACACTGCCTTCAGCTTCCATCATGCTTGTGGCTCTCTCTGGCCAGGCCGCCAGGGGACCAAGAGCAATTGCTCTAGTTGCACTCCAACACCATCCCTGGCACGTACTATGTTTATATTTTGCACAGGAGGAAATGCATTTCTTTCTGTATCTTTGGTATTGTATTACATGCAAGTTTTGGCTTTTTGGGGTTTTGGTTATATTTATGTTTATACATTTTAGTCAATTATTCTATATTTGGCATTTTTATTCCGTGTGTGTGATCGAGGTATTCTGTTAGCATGAATTTTCTATGTAGCCTTAAGTTTGGTTTGTTTAGTTTTCCCAATAGACGTACTGATATTTTACGGCCCCACTGTAATATGTAGGGCAATGCCTTTTTCATAGATAGGATCCTTCTTTTGGAAGTTAGTACTGGCATTGTAGATTTGCATTAGGTTATGAGTGACATTTTGTTTTAAAGATTGTTTAATTTACTACATGGCGGCTGTTGAGATTACGGTGAGTTTTATGGGGAAATGTCCTAACTCTGCTCTGTACCCATTGGGGGAGGGACAGGGGGTTCTGTGGATGCAGAATTTATTTGCCTTTAATACTAGACTATAGTTTCTGGAATCATTTCTATAGCGTGTAACTGGAAAGATATGTTGAAAAGTGTTTGGTCTTGCTATACAGGCTAAGTATGTGTGTTAGGGACCCGAAGCTCAATGGAGACGGAAGAGTGCAATCTCTTGTACTTCCCCCTGAAGCCTGCACTGCTACCCTTATTGAAGTTATTGGGAGTGGAGTAGAGCTGGAGCATGGGGTGGGGTATCAGGTGGCAAGTTTTTCAATTTCAAAAAAGTTGGCAACCCTGGTGCCCACCTATCTGACTTGTTGGCCCACCCAAAAATTGCTTTCTGGCTAAACCACTGAGTTGATGTTTCTCTTTTTTATGGCTGTTTCCAATGTGATCACACTATCTGCCAAAAAGGTTTTGATTGGTGGGCTATAGCTTTCATAAATAAATCTGTCAAGAGAGCAAAAACCAACTTAGATAAGGAGCAAAATCTTACCACAGTGAAGAATCTACAGCTGCCATCTGCGATACATCCTAAGCGGACAGACCAAAATCCCTGAGCAGACTTGAGGGAGCAATTAACCTTCATCTGCATCATTTACTATGTTAAAATGAAGGGGAACAAGGTGTATGTGACCATGGGGGAAAGTGGGGAAGGGAAACCCAGTACCAAAAGTGGGGTAAACAAATAAACCTTGCTGTGTGATGGATCACATCACTTTATCTCGCTGTAAATTAGGAGGTGATTTTCAACAGGTCCATATTGCACTTACTACAGGGAATTATGAGGGCAATTTTATAACACATTACCTAGGATGGGAAGCCAAGTATTTTGAGGCTATTCCATAGATAAACACTCAGAGAGATCTGACAATGCAATCCACCCTGCATGAAATATTTGAAACAATGAGAGAATAACAGAGTCCTGTGTACAATGTAGAGCCGCACCTAATGGTTCTAAATCTGCCCAGGTCTGAGGGAAGCTTACCCATATCGGTGATCCAGATGGCCACTCTCTCATACAGAAAATTGAGGATCATGATAAGAATAAAGTTCAGGAACGAGGCTGTGACAGATGTTGCTGTTTGTGGGGTTAGCAGGCCACTGATAGGCTCCAGGCTCTGGTTGTTCTCCATGATGCTGGCGAAAGCGGCATAGACGGAAAGCCGGTACACAATCACTGCTACCATACTGGCGATGATCAGTAAAATCTAGTGAAAGGGGAGAAGGAACTTTACAACCCAAGAGTAAGACAAACACAAGTCTTCAGCTCCATCATGAAAGCTGATGTAAGCCTACTGTTGGTCTGGGGTACAGCACACAGAAAAAAAAAATGGCATTTGTCAGGACCCAGACACATTATCTTGAGTTCCATATCTCAGAGCTTCTGATATAAAGTGACAAATGCACAGTGTCCCTGAATCAGAGGGTGGATTTTGAACCTTACTCTTCCCCCCCATCCAGGTTAAGCTCACCCACATTATGAAACTCTTTCTACCCTATGAAATAAGGAATGAAAGCTGTCCTTTAAAATTCAAAAAGGCCATTAAGACCTGGATTTTCACCTTGGATTTCAGCAAAGGTTCAGGAGGAAGTTGAGAAAGGTCATCCTTTAAGAATTGTAACTGATGTGACAGTTAGTTATCTGAAAGTCATGGGTGTCTGTGTGCAGATCTATGTGCTTTACAGGGGTGGTGGTGGTTGTCTCTGTTCAAATGTAAACCACCCAGATGTCTATAGTGCATAGAGTGGTACAAATAGCAGAAAGATTCAAGAAAATGAGGCAAAAATTAGGCACGAAAAATATGGATGCTACCCCCTGATTCTATAAAAGTCACCAAAAATTGCATGTACAATTGAATAATGAGCTAATTAGCACCAATAATTAGCTTAACAAGCAATTACTGACACTAATTGACATTAATTAGAATTTACATGCAGAATTGTCTAAGCGTATTCTGTAATGTGATGAATGTAAATTCTAAGTTGCATAGTCAAAAAGGGGGCGTGGTCATAGGCATGTCATTTGCGTTTCTTAAATCTACGTATATTGTTATAGAATATACCCGGTCTATGCTTAATTTAGGCGTCGGCATTTACACCTAGTTGGCGTAACTGCCCACGACTAAATTTAGTCATATGGATGGGAGCTAGGCGTATTCTATAAACCGCATGGAAATTTAGGCTTATTCTATAAAGTACATTTAAATTAAGGCATACTTTATAGAATACACTTAGGCGTATTTCATTTCGACACCGATTTTTTAGGCGTGATATATAGAATATAGTCCAATGTGTGTAACTGTGGGCACCCAATTATAGAAATTGTCTTTAATTGAGCAGAGTAGCAACAGGAGCATTGATGTGGACAACAGTGGGCTAAAGCACTTACCCCCAATTCTAAAAAAGTCGATAAAATTGTGCACATAAATTTTGGTGCACACCCTTGCATATGTAATTTAATTGAATGAGCTAATTATCACCAATAATTGGCTTTTTAAAAAGCAATTACTGACACTAATTAGATTTAATTGGAATTTAAGTGCATAAATTTAGTGATCCGCACCTAAATTTTATGTGCAAGTAAAAAAAAGGGACACGGAAATGGGAGGGTCAAGGTGGAACGGAGACATTTCTTGCATTTACATGCGTTGTTACAGAATAGGAGGGATATGCGCCCAATTTAGGCGTTTGAGCTGGTGCACATGGCTGTGTGATTCCCGTACCTAACTTTAAGTGTGGCTACAGAACAGCGCTTTTTTTAGTGTCATATACAGAATTCATCCCTAAGTGCTAATTCTATAACGGCAATTACATGCAAAACTGCCATTATAGACTAAAACGTAAGTTGGCACGTGCACACATAAATTTAGGTGCAAGCACTTTCACCATACCAAAGGTTGGTGTACATGGTTACACCTAAATTTGGCAGTTGTGCAGATAAGTGACAGTATTCTATAACATACGTGCACAACTGCAAGACATGCCCCTGACCTGCCCATGTGCATGCCCCCTTTGAGGGAAAAAAAATTAACAAGTCTCATATTACAAGACAACTTATTATCAATGCCGATTACAAACACACACACACAAACACGCAGAATCAACAACTGAATTTCAAATTTAATTTGGTAGCCCAACAGAAAAATGGGTTTTCCAAAAAAGCTTCTTAAGATACCAATGCAAGCAGTAACCCTGGAACTCCAAAAGTTAAGTTCCACCACACTGACACTGTCCTTTGGAAATAACTTTCCCTCCACATTGCAATGAAGTCCTCTAGGCTTAAAACAAGCAGCAATATACCATACACACGCACACCCCCAACAGGAACAAGGAACAAAGCAAAACATTTAGCACATTGGACCTGGCCCAGAAACCAATGTACGACTTTGTATAGAGTCAAAGATCCAATCTGATTGATCTAGAAGGGTATTATCTGGGACCCCCGCACCCCGATGGCTGTGTCTGGACCAGCTCCAATTCTAACCAAATGTCAAGGTAAGTATTAGATCAGAGAAGATGCTCACCCAGAATAATACCGTGGATCCCGAGAAGCAGAATCGCGCAGCTTTGCTAGTTAAAGGCAAGTAAGGCTCCATGTCCTGAAATAGTGAAGCAGGCACAGCAGGGTTCAGACACATCCTACACCAGCCAAGGTGTGCACAAAACCACAGCAGGTTGCTCTCTGCAGTGTGAAAATCAATGCACCCACAAGGAGCTAAACCTTGCATGTCTACTAAAATCCTTTTCTAGGAAAAGGTCCAAAACAAGAGTTTCTGAATGTATAAAATCAGTTAATACGTCACAGTATTTCAAATTTAGATGTTCATGGCATAGGGATTCCCTGTGTTATTAGGTTGACAGTGACTGAAAAGTCTTCAACGCTTAACAAAATGACATGGCTGCTTAGTTCTTTAAGAACATGCTCAAATGGGTGCATTTTGTGAATCCACACAGCATCAAAGCGTCCTCCTCACACCTGGCTACAACACACTTCATCCCACCAAGCAACCAGAGCTCCCACCGGCAGACAAGGTTAATCACATTAGTGGTTATTCTGAAGGGAGCAATGTGTTGCTGTGGTTAGGGCTTACCCAAAACATTATGGACATCCAACACAGGAAGAGTTTGCCAAAGACCTGGAAAGTTCTTCGTTCTATAACCAGTTCTATTTCCTACAATGTGAGATCAGATAGTCTCATGTATAAGGGACGGTTCATTTTACACAGCAGAGAACAAGAAATGTTCAAAAGGGTGCTGCAGACCCCACCAGAAAGCGTCTGCCCCCCCCCCCCCCCCCAACAGAGCACTGTGTCTAGTTCTCAGCTGTACATGAAAGAGGTAGAAATAATTAAAATGTCATAAAAAACAATATAAACTGATAAACAGGATGACATCACGGGACTCCCCCCCTCTTGATTTTCTGATTCTTTTCCCCAGCCTGTCTCTATGGGAAAAGAGCTCAGTAAATCTGGCCTTGGTATGATGAAGTTCCCTGCAAGGCAGATGTGTACAATCACAAAGGACTGCTAGACTTGACATTATTTCCACTCAGGAGATCTACTTGGGTTACAGGACATGCATTAAAACTGAAGAGTTAGGGTAGGGGATGGTTATAAGCATTATGTATCACACAGGTTGTAGAGTCGCTCGTATATTCTTCATGAGAATGAGGTAAACAGCAGGGAATCAACTCTCCTGTCCTTGTACCAATCACATTCATAAATACCTGAAGAGGAGGCCAGGGAAGCTCATGCCATCCAGCTTCTTTGTCTGCTGCTATGTTCAAAAGGTCTCACATTCTACAAGGACCCATAGAGCAACTACAGCTCTACTGTACTGGCCTTGTTTCTTTTAAATTTTCAAATAAACATCAAGAACATCTAGATATAAAAATTACAGTACAACACTTTACCCACTCTGGGAGCGGGAAGAGATTATACTATCTGTGTACCTGGTTCCATGGACACCACCACATCCCTGGATCTGCTACATCCAGGGAAATCACCAGCCCCACAGAAGAGGCTTGGAAAGCAGTAATAATCAGCAAATGAAGCTACTTGAATCAGAGGTCATGAACTTTTGTGACTGGTACAAAAGAGCTCAATCTTGTCTCATGTACATCTTAGATTTATTATTTGATTTCATCATCTTACACTGCTCTAAACCAGTGTACTTTTCTACAAATTCCACACAAGCACAACATGTCACCTTCCCATGAAGCTTCCAATCCAAACAGATTACCTGAGGCAAAAAGAGATACAGGAGGGATTTCTACAGATAAATGTGTGCTTACCGGTGAGAAAAGTGGGTGGGGTTATGGCAAACTAGGATAAGTACCTGCAAGGACTTGATTTTAGAATCCCACGTCTTCTTCTTCCAGTACTTTACACCACCAAAATACATGGGGTACAGACTCGCCACAATATCAGCCACTGCAGAATTTTGCAAAGGGAAAGTCAATAGGAACTTTACCTTTAAAGAACCTGGATTGGAAGCCCATAAATAGAAACTATCTCTGGGCCTTCAAGCTGGGGATTTGGCTTCTTTCTGACTTCTTCGTGCCTCTCTGATGTTTAGATGGGAAACTGATCCTTCAATGAGGGTTGACGTATTCTTGCCCTGGTTTATCATCATAGTTCAACTCATGATCTACACCAGGGTCTGCCAGACTACAGCACAGGTCATTGGTAGGACAAAAGGTGCCTCCATGAGAAATTTATTACAGAAGGAAATGATTCATATTTGTTTACCTGAGTGACTGGGTTCTTTTTCTTTGATGTACATTTGGCTTCATATTCAGGCCTCAACTGGAGCTGCTGCTGCTCTTCCTCGAAATCGACCAAATCCCATTCATATTCCAACCGGGCCTGTCTCCGCTTCCAGAACTCCAAAAACAAAGTGACTGTAGGCAAAAAGTCATGAGAATCACTAGTGTTCAAGCCCTGTAGAGAAACACACACACTGGTATTTCACCCTCCAGGTCCATCTGCAAACAAGAGGGGAAGGTGGGAATGTGCAGGTCGAATGTTAAGACCAACTGCAGCCACTCTTTCCCCCATAATTTCACCTAACTTCAAAGAGCCAGGCAGAGCGCTGTAGCAACTGAACCGTCAAGAAGAAACGGATGTCTTCTGATAATATGACAGCAAAACAAAGAAAATAAAGAGACCTCAAGAAGAAACTGGTCACGGCGTGAGAACACCTTGGTATGAAAGAAGGTATCTCCATAGCATGAGATGATATACTCACCCCAGATGCCCATGAAGATTGCAAAAAACAGCGTCGCCACATTGTCAAATAAGTGGGAATACTGCAAGAGGAGCACGAAAGAGTATAACGTTTAGCATAAAAATTCCTGCATCAAAACAAAACTTGCAAAAGAAGAAGAGGAAAGGGGAGCCACCTCTGAGTTCTCGCACGTGGTGTTCAACTTCCAGTACTCGCAATTCCGGTCACACAAGGGACACATGATGATCTGTCCTCCAATAGCAGGGTCACAGATTTCTTTGCTGGGGAGTAAAAAGCATGCTCAGTGCAATTCTTTTTTTTTTTTTTTTAAGGGAGAGGGTTCTTAAAACGCTGTTGGCCTGATACTCAGAGTGAGTTTGCATTCACAGAAGGGTTGTCAACAGACAAATCACCTATCATTGTATTTTTAAAACTCAGTGCCACTGTATATAGGTATTAGGTGCCAGTAGTACCCTGGCTGAAAATCAGACCCTGTGTTTTGCATCACTTGCTGAAAACTCACACCAGGGCCACACACATGTACCTTTGTACATTACAAAACACACCAGGAGGCTCATTTCACAGTCACTTTAGAAGCAGTAACATCTCAAATTTCTCGGGTAGTCCGCAGTTGTTTTTACAAACTCCGTCTAATCTGTGCCATACGATCTCTGATTTTGCCTTAAGAACTCAATATTCTGGTCCATTCTTTGGTTATTACACAGCTTGATTACTGTAATTCTTTATACCAGAGAGTCAAAGAACTTTATCATCTTCAGATCGTCCAAAACACAGCATATGTCAGACTGATAACAAAAGTGAGGAAATATGATCACATCACATCCTACCTACTTGAAAGATGCACACTATTACCACTGACCCATCACATTATCTATAAAATCTTATTTCTTGTTTTCAAAACCTTATCTTCCAATGAACCACTATACCTTTCTCATCTTCTTATCCCTTACTGTCCAAACAGGCCATTGAGATCTGCTCAACAGAATCAACTTGCTGTTCCCAGTTACCATACAATAGTTCATGAGCATATCATAGAATCCATCTTTTCTGTGCAAGGCCCCTGATTATAGAATGCCCTCCTTAATTCATTAAGATTACAAACCTCTCTGGTGAATTTTAATGCTTACCTTAAAAACCTATTTAGTTGCTGATGCTTATCACTAATATTACTTCTCTGTGAGCAGTTGATCTGAAGTGGCTAGACTTCTGCAGAGTTATCCTATTGTTTTAACCACCCATCCACTATACTATCAAAATTGTAGTTCTGTCCCTGTTACCCTTCTGTGTCATGTCTTTTAGGCAAGCTCTACCTTTTTTTTTCTCTTATATTAAACTGTGAACCACCCTGAAGGTGGTTCACACTTTAATATAGCAGAATTAGAGATATAGCGGAATTAGAAAAGGTTCAAAAAAGAGCGACCAAAATGATAAAAGGGATGGAACTCCTCTTGTAAAAGGAAAGGCTAAAGCAGTTAGGGCTCTTCAGCTTGGAAAAGAGACGGATAAGGGGAGATATGATTGAAGTCTACAAAATCCCGACTGGTGTAGAACAAGTAGAAGTAAATCGCTTTTTCATTTGTTCCAAAAGTACAAAGACTAGGGGACACTCAAGGAACTTATATGGAAATATTTTAAAAAGAAATAGTAGGAAATACTTTTTAACTCAATGAATAGTTAAGCTCTGGAACTCTTTGCTGGAACATGTGGTAACAGTGGTTAGAGTATCTGGGTTTAAAAAAAGTTTGGACAAGTTCCTGGAGGAAAAGTCCTTAGTCTGCTATTAAGACAGACATGGGGAAGCAACTGTTTGACCTGGGATTTGTTGCATGGAATGTTGCCATGATTTTGGTTTCTGCCAGGTACTTGTGACCTGACTTGACCACTGTTGGAAACACGATACTGAGCTAGATGGATCATTGCTCTGACCTAGTATGGCTACTCTTATGTTCTTCCATAGGGCTGGGTAGTAAATACTAAATAAACTTGGAAACTCATATAAGCACCACTCTCAAAGCCTTCTGTGATTACAGAATACTAAAGTTTTTCTCCTTTGGTTTGTAATACAGGTTGATGACTTCACCTATTTAAAGACCCTTTTCTCCGTGTAGATTTACATTTATTCATTCAGTGTTCTTTTCAACAGAAGTTATAGAGAGACATACATTTCGGTGCAGGAGAAAATCTCCCCAGTACCAGCTTACACCCCTCTCATACTAATTTGATTATTTTTTTTTGAAACCTGCAAAATGTCTCCAGTTACTTATGCTTCTATGGGGCTCACAGTGTTAATAAATTTGAGGCATTAGACATTTCTCTTTAAAGCAAATATCCTTGTCACATTAGAAAATAAGAGCTCAATTTTCAAAGCGTTAACTGGCACTTAGTAGCAACCTAAACTTAAATTTCTAAAAAGTGGAAGGGGTCAGGAGCAGGTTGGGGAAACTAAGCTGGGCACTCAGCAGTTATCTCTAGTCCTAAGTACTACAGAGGCAAATGTATAAGCCTCTGGTTTAAGAATCTAAATTTAGGTGTCTATTTTCAACCAAAGCTTATTTCCCTAAGGGTCCCTTGTACAACGTGGCGGTAGGCCCAACACGGGCTTATCACGCAATAAACAGGAAGCACTGCCATGCTACCGCAGCAGCCCAGTGGAACTTCCAGGCCCAGCGCCGTCATAGCTGGTGCTACAAAAATAAATATATTTTTTTTAGTACCAGGGTGTACCTGGCGGTAATTGGGCAGTGCCGCGCACTGCCCGGTTACCGCCGGGATAGCACAGGAGCCCTTAACGTCAATGGGTGGTGGTAAGGGCTTCCCCCAAAAATGGCCACGTGGCAAGTGTTTTATTTGCCACGTGGCCATTTCCTGCAGAAAACAAAGACTATTCTTTTACCAGCTGCGGTAAAGGGGGCCTCAGCACACGTCATAAACACACGCCGACATCATCGCAGGCCCCCTTTTGCCGCAGCTTGGTAAAAGGGCCCTAAGTCAGGATTTCAGAAAGCTCTGAGTAAATATCTGAGCACTGACCTGTTTAACAGCACAAGCTCTCTGACCCTTGTAACTAATCACAACTTTCATATGATGTCCCATTTACACTGTAAAATTCTATTAGTGCTGTCTCTTCAGTTAAAGATTTTTAATTACGAGTTTTAAGTTTAGCCTAGACAAGCTCTTACCTGCTCATGTTTTCATCCATTGTGATCACACCGTAGAGGAAACAGATCAACCCTACAAGAGCCGCAAAGAACAGCATTTCGGTGTAGAAACCCAGCCAAGCAAAATAAATGCCAATCTTCTCCCCGTAGTACTTCCTGCACAGATGACAAATTGTGACTTTAAAACAAACTGTTGTATTGTCTTTTTACTGACAGGAACACACAGAACTATCCTCTGCAAAGACAAAGAATACCAGACACAGCGAAGGTGACAAAAGACAATAACCAAGATGGCAAGGTGTAACGGTCGATTTTATTGAAAGGCAGAATCAAGACTTAGATGATTATATGAGATTCCGTAAATTACTAAAGGCTTTTCTATTAAGTACATATCTTACCAGAAGACAATAAACTAATGTTGCCGTCTCTATTATACGTTTTAACATAATCAATACTCTCGCTTAGCTTCATGACAAACACACAATTTAATATGATAAAATGTTATAATTAATTATCTGACTGTATCATATATGTTTTTCTTGAATGTAAGCCACATTGAACCTAAACTTGTTCATGATAATGTGGGATACAAATGTCAAAAATAAATAAATAAGACAGACTCTACACGAATCGTGTTTCAGCCATGAGGCCTCCATCAGGAGTCTTCAAGAAACTGCCGTATCAGTAAAAATTGGCACCACTGTATAAGCACTCATAAAATAGTGTCAGAATGATATCACGAATCGCATCAACTCCTGGTTAGAATTTGGCCTGTTGGCGTATTGTGTGAGATTTGTTGGTTTTATTCACAGCGGTTTGAAACTTGACGGCTACATGTGATTCGTGATATCAGTCTGAGTCTCAATTCTGCCATTCAATAAAGTTGATCGTTATACCTTGCCATCTTGGTTATTGTCTATTTATATCATGTGATTCTAACCAGAACAAGGGAGGCAGGAGGAAAGTGAAATGCATCTATATGTTTGAATTTTGTATTACTGTTTATTGTAAAAATCTTAAATTCCGTATATCTCATAGGTTCTAAGCGAATAACAAAATTTACATGCATAATAATAAAGTAGCATACCATAAAAACAACAAAACAAAGCATAAAAACAAATATAATTATAAATACCAGCTAAATACATTCACACATCTTCAGAATCACCTGACACAATTAGCTGAACATCTCAGTGCATAAATTAATGTCCTCATATCTTATTGAAAACTAGTAGAACCATGCTTGTTTCCTCAACAATGAAACGGGCCCTAGGAAGGTTGTCATGTAAGCTTTTTTTTTTCTCTCTCCCCTGCCCTCCCCTCCATGTCCAGCGATTCTTCTCTCCCCTGCCCTCTTCTCCCCTTCACTCCCCTTCCTCCCTCCCTCCTTCTCCTCTATGTCCGCGATTCTCTCCTCCCCTCGATTTGTACCTGAATGTTCTCTGGCTGGCTGTCGATCGGGGAGCTGAGGGCGGGAAGGAGCGGATGGACCATCCGAGAGCTGTCTGGCGATTCTCCGCGATTCTCTCCTCCTGACATCATCTCGCCTCCAGCGTTTCCTTCCCCCTCATTGTTCTGCCCTCTGAAGTCATTACGTTTTGACGCGAGGGCGGGGCAATGAGTGGGAATGGATGTTACGAACCCTGGCATCCAGATGTAGAATGTTGGAGGTGCAAATTATTATATAGGATGCTGCTGCCGTTTTTGGATCAAGGTCATTTTCCACAGAATTTAAAGAGCCAGATTAAGTACAGTGTCCTGCTACTGCATTTGCATGTGCCAGCATGCATTAATGTGTGTTACATACTGCAGGTTCCATTTTATGAGCAAGGATGGAGTTTGCAGAAGTAGTTTCAGAGCCGGCACCTAGGACAGAACTTCAGAGAGCTTTCAATGCTCTCTCTGGTCTAGAGGACTGGATTGAAAAGCATGGCTTTGAATACAGGTGCTCCAATGTACCAATTCTTACTTAAATAGTTTTGAAATGTAGAGGTTTCTGGAATAATGATGTCCTATTAACCAGTCAACATCCTGTTAAGTTCTAATGATGAAAGAATTCTCATTGGTGGAATAAATAATTCCCTCAGGAGATATTTGGGTATAAAGAAAGTTAATTTCTTATGTTGTTGTTCATTTCAGGGCCTTATAACCTAACAGTTTATGCTTATGTGTATTTCAAACTTGATATACTGCCTTTCTGTAGATACAAAGTAGTTTACATATACTATTTTTGCAGGTACTTTCTGTCCCTAATGGGTTTACAATCTAAGGTTATTTGAACTTGGAACAATGGAAAGTTAAGGGCCCCTTTTACCAAGTTGCGGCAACGGGGGCAAGTGCTGACATCGGCGCGTGATTTACAGGCACGTCAAGGCCCCCTTTTACCGCAGCTGGTAAAAGGGAAGTCTCGCCTTCCAACAAAAAATGGCCATGCAGCAAGTAAAGCACTTGTCACGCAGCCATTTCGGGGGGGGGGGGGGGGACCCTTACCGCCACCCACTGAGGTGGTGGTAAGGGCTCCCACGTTAACCCGGTGGTAAAGGGCAGCACGCAGCCCCAATTACTGCTAGGGGTGGGAAGTACCACCAAGCTGCTGTGGTAGCACGGTGGTACTTCCCGTATAGTGAGCGGTAAGCCCACATAGGGCTCCTTTTATTAAGCGGCGGCAATCCCAAAGTGACTTGCCCAGGGTAACAAGAAGCTGCAGTGGGAATCAAACTCAGTTCCCCAGGATCTCAATCTATTGCATTAACCATTAGGCAGTTTTCGAATCAGCTCCCTGTGAATATTTACTTATTTATTTTGCACATGTGGATGGGCATTTTCAAACGGGGATGACCATCTCTAAGGGCGCCTATCTGTAAGGACAGCGCTGCAAAGGGGCGGGAAAACCCACATTATAGAAACAAGATGGGCGTCCATCTTTTGTTTTGATAATACGGTCGGGGACACACAAATCTCAACATTTAGGTCGCCCTTAGAGATGGTCGACCTAAATTTTGAGATTGCCGACCTTAGAGATGGTCATCCCCAGTTTTCAGCGATAATGGAAACCGAGGACGCCCATCTCAAAAACGACCAAATCCAACTCATTTGGTCATGGGAGGAGCCAGCATTCGTAGTGCACTGGTCCCCCTGACATGCCAGGACACCAACCGGGCACCCTACGGGGCACTGCAGTGGACTTCATAAATTGCTCCCAGGTACATAGCTCCCTTACCTTGTGTGCTGAGCCCCCCAAAACCCACTCCCCACAACTGTACACCACTACCATAGCCCTTAGGGATGAAGGGGGGCACCTACATATGGGTACAGTGGGTTTGTGGTGGGTTTGGAAGGGCTCACATTTACCACAACAAGTGTAACAGGTAGGGCTGGGATGGGCCTGGGTCCACCTGCCTGAAGTGCACTGCACCTACTAAAAACTGCTCCAGGGACCTGCATACTGCTGTGATGGAGCTGGGTATGACATTTGAGGCTGGCATAGAGGCTGGCAAAAAAATGTTTCAAAAAAAAATTTTTTGGGATGGGAGGGGGTCGGTGACCACTGGGGAGTAAAGGGAGGTCAACCCCAATTCCCTCCGGTGGTCATCTGGTCAGTTTGGGCACCTTTTCAAAGCTTCGTTGTGAAAGAAAATGGACCAAGTCGGCCAAATGCTCGTCAGGGACACCCTTATTGTTTCCATTATTGGCCGAGGACGCCCATCTCTTAATGACGCCCCAGTATCGCCTTCGGTACAGTGCCGACACGCCCCTGTGAACTTTGGTCGTCCCTACGATAGAAAGAAGTTGAGGGCGCCCAAAATCAGCTTTCAATTATGCCGATTTGGGTGACCCTGAGAGGACGCCCATCTCCCGATTTGTGTCGGAAGATGGGCGCCCTTCTCTTTCGAAAATTCCCCTGATAGGCAACTAAGCAGTTTACAAAGTAAAGTATCTAACCTGATCAAGTCCAAAGGTTGCTCCTTGTAGAAGCGTGCAAATCTGGCCCATTCCATGTAGAGAGTGTATCTCTCACTGTCACAGTTTGAGTCCTTGGCCTTCTTCCAGTACTGGCACTGTAGCACATCCAGGCACCAGAAAAAAAGAAAGTTAGAATTAATTCTACTGAAGCAATGTAGGAACTGAGCAGCTCTGAGGGGTGCATGCATGAGAGGAAAAGAATCCACAGGGAAATTCTACCCAATTCTGGATGTAGTTTCTGAAGGAAACAGAAGCTTATAAAGGTAGTTTCTGAAGGAAACAGAAGCTTATAAAGGTAGAACGACCCTCAGTTTTCAGATTTATTCAAATCTGGCAAGCCTCAGAAAATTCACAGGCCACCGTCTTCAGAACCTGCTTAGCATAACCTGTATAACTCTATCCACATAACTTTATCTATATATATTTTGAAGGACTTATTTATTGAGATTTATCTAGATAGGTCTGCTGATGAATATATCCAGATAACATCAGGACAGATTTGCATTTACATTTAGGGAAATTCTACCCAATTCTGGATGTAGTTTCTGAAGGAAACAGAAGCTTATAAAGGTAGAACGACCCTCAGTTTTCAGATTTATTCAAATCTGGCAAGCCTCAGAAAATTCACAGGCCACCGTCTTCAGAACCTGCTTAGCATAACCTGTATAACTCTATCCACATAACTTTATCTATATATATTTTGAAGGACTTATTTATTGAGATTTATCTAGATAGGTCTGCTGATGAATATATCCAGATAACATCAGGACAGATTTGCATTTACATTTAGGAGGTCTTTTACTAAAGCTTAGCTCGAGTTATCTGCAGCTGGGCCAAAGGAATAAAATGTGCCCTGCGGCAGATAACTTGAGCTAAGCTTTAGAAAAAGACCTCCTTAGTTAAGTGTCTTTGGTTAGTTAAAGTTTAACCACAGCCCAGGAATTCATCTAGACAAAATTTGCTCACTCAGGGGTAGATGCATCAAGCAAACGTAAAAAAATCAGAAACGTAAAAACCTTTACCGAATCTCAAATAACGACGCATGCTCCAAAAACACAGCCCCAAAAAGTTTGGTGCGGTATTGGAAAGAACGATGCACTAATCCCCGTCGGTAATCGGCTCGTAAAGCATGCGCAAAGCAGCCAAGCGTTATGCTGGCTGCTCTGCGCATGCCAGAAACGTAAGAAAAAAAAGAAAACACAAACACGTGGCTCCCCACTTTCCCCTGCATGTCTCCACAAACATTAAAGGATCAGGAGGGGGCAAAGGCGCTCATCAGCAGCGTCCTGTATGGACGGCCTTGCCTTGCCCCCCCCCCCCCCCCCCCGAGGTCCCCGCTGCTCCCTGCTGCTCCGTTTGTGAAATAAAAGCTTTTAAAAATGAAACCTTTGCAGTTGCTGGGCTCCCCCTCCCTTCCTGTGTCTCTCTTCTTTAGTCGGCAATGCTCCGCCTCCTGCACTCCTCCACCTCCGTGCCCCCCCCCCCCCCCCCGATTTTGTCCCCGCCGCTCCCCCCCCCCCGACCCCCCCTCCACCATAATGGCCGGTACAGCGCCTCTCACCTATGTCTGAAGGCGCTGCACAGGATGGATCAGCTATTCTTTAGCTCTTCTGTCTCCTCCGATGTCTCCTTTTTCTTCCTTTGTCCGCCCTCCTCTGACGTCAGCTATCTACGTAGATAACTGACGTCAGAGGAGGGCGGACACAGGAAGAAAAAGGAGACATCGGAGGAGACAGAAGAGCTAAAGAATAGCTGATCCATCCTGTGCAGCGCCTTCAAACATAGGTGAGAGGCGCTGCACTGGCCATTATGGTGGAGGGGGGGTCCGGTGGGGGGGGGGGGGGGAGTGGCGGAAACGAAATCGGGGGGCGGGGCACGGAGGTGGAGGAGGGCAGGAGGCGGAGCATTGCCGACTAAAGAAGAGAGACACAGGAAGGGAGGGGAAGCCCAGCAACTGCAAAGGTTTCATTTTTAAAAGCTTTTATTTCACAAACGGAGCAGCGGGGAGCAGCGGGGAGCAGCGGGGACTTCGGGGGGGGGGGCAAGGCAAGGCAAGGCCAGGCCGTCCATACAGGACGCTGCTGATGAGCGCCTTTGCCCCCTCCCGATCCTTTTTTAATTTAGTTTCCTTTTTTATTTTAGGCACAGGGAAGCAGGGAGCCACTTTTCTTTTAAAACATGCCAGCAATTTGGTTTTTCATCGTGCAGGGGGCAGTGGGGAGATGACAGCTCAGGCTTTAACGACAGGTCTGAGCTGACGTTAAATTTCTGGTGCTAAGTGAATCATTGCTATCATCGGTATGGTTAGTGCATTCCGAATTGTCTACATTTCAATGGTAGTTTCTCATTTGCATTCCAGTTTCGTTAGCTGCTACTGCCGTCGAGAAATAGGCTTTAGTGCATGGAAAGGATAGGAAATTCTTCCTTAAGGGCTCATTTAATGATGAAAAACGTTTAGTGCATCTGGACCTCAGTGGGAGAAGGGAAGTTTACCCCTTGAAGGTTTATCCAAATAACTCCAAAACTAAATTGAACAAATATACTGAATATCAATCTTTTTTGTATTTTGTATTTAAGGGTCAACAAACAAGCTACAGGTGACACCTTTTTATTGGACTAACTTACCCATCTGTGATTGGCTTTCAGGAGTTCTGTTCCCTTCGTGGAGACAATGAGGTAACAGAGCAGTGGCACTGGGTTACACAGTACACATCAGCTAGGCCTTAAGTTGACTTCTCATGCCAATTACAGCTCAATAAAGGAAAGGGAAGGGAGAGGCTGACAGAAACTTTACATTCAAAGGGCCTAAAACTGAATGAGAAAGCCACTGTCCATAAAAAGCCCTTTTGTGCCTATTTTGCTGCACATGTTCTGCATTCTTCTGTACTAAAATTCCTTTTAGGTGCCCCATCGTAATCTAGGTAAAGAAGTGATCTTCCTCTGAGAAATGTTCATTCTCAGGAGTACACAAGGAAGCAATATATTTGAAACCGACACAATCAAACTCTTTAAAACAAACACAATAAGTATCATCTAGTGTAGAAGTTGTTTGTTGACCCTTACTTTTGATATATTCTCACGATAACCACAACGCTTTGCTTGGTATTTTGTAAAAAGCCTTCTGTCACACACATTCCTGCCTGTATCTCCTCGTCAGCTGTTAATGGACTATGCTACAGATTCAACCATGGCATTTGACAATAGTAAATAGTTACTCTTTAAGACGGTGATAACACAGGAAGCATTTCGTATTGTGCAACTGTTAACATTAAGTGCAATGTACATAGTGGCATGCTGGTCCCTTTGAGCATTAGGATTTTAGTTACGATGGAACAGCGGCAGAGATTGCCTTGGGTGCTTTCATGTATTTAGGTGAGAAAGAAATTCAGTACACAAGGGTCACATATCTTCGTGCTGTATGATCACTAATCTACAACAGTGTAATATTTGGATAATGAAAAATAATGGATACACACAAATCTGATATTAGAAATGGCAATAGTCAAGAACCAGTAGGAGAACATTTCAACCTTCAGGACACTTATTTGTGACCTTAAGGGTGCCATACTCCTAAAAAAAGATCTTCAAAGGGACATTCCAGCAGGAGACTGATGATTTGGAGCTCATCAAAAAACTTGACACCATCACCCTAGACCTGGACAGAGAGAATGGATTCATGGCGCAGGTGTGAATGGACTTAATTACTCTGAGATCATCCTGCTTTTCTTCTCACTAACCCATCAACAGATGTCAGTTAACTGAACTATGCAGCCATTCTCTCTCCCTTTCCACACCCCACCCTACACTTTCTAATACTTTATCTATGTATCCCTCTCCCTCCCCCATACAGTACATCTTGCTTATATGTACCTATGTCCTGAATTCCATCTCATGCATCTGACAAAGTGGACTCTGGTTCTCGAAAGCTCAGGACCTCAATAAACTGGTTAGTCTATAAGGTGCCTCTTGCCTCTTTGTAAATTTTGTTACGACAGACTAAGCTAACTAGGTTATAGATGAACATGGGCCAAAATCTAGTTGGTTACATAAAAACAGCAAGACTTAAGCTAGCTGCAAAGGGAGCTTAACCACCACCCCCCCCCCCCCCCCCCCAATCTGGCCCCTCTTCCCACACTTTCCTTCCACCAGTAGTGCCTCCCAGAACACCCAATATTTAACAACTTAGAGGGGATTTATTTTTAAACTGTCTGAGCTAATTCCCAAAGTTGCTGGCCGATGCTCAGAACTCCCACGGTAAAGCCAACAGCGCAGGTCAGAACAGGCAGAAAACTAGCTCGCCCATGCTGAAAGGAAATGGCATGCAAATTATAAGTGTGCTGTAAAAGCAAAAGCAAGGGGGTGGAACGTGCTTGGTGCATGCGCAAAGGAGTTTTGTGGTAAAAACTCAGCTCTTGTGCACATGCACCAGGCAAACCCGGAAGCAAAGCATACATTAGCACCTGATTTCTGCGCCTTTAAATATAAGCTATTCAATTTTTTTATTTATTTATTTTTTTACTTTGAAGGTTTATGGATAAGCACAGGAAACAGGCGCCAATGTGTGCTTTCACTTTCAGATTTGCTTGGACATGTGTAGATTTTAAAGAAACATGAGAAATCCTCTCTTCAAACACCCTAATGCCTGCTCTGAGCTGGCGTTAGGTTTTCAGCGTTAAGAGCGGCTTTGTTTTGTTCTCTGAGCATTGGGAGGGAATAGGAAATGACCTCATTAACATCTGTTTGACTACTACTCTTTTGAAATGGCTGGAGCACTTTGTTCCCAAGCTTCAAAACTGCTGCTTACTTTTAATTTATCAAATTATGATGGAATGTCACGGCGCTCTTTCTTTTGATGACAATGTAGAAAACTGGGTTTGGATGACTTTGCCTTCCAGAGCACGCAACCATTTGCTGAATATATAGTAAGTAGGTACAGCGTTTTTCCTGCCATTTACTGTCAAGTGCAGATAACAAGCTTTTTTTTTTAGAGGGGGGAGGGCAATTGGTATAATTATTAGAGTGAATTTGTTGTAACTTTGATGACCTTTTTGTATTTGTTCATTGTACTTTGTTCATAGAACGTTAATAAAAATGATTTCAAACTAGGGCTATACATTTAAAGCGATCAATGTGTTAAATGTTTAACTCGTGTTAAAATTTTTAACGCAAGTTAACGCCTCTCTCTCCACCTGTAAACATTCAACATTGCCTCCACGTCTTCTTTCTTCTCCAGCACACTATTCTCCTCTGCAGCTCCTTTTCCCTGCTTCTCACAGCTACCACACTGAAAGCACACTGCATGTCACCCAGCTCCAAGCCTCTATCTAAAACAGGAAGTTCTATCAGAGGAGGCAGAACTTCCTGTTACAGAGAGGTTTT
Source organism: Microcaecilia unicolor (assembly GCF_901765095.1). Lineage (NCBI taxonomy): Eukaryota > Metazoa > Chordata > Amphibia > Gymnophiona > Siphonopidae > Microcaecilia > Microcaecilia unicolor. The sequence continues at coordinate 146,884,648 of NC_044034.1, forward strand.
GGTACCGGTGACACAGCAGTATGCTTTCACTGCAGGAGCTGTGAGCAGTGTTGCCAGGTGGGCGGTTTTCCGCGACCCGCCGCAGGAAATTTTTGCCCGCGGCGGGTTGCGGTTTTTTTGGCTGCTTTTTGGTCTTTTGGGCGTTTTTTCGGCAGCGGGGGGCGGGGTTAGTGACTTTTGGGCGGGGCCGATGACGAGGGAGGCGGGGCTGGTGACGGGGGAGGCGGGGCCGATGACGGTGGGGGCGGGGTTGATGACGGCGGGGCGGGGTGATGACGCGGGGGTGGGGATGTCGGGGCGGGGTTTGAGTTTGGGCGGGTTTTGGGCTGGATTTAGGCTGGTTTGGGTGGGAAAAAAATTTTCCACCTGGCAACCCTGGCTGTGAGGAGCAGGGAGAAGGAGTTGCAGAGAAGTGGGAGCTGCTGGAGAGGTAAGAAGAGTTCGTACTTCCAGCAGAAAAAAAGGGAGAAAGATATGGACTGCACCGGGAGGGGGGGGGGGAATTTGGTGGCGGCGGCAGAAAGAGAAGAGCCAGAGATTCAGGGGAGGATGGGGCAACAGCAGGAAAAAGAGGTGAAGAGCAAGCGATGCGGGGGAGCGGTGGGAGTGGCAGCAGAAAGAGAAGAGTGAGAGATTGGGGGAAGGAGGGGGCGATAGTGATAGAAAGGAGAAGAGCCAGAGATGCGGGGCAGGAGGGGACCACAGCAGGAGAAAGACAAAAGCGAGAGATGCGGGGTAATGGGGTGCTAGAGAGAGAGAGGTGCCAGAGAAGTAAGAAAAGGTGCCAGGAGAAAAAAAAAAGGGAGAGAAAGAAAGATGGGGACCTCAAAGGGGGGGGTGAGCTAGATGCTAGAAATAGGGGATGGAAAAATCAAAGAAGGGAGATGGTGTCCATAGAAGAGAGGGGAGAAAAAAAGAGAAGAAAAAAAATGGTAATCATGGATGCCAGGGGAGGGAAGGCAAGGGAGGAGAGGGAGATGGGAGAAGATGGAATCCAAAGTTATTGCTTGAATGTTTAGGATCAATTAAAAAAAAAAAAAAAAAGTAAACTATGGGGCTCATTTTCAAAGCACTTAGACTTACAAAGCTCCGTAGGGAACTTTGCAAGTCTAAGTGCTTTGAAAATATGCCTCCATGTGTACATGCTAAATTTATTTCAACAGTTTTACATTTGGATCATGTGATAAATCCGGCGATTAAAATTTTTGATAGCGATTGATCATGCGATTTAATGGTTTTAATCAATGGGCAGCCCTATTTCAAACATAACATCTGTTTGACTACATTTGGCATGCTATTTGCGCTAATCTTTGGCACACACATTGTCTCCCATGCGAGAGCACTCTGAGCAATCTACTCTCACTAACGCTAGTGCTAGTCCGACATTAATCGCCTCTAGAGCTGACGTTACATTTTGAGCATCAGCTTATTAGGTAGTTAGGCCCTTGGAAAGTCTACTTCCAAACAAACATCAGCTCTACAGCTCAGGAAGTAGACCAGAGAACAGAGCAGCTAGAGACTATTACAGTACCTGAGGAAGAACTCATTCCTATCAATTCACCAAATGAATTTGAGACAACACCTAAGAACTTATACAGAAATACTCTTTTTCAAGGGTTTGATTTTCTAAAGACTTGAAAGGCTTCTAAACTAGAGCAAGACCACTCAGCCACAAAGCTTCTGGGATTGTTTTAGTACAGAGTTGAACTATGCAAAACCTGAAGACCACAGCAATAAATGGTGAATAGAGGGGATGAGCTGCATAGATAGGAGTTCACCTGCTCCTGTAGATGGATGGACAGGAAGAACCTGGGGACAATTAACAATTGACTGTGGTGACATAAGGAAGTCAACTAAAACACTCTTTCACAGCATGTCACAAGAGATGCACAACTATTCGAGCTCCAGGCCCATAATTTACATAACCAGCATGTAGTAGAATACACACATCATGGAGTGGAAAAGCAGAAGTGTACGTTCCATTGGACAGCAATCTTTTAACTCCAAACTTTTTCTTCCCTTCCTCTGTTCCGTACGGACAGCGTGAGAGGATGTAGTAAACCTGCAATTAGAGGAAAAGAAACATAACCTATTCCACAGATGATCTGGTGGGATAGTTCAACAGAGAACAATAGGTGACCAGGACAGTCATGGGGCTAAATGGATCACCTCCAGTGATGTGGACCAGCAGGCCATAAAGCAAGTTCCCAGTGCAGGATCCTGCTTTTAGAGCGACCTTGCTCACCCCAACAGCTCTGAAGGGAACCTGTAGGGTTCCTACAGGATCATTAGGCACATTCAGAGAACTGGATTGAGACTGGGGCTTGTTAAGGAGTCCTTAATCTGCAACTGTGTGGGATTCATCTGAGACATTTTTGATTGGAAAGCCACCACGGTGCTTGTTTCAGAGGTTCTCACAGAGGGACTCTGGTTGACTATTACAGGAATAGAAAAGAATCCAGCATATAACCATTTCAAACAACGTTGTAACTAGGGGTATTTCAGGAAAAAACAACCAGCAGCAAATTTAGAACAAATGAGAGAAAGTATTTTTTTTAGACGCAATGCACAATCAAGCTGTGGAATTTGCAGGAGGATAATGGTGAAGACATCTAATTCAATGGGGCTTTAAAAGAGGTTTGTACAATTAATTGGAGAAAAAGTCCATATACAATTCTTATCCAAGTAGACACAGCAAAGCCATGCTTATCCCAGTAAATGAACAACAAGGAATAGGTCTGCTGTTTGGGAGATACTTTCTAGTGAACCACTACTGGACACAGGATACTGAACCAGTATGATACATCTTCAGTTCTTATGGAATAAAAGGGAACAGATTTTAATTACAGGGCTTCCGCCTCCTCCCATACAGTCAGAGGAAATATCATGAGTGAAGCTCATAATCAGGACTTCACTGCTTGTTTTAACTCATACAGATACTAGGGTATAGTCTAAGCAGCCATGAATGGGTTGATACGTACAATTCGGTTTCGTGTTGATGGGGTAAAGAAACTGTTTTCGTCATGGATGAGGTAGAGCTCCTGCCTCTGCTTGCTGAAAGGTGCCGTGAAGTAGTCTGGTTCTGGGTTCATCACCTTTTCCGGGAGCCTGAATACCCCTAGCATACAGTTAAACGGGTTACCAATGGCAGGAGGAATATCATTCTCCTTGATGGGCATTTTGATGTTTAGCACTTCTGCATATGTAGACAGGACTTGCCAGGGCGCATGGATTTTCACAAAATAGGTTTTGCCATCTTCAGATTCCTAGGTAAAATAGCTCAACATTAGACTTTAAAACAGTCATCCTACTAAAGCATTATTTTCATCCTCTCCCTCTTGTTCATAGTATGATACAGCAGGTTACAGTTCTGCCTGGTCCAAACTAATTTTCCCTCCATTGTAAAGAATGAAGAAACTTACAGTAGGGTCATTACGTTCAACAATGACATCACCATGCAATAATCTGTGCATTTGTTTTTTCTATATGACAAAAGGGTTCATTGAAATACAGTCAGTCATTCGGCATAAGAAGTCCTAGGAATTAGCAGAAAGTCTTTCGGAATGAAGAGGGAAGATAACACAAAGATAGAGGCCCAAGGTGCCTCCCACCCCCACCCCACCTCAATAGGATAAATGCTTAACCTTTCATTGATTTATCAGACATTGCAAAAGCCCTTCCTGGTTTTCAAGAACACAAGTGATTACTGCTACGTTCTTCTGCATGAAAAGTGAGCTAACAGCTACCTTTTTATCTTCAGTTTCCAGCTCGAGCCCAGAAAGTTCCAGGTTTTTTTCAAAATCTTTTCTTCTTTCCTGAAGGGAAAGAATAATGACAGAGCTAATGATACAATTCTTGATGGACTGAGAATGTGCCTTCAGACTAACAGCTCTTAAAGAGTGCATTTTGCAGCTGTTATGATAATCTCTCTAGTGGGTCCATCCCATCCTGTATGTACTCCATTAAGTTTGTTTGTTTTTTTTTTTAAGACAGGGAACATTAGGAAGGTGGAAGCACACCTCTGCAGCTTTGAAGATTCTCATCCCATTCCCTACTCACTACCCACTGTATGACATTCCTAACCTCAGACCTGAAGCTCTGTGGAGAAAAAAAAAACATATGATTTTTATCTTGTGCACTTCTCCAATTATATATCTACATCTATCTAGACAAGGGTTCATGTTCTCGGCATTGCAGTAGTCAGGCTGATCCTTCGCTTCTTCATCAATGGAAACAAAGTATATTTAGGCACTGTAATAGCACATGCTTCTTAAGTATGTATTCCCATTGCAAAGCAAAATCTTTAGGCCCTGTTTACTAAGCCACTGTAGGTGCGCTAGCATTTTTAGCGCATGCTGTGTATCTAGCATTAGCGCATGTCAATTTTTAGCGTGGACTACAAATGCTAGCGCACCTTAGTAAACATTGCCCTTTGTTATTACTGAGCTGGAGGAGGAAACACACTTATTAACGGTCCAACCGCATTCCAGCTTGGTATATGTTCAGGTTATTCATCAGTCTTATTTCACAGAAATATAAAATAAAGCTGGTTTAATGGGTTTGCTTTTCTTTTTTTCATGTTTTTTTTATCATCATACAGCTCAAAATGGCCAGCAGGTGGCGTAGAGAAACTCCAAACAGACTGTAAGGCAGAAGGGCTGGTGCCACGTGGATCAAGGAATTCAATTCAAGTCTGAACTCCACTTCTCCCCCTAAATGTCACATCTTGCCTAGTTATTTGATAATATGGAAATCAAGACAGAGAAATGAGGTCAGCTGCCAGGTAACAGTTGTTGCATTAAAAATAAAAAAAAAAGATGGCTCTTTTCTAAATGGAGTATGATGAGCACAGAATAGTTCAAGGTGAAGCCGTCACCTAACCTATCAAGCTACAACTTGGGACTATAAATTCTGAGGGGCAGGGAGCATGGTAACAATGGTAATTATCTTAAGTGCTGTATACATGGATGATAATCATCACCAGCACGGCACAGTCTTCTAGCACTTTTACAACATCTGCAGAAGTGCAGAGCAGAGACGGCCCTCAATGTTTTCTTTAAACCTAAAAGCCCACAGACTTCAGCCAGCAGATAAGCAGATAAGAGTGTTATGATAAAGATGCTGTAAAAATTACAGAATAGCTTTCCTAGCACGCACTGATTTGTTAAAAATTACTTTAAAAATCACAGCATAGAATTATTGTAAAGGATTATATCTTAGAGGAAGAAATTCTGGAATATTCATATTTATTTATTTAGATTTTGCTCACACCTTTTTCAGTAGTAGGTCAAGGTGAGTTACATTCAGGTACATTGGATATTTCTCTGTCCCAGGAGGGCTCACAATCTAAGTTTGTACCTGAGACAATGGAGAGTTAAGTGACTTGCCCAAGATCACAAGAAACAGCAGTGGGGTTTGAACCAGCCACCTCTGGATTGTAAGACCAGTGCTCTAACCACTAGACCACTCCTGCCCTCCATATGAGGTGAGAGGTGGCCTAGTGGTGAGTGCACCAGTTTTGACAGCCAGAGGTGGCCGGTTCAAATCCTACTGCTGCTCCTTGTGATCTTGGGCAAGTCACTTTACCCTCTATTGCCTCAGGTACAAAATTAGATTGTAAGTTCTCCAGGAACAGGGAAATACCCAGTGTACCTGAATGTAATTAATTTACCTAATAATTAAACTCTCCCCTCCCTCAGATCCCAGGTAAACCCAAAAAAAAATATTCTTTATTATTTTCCTAACCCTATGTTACACTACTACTGAAAAAGTGTGAACAAAATCCAAATAAATAAATTATTTGCTCTACCACTAGGTCTGAGAACAGATTACAGTGGTTCATGTATAAAAAGGGTATGATAGTAAAGTAATTCATTCCCATAAGAATCAATCATAGTCTCATATTCAGTCAAGACATCATACTATACATTCAGTCAAGCTAAGCTAAACACTGGACACCCTGCATCTCCCATGGTCTCAGGCTGAATCTGTAGCCTGTTTTCCAAAAGCATAGATAAACAGATAGGCCTATCGGAGGACTCTAAATCTTCTATAGTTTACACTTCACTTTCAGGCTTATTTTCGAAAGAGAAAGGCGCCCATCTTTCGACACAAATCGGGAGATGTGCGTCCTTCTCCCAGGGTCGCCCAAATCGGCATAATCGAAAGCTGATTTTGGGCGTCCTCAAATGCTTTCTGTCAAGGGGATGACCAAAGTTCATGGGTGTGTGTCGGAATAATAGCGAAGGCGGGACTGGGGCATGCCTAACACATGGGCGGCCTCGACCGATAATGGAAAAAAAAGGGCGTCCCTGACGAGCACTTGGCCAACTTTACTTCGTCCATTTTTTCTTATGACCAAGCCTCAAAAAGGTGCCCGAACTGACCAGATGACCACCGGAGTGAATCGGGGATGACTTCCCCTTACTCCCCCAGTGGTCACTAACCCCCCTCCCACCCTCAAAAAAATTTTTTAAATATTTTTTGCCAGCCTCTAATGTCATACCCAGCTCCCTGACAGCAGTATGCAGGTCCCTGGAGCAGTTTTAGTGGGTGCAGTGCACTTCAGGCAGGCAGACCCAGGCCCATCCCCCCACCCATCTGTTACACTTGTGGTGGTAAATATGAGCCCTTCAAAACCTACCACAAACCCACTGTACCCACATGTAGATGTCCCCCTTCACCCCTTAGGGCTATGGTAGTGGTGTACAGTTGTGGGTTTTGGGGGGGCTCAGCACACAAGGTAAGGGAGCTATGCACCTGGGAGCAATTTCTGAAATCCATTGCAGTACCCCCTAGAGTGCCCGGGTGGTGTCTTAGCATGTCAGGGGGACCAGTGCACTACGAATGCTGGCTCCTCCCACGTCCAAACGGCTTGGATTTGGTCGTTTCTGAGATGGGCGTCCTCGGGTTCCATTATCGGTGAAAATTAGGGACAACCATCTCTGAGGTCGACCTAAATTTCACGATTTGAGCGTCCCCGACCATATTATTGGAACGAAAGATGGACGCCCATCTTGTTTCAATAATACAGGTTTCCCCGCCCCTTCACCGGGATGTCCTGCAAGGACATCCTCAGGAAAACTTGGACCCCCTTTCGATTATGCCCCTCCACATATACCATCCAAACTGACTAGCAGATCTGGGTGGTGTACAAAAACTAAAACTAAAAAACAAAGTGAAATCTGTAAGAAAGGAACTACAATGTATTTACAGGAAAGGTAGTATCACTCAAACAGTAGCAGGCACTCAATGAGGTTAAGCAACAGGTCGTGAAATGGACTGTTCCAGGTAAGGGAAGCCAGTTCCAGAAGAGTGCACGTCGATGAATAGATTCTAATCCAGCGCTTGAGGAAGTGGGTACAGCCAATCTACGTTCAGCAAAGGAAAGTAAAGAGCTTGTTGGGACATATGGTACCATCACTGTAGATAAACAGATAGAGGAGGGCCTTATAAGTAAAAACCATAATCTTGAATTCGATTCTGAAATGAACTGGAAGCCAATGATATCGTAACAGCAATTTGTACGATCAATTTGTGACCTTTAGTAGGAACATGTATTGTGGTGTTTTGTCATGTTTGTAATTGATCTGGTAATAAACAATGCTACAGTAATTGATTCTTCTTCAGGCGTGTATGCTTGCACACTCAGACTGACTCATCCCTCAACCCACCATGGTGCTTTGGACAGTGACCCTGCTTATCAACCCCTTGTGACATCCCAGCTGTTTGTGCTCGATGGAGCTCAGCCAGCTCTGGTTCCTTTCTCTAAGGAGCACAGATCTCACAAGGCAAATCATACATCCATCTTTCACTGCTTCCTCTTTCAATTAATAAGCCCGACAGCTCCAACACTACAGGAAGACAAAAATCATATGGTTTCTTCCCCAAAGAGCTTTGAATCCGATGTAACCAGGGTGGTTAGATAACCTTTTGAATGACACACAGCAGGCAGTGAGAATAGACTGGGATGAGAGTCTTCAAACCATCCTTTTAAGCAATGAAAGGATCAATCAATGCAGCACAAAATTCCATGGCTCAATCTGCAGTGATCTGGTATATGGCTAGTGGTAGTTGACTCTGAGATTTTGTCTGCATTTGTTTACCACTTTAACACCAGCAATAGAAAACTAGCTGTCTAAATGAACAAGCCCCAGTTTGGAAGCATTTACAGTTTCTGATGGATGAAGGCCTCTACATATTTCCAACTCTAGATGTAGAGAGGTGTGGTAGCCATGTTAGTCCACTCTTAAAGGTTATCAATAGAAATCAAACAAAATAAAACATGGAAAAGAAAATAAGATGATACCTTTTTTATTGGATATAACTTAATACATTTCTTGATTAGCTTTCGAAGGTTGCCCTTCTTCGTCAGATCGGAAATAAGCAAATGTGTTAGCAGATAGTATATATAAGAGAAACATCAAAGCATTACTTTGACAGTCTGACAGAGTGGGAGGGTGGGGGTATGCATGGGGACATCAAAGCATTTCATTGATATTCTAACAGGATGGGTGTTGGTAGGTGAGAGGGTAATAAACAGAGAAATAAACAGAGAAATACAGCTTTATGATTTATAATGGGTTAGAAAACCCAGATCCTTATTAAGTCCTGTTTGTTGGGTGTCAAAATATTCAATCATTCTTATTTCAAAGGTCTTATGTTCCTGTATTGTTTTAAAATTACCTTTCAGTATTCTTACTGTGAAATCACTGGTGCAGTGTTCTGGTCTTGTAAAGTGTTGGCCCACAGGGGTGGGGGCTTGACTTGCACCAGCTATTTTCATGTGATGTCTGTGCAGATTGAATCTTGTCTTAAGCATCTGGCCTGTTTCTCCAATATAGCATCCTTCGTTACATTTTTTACACTGAATGATATACACCACATTGGAAGATGAGCATGTAAAATAGTCCTTTATGTTGAATATTTTTCCTTTGTGAATGACTTTTCCATGTTTTATTTTGTTTGATTTCTATTGACAACTCTAGATGGGAAGTCCACAAGCTGTTCACAGAGCACTTACCATTTTCCGATCCATTTCTTTGCCTGGATCATCAACGTAGGAAAGCACAAAATCTATTCGTCGGACGCCATCTCTGAAGAAAATAGAATCCTTGCTCTGGTGGTGTTTGTCGATCTGCAGATAAAACAAGGATTAAATGACTGAAACCCAAGATGGCCGTTCATTGTGACAAAGGTCCTGGCCTGTGGTCTAGAAAGTCGAACATTTTTTTATTCACTTAGGCCACTTGCACACATCCCTCTAGTCTCTCTTCTGCCCACACAATGATGTATTCAAATGGTTTACTAGGAAGGCAATGAGGAAGGCAACAGGTAGGGAACTGTGTTGCAAGTATACAGAAAGTAAGAAGTATAAAATGGAGAACTGTAGAATCTGCAAATGTAGGTTGAAATGCTATTGCCAATACTCACCTGGTGACCTTGAGGAAGTCCCTCAAGCTTTCTTTGGCAAAGTGTAGATGTTAGGTTTTTGGTAACCATCAGATCTCACTTACAACACAATACATGTAATGCATGTTCAGCAAATACCAGATACCATCTGAAATTCACTTGATTAATCTACTGGTATGTTCCACAACCTGTCCATCCAAGGAGAAGCACAGAATATATTTACAATGCTGCTACCAGCTCACAAATTAGGACTTGCTACAGTGGAATGGATTAGAGAGAATTTTCAAGTTAGATTAAAAGCTGAAATTATACAGACAGCATTTAGCTGCAAGCGACAAGCTGTCTGGTTCTATATATAAACCCAGCAAGGAAGCGGATGCCACAGAGCACAAAAAGTATCTATATGAAGGCAATTTCTTAATGGCCAATCTGGACAAGTAAACAGAGTATTTGAAAAATCCATGAGCAATATTCCATGTTTCTCTCCTGGAAATGGTTTTGAAAACTGTCTTCCCCATGTACCTATTATATTAGGTCACATTGAGTGGCATAATCAAATGGCATCGGCCAAATCGATGGCCGGCCATCTTCGGGGCTGGCTCCACAAAGGGGTGGAGCAAACTGTATTTTTGAAATACGGTTGGGGCTGGCTAAATCGATCGTCGGGTTTAGAGCAGGATCGCCGGGTTTACATGAGATGGCAGGCTTCGTTTTCCAGCCATAATGGAAACCGGACCTGGCCATCTCAAACCCGGTGAAATGCAAGCCATTTGGTCGTGGGAGGAGCCAGCATTTCTAGTGCACTGGTTCCTCTGACATGCCAGGACACCAACCGGGCACCCTAGGGGGCACTTCTAAATATTTTTCAAAAACCAAAAATAGGTGCCAGGAGTATAGCTCCCTTACCTTGTGTGCTGAGCCCCCCCCAATTCCCCCCCCAAAACCCACTCGCCACAACTCTACACCATTACATAGCCCTAAGGGGTGAAGGGGGGCACCTAGATGTGGGTACAGTGGGTTTTGGAGGGCTCAATATTTATCACCACAACTGTAACAGGTAGGGGGGGGATGGGCCTGTGTCCACCTGCCTGAAGTGCACTGCACCCACTAATTACTGCTCCAGGGACCTGCATACTGCTGTCAAGGAGCTGGGTATGACATTTCAGGCTGGCATACAGGCTGGCAAAAAAGTTTTTGGTTTTTTTTGGGTGGGAGGGGGTTGGTGACCACTGGGGGAGTAAGGGGAGGTGATCCCCGCTTCCCTCCGGTGGTCATCTGGTCAATTGAGGCACTTTTGTGAGACTTGGTCCTAAAAATAAATGGACCAAGTCCAGCCGGTGAAATGCTCGTTCGAACCGGCCACTTTTTTTCCATTATAAGGCGAAGCCGGCCATCTCGTACCCACGCCCCAGGCCCGCCCCGTCCCGCCTTCACTACCCTACCAACACGCCCCCTTGAAGGTTGGCCAGCACCGCGACAAAAAAGCAGTTGGGCCAGCCAAAATCGGCTTTCGATAATACCAATTTGGCCGGGATCAGGAGATCGCTGGCAATCTCCCAATTTCTGTCGGAAGATCGCTGGCAATCACTTTTGAAAATGAGCTGGATTCTTACTGAAGTACTGGAAAAGGATCTGGAACAATGCTATACACCTCTGTCCACAAATTCATCTCTTCATGCTTGTGCAATCTCCAAATAATACTGACAACTCCTTCATATGAGACACATCCACACGCAGAAGGCCTGCACACAAAATTCAAAAGCGAAAGACTAGACAACATTACACACAACAAATGAGGTGTAAGGGATGCAAAAAAGATCAATCTACAAGGTCTGGATTACATATTGTGTTTAATTATAGAAAGGCTTCTGATTCTAGGGATTTATAAAATGTAAATTTTGGACTTTAGGAGGGCTCAACTTTTGTGCATATTGGTGTTTTTGAATCACAAAATTAAACTTAAGAACATTTTTAGATGGATTCCATTTTTATATGACCTTTTTAACATTGATATACTCTCTTACTTTTAATTTTATACATTTGCAAATAAAGATTACAAGCAGAGAACACTTATAATAGAAAACGGAAATGCTACAATAACAATATAGAAAACCACCAGAAAATGCCACAATGAAAATTACAGGGTCCTTTTATTAAAGTTTAGCGCATGTTAACAGACATTAGCCCATGCTAAGTGCCATGTGGCCCATAAGTAGAAAGTAGAATGTGAAACATTTAGCACACAATAATTCCATTAGTGCACCCTAAGATTCAGTAAAAGAGCCCCTAAACAACTAAATATCTCTTCCTAGCCCTGAATAAATTCACAAAGGAGACCATACCACAAATCACAAGCTACATGAAGCAGAAGACAAGGATTAATGAGGGTACTTCTTCCCTCTGATACGCCAGCTGGTCCAGCTGCATTCCCCTGTTATACTCCCTCAATCCCCATCATCACCCCTGATAGTCACACTCCCCACACTCTCTCTCTCACTTCTCTCATCCTCTAACCCTGTGCTCACCTAGTCTCATCCCCCTCTGGTCCCAAGTAGATACCCTCATTCTCTCAAACCCCCTTATCCATTTCCTGTAGGTATTTTTCTCTCTCAATACCCCAACCCCAACACCCTCCTCAGAATCTCCCCCCCCCCCACCTCAATGACTTCAGCACTATCCCCCAGTATCTCTCTACATTGAGTTCTGTGCTCTCCCTGAGCATCTATCCCTTCAGTGACTCAGGTACTGAGTACTAATTACTCCAGTTCAGCACCACAGTGGTGGCAACTGCTGTCTGTTTGATGGAGAAATACAGTGCAGTCATCTCTCCACACAGGAGAAGCCAGTCTCACTCTGATGATGTAATCTGGCTATGAGAGCAGCAGCAACATGTCATCAGAGTGCAGGTGATTTTCAGGGTTTATAACTAGCTTTATTTGGTTAGTTAGTTAGTTAGTTATTGGGATTTATTGACCACCTTTATGAAGCGATTCACCCAAGATGGTGTACAGCAGGTAGTTATAACCAGAAAGCCTGATTTCCTCACTCAGGGTGTTTTGTCAGGATTTCTGGTTATAACCCAGAAAATGTGTATATTCTAAAAGAACTGGAGTCCACCTGAATCTCCAGATTCATACATGTCCCCGATGGTGACTAGCAAAGGAAAACAAATTGCATCAGCTGGGCCTGGTCAGTCTGCTGAGTCATTCCCTGAAGTGAAAGGTGTCTCCACGGAGGCTGTAATTTACATCTTTGCAGTTGTACAATGACTGAAAACTAAAGCTACAGAAAACAGACAAATGAACCAGGTATTCCTATCTAGCAAATCCATCTGATTAGTCTAAGATATCACTTTAGCCATCTCAAGAAATGTCATGCATCGCGGTATTACTTAGATATGAAGGACCTGCCGGTTTTAGTGTTTGGTGACCTCAGGCTTTTGTCATCTCTCTAAAATCCACGCGTGGTCATTCAGGAAGCTGTAAAGCAGAACTAGACCTATTAGACCAACACCCAGTAAGCACAGTTTCATGCTGCACACTGAAAAACCACTTTCATATTTGACTAGGCAGAGATTTTATTTATTATTATTATATTTGTACCCCGCACTTTCCCACTCAAAACAGGTTCAATGCGGCTTACATAATAATATGGATTGCAGAGTATAGATAGAGAAAATATAAGTTAATTATAGTTAATTATAGCAGACTAATAAAAGAGATAGGTAGATAGAGATGGGCAAGGGTGAAGGGAGGAGAGATATGAGCAAGGGATAGGTGATCATTGGAGGGGGGTAGAGAGGCGGGAGGGGGGATGGGACACAGGATAAGCATAGGGTTATGTTGAATGGATTGATGATGTCTTTCGAGTGTTTCTATCAAAGTCATTAGGTGAGGCTGGTTGTTAATTGCTTCTCTTGAACTTGCTATATGATGGTCCATAAAATTGTATAATCCTGTTTTTCAACATCATTTTCAGTTGGTTTTATATTTTTCCTCTAGCGGTTTGAAAAATAAAGTGAACATCATGGACTGCGAAAGTCAAAATTTAAAAATAAAAATAACCTCCCATTTTTTCTCCCAAAAGAGTGATGTTAACTCCATGTCACTCCTGGCTTATAATTCATGTCCCAGAGCCCCCGGAGTCGTGCCTAACAAACTTCTGCCAGAAGCAGCAATTCAGTTCTTGAGCCAACACTCCCCTGCCATGGTCCCCCATTTCACCAGGAAGAGGTTTAGCCCATGGCTGGGTTTTGAACTGTGGTACCCGAAGCCCCTGCTTCCATCATTTCAAATCAGTGCTGTGGAGATGGGGCAGTCAGAAATCCAGGTGGCCTGGGACAGAGAAACTTGGCAGCTCTGGGGCAATGTGGGTCAGTCTTCAGCTTATGCTGTCACGTGTAGAGTGGTGACCATGATTGTACCATCCATTTAGATTGGAGCTGCTGTTTGGCAGTTATAAATTCAGATGGATAACTGTTTAAGGTCAGATTCAATAAACGGCTCTGTAATTTAGGCACCGGGAAAAGACCATGCCAAGCACTATTCTATGAATGGCACTTTATGGAATAGCACTTAGCACGGATTTCCACATCCAACTTTGGACGCAAGGTCTTATGCCTGCTGAAACCTGGTGTAAATCCTGGTGCACAAGTTGGGTAGAAAACCCCGGTGTTCTAACACTGCGCTGAAATTTGACCCTCCCATGGCCATGCCTTCCGGGTTGTGCACGAGACACTTTGGGAATGCAGTGTTATAGAATAGCATGTAGACAGATCTGTGCACAGACCCAAATTATTGCTAATTAACATCAAGAATTGATTGTTAACGGCCATATATTGAATCTGAAGATTAGTGGTCAAATATCACCGCTGAAAAGGATCATTTTTCAGTCTACCTTTATCATGCTCCTAACCTAGTGCAGAATGGATAGCACTCAGCCATTTCAATGGCCTGATACTATCTGTTTAATTTTTTTTTTATATATATGGGCCAGCAAACACATAATTTGCTTTGCATATTGGCCCAAAGAAATTTATCTTTGCAACACGTGAAACCAACTCCTAGGTGGACACATAATCAGTCATTTGAAAAACTACAAGTGGTCAGTCTTATGTACTCTTCATCAACATGGAATCCAGAAGGCCATGCAGTCTGTCATGTATCTCGCAGCCAGCGGGCAGGGATGGTGCTATATTAAGCATGAGATACAGACAGGCCTGCAGACTGCATGAGAAGCTGTAAGTATGCAGGAACAGCACTGAATCAGATTGACAGAGTTTGGTAAGCAGGCAGCCTCTCACACAGCTGGGCTGGTGACAGCAGCGTTTCCGTAGAGGAAAAGGCTGTGAAGCAGACACCCACACACAGCAAAAGGGAGGGGAAGGACAGAGAGGCAAAGCTAGAAAGCACAGCAGCAGCAGCAGCAAAGACCTTGCAATGTCAACCTCTGTACTGTGTATGCTGGCAGTCACACAGCTAATGAGCTGAATCACGCTGGCCTCCACGCAACAGTATTCCTTACTGCATATCAGGAGATCTTGTGTATCATCTTCTTAGTTCTTGTAACTCCGGACAGGCCCAGACGTCCTTGGTATGCAGACCTTGTCCATCTTCAAATCGCTCCTCGGTTGACTCTTCCTCCACAGACGGGCTTATTGCACCAAAGTCTAGTACTTAAGGAGGATCCCTCTTGCTTTGGTCTTATGGCTTGGCTCTTCCTCCAGAGACCGGCTTATTGCACTAAGGTCCGGTACTTATGGAGGAACCCTCCCGCTTAGGTGTTACGGCCTGGCTCTTGAAAGGGTGCAACTGAGGAAGAAGGGTTACACAGATGAAGTTATTACTACCTTGCTGCAAGCCCGAAAGTGGTCCACTTTTTCTTCTTATGCTAGAGTGTGGAGAATTTTTGAGAGGTCTGCACAGAATGAAGTTTCTCCATTTCGTACTTCCTTGTCTCAAATTTTATCCTTCCGTTACAAGGGATTCAAAAAAGACTTGGCTCTCAAGGTTCTGAAGGATCAGGTAGCAGCATTGGTGTGTTATAGAGGCAAGGTACAGAATGCTTCATTGGCTGCTCACCCTGAAATAGTGTTTCCTCAAGGGAGTCATTCATCTGCATCCTCCCTCTCTGCAATATTTGTCCTCAGTGATGTCTTCAA
This sequence comes from Microcaecilia unicolor, assembly GCF_901765095.1. NCBI lineage: Eukaryota > Metazoa > Chordata > Amphibia > Gymnophiona > Siphonopidae > Microcaecilia > Microcaecilia unicolor. Next base: position 146,900,219 of record NC_044034.1, read on the forward strand.
GTGGTTCTTAAGGTTCTTCAGTTGGCCCCTTTTGAGCCCCTTCGTTTGGCAACTATCAAAGATCTTGCTTTAAAGGCAGTATTTCTAGTTGCCAATTTGTTGGCATGGAGAGTTTCAGAGCTTCAAGCTCTCTCTTGCAGGGCTACTTTTCTCCACTTTTCTGATTCGGGAGTTTCCATATGGACAGTTCCATACTCTTTGCCGAACATTGTATCTCCTTTTCATGTCAATCAGACTGTGTGTCTTCTCATTTTTTTTCCAGGGAGGTCTATTCTGCAGAATACACTTCCCTGCGATTGCTAGATGTGAAGCGCGTCCTTATATGCTATCTTACCGCTACCAGCAATTTCAGGCGGTCTAATCATCTTTTCTGTCCTCTTTGCAGGATCCCAGAAGAATTTGCCGGCCTCCAAAGCAAGAATGGCTCGACGGCTTAAGGAAGCTATTTCTTCGGCTTACATTCTAAGCAGTAGATCTGCTGTAATGCACGTCAAGGCTCATTCTACCTGGTCTTTGGCGACTTCTTTGGCAGAGTCTAGGGCAATTTTGTTGGCAGAGATCTCATTCCTTTGTTAAGCATTACATTTAGCTTTCTTGCTTCGGGGCCACGGTTCTCACTGCAGGGATATTACAGTCCCTCCCCTCTTAATTTTTTTTAAATCAAATTTTCAAATTTCCAACCAAGCAACAGCACTGTACAACACTTGTACAGAAAAGCGATAAACAATAACATAATACACATTATCATCATAATTTCCATTACATCAATCAAATATCACTGAAGTCCACAATTAGTGAATCCAAGATTCCAGTAGGAATTAAATAAAGCAAAAAACATTCAAACATAGGCAACTACACAACACATGCAGGGAATACAATCAATCACTTAAGAAGAGCTAACAACAGAAATATAAACTTGGTTTCCTGCTGGTCGTTTCGCTGCCAGGAAGGCAGAAAAATAAAGTGGTTCAAATAAAAACATATTTATTTATTTATTAGATATCCAACAACATATTTACATGGGTACCTCAGAAAAAAGGTAGACCCAATCTGAAGTACCCCAGTCTTCAGCAATAGAAACTGCTTGCATCGCTTCTCAGTGGCCCTAGAAACATCCGGGAATATTTGATCTTTAAACCCTAAAAAAAAAAAGCTAATCTCAGTCCTTAAAAGTACATTCTCATTATCTGGCCCTAATGCCACTGAAGTAATTAAAGTTGCTGCTACTGCTGATTCTGTATCAGAGGATTCCAGAAATGCAGAGACATCAAGAAACTCCATTCTGGCCTAAACACTGCTGCCCTTCTGTGGATTTTGTGGGTACGTAATAAATCTGAGAGAAAGGTGGTATATTCTCGTCAGCAATTCCCTTTGTCTCCTTTAAATAACATTTAAGCATTTCTCTAGGGATAACAGCAAAGACTTGAGGAAAATTCAAGAAACGCAGATTATTACTCCGTGCATAATTTTCCAACACTTCAGATTTACTTCTTAAGGATGAAACATCCTTAATAATAGATGTTTGCACTCTCTGAGTCTCTATCAAGTCCTTCTCCATCTTTTCAACATGAGCTAGCAGGGAATTTATATCTATTCTTAACTAACTTTTCTTCCACTGCCAGAACCCTTTGTTCCAACTGCTGGACCTGGAGTCATAATAGCTTCCCCTAAATCTGCTATTAAGCACCAAAGGTTATCCAGGGTTACTTCAGCCGGTTTGCAAGACAAGAACACAGGAAGCTGTGCTGTAGTTACCTGAGAGCCGTTGACATTTACCTAACTTTCCCGGGAGGATATCAACTCCCCTATGTTGGATGTCAAAACTGCTGCAGTCTCCATCGAGTCCCCCAGAGAAACCAAAGTAAAAATCCCACCAGTTAGCTGTTCAAGACCCTCACTTGGATGAACAGCAGCAGCACTTTCTGGTTGCATTGCTGGAAATCCCAACTACGGTGAGCTAGTGCTAGGTGGTTGCAAGGGAGGAGCTCTTCAGTTAGGGCTCAAGGTAAGCTCTAGTCCAGGGGAAGCTCTCAGGTCTCCTCTCATATCGGGGATTTCCAGCGTGCTGCTCTCTGACCCCATTGCAATTCCCTCCTCCTTGCAAATACATCCATAGGGCCAGTGGTTGGGGTTTCGGACAGCTGGGAGACTTTAACAGGAGCCCTACCCCAATGCCTTGGCGTACTGAAGAAGCAAACACCCAAACAGCAAGGAGCAACTAGCAACATGTCAGGCACGTGCAGCCATTTTGGATCCCGACCCTGTGTCTCTCCCCTGCTTGCTTTTGTGCATCCCATTTGTCTGGACTGATCCTTGGGAAGTAATGGAAGGAAAAATTAATTACCTGATAATTTTCTTTCCTTTAGTCCCAAAGGGTCAGTCCAGAGCCCACCCTGTTTTTCTATTTTCTAGGTTCTATATAATTTTGGGTATTTATATTGTTCTGGTTCCATTATTTTTAAGACACGAGTTTTGCCTTTTATTTCATAGTTCTTTTTCTATCTAGAGGCTGGAGTTTTTTCTCTGGAAGTCATTCTCTTTCACAGCTTGGTTGCTAAGTGCAAGAGCTTATGAGTTCTCTATCTCCACCTGCTGCGGATTATGTACTAAGAGATAGAACTTCCTTCCTAACCAATTATGTCATACAACTGAGTATTTCAATTTTTTTTTTGTTACATTTGTACCCCGCGCTTTCCCACTCATGGCAGGCTCAATGCGGCAAATAGCTAAAAACTTACTTATTAAGATCATCTCTCATTGACGAAGCAACTAATTCACTGTTCAATCTTTAAGAAGTACTAATCCTGTTGATTTTTGCATTCTATTATTGTTATTACATTGTATTCACGTACGTTTTTGTCTTTATGACTAATGTAACTTGGATTTGATAACAAATTATCTACTTTTAATGTGAGCCACATTGAACCCGAACTTGTATGGGATAATTGTGGGATACAAATGTCATAAATAATAATAAACTTCAACCCCTTCCGTTCCTGATATGCAAGGTCCATAGTTTCTACACACCATGGAATCTGGCAGAACAGAGTGACCTTATACTGTGTGCTGGCTTGGAGCCCAAGGGAACAATGCATCTGCTCCTGTCATGACTATAAGAACCGATCCAAAGCCATAGCACTTTGAATTGGCCATGTTATAATTATTTATCTTCTAAGATTATTGCTGGATTTTTATTATTAGTTGCAAGTAATTAAGAAAAAGCAAGGTACACTTTAACTGTGCAGCAATATATTTTGAACTTAATGGAACAGTATGGCCTGGCATAACCCAGTCTGCTGAGCTGCACAAGGAACCCGAGCAGGTGAACACAGGTGCTTAATATTTAAACAGGACAGGCATTATGCTGATGTGTTCCTCCTCCTTGGAACAGCTAGACATGCTGTCAAAAACACCCGAAGCATATGCTCAGTTAGCTGAAGAATCACTTTTCCTAGAAAGCTGGCTGCTCAGTTAGTTCTACTGCAATCTTGCAAGAGGCTAAGTGAATTCCAGGGCCATATGGAACTAAATCAATCCTTTTCTAAACTCAATTACAGGGGCGTAGCCATGGGCGAGCCTGGACGGGCCCAGGCCCAGCCACTTTCCCTCCAGGCCCGCCCACCCAACACAGACCTGCCAAGTCTCCCGCAAAACACGCGGCGCCAGCTCCCATTTCCAGCCACTGCTGCTTCTCCTGTTGAGCAGCAGCGGCCGCTACAAAAACAAAAAGAGCTAATTAAACCACCAAAAATGTTTTTAAAAAGCAAGCGTGGCACCGCAGGCAGCCACCAGGCATTGGCTGTCGGCTCTGCAGCCGCTCCTCTCGCCTCTCACGTCGCTGTGCTCCTCCGGGGTCCTGCTCCAGGGGCAGTGACGTGAGAGGCGAGAGGAGCGGCTGCAGAGCCGACAGCCAATGCCTGATGGCTGCCTGCGGTGCCGCGCTTGTTTTTTAAAAACATTTTTGGTGGTTTAATTAGCTCTTTTTGTTTCTGTAGCGGCCGCTGCTGATCAACAGGAGAAGCAGCAGTGGCCGGAAATGGGAGCTGGTGCCGCGTGTTTCGCGGGAGACTTGGCAGGTATGTGTTGGGTGGGCAGGCCTGGATGGAAAGAAGGGGATAGAGAGAGACACTGGATGGAAGAATCGGGAGAGGGGGTAGACAGATGGAAGGATGGAGAGAGAAAGAGGGAAAACGGATGGAAAGATGGGGAGAGAAAGACACGATGGAAGATTGGGGAGAGAAAGGGGGAGATGGATGAATGGATGCAGAGAGAAAGGGGAGAGACTGGAAGGATGTGGAAAGAGAAGGGACACTGAACAGAAAAGGGTAGAGAGATAGAGAGACACTGGATAGAAGGAGGGGGAGAGAGACATTAGATGGAAGGATCAGGAGAGAGGGTAGATGGGTGGAAGGATGGGGAGAGAAAGAGGGAAGACGCTGGATGGAAGGATGCAGAAAGAAACAGGGGAGACATTGGAAGGATGGGGAGAGAAAGGGGAGACACTGGAAGGATGAGGAGAGACAGAGGAGAGCTGCTGGATGGAAAAGGGGAGTAGAAAAAGACTGGAGAATAAGAGGAAGCGACATGGGGAGAACAAGGTGAGAAAAAGATGAAAAGCCATAGGTAGATGAAGGAAAAAGAAGGAAATTAAAGAATGGATAGTAAGAATGAATTAAATCTGGACAGAGAGAGAAGCTGAAAAATATTGAAGAAAGCAAAGAAAAAGGAGAGAAAAATGACAAATGGCGCAGAAGAGTTAAGCAAAAACGAAGGAAAGCAGAATCTAGAGACTGGGAGCAACACAATGAGAAAAGGTAAATGGCCATACAACAAAGGTAAAGAAAAAATAATTTTATTTTTAATTTAGGATCAAGTTTCAGAGACCAATACTTCCGTAGGTCAGGAGAGGATACCACAACAGCATTATACTGACCTGAGGCAGGAGGGTTTGGCCTCTGAAAGCTCATTGAAAAGGGTGTTAGGCTATTAAATAAATTATTTTCTGAAACCTGATGCACTGAAAAGCAGCACTTTATCCCTGGGTGACAAATGCATCTGATTAGAGTGACTAAATTTTGCTGGGGGGGGGGGGGGGGGGGGTAGAGAGAAAATTTTGTGCCCACCCACTTTGGGTTCAGGCCCACCCAAAATTGGCAGTCTGGCTACGCCACTGCTCAATTAACACCAACATGTTTTAAGGCACAGAGTGTCCCCACTGAATTATGCAATATTCATACTTTCATGGAGCAAATTATGTTTGCTGTTGGCCTGTGCCCAGTGAATGTCAGCAGGAACTGGCCCAGGTCACAAATAAAATAACTGCATCACATATTACTTGGAAGGGCTCAAGGTGCTAATTTTACCACTAAACAACATCAGGGAGAAACATTTCAGCCTCAGGTGATCTTGGGAAATGGCTGGCCTTCGGCCATGCAGGCAGTGCACAGAGACTGAGAACAGGTTCACACTCTCTTCCTGTCCCATCAGACTATCATTAATGCAAAGACATGCCACTCTTTAAAGCTAGCTGCATCTGTTCCTATTCTACATCAACATCCCATTTCACTGGTAATCCAGAGTCTCAGAGCTGGAATTTTCCTGCACTTTAGCGCTGAACATTGAAGGATGCTGTTCACCTTCAAACTGAAAGCCGCAAATACAGATAGAAACTCGTACACTCTTCCATTTGTCTTTTGTTCAGGAACTCTATGTCCTTCATTAGTTTGAACAATGGGTATGACAAATGGAAGAACCTTATCTGTAATCACATTAAAATATGAGTTCCTTGGTTTTAAGCAGCACTTCATCACCACATTTCACAGTTTGCATCAGGTATTGGCTTGATCACACATGGATACACCACCAGTTTTGATCTCTGGACAACAAATTTTTGTCCACAAGCTCCAATTTTACTGGTTCAATTTAGCAACAGTTGGATCACTGTCAACTATCAACTGCGACCAATTTTCAACCGTTCTCAACAAAAACTAAAATTCTTTCCATCCTGTGTCAATGATGGTATCTCTTTTGTCTAAACAACTGCCACAGTGATCAAGGAGCAGAATCAGTCCTCCCAGTTCTCTTCTTAATAGCACCATCTTTCATTCAACCCTATTGAATGCACTTCATCCTGGAGCATTGGTTGCAATAAACAAAGTGTCTAGATCATGCTGAATAAAGTGATGAATGCCAAACTTTATGACTTTTTGGTAGTGTGAATTTTCATCTCAATCTCCATCTGCACGTAATACGAAAACTGGGTTTACCATATGATCAATATCTCTCTTAGTTATAGCTTTGAACTCCTCAGATTCAATAATCTTTCAAAGTCAATCAATAATCTTTCAAAGTCAAGACCAAGACTCAGTGATGTTAGCAAGCGTTTTCCTGATCTGATTGCAATATATGTTGGACTTGAGTAGCCAATGGCTTCCTTGTTCCTAAGACCATCAGGCATGATGTGAATTCCCACATACACTGATGAGATCAGTTAGTGTCAGCTAGCCACTACCCAGTCATGTTCAGAAAGGCTGACTCAATAATCAACATGCATCCGCAGGGCACACACCTGTCAGGCCAATTGGAACGCCACAGTTATGTCTTGGCTGATGAAACACACTTCATTCAGTCCCATTTGTCCGATTGTGGCTATGCAAAATACTCTATCTATATGGGCTGCATGTATATCATTTTGTGAACTAATTAACTTATCTGTGACTTCTGAACCATGGTGTCTATCTTCTAATGACAAATTGTGCTTCGATAGATCTGAAATCCATCTGCCTGAAACTGTTCAATCAAGTTTTGATGCTTTGGTAAATGTTGCTCTCTTGTTTTATTGTGGGAAGCTGAAACATGCATAGCGTCTCCAATAGCTTTCTGCAGCAATAGCTGAACCTCTTCAATTCGTGGTCTTCCAGACTGTTTTGGATGTTCAGTGCTTTGCATAGTTCCAGATTCTCTTCCAAAAGAGCACCATTGAGCTTTCTCTTCTTGTTGTCTCTGGTCTTCTAAGATTATTTACTGGTCATCCCTCTTCCTCTTTAATTTAGCTTCCAGTTCTGCTTTTCTTTTCTTGGCTTCTTTCAGAGCTTTCTCCTTTTTGTCTGTATGTAGTCAATGTATCTGTTAATACAACCCAGTTGGTGTCAGGATATACAAGGACATTCTGTGCTGGCTAAGCTTTACAATGGACTCATCGGTGTAGTTTACCTACTCAGTTTGGGGGATGGAGTGAGGGGATTAAAGGGTAAGGAAGTCATAACAGCAGTAGTGAGTTGAATCAACTCAGTATTAAGAACTGCAGCATAACAATACCTATACCAAACTTTACCTATAATGAGCTGATGAATTTATGCTAAACTTAAGAGCTATGTTGAGTATGGCGTAGGTAAACAATCTTTACTGCCTTCAGTGTAGCTCCTAATCCTTCTGTAAAGAACTGCCCAGGATTTCTAGGATCCCCGCTGAATAGACTTGTTTCTAAACCTAGAGCAGTTAGTATGAAAGAAGAAACCTTAAGCAAACATAGCAACGCCACATTGACATGTATCACAGGAGCCCCACTACACATGAAATGGCTTTCCCAAGTCATGTTCCCTTTTAAATATTTAAAGCCCCTGTGAATGTGTAACTACTAAGTGGAGTAAAGATATTTTGAGATATGAAGGAACCATAACCTTCCCTGTTCTCAAGTTAATCACAAGCCCCGTTTAGCAACAGTGAACTATTTTGGTGACATGTAACCCAAAAACCTTTTAAACCAGGGAACAGTTTTAGCCCATCTGCTGAAGATGAGGCAGCCATGTTTGCTGAGGGAATACTGAAACTAGGCTGGAGAAGCTGCAGTAACTTTGCGGAGATATATACCTTTGCAGTCACTGAAAATCTGAAGAACATGCCTACTGCACTTAAACAAGCAATCTAGTATAATATCTTATAATACAAGATAGCACAAGACACCACACAGGGCAGTAGAGAGTTAATGCAGCCTCTCAGATCTTTAGTAGGGTCACACTCAACACAACTTTACCCTGAGGCGATGCTGCAAGAATAGACTGTATTTCTGCTGTGAAACAAACAAGAAAGAATTTAAAAACTCAGTGTCCATCGAAGGGATAACAACACACACAACTGCATACCAAAACGAAACCCAAAAAGAGGGCTGCTGAAACGCCAGATGTACTTACAGCTAGCACTGCTCAGGCAAATGCTTTGTACATACAACACACAGAAACAGGCTAAACCAGTTCAAACCTCCACGTCTCTAGGTCCTAATGAACAGGACAGGGAACAAACAAGGAAATGTCCTGCTCGCTAACTGTGGGTGCATAGGAGCCAGCTGTGGGTGCTTCAGTACCCCCAATATTGGACAAACTCTTATACTGTGTCCAGGGCGGGGAAATTTCCATTGGCTTTGGCACCTCTAATCATTTTGAAAAGCTTGCCCCCATGGGCATATGCAGAGGTATTTTCTAGAAAAATGAGACGGCTTCTTTTACTAAGCGGCAGTAAGCCCAATGCAGGCTTACTGCTCGCTATCCAGAAAGTAACGCAGGGCTACAGCAGCAGCCCAGCAGTACTGCCCACCCCTAACGCACCATCATTTTCGGCGCTACAAAAATGTATTTATTTTTGTAGTGCCAGAGTGTACCCAGCAGTAATCAGGCAGTGCCGCACACTGCCCGGTTACCACCGGGTTAACACAAAAGCTCTTACTGTTACCGCAATGGGTGGCGTTAAGTGCTCCCCCTCCCCCGAAATTGCCGCATGGAAATTTCCTGCAGGAAGGCAAGACTTCCCTTTTATCAACTGCGGTAAAATGGGGCCTAGACACACATGTAAAACACGCGCCAATGCCAATGCCAGCCCCCTTTTGCCACAGCTTGGTAAAAGGGGCCTTGAGACTCTTGTAATCTGAGTACGCATGAAAAGAAATCAGAGTTCAAGCAATTACTATATTTTCAGAAGCCCGGGTTGGGAACAGACGTCAGCTTTGCTTTATTTATATCCAATGCCCCTTATCTTTGAAAATACCTCCCCCACCTCCAACACCCACTACCACCACTCCCAAAGATAAATAAATGCATGGTTCTCTCTAACACAAAGACCTACCAAAAAACCATGACATGCATGGAGCCAATCAAAAAGCAGTTAATTCAGTTTCCTGAAGTGCTCTTAAAATAGACAGAAAAGTTAATTATCAACAAATTTGTGAGATATTTTTAATGACTTAAACTTCCATAATAAAAAAGAAAGTTCAATTACATATAATCACTATAATTGATTATGCTAGGTTTTATTTGTTTTTTTTTTATGTTAATTAGATATTTTGAGGATAATTTTTCCCAATCATTTTTGCATATCTAGGGCCCTGTTTACTAAGCAGTGCTAAGGGCGTGCTTGCATTTTTAGCGTGCACTAATTAGCATGCGCTAAACGCTAAAATCGGCCATACATAGGCGACTGTAGCGTTTAGTGTGCGCCAAAAATGCTAGCATACCTTAGTAAACAGGGCCCCTAGGGCCTATTTACTAAGCCACGCTATAGGCACACTAGCATTTTTAGCACATGCCAAATGCTAGAGACACCCATAAGAATATATGGGTATCTCTAGCGTTTAGAGTATGCTAAACACACTAGTGCACCGTAGTAAACAGAGCCCTTGGTGTTTTATCCACAGAATAAAATATGCTTGTACAAATGAATCCATCTGATATGCAGGTAAACGTATGCAAACATTGTAAATTTGCCCACACTGAGTAGAGATGATCCAGGAGGGTAGGGCTGGAAAGGAGTTAAGGATGTGCGCAGGGTGAAAAAATCAGTTTGTTCATCTTCTCCCCCCCCCCCCCCCCCCCCCCCCCCATTTTCAGAGTTTTTAATTCATTCATACGCTTGTGTTAATCAGAAAAATATAATGCACACAAATCAACTTTTTCTTTCTGCTAATTCATAGGTAAACACATGTTAAATTGATTCTGCATGCACTAAATTAACATGTGTAAATTAACTGAATGCATGTTACCAACTGTCCATTCCTAGTTCTTATTTAAATGTGGGCATGGAAAAGAGTAGGTATAATTATATGTGCATAAATCTCCTGCAGTAATTTTCAAAGACAAAGTAGATTGCACACTTTAGTTTTGAAAATTCATATCTACATGGGAAAAAGCATGTGGGCAGGACCTGCCTAACGCTTATGTTTACTAAGCAGCGCTATGGGCGCATTAGCATTTTTAACGAGCACAAATGCTAATGCGCCCATAGAAATGTACAGATGCATTAGCGTTTAACGCGCCTTAAATTTATAGGCGCGTTATAAATGCTAACGCACCTTAGTAGACATACCTCTAAGTGTATGGGGCATCGTAGCTCAGTGTTTCCCAAGTCCAGTCCTGTAGTATCCATTTCCAGTCAGGTTTTCAGGATATCCACAATGAATATGCATGAATTTTATTTGCATACAGTACCTCCACTATATGCAAATCTCTTTCATGCATATTCATTGTGGATATCCTGAATACCTGACTGGCAAGGGGTACTCCAGGACCGAACTTGAGAAACCCTGCCTTAGCTGAACCTCCAGCAACACCCCCTCTTCAGAGCTCATTCAAGGCCCTAACACCCTCTCCCTAGTTCAGCACCTCCCATTCCTCTCACTATGCACCCACTAATTCTAAGCACCCTGTTAAAGAATTGCACCCATATTGGTACATTAAAAAATAGTAATGCAGGGGCAGACTGACCACTGAAACAATAGGGCAATGCCTGAGGGCCCACAGCTGTAGGGGGCCCACTCTCCCCTAGCTTTCATCTAATTTAATCACTTTTGTTAGGTGGTTAGGGGCTCATGACCCTTATTGCCCGACGGCCCAGGACACAGTCAGTCCACCCCAATGCTGAAACTGACAGAAGGTAAAGAAGTGAAAATTTATATTAGTCTAATATATCTATATACTGTGTTACTTTACACGGTGTCTATACACTTCATCTTTGCACTAGTAATATGAGTGCATGGCCTGTACACCCACTTGCATCGTACAATGACTATTACAATATTTACCAGTGCGATTGCACCACTGACCCAGTAGCACAAATTGTTCTAATTTCTACATGGCCTTCATTCTGGAAGCAGGGCCACTGTCCTAAAGTGATTCCTTTCAGATGGAACCACAGACCTGCTACAGCCAACTGGACTCCAGTAGATGAGCAGAGGCACCATATGAACATTTGCAAAGAACTGAAATCACTATGGTAAGTTACTGTTTTAGCAAATTTATCAAACTATATTGCCACAGCCCAGAATTCAAGTGAATTAAGAGGGCCAAATCTTGTGTGTACAACACTGCCGAAGCTGCCATGCAAATTAGTTAAAGCTTGAGCACGAGGAATGGACGCAACACCTCTCCTGTGATGATGACAGTCACTTTCTTCTCCAGGAATGTGCTAGGGTGAGTTCTCAAGCTTTTTATTAGGACAGAACCTTATTTTAAGCTACAAGACATTAAAATATATCAACGTTCATAAGCAGAAAACAAATACACATGAAATTTAACTGGTTTCTACTCACAACAGAGAACACTGCTAGTGACAGCAGTGAAATGGAGACATTAGGACATGCAGCCTATAATCAGTTTCCATATGTTTCAGAGCTACTTTGCACATTTATAGAAGAACAGCCTAAGGGTCTCACTGCCTAAAGTTCTCACATGCACTGACTACATAGGAATCATTTTTCAATGATGGCATATTTGCTGGGCTGACCCAACCACTAGTTGGAAAGACATGTGCCTAGGGTGGCACAGTTTGAGGAGCAGCACCAAGGCAGCGGCCAGCATGCCCATGGTTGACACTGCACCCCCTCAGAACTTCTTGTTTCTGACTGGGCTGGACCCAGCAGGCCTTGAACATGTGGGCTTACTCATAGCCCAGAACCAAGCAAGATGTCTTACACTGGATCTCTGACTGCTGCATCAACACAGACCCAGAAGGGATAAATAAGGAAAGAGAAGCCACTGAAGACCTTGGGGAAGGCAGGGAAAGGGAGATGCCAAGTGAGGGTGGAGTAAGGCAGGATAGAGATGCTAGATGCCACAGGGGAAGGGGGAGGTTGGAGAGATGCTGAATGTAAATAGGATGGGGGAGTGCCTTGAGCCACCCTGGGATGTGGGGTGGGGGTATGGCTGAAGGTATATTTAGGGAGTCAGATGCACTTGGGCTGGCCTTGCATATTTGTAACATAAAATCGTAGATTTCCATTTTTTGCAACAAGCAAGACAGGTATATAAAGGAAGCAATTCTGATAATCTCAGTTTCCTCCAGAGAATACATTTTATCCTCAGTGCCATGCTAGCTTCCTGTCCCAGACAAATTCTGACACCCTGTTAGTCACAGAAAGCAACACACAGCAAACACAAGTTAACACCAAACTAAGCCTAAACATGAACAATATTCCAGTTCCGCCTTGCTGTCCAGATACATTTATTCCAGCCCCACACCGTGAAATATCCCTTCAGGAAATCAGCATTTTATTTTGCAGTGGAAGCAAAGGATGAGGTCTGCTTTAAAACCAATGCTTGGGAAGGGTAATGCTGATCTGCAAACACTGTATGTATAGAAAAAAAATATTACATTGTATAAAACCCACCAGTAGGTTTTGGCAATTAGCAGCAGAAGTTCTGCTGGTGCTATTCTCTGGTGGCTGCTGTGGCCTTCATTTTGTCCAGGCAACAGAGCCCTTAGGCAAAGGGGTTAAATTTCAGGCTCCAGTATTGCAAAAACATAGCTGGTTAAATGCAATATTCAGCACTTAACCAGCTATGAAGAACTGCATAAATCCCAAATATTGGAACTTAAACGGGCGGTTAGCTTGACGGAGTTTAAAAAGGGGTTAGATAGATTCCTAAAGGACAAGTCCATAGACCGCTATTAAATGGACTTGGAAAAATTCCGCATTTTTAGGTATAACTTGTCTGGAATGTTTTTACGTTTGGGGAGCGTGCCAGGTGCCCTTGACCTGGATTGGCCACTGTCGGTGACAGGATGCTGGGCTAGATGGACCTTTGGTCTTTCCCAGTATGGCACTACTTATGTACTTATGTACCAACTCCGCCCCCGGACTACTCACAAAATAACCAGTTTTGATTTGGGGGCTAATCGGGCATTTTCAGTGGCATTATCCAGTTAAGTGCCCCTGAAAATGCCCAGTTAGCCCCAGACAGGCAATATAAATGACCAAGGGGGAGATGCACTAAAAAATCGTTAAAGCCCTTCCCTTACGGATTCCCTTAGCGAACGGTAGGGAACGGCCATGCATCAAGGGAATGGAATGCAAATGAGCTGCTCGTTGTATCTCACTTGCATTCTCTGTTCCCTCGGAAGCCAGTCAGCCGGTGCTCGATTATGCCCCTCCTCCAGGTCTCTCTCAGTCTATCACAGCACGTTTAGCTGTCACTGGTGCCAGCTAAAAGCGCTGTGATTGGCTGAGAAGTCGTGGGTACGACGTCCTTTTTTGTTGTTGTTGTTTTGAGTGAAGGACGTCCATAAAGGACGTCCCGGACGAGCAGTTGGATGTTTTTTTTTTCCAGCGAGAGTAAAAATCAAGAAGTACAACGTACTTTTTTGTTGTTGTTGTTGTTTTGAGTGAAGGACGTCCCTGATGAGCACTTGGATGGTTTTCCCCCCCGATTGGTTATTTTTTGTTAAATTTAATTAAGTACTACGTCCTTTTTTTCGTTGTTGTTCTTTTGAGCACTTGGACATTTTTTTTCCCCATTTTTTTTTTAAATTTTATAGAAGTCTTTAGAGGCGAATAAATTCCGGGCAGCCCCAACGAGAGGTGCAGACCTCCCGTTAGGTTTTCCACGGTAAGGCGATCGGAAAATGGTAGTGCATCTCATTATAATAGCTTGCAACGGTAGTGCAGCTCATTATAATAGCCTTTGGATCATTTGCATTCCGTTTTCGTTAGCTGCTCCCGTGACAGGAAAATGCCCTTTTGAGCATGGCACGGTTTGAACTGGCTTGAACCAGTTTAAAACCCATGTTACTGGCTTGTTTTTTTTAGTGCATCTACCCCCAAGAGCCTCTCCTGGCCATTTAAATTGTTTTTGAATGTTGGGCCTGTTAAGTTTAACTAGGAAATATGTGTTTGCAGATCACTTATTAAGAAAATAGGCTTCTGGCTGCAAGGCAAGGCAACAGGAACTGGATATGTCCGACATGCAAAGACGCCATCTAAACCTCATGCTGGCCATGTCTCCGCCTACCACGTATGGCTTACCCCGTGGTTGGAGATGAGAAAGGTGCTCTCCGTGCTGCTTAAGCCCTGCCAATGGTATCATGGAAAAGATACAGTGCGGTTAGTGGTAATAAAATAAGTGCAGGTGGCTTAAAAATTAAAAGGTTAATTTGGTAGACACGAAAACTAAGAAAAAAAAGTGTTATTTCAGCAACAGAACTGGGAAGCAATGGTTGGAGCCTTGGAAAGTAGCAGATGGAATTAAGGAGGAAAGTTATCAATCTGGGCTACCGTTAGGATGTGTTATTTTACAGTTAACCTCAGTTTTTCGTAGCTAGGTCTGATTGCATAAAATGGGAACTGCGCTAAAATAGCACGTTAGTGGTAAAATAACACATCTTAACATTAGCCCACATTGGCCCCCTTAATGTGAAGAGTTTCAGTCTCTGGTAGCCAGAGCTGATATTATGATGTCATAATGCCTCATTCCACCAATAAGAGCCAACCTCATCAGTGATATCACAATAGCTTGATTGGCTTGATTCTCCTATACTTGACTCACTTTTATTACATATAGCAGTGATTTCCATTTCTAGAGACATTTCTTTAATCTTTAATTAAGGGGCAGGGGAGTAATCAACGTTAACTACCATTACGACGTATTATTTTACTGTTAGCCCTAGTTATTAGTAACTAGGTGTCTTTGCTTACAATGGGACCTGTATTAAAACAGCACAGGCTAGTGGTAAAATAACACATCTTAACAATAGCCCACGCTGATAACTCCCCCCCCCCCCTTAGTGTGAAGAGTTACAATCTTTGGTAACCAGAACCGATACTGAGAGGTCATAATGCCTCATTCCACCAATGCCTAAGAGCCAACCTCATCAGTGCTGTTACAATGGCTCGATTTTCCTATACTTGGCTCACTTTTATTACATATAGCAGTGATTTCAATTTCTAGAGAAATTAATTTTTCTCTGATTATGGGCAGAAGCTATCAATGTGAGCTACTGTTAAGACGTATTATTTTACTGTTACCTCCAGTTATTAGTAAATAGGTCTCACTGCATAAAATGAGACCTGTGCTAAATTCAGTTACACACCCCAAAAGGTACAGGTGAAGGCACACTGCCCTGCCACTTACAGTAGAGATTATATAAAAACAATGTACTTCAATTACAAGTCTCAAAGATATGGGTGGAGGCATCCTGCTCTGCTACTTACAATAGAGATTATTTATATAAAAACAGAATGCATTTCAATTGTATGCCCTGAGGGAACAGATGAAGACATTCTGCCTTGCCACTTACAGTAGAGACTATATAAAAACAATGTATTTCAATTAAATGCCCTGAGGGTACAAGGGAAGTCATCTTGCCCTGCAACTTGTAGTAGAGATTATATAAAAACAGAATGTATTTCAATTATATGACCCATGGGTACGAAGGAAGGCATCCCACCTGCAATTTACAGTTCTCCTCAGATGGAGGAAACCTGCAGAACACCTGAAGAAATACAGTATTTATTTACTCCCAGCTACAAACTTCAGCCCAAGAGAAAATGGAAAAATCATCAGGAATGTTGTTAGAATATTCAGGAAGTACAGAAGCATATATACAGCACAAAAGACTGCAGGGAGTGGTAAATAGCACTCTAAGAAGTTTTTGGCTGATGCTCCTACGCCTCAGGTTATATGAAGCTGAGTGTGCTCCTAAAGTAGCACTCACAGCCACATAAAGGTTAACATGAGATGACTGTATAATCTGAATCATCTAACCCAGATGTTTTCAAATTATGTCTATATTCAGTTATGCTGTTTCAGTGGCGACACCAAGTATAATCATTTAACTTGAACCAAGTTACAGACGTTTCAGATTATATGTACTATTCAGATTATATCTACTATCTGTGCAGTGTGCTTCTCCATCTAAGTTATGCAGTTAGGAGCAGAGAACTGCTCCAACTGGATAAGTCTGCTCACCTGTGCCATTAACAGATTTTCAGCAGCACTGAAAATCCTTTCTGACCACCCTGGCATTATCCAAGTTGTGTCATGGTGATCTGGAGTGGTGCCTGGTGCAGTTTCAGGTTACCTGGTTAGAGGCAATATTCAGTCCAGATAACTACCCAGAAAAAAATCAGGACAGGAAAAAGACTCCTAACTTTACCTGGTTAGTTACCTGGGTACTAGTCTATCGCTGGTACTTGGATAATTGTCCTTTTCAGATAGATCGTTTTGGAAGGTAACAATTTATAGATCCAAACCGGCTGCAGCGAAGGGCGACAAAAATGATAGCAGGGATGGGACGACTTCCCTAAGAAGAAAGACTAAGGAGGCTAAGGCTTTTCAGCTTGGAGAAGAGACGGCTAAGGGGAGACATGATAGAGGTATATAAAATAACGAGTGAAGTGGAACAGGTGGATGTGAAGCGTCTGTTCACGCTTTCCAAAAATACTAGGACCAGAGGGCATGCGATGAAACTACAGTGTAATAAATTTAAAACAAATAGGAGAAACGTTTTCTTCACCCAACGCGTAATTAAACTCTGGAATTCGTTACCGGAGAACGTAGTGAAGGCGGTTAGCTTGGCAGAGTTTAAAAAGGGGTTGGACGGTTTCCTAAAGGACAAGTCTATAGACCGCTACTAAATGGACTTGGGAAAAATCCACAATTTCGGGATAACTTGTATAGAATGTTTGTACATTTGGGAAGCTTGCCAGATACCCTTGACCACTTAAATGCTGAATATTGACGTAAGCGGCTATGTGTTAACCAGATCTAAAATAACCAGCCCAGAGCAGGCCTGGACTTGAATATCCAGGAATAAGTCCATTGGTAGTATGTAAATTGGTCACCGCTAGCAGCTGAATATCAGACCCAAAATTAGGGGCCCTTTTACTAAGCTGTGTAAGCGTCTACGCACGCCCAATATGCACCAATTTGGAGTTACCGCGTGGCTCTAGCGGTAGTTTCATTTTTGGTGCGCATCCAATACACGCATCCGAAAAATAATTTTTATTTTCTGGCATTTGGCGCGCGTACATCATTACCGCCTGGTTAATGAGCGAGACCTTACCACTAAGTCAATGGCTGGCGGTAAGGTCTCAGACCCAAAATAGACACGTGCCAATTTTTATTTTTCCGCATGTTCATTTTCGGCAAAATTTTTAAAAAAGGCATTTTTTGCAGGCGCACTAAAAAATGGATCTGTGCATGCCCAAAACACGCACCTGCACTACCGCAGGCCATTTTTCAGCGCACCTTAGTAAAAGGACCCCTTATTTGTTCAAATGACCTGCACTTTTTTTTAAAGCACGTATATTGGCTGGCACTGCCAGCGTTGACCATATCAGTGTTTTTTTTTACTATTTGTTTCATGCTGTTTTTAACAGCACTCGACTCTTTTTTATTTCTTTGGGCATATCGGATTGGCAGTTTCTAAATAAAAATGGATCAGGCTGGGTTAGATGAAAAGGCAGGAACAGAGCTGGCCATGACGGTGCTACACATTTTCCTCTCAGCCACCAGAACAAGGACTGGTGGGAAGGTGCAAAACTGAAAAACAATGGAAGTTATGTACCAAAGATTATGAAGTGATGTTTCCCAGGTGAAGGCAAACAGAAAGATTATCAACTGACCCTCTCAGTAGGGTTACAGAAAAGACAGGATGAATGCAGATGCCCTGCATCTCCAGACATATTTGCATGAGCTGGAATTAGAAGTCTATGACATGAGTTAATATTTGCATTTTTCTTCGTGTTGTACCAACCTAACAAACTTGCTTATTTGGATAAATGTGATCCTAAGCTCTGTGACGTTATCACTGCTACACATTTGTTTGATCACCTGTTCTATTTCCTCATTCAGTCATTTTAAACAAATGTATGTCAATGCTTTCTACTCTGTACTTCTGAGTCTTAACCTGAAAAGCAGAGGGTGGGGCATTCTTTGAGGAGAATGCCAAATTAAATCAAGAAAAAAACTCTCTTAAGAATGAAACCTGTTTATTTTAAACAGGTCGGTATTCAGCCAGCAGCGGTAAGCATTTTTTTAAATGGTGACCGGCTAAGTTAGACCTGAATGTTCAATGCCAAGCCACATGTGGACACCGGCATTAAATGTGTGTGTCAACGGCAATACTTGGAAGTTACGTGAGTTTGGCCAATATTCAGCGTCACAGCTGCATAGCTCGCTGGGCACAGTTAGGACTCTTACTTAAGCGGCTCTACTTGCCTGGTTAGCTATGTGGACACCGGCTCTGGTTATTGCTGGTACCCACATAACCTTTGAGGCCGCCCTGACTCCACGTTCTGGGCATGGATTGTGCAGTCCCAAAAATATAGGCACACAATAACATAATAAATCATGACAAATAAAGACCTGTATGCTCCATCCAGTCTGGCCAACAAGGCGGTCAGATTTATAGCTGCTGATCCATACAGGTTACAGCTCTCTCCGGCCGATATTCAAAACCATTTAGCCAGCCAGGAATGGCACCTGGCCGGTTAAATGGTACTTAGCTGGCTATCCGCCGATATTCAGCTGGAGACAGCCGACTGTCTCCTGATGAATATTCCCAGTTAGCGCTTAGCAAATAGCCGGTTATATAATGCAATGTAACTGACTATCTGCCGGTTTTCAGCACATCGCTGGCTAAGGTGGTCTTTTACAAAGCCGCACTACCGATTCTCAGTGCAGTAAATGAGGAAGACAATTCAATTCCTATGAGCTTCCTCTCATTTGCCGCGCGGGAATTGCTAGCGCGGCTTTGTAAAAAAAGCCCTAAGTTTGGCAGCTAAATCTGGCCACACCAACAACAGGTCTATCTTTGATCTATATGAACTTAGCTGGCCAGCTATATTCTTAGTAGCCAAAAATAAACCACCCAGAAATGGCTCAGCATTGAATATCTGGGCTCAATGCTGACTGCAGGAGGCAGGCCGGCTACTTCTCGCGCTCTGAATATCGGGCCCTCTATATCCTGTCACAAGAGCAAAAGTCATTTAAGTTTTACTGTGATACAATCCTCTTTCTATTTAGGGATTCTCTGTGTTTATCCCATGCATTTTAGAATTTTGTCAGTTTTTATCTCCACCAGCTCCCCTGGGAAGGTATTCAAGGCATCCACCACCCTCTCGGTGAAAATGTATTTCCTAAAGTTACTCCTAAGTCGACCCTCCTGCAACCTCAGTTCATGTCCTCTAGTTCTACTGCTTCCCCATTTCTGGAAAAGATTTGTTTGTATGTTAATACCTTTGAAATATTTAAACATCTGTATCATATCTCCCCTCTCCCTCCTTTCCTCTAGGGCAGTGTGTTTCCCAAGTCAGTCCTGGAATACCCTCTTGCCAGTCAGGTTTGATACCAAGTGCAATAAAATAAAGTATTCATGATATTGAGGGAGCTCCGAGAGGTTCTGGTGGGTCCTCTTAAAGATTTGTTTAATAAGTCCTTGGAGATAGAAGAGGTTCCATGGGATTGGAGAAGAGCGGAAGTGGTCTCTATTCACAAAAGAGAAGAAACTGGAAACTACAGGCCGGTAAGTCTCACTTCAATTATTGGAAAAGTAATGGAAGCGATGCTGAAGGAAAGGATAGTGAATTTCCTGGAATCCAATATGTTACAAGATCCGAGACAACATGGTTATACCAAAGGTAAATTGTGCCAAACAAATCTGATTGAATTCTTTGACTGGGTGACCAGGGAATTGGATAGTGGATGTGCGCTAGATGTAATCTACTTAGATTTCAGCAAAGCCCTTGGCATGGTTCCTCATAGGAGGCTCTTGAGCAAACTTGACAGGCTGAGGTTAGGACCCAAAGAGGTGAAGTGGATTAGGAACTGGTTGACGGACAGACACCAGAGGGTGGTGGTTAATGGAATTCAACTGCAGGAAGGAAAGCTGAGAAGTGGTGTACCTCAAGGATGGGTACGGAGGCCGATTCTGTTCAACATATTTGTGAGTAACATCGACAAAGGGTTAGAAGGTAAGGCTTGCCTTCTTGCAGATGATGCCAAGAGTTGTAACAGAGTGGACACCCCAGACGAAGAGAAAAACATGAAAAAGGATCTGCAAAAGTTAGAAGAATGGTCTGTTTGGCAATTAACAAAGAAGTGCAGAGTGACGCACTTAGGAAGTATGTATGTGTTAGGCGGTGAGAGGCTGATATGCACAGACAGGGAGAGGGACCTGGGGGTGACTATCTAAGGATCTGAAGATGACGAAACAGTGTGATAAGGTGGTGGCCGCAGCCAGAAGGATGCTAGGCAATATAGAGACAGAAGAAAGGAGGTGTTGAAGCCCCGTACAAGTCATTGGTGAGGCCCCACTTGGAGTATTGTGTTCAGTTTTGGAGGCTGTATTTTGCCAAAGATATAAGAAGACTTGAAGGGGTCCAGAGGAAGGCGACAAAAATGGTATGGGGCTTGTGCCAAAGGACACAAGTATGAGAAGAGACTGGAAGGCCTGAATATGTATACCCTAGAGGAGAGCAGGGACAAGGGAGATATGATACAGACGCAGTGGCGCTCCTAGGGGGACGGACAACCGGGGCGGCGCCCCGCCCCCCGGGTGCAGCGTCCCCCCCCGATGCAGCGCGGACCCCCCCTGGCAAAAGAGCCCCCCCTGGGTGCATGCCGCTGGGGGGGGGGTGCCGCAGCGCGCGCCTGCTGCGAGTCTACTAACTTTGCTCGTTCGCTGCAGGAAGTAACCTGTTCCGGGGCAGAGGGAGCTGCAGCGAACAAGAGAAGTTAGCAAACTCTAGCAGCAGGCGCGTGCCGCGGCACCCCCCAGTGGCGTGCACCCGGGGCGGACCGCCCCCACCGCCCCCCTCCCTTGGTACGCCACTGTACAGACGTTATTAATATAGAAACAAATATTTTCCAGAGAAGGGAAAATGGTGAAACTAGAGAACATGAATTGAAGTTGCGGGGTGGTAGACTTAGGAGTAATGTCTGAAAATTCTTTTCCACGAATTCAAAAAGGCATGGGATGAATACAGAGGATTTCTAATTAGAAAATGAATGGTATAAAAAACAAAACTTAAAGGGTTACTTACATATGTGTTTGCATGTCAAGTGGTGGTCAGATGACAAACTAAGATGACAAACTAAGTAAAAACTAAGGTTGGTGCTGGGTTGTATCCCACATTTCCCCACCTATTTGCAGGCTCAATGTGGCTTACATAGCACCGGAGAGATGTTTACAGGCTCCGGGGTAAACAAATACAAAGAGATGTTGTGGTAGGATAGGTTCATGTGGTAGGTCCATATAAAAGATTTGTTCAGCGGAAGCGTTGTGTAGTATTTGGAAAGTGAGGATAGTGCTGGGCAGAATTTTACGGTCTGTGTCTTGTAATTGACAAGACAGATTCAGATAGGCTGGAGTGGGCTTTGACGGCAACTCCAGTAGTTGAAACATAAGGGCAGAGCTGGGTGGACTTCTACGGTCTATGTCCCAGAAACACCAAAGAAAGACCATGATCAAGTATATAATTTCACGTTAATTGTTGATTTAATCTTGAATTGAGGAGATCACGTGATGTGCTGAAGAGAGCGGAGGTGGAATTGCTCTCCTCTCGGGCGGAACCCTCCCTGTCGCCATAAAAACGTCCGTTTCAACCTCAAAATTATAAACTTAAAGCGTACAGATAGTAGGAGTGCATGGACAGCTTTGTTACGCGCCTAGACACGAGGATGCCGCCGAAAAATGTAAAGAAAGAGGCTGAGAGGCCCCGCGCCGCGGAAAGCAAGATGGCGGCGAGCCCGCCGAAAGAGACGCCAGAGCCGATGTTCACAAATCAGCAACTGATACAAATAACAGAGGCGGTAAAATTGGCGCTGGATCCCCAGTTAAAACAGTTGGCCACTCAGTTAACGTCAGTAGAAAATCTACTCGCCGATACGACCAGGCGCACAGGCGAACTAGAACAAAGAGTGTCCGCCATAGAAGACGAAGGAGCCGGAACAACAACACAGCTTCAGGCATTGAGATCCCTGGTGCAAAAGCAATCTCAACAAATAGACGACCTTGAAAATCGCTCGCGACGAGCCAACTTGCGAATAGTAGGCATACCTGAGAATGTATCAGAGCGCCTACTACCTTCAGTGCTAGAAAAGTGGCTGCAAAATGAGTTTGCGTTGTCAGACGGAATGGGTGCCATTTGCCTCGAGCGAGCACACCGAGTGGGGCGGAAAATGGACAATAATCAGAAACCCAGGATGGTGATGGTAAAAGTACACAACTTCGTGCATAAGGTGGAAATTTTAAGAGGTGCCCGACTGAAACGAGAAACCTTGGCCTTCGAGGGCTCTCCGGTGAGGATCTACCAAGATTACTCCTACGCACTGCAAGAACGGAGGAGGGCCTACAGCCAGATTTGTACAACATTGGTGGAAGCGAACAAAAAATTCATGCTAATATACCCCGCTACGCTACGAGTCAATCACCAGGGCAAATGGCAAGTGTTCATGACCCCCAAAGAAGCTCAAGAATGGGCGGCAGAGACACTTCAGTCACAGCAAAGCAGAGATAAATAAATAAAGGACTAAAGAGAACAGACTCTGGATTTAAGCACCAGGCAAAGCAGAGGCCCAGAGCCATCCAAGGAGGTATTGAAAAGGGGCCCACAGATAAAGTAAATGGCGGGGGAGGGGGAAGCCCCACATCATTGATCTCACTATTTTTCTCATATGTTAGGTGGGGGAAACAGAAGGGTTTGTACGGGGATGGGTAAGGAGTTAAGGGAGGGCGGGAGGGAAAGGGTGGGGCAGAAGGGTAGGAAGGGGGGAAGCAAGCAAGCATTGACCATGACACAACATATCTCTAAGAAGTCCCATAACACAACAAGAGAGACCTGGGTAAATAGAACAACTCACAGAGTCTCGGGTGAGGCTGGGCACCTGAGGCAGACATATAAATACTATCAGCCATATAGAGTCCCACAGACAAAAGCACATTAAAACCATCAGATTTGCCTCCTGGAATGTGGGAGGCATAACGACCCCAATAAAAAGGGCAAAAATCTTATCAAATCTAAAGAGACAGAAAGTAGATATCGGATGTCTCCAAGAGACAAGACTTACGCCAGAGGAGCATAACAAACTAAAAAGGCAGTGGGTGGGGGAGGTACACTCAACATCCTCTGGGGATCGGAAAGGCGGAGTGGCAGTGCTGATAAGAAAAGGGATAGGTACAAAATCTGAATTAGTGAAAGCAGATCCAAAAGGGCGATATATTTTGGTACGGATATGGGTACAACAGAGAAACTTCCTAATTCTGGGAATATATGGACCAAATATTTATGAAGCACAATTTTATCCTAATCTTGTTCAGATGTGCCTCCCATACAGACCTGGGCAGCTCCTGGTAATGGGAGATCTCAACCTAGTGGCAGATCCAAATGCAGACTGTTCAAACCCGAGAGTTGCTTCGAGAGGAGGACCAAGAGCGCATGTACTTAATTCCTTTAAGCGTTCACTCAATTTGGTAGACACTTGGCGTAGTTTACACCCTGGGGAGAGAGACTTTACTCACCTTTCCAGAGCACATGGCACACTTTCCAGAATAGATTACATATTAATAGCCCAGACCGCGTTTCCGTGGGTGCGGGCCGCTGAGATAGGCCCAGAGGAGATATCGGATCACTCCATAATATGGATAGACGTGGAGGTACCAGGGTTCTATCAGCAGGGTAGGAGTTGGAGATTCCCAAACTATTTGTCCCAGAATAGTGAATTCCAAGAGCATATCAAAAAGAAATGGGAGGACTATGTTCAGAATAATAGGGAACACATGGATCAGCCTGGTCTGTTCTGGAGTGCAGCTAAAGCCGTACTCAGAGGAGAGATAATAGCCTTTGTACACGCTCACAATAAAAAACAAACAATAGCAATAATGAGACTGGAACAATCCTTAAAAAAAGCAAAAGCCAGATATATCAAACAGCAGACTCAAGAACATAAAGACCAGCTTCGAGCAATGCAAGTGACGCTAAATGCCTTACTTCATGACCGAAGCAAGAGATACCTAGCATACCAGAAATTTAAATTTCGCAGGTTTGGAAACAGACCAGGGACGATGCTAGCAAACTTAGTGTCGGCGTGGGGACCACGCAAACCGATAATAGCCCTCCAAGATGAGACGGGTCTCCTGCAGAATAAGAGCGAAAGGATAGCCGAGATATTGACAAAATTTTTTTCTAGACTGTATAGTTCGCCTGAAGACCCAGAGGAAGGAGAAATACAAAAAATTTTGGAACAGGCAGAGCTCCCGAAATTAACAGACAGTGAGCGAGCAGTCCTAGAAGAACCACTAGAGGCTAGGGAGATACAGGAGGTGGTGAAGTCACTACCACTTGGATCTGCGCCGGGCACGGATGGGTATACTGGGGAATTTTATAAAATTTTACCACTCTCATTTTACCCTGTCATTAGTGACTACTATGAACAAGTAGTTGGGGAGGGGCAGTTCCCACATCATGCAAACACAGCCTTGATCTCCCTGATCTTAAAACCTGGGAGGCCAGAGGGCCAGGCTGACTCATATAGGCCCATCTCATTACTCAATGTTGACCTAAAAATACTGGCCAGGATACTAGCAAATCGCCTGGCCGGGATTTTGCCCAGGTTGGTGGGGGAGGAGCAGGTGGGATTTGTTAAAACCAGACAGGCAGCCAAAAACGTGCGCAGACTACTATTAGCCATGGCGACTGGTCAGCTGACAAAAACCCCAACATCCATAATTTCACTTGACGCTGAAAAAGCATTTGATCAGGTGGGGTGGACATATTTGTTCCAAGTACTGAGGCATATGGGATTTGGGGGCTGGTATTACAGAGCTATAGAATCCTTGTATGCAAATCCGACTGCTTCGGTGATAGTAAATGGAGTTAAAGCAGAATCATTTAGAATATCCAGAGGCACTAGACAGGGATGTCCCCTATCCCCTACATTGTTTATCCTATCATTAGAACCCCTACTGAGACTTATAAAGAGAGCAGAGGGAATCCCCGGGGTGAAGGTTGGGGGGGATACCATAAAGGCCCTAGCGTTTGCAGACGACCTGATGATAATATCAACCTGCCCGGTGAGCTCATTGGACCAACTGCTGAGCCTAACAAAGGAATTTGGGCAAGTCTCTGGTTTCAAGCTAAATAAAAAAAAGTCTCAAATAATGGATGTATATCCGAGAGGAACTCAGCAGGAGAAGGAAAGCTGCCCCATAGCCAGAGTGGAAGAGAAAATTAAATACCTTGGAACCAACATACCACAAGACCTATCTAAATTATACCAAGAAAATGTCGAGCCCTTGCTTGAGACCACTCGCATAAAACTCCAGTTGTGGGAGAAATATCCGCTGTCCCTTATGGGACGAATTGCTATTTATAACATGATGATAGTGCCAAAGTGGCTCTATAAATTTCAAACCCTTCCACTTTTTCTTAAGAAAGAAGATGAAAAACGCTTACACCGGTATATACAGCGCTTTCTGTGGAAGGGAAGGAAAGCACGCCTCCCAGTACGGACGTTGCAAATACCAAGAGAATATGGAGGATTGGGATTGCTCAGCATTAGGTATCTTACAATAGCAAGTGGCATGCGACATATTTCTGATTGGTACAGATCAACCTCAGACTTTTCAGCAACAAATCTGGAAACAACATTAACTCAGGGAATACATTTCAGTAGCCTGTTGCATGTGGGAGGCGGTCAAGCTCCTAAAGTCCTACAACAATCGCATATAATGCCCACGGCAAGGGCGGTCTGGAAGTGGGTTTGCCGTCACCATCAATTCTCTGGACGAATTACGCCTTTTCAAGCAATTTGCAATAACCCACAATTCCTACCAGGAACTCTACACCGTAGATTTAACCAATGGCAGCAGAGAGGACTGGTATACTTACATCAGGTCTTGACATCAGAGGGGAGAATCAGGCCTTTCGTGGAGCTTCAGGCCCAGTTTAAATTTGATGAAAGAGATAGATTCTACTATTGGCAATTGAGACATTATATAAACAGCTTGCCCTGGGAATGCCTCACGGAAGATGTGCAGGAGGAGATATCCTCAGCCTTTTCATTTAAGGCACAGGGCAGAGTGTCATTGACAATGCATCACAGACATTTAAGAGACATGACAGAGGAAATAGATTATGTAGCTCTGGCCCAGGCGTGGACGGAGGAACTACAAATGACCTTAACGCCTCAAATACTACAGGAATACATTTATTCGACGCAAAAATCATCAAAGATGGTCCAATATTGTGAAATGGAATACAAATTTGCATTAAGAACTTACATTCCACCAAGGAGAGCCTTCCATATGGGCATATCTCCAGATGGAGCATGCCCAAAGTGCGGGACGCAGGGCGCGACACTAGGGCACATGTTCTGGACTTGCTCGAAAATACAAAGATTTTGGACCAGAGTAATACAAATGACATCCAGTATGTGGGGCGCCACATGGAAGAAAGGGCCGCTGTTGCTGTTCGGAAGGCCAAGGATAGTTCAACCAACTACAGCAGGCTTCAAGGGATTTACTTGTAGAGCTGTACTGGCAGCGAAAAAACTTATTCTCACAGAGTGGATTACAAACAAAGAACCGACTCTGCAGAAGTGGCGTGAGTTGTTAATGGATTACATGAAATTCGAAAAGAGATTAGCAGATTATAGAGGAGAACGGAGATTCACAGACAAAGACTTTTATAGACTATGGACCCCATTTTGGCAATCAATACCCCCAGGGGGTAGAGGACATATTTTAAATATGTGAGAAATGGTCAATGTTACAATCAAGCAGAATAGTCTTTATTTAAAAGGGACGAGGGTGGGAGATGGGAGGAGGGGAGGGGGGATGGAGATGGGGATAGAGAGGATGGAAGGGGGGTTAAGATTTAAAGAGTTAAATTTAAAGTTTGTGACAACACAGAATATTGTACTAAGGCTGGGAAGGGGTAAATTTCCCTAGCCAGACCTGTGTATAACTTAGAGAATAGATTTGCATTGGAGAGAGAGAAGATTTTTGTTAAATGTTTTATTGTAACCATATGCAAAATAATAAACAAATTTTGAAATAAAAAAAAATCTTGAATTGATAATAAATGTGACTGTTGGGCAAACTGGACAGACCGTTCAGTTCTTTATCTGACGTCACTTAACGCTGGACTCTAAAGGGTTTTAAGGGATACTGTTTCATCTCATTATTTGCAGGTCTGGCCTATTTTTAGTTCCACAGACTGTACTGTTGTTGTTGTATAGTTCTAGGGCCCTGAAGGAAAAAGGCACTTACCAGCTTAACCCGTGCACTGCCTGCCTGCCGCCGAGAGACCCGCTCTGTCTCGTCGGCAATCATTTAAGCAGTGCACGGAGGCTGCCCACTGAGGTCCCACCCACTTCCGGTCTCCCCGCCAATGCCGCTGAGGGTCTCCCTTCCTCGTCACCTGGGAAAGCGGGGAAGCCGGAAGCGGAAGGGCGATTCAGGCCAGGGGCCAACACGAGGCAGCCGCCATGTTAGGTTCGGCTGCTCCGTATTTGCGTCGCTGCCCTCCTTTTACCAGCTTTTTTTTGCTGTTGACCTCAGAAATCCAGAAAGTCAAACGAATTTATTTGGATTTTTTTTAGTGGCTTTACTTTATTTTCTCCCATACATTCAAGGTGAATATGTTTATGTTTATTTATGTCTGACTAGCCGTTAAGCCCGTTAAAACGGGCAAGATTTCCAGCTACCCTCGTCACCGCCGCTCCCTCCCCCCTCTGTGCCGGGCCCCCTGCACTGACCTGACAGCGCCTCTCACCTCCGTGTGAAAGCGTTGCAGGCAGCAGCAGATCGCTCTGCTGCTGCCTGCAGCGCTTCCACACGGAGGTGAGAGGCGCTGTCAGGTCAGTGCAGGGGGCCCAATACGGAGGGGGGCGGGGGCGGCGGCGGGGATGGGGGGAGGGTGGAGGTTGGTGCACGCGATGTTCGTTTCCAGGCTCCAGCGGCAGCGGCCGACAGTCCGACTCCGTTTCCCTCTCTGTTCCGCCCTCTGACATCATCATGTCTTGACGCGAGGGCGGAACAGAGAGGGAAGTCTCTACTGCGCATTTGCAGGTGAGTCGATCACTTGCCATTTATATGTTTGATGACTCGCCTTTTTTACCATATAAAATCAAGGTGATGTACAACAATTAAATACACAACTAACTCAGCCAGAAAGGAACTCCATTAGGCATAAAACAATACAACAATCACACAAGAAACACACACGTCAATCTCAACCACAACACTAAGTCCTAAAGAGATGCTACTATAATTATTAATCTCTACATAGACATATTAGGTTCCTGCAGTAGTATAAATTAGACCTTGAGAATGAGACACACTTAAAGGTGAATTATGAACATAATGCGGGATGGAGCTTTTAGTCTTAGGAACAGTTCAGCAAATTGAGTTTAATTCTCTAGGATTCTCTAACCTTCAGAAATTCAACACCGAGACAGAAGTGAGAGAACAGTGTCATACAGTAGACCATAAACCTCACAGAACAGCCTACAGTCCGGGACAGCAATCCATCCCCTAAACTGGCTGATACTAGAACGCTATGAGCGCCGTTATACACAGCTACACATCACATTCATCAACTTTCAATACATTTTCAGATCAAAATACAATTAATTAAGCCTTCACTGAGTCTTAATTGCAAAACTCCAGAGAAAGGCACATTTTAACTAATGCAATATGCAGTAAGCAGTTACCGGGTGAATTAGCATATGACCATGTTAACCATTACTGTACACTAATTTGTGTGCTAGCTGCACCTCCTTTTATGGGGTGGGGAATGGTTGTGGACTGCACCTAGCAATTAGCAGAGGGTAACTTATTGCACTTGGGGAACCTTTTACAGAGCAGCGGTAAGCCCAATGCGGACTTACCGCTCGCTCTTCCAGGATTACCACAAGCCCAATGTGGCCGCTGGCGGTAGTCCCGCCCTGAGCTCGCGCCATTTCTGCGGGAAAAAGAAAATCTCCGGAATTGTCTTGCGTGGTGATAACCCGGCTATAATTGGGCATCACTGCGCACTCGGCTGTAATCGGTCATCACCGCGCACTGCCCAGTTACCGCCGGGTTAGCGCAGGAGTCCTTATCGCCACTTCAATGGGTGTTGGGACAAGCTCCCCGGGTGGCCATTTTTTTTTGGGGGGGGGGCTTTTACCGGCTGCAGAAAAAATGGCTCTGACGCGGGAAAAATGGCCCCCCACCACTAGTGCAGGATCCTTTTCCCGCAGCTTGGTAAAAAGACCCCATTAATTGTTAATGCACTTACAACACCGTAAAGGGTTTTTTTTTTTTGTGCAGTAACTGCATAGAAAGATGCTGGGATTCCTAGCACACAAGACTGTGATAAGTGCAAAACTTTTACCACACAACAACAAATGTTTGCTGTTTGGCATTTTCTTCAAGAGATGATCAAGAAAGGTAAAATGTTACAGTTCAGAAAATTCCTTTTCCATATTCAGTGTACCATATCTGCCATACGCAATACTGTACATAAAAACAACTGCACACCACACAAGTCTGGTAAGAACTGGGAACATATTACATCTTGAATATTTCGCTGCTTGCTGGATAAGCCAGACAGATGGCTCCAAGATCAAAGCTAGGTGCCTTCTGCATCAAAAGAAGGGGCTCAGTTTCCAGAGGCTCCAGGAACAATTATAAAAATCTATGCAAATTACATGACAGTTGGCAATGCAGTCTTTAAAGTGATAGGTCAGTGCTCATAAACCCTGACCAAGTAATGTTAATATCCTGCTAAATCCAAGGCCGTGGTTTGGCTCGAAAACACCAGATAAAGGCAGAAGCTTAATTTTCAGCCACACAGAGAAGAAGGTGCATTTGAAATTGTCTAGAGCAGAGGATCTCAATGTAGTCCTCGGGACACACCAAGCCAATCTGGTTTTCAAGAAACCCACAACAAATATGCATGAGACAGATTTGCATACAATAGAGGCAGTGAATGCACAATTATCTCATGCATATTCACTGTGGGTATCTTGAAAACCTGACTGGCTTAGTGTGTCCTTAGTCTAGGAATGCCATGCTCTTAGTGCCAAATCTATAACGGCATCTTGACGCCAAGATTCCATTACAGAATGCTAGCAATCGGGCTACCTACGAAGAGCCACTATGATCTCCTCACCATCTCAGAAACATCTGCATCAGCTCTTCTCTGATTCACACCACTGAGCACCATGCGGATCGCCGAACTATTAGTGAAATCCCATGAATAGGCTTGTTTCTCACCTATCAGGTTGCATCTTACCTCAGAGTTCCCCGGAAGCTCTGAATCAGGATTTGAATTATTTTCAAAGAGGGGTCCATTGCTGTCCTCCCCTAGAAGAGCAAAACAGCCACATCAGATATCAAATGCAATAATTTGTCTATGGGAATAAAGGATTTTTTTTGGGAAACGTCCAGGCTGAAGACGTGGGAAAATGCATCGGCAAGCCAGAGAGAGAGGCTTGAACTGTAGTTTCTGGAGATCCCCTGAACACACAGGTTGTAATATTACTGTCATCCTCACAGTTGCTTCCTCACTCCTTGTTAGTAAAGAATGTACACAAAAGCAAAGAAATGCTTACAGTGGTAACTTCTGAAAACTGCATTGGTAGCTGCAAAGTGTTAGGGCATCCTCCCCCCTTCCCCCCCATTCTGATAATCGCCAAAGGGAAATCGTACCCACAGACATTTTTACCTCCTCATTTACCAGCCAAAAGAATAAATGTACTTGAAAAAGTCAAATACTGTGTTCTGCTGCCTTCCTGTGCTAACCCAGCTCCACAAATGCCTCCACCCAGCGTGGGTGCAAATGCCCAGGTGGTGCTACCATGCATGCAGTTTTGCCCACATACAGAGGAGACAAGTTCAAAATGCTCATTTCCAGGGTAAACACTGTTGACCGCAAAGTGAATATGCCAGGTATAACCACAAACACACTGCAAAAGAGACAATAATGGAGCAGTCCAGCTGGTTTCCATTCATGGACTGGGGAAACCGCAAATCAGACTGGTAAGACCTGGAGATGGTGAAGAGGTAGACACAGCATCTACACAAACTACATGGAAAAGAATAATTAAAACAACAGGAATCGGTAAAGCAGCAGCAATTAATACAGAGGTCAAATATTTAGAAAAGGCTGGGTCTCTAAATTCAGCTACTTAAGTTTGGCATCTATTTTCAGGCAAACTTTTCAGCTGAAAATTCACCTGGATTTAAGAGCACCTAAAAGGTAGGCCTGCTATTGTTTTGTTTACATTTAAGATCCTGAGGTATTAGCTAGCAATCCCCCCCACCATAACTCCATCCTCAAAGCCCCCCCCCCCCACCCCACCTACTGTTTAGCTCACTAAAAATAGAAGCTTAGTGAAACTAGGATCCTAAATTTAGGTAAATTTCACGAGTCACTTTAGGCCCTGCGGGGAAATTCTATAACAGGTACCTAGATGCAGCGTGCTGAGCGCTAATTCTAAATAGCATCTGGGGTCCAAGATTCTGTTATAAAATACTAGCGTAAGTTGTCATCAATGTGCCTACATTTTAGGATCCACCCACTTTCAACCTGTCAATAGAAGGTGTAAGTGCGTGTGCCTAAATGCGGAACTTTAGCGTCTAACTTACCATGTTCTCTAAGTTTTACGAGTACAATCATGTGAAAACAACAGTCTCCACTGGGGTCAAGTTTATTTCAGTGATGACAAGGTTACAACTACAATCGTTGAAATACTGTGTCTGCACTAGTCTGTAAATGATGTGGACAAATCTTTGATACATAAATGAAAGGGAGTGCTCATAGGGGAGGAGTACATGTGGCCCCGCCCATTCTCTTCCCCTATGAGCACTCCCTTTCATTTATGCACCAAAGATTTGTCCACATCATTTACAGACTAGTGCAGAGCACTTGTCTAGCACTAAACCGTGTAAATACTAGTATTATATAAATTCAAGCATGAAAATGACACTTTAGATTAGGCCCCAAGTTGTAGAATTTGGGAGGGGGAGGAGGGAGCCTTCTTCAAAAATCATCCTGATGGCTTTAACTGCCTGGATTTTGTTTCAGTTGTTTTTGTGGTCTTGCTGGCTCCATACAAGATGGCTGCTTGTTTAATTCCTAGTCCAGACACAGTTATTTCAAGGATTGTAGTTGTAACCTTGTCATCACTGAAATAAACTTGACCCCCAGTGAAGACTGTTGTTTTCACAAGATACAACGCCCTGTAATGCTTTTTCACTGATAGAATCTGATCAGTCTGGGCAGGAAGCCCTCCTGCTGGATCTTTTTACTGGCTCTTATTTTACCAAAATAAGATGATCCATAGCTACTGACATTTTTGTGAGGTCCAGTTTTGCTTGGCCACCAGCCAACTCTGTAAAGCAGCTTGTGGAAAGCTAAATTAGCAGCTGATTAGGTAGAAACTGTTGCCTGAAGTATCTTTTGGACCAGCAGAGTTTACAGGACCTCCTGATAATGAAAAACTCCTGTTGTGTGCATTCTGAACTCAGGAGAAGTGTTTCCTTCCATAATTGCTCTATGGATGTCAGACTCTGTTTAAAACAGCCTGGTCTTGTGGGCTGAACTTTGGCTAACTCACAGCTTTCTTTGTGTAAGTGTCAAATGGTCAGATAACATTTTTAAAAAGTCTTTTTAAGCATCTGGAAAAAAATGTGTTGCCCTGGGAAACCAGAAGATCACCCAACCCGCCCACAGGAAATGTATACACACCGCAAAGTATAACAGAGTCTGAAATGTGTTTATGCAGAGATTGTAACTACATAAGACAACACATACACTAAAAACGGGACGCTACAATGGTGAAAGCACAAAGACGTCACATCGCCGTTTCCCTTTGCCCTCAAAGCATTACAAATCCAGAGCATTCACTGTTTACATTCTTTTTAGTGGCAGTTTTCAACTACCAAAACTCTATGCATTAGCCTAGACTATTCCACATTTCTCCCCTGCAAAACATGAACAAATGGGGACCGATATTCAGCCAGCAGGGGGGGCAGCGCTTTCGCTGTCCGCCGCCGGTGTTAAACCCAGATATTCAGTGCCGGGCTGTTTCTGGTGACTGGCACTGAAGATTCGGGGGGGGGGGGGGGGGGGGTTAACAGCTAAAACGTTAACCATCACTAACCAGTTAACTTTTTAGCGGTTGAAATTAGTCCACATAAATAGAAGGCCTATTCATCACTATGTCACGTGATATAACCAGTTAGTGGCTAGGTATTTAGCGGGAGATAACCGATTATCTCCCACTGAATTTCTGCAGTTAGCTGCCAATATGCTACTTAACCAGTCAGCAGCTGTGTCTGGCCAGTTAAATACCTTTGAATATCGGGGGAGAGGGGGGGAATACTGTCTTCTCCAAGTGTCCTCTCACGTCATTAGCAAAACTGATTAAATGGATTTTTCATGTTCCCATACATATGAATGAAACAGGATGATAAAGGAATCTTTCTCTTCCATTGGTTACATCCTTTTTAATATGGACCCTCCTAGATGCTGCATTAGGAGAGGTGCAAAAGCAAATTTGAGTACATCAATAAACCTCAATTTGATGGACAAGCAGTGCCTGCCCCACGACCCTCTGACTGGTCACAGCTCAGACAATTCTGGAGTTTGTACACTTGATTTGCAAAGGAATAAATGTTTCCAAGCAGACAAGAGAAAATCAAGAGACAACAGGCTGTACGTCCCATGCTGGAGATGCTGCAGTCTCGGTACTGGGCCACTTGACGGATTCTCAGGAGATCAAATCATAAGGATTCCTTTGCTGTCTCCAGCCCCCCACCCCACCCAGTTTCTACCTCCATTAGCGTCATTTGGGTTATTTTATGAACATTTCTTTCACCATTTTATTTAGCTCCTAAATAATGCTCTGAACCCCCACAGAAGTACTCTAGTATTTGAAATATGAAATGAAAGATCATCTTGTAACCTCACAAAAATGCACCAAAAATGCTCAGGGTGCAACATGGTTGCTGTATAGAAAAGTGAACGTTAAAAGTATCGCTTCTGTACTGTATTGAAGAAAGAACTCTTTTATTCCTGCACTATGACTTCTGGGAAAAATCCTTAAAAAGGGGCAGGACTCCAGTGCTAAATCTGCTTTGTAAGCCTGAAGCCTCAAGGTTACAGCATGCTCAGGCCAGAAACAAGGTTTTTGTACATCTCTTAGGAGGAAAAATGCATTAAGACCCAGTTTATTTCTTTAAGGAGCTGGCATCACTGCAAGATGCTCAGGAGCATTACATCACACTCTGGTTAATTTCCACTGGGCTGTCACTTTATCAGATGAAAAGTGTTTCAGAAAGGAGACATTTCTCAAGTACAATATATTGGAATCCACAAAAGACTGACCGGACAAACTTGGCTAGAGTAAGGGAAATGACCCATTGGGAAGTCTCTTTCTGAAACTGGCCTCATTCAGAAAAATCAGGCCAGTCTCTCTTACTTCAACTAGAAGCAGAAAAAAGGCCAGTGAGCCTGTGACTTCTCCCCTTCTCTGGGAGGGCACCAGTCTAAAAGCCTCACAGTCTGGGACATGGTGACAAGCAGTGTTAGAGGGGAAAGGCTGGAAGGATATCCTCTCTTCTTCAGGACCACGTTAGAAATGAATCAGCACCCAAGCCGTTCCCAAGGAAATTGCAAGTTTTCCTGAGTAGCAAGTCACAAGGACCCTAGCAAGCAGTTCATGTGAAAAATGCAGCATCTCTAACATGGTAACATGGTCTGATTATTATCCATCTGGAACAGAGACAGCACATCACTTCACCCTGAGACAGACAAGTGAGACACACAGGACATGGAGAGACGGGTAGTACAGTACCTGCAGACCTGGAGTGCGTGAAGCCGGTGAGAATTGCAATATCATCTTTAGGGGAAAAGAGAGGGAATTAAGACTCAGCAAATGTAACCTGGCTTTTTAACACTAAGACACTGGTTTCTGCATACATTCGAAACAATTTAACTGGGCAGGGGAGGCTTTTGACTGGTAAATCACTTGTGTAGGTTAATCTGCCGAGATTCAGCTGCATTTAACCGGTTCGTGTCGCTGAATATTAACACAAACCATTAAAGCCATAGCTGGCTATTTTGTGGGCAGCCTGGCGGCGGACTCCACTTATGCAGTTAAGAGCCAATATTCTGTTAAGTTAACCGGACAAATTGAACCGTATAAAACTCAGTTCTATTTGTGTCCAATTTCACTTAGGCTGTTACATGCTGAATATCTCACTTAAGGGCGGAAGGGATAGCCGGCCACACATAATCAGACATTCAATGTTCGTACTCAGACATTGCCCAGCATTGATAACCAGAACACCACCACAGACCAAAAAAAGAAAAGGCTGCGAGCTGAATATTTATCCCAGAATCATTTCAAAAGGCACCTTCTGAAAGAATAATGACATTTCTTCCTTTAAATACTTCTTGTCCAGGGTGAACTGGGGTAATGCGATAACTCAGAACAAATATGTGGGTATATAAAATACTGCAATGAAATTTCTAGCACTGTTGCATTTAAAGTTAATATAACTAGCTGGAAAGACGGAGTATGTCTCCTACACTGTAATACTGCTAATTCTTGCGCCGCAAACTGTCAATGGTGCAACAGCAGAGCTGATAGACTGACTTGGAGAATGTCTGGGTATACAGTGTGCTTTATCTCGCAGACCATCTCAAGCCATTTCCACCCTTGAGTATCTGCAGTGTTGGATACAGTGTCCACCTTTCCAATCCGTTTACCACTATCTCTTTCAAATACACAGTCCAGAGCCAAATCAAACCCAGCAACAATGCACAGCATATTAGAATGGGAAAAGTAAAAACACCAGAATTTGTGCATCAGTCTGATAAAGTCATGCTCCTCCCATTTTCAGAGATCTTGCACATACACACGAAAGTGGAGGTCATGACATAAGTGAGGGCCTGCTCCATGTTACTAAACCAGCAGACATCGGCATTAAACCCTTCCAGGTTTCATCCCATTCCATTTTCAGAGCATTATTTTGTCCCTAGATAGACAATCTCAATCCTTTTTGTATAATTCTTCCATTAGGCCGGAAGCAATAGTGCTCAGTAGAACAAAGACTCTCTGGGCCAAAATGAGAAAAAGCACATCTTTTTACCAGAATGAGTCTGACCAGTGTAAACACTGAAACAGCAATTAAGAGATTCAAGCGGAGAAAAATTTCAAACCCTAACGTACAGCAGGAGGCACAGGAAGTGCCAAGAGTTTGTCAATACTCTCCAATCAATGCCTGTCTGTTCGGTCCTTAACACAATAAAAAGCATGGGAGAGTACAAGATTAAATTCTTGTCAAGTCTAGTCAAAGTTATTTTTAGTGAGACCCAATGCAATGACGTGCAATTATGGTATTATTACATGCTGACACCACAGCGCATGCTATTACATTGGGCTAACAGTAATAATGGCTAATAAAGACCAATTGGCCCATCAACCTTTATTCTTCCCTGCAATGATATAACCAACAGCTTAATACAGAATGCAACCAGATGTAGGATATCATGTCTTAACCAATCAGGATTTACTCCTTCCTCATTAATTCTTTAACACTCAAGGCAGATAAACATGAACTGTGGGGATATTCAGATAACCGCTAATATTCAGTGGGAGATAACTGACTATATCATGCGTTATAGCTGGCTATCCACGAATATTCAAGCACTGGATGACCAAGTTTAGTGGCCAAATCAGACCCCGCCTAAATAGCAGTCCTGTCTTAGGCCACTATAAACTTAACTGGCCAGCAGTGAATATTCACTTAGGGCCCTGTTTACTAAGGTGCATTAGTGTTTTTAGCGCGCCTACACTTAGCATGCACGCTAATCATGTAGGCGCCTAGAGGGATATTGTAGGGGCGTACCTGGTTAACGAGCATTAAAAATGTTAATGCACTTACAATGCTGCTTAGTAAACAGGGCCTTAGATGGTTACGTTTGAGCCAACCCCCCCAAAAAAAAACAGATATTCAATGCCGGTCACTGGAAACGGCCAAGTAATGAATGCTCGGGGTCACCGCCAATCACGGATTTCTGCAGGCTGCTTCCACAATCTGAATATTGGGCTCAAAGATCTTATACTAAATTCAACACACAGCACCCCTGATCCCAGAAACAGAGAAAAATGTAGACAAATAAAGACCATATGGCCTATCCAATCTGACCATCCATGCCATTTACTCTTCCTATCACTCCCTCAGAGATCCTACATAGAACTCTTGAATTCGGATACTGTTTTCGTCTCCACTGCTTCTACCAGGGGCCATTCTATGAATTCACCACCCTTTCCATGAAGAAGTATTTCCTCAAGTGACTTCTCAGTCTGTCCCTTTTTAACTTCATCCTATGCCCCCCTCGCTCCAGAGCTTCCTTTCAGTTGAAAGAGACTCGCTTTTTGTGCATTTACGTCATGGAGATATGATAGAGACATTTCAATTTCCCCTCTCCCATGCCAACACTACAGTGAATGTCCTGTTATTTACAATGACTGGGAAACAACAAGGGAATATTTAATTTTAGGATTAATTCTGTAACAGGGCACCTTATAAGATACTAGGGTAACCATTTATCCATATGCTAAATTGTGCTAAAAGTACAACATTGAAATGTGGCATATTAGCTTAGCTCAATATATATCTGTATATGGTAGGTGTGAGCACTTATGCCAGCCAAACAGCTGGAGTGTTAGTACATAACTGAAGAAATACAGGCCATATCTCATAGTATTGTTTAAGCTACACACATAGGTGTGAGTCCCACCCATGCTTGCCAAGACTTTGCCTATGAGTTCACCGATCTGTCAGATACAGGCTATGCAAGATACGCACGTATTTACAGGACAGCTTAGGCAGAATTCTGGCATTTACATGCATTTCTGAAAACATGCACGTGTATATTCTATTATTCTAATCATGTATGTGCTTATCTGGTGCATAAATGTTACTCCCAATTCAGAGACACTGTCCAGATAGTACAGCGGGGATCTGTAAGGATATTCAGAGGAACTATCCGGATTGCAGATACTGTCATCTGGATAAGTGCTTTTGAATATTGACCCATTAGTCTCCAACTTATGCAAATGTATCTCATGTATATTCAATGCAAACAATTTTCATACAAAATGTGTGTGTATAGATAGATATACTTACTGTACATACACACTGTATACACACACATTTGTCACACACTGGTAAAGTGATCCTGTCACAGGTTAACGATTCATGATACAATGGAGCCGAGAAAGATGACAAATCTTTAAAAGCAAAGAAAATCAATATTGTTTGTTCTATGGCAAAAAAGTGAAAGCTTGCACCCCTCGAATGAAGCGGCCATTGTTACATCTGCCAACAGTTAATAAGCAGTGCATTCAGAACCGGGAGACCCAGCATATGCAAGAAGGACAAACAGAGCCTACCATGCCAAAAGGCAGAACCAGAGATTATAGGGCAGGAGTCCTTAGAAACAGTTTCATCAGCATAAAATGGTATTTTACACCGCGCAGTCTGGCAAGCACATAATCTCATTTGAAGGAGGGATGTCTCAGCACAACTTTTATGATGCCAACATTAAATTATCGTAGTCTGCCAATGTGGCTACTAGCCCTTGAACTTTAATTTCAGTTTCTTATAACACACTGTGTCCTGACAAGTCCAGAGCAGATATCACAAATGAATGCAATCATTGCTGGCAAACTTCCAAACTAAGGTAGCAAAAATTAAGCCTTTCTCTAGTCATTTTGAGGGTGTGTAGCCTGATTAACAGTATGGATGGGATATTCTGTATTAATTACATTTTCATCTCATTTTCATGCCACACTACTCCAAGAAGAACTCACAGTAATTTAAAGCATAATAGAAAAATTCAAACATAAAATAACAAATACTCTCAAATACATGAAAATCCTAGATTCAGACCTGCTTTGTTATAACAAATAGAGATTCTGCTCTCCAGTGTGGACTTGTTCCTTTTTGACAATCTATCCAGGTTTGTTAAGGGATGAAAAAGTGCTGCACAGTTTCTTCTACATTTTGTTCTATTAATGTAGGACAAATTTTGTTTTTACAATCTAAAGCATTGACCATCTGAGGAACACAGTTGAAAGAATGATTGACTGATCCAGGTAGAAATCAAGGACTCTTTTAGGAAAGATGTTTAGATGTGTAATGCAAAACTATCCTCTTAGTGAAGAACTTTGTGTACCGCTGGCAGTTAGGGTACTAGTACGGGTTGCTTTTCAATTCTGCATCTTCATCCCTGCCCATCATTCTTTATCTATTTCCCATGATGAGACATGTTGACAAAGTCACAAACTGAGTCCTCACTCTGTAGAACCTGTGAGTCACAGAAAAACAGCACGTTCACCCACTGGGCCTGACTTTTATACAGGAGCAAGGACCCGGATCAGAGAGCAAAAGAAAGAGCCACGGTGAAGAACCACCCTCAAAGCAGCATGGAGGACTCAACTGTACATCACCCTGTCCTCCAACACAAAGCCTTAAGACAGGAGAGGGGACCCAGACTCCAACTCTTTCCCCCTCTAAAAACCAGTGCACTTTTCCTAGTGAAAAAGGTGCCAGTACTCAAATGCTAGGCCACCCTTCAGGGGTGGGGGTAATCACTGAGGGACCTTCCCCACAATAGCCAGGCCCCCTGCAACCAGTCACAGAACCTATGACAAGGCAGAATTGGTGTGTAGAGCCTGAGCTCTTTCATTAAAACTTGGGGACCATGGGTCAATTTTAGCAGCCAATGGAAAAGGTGCCAGTACTCGGTACCCCCAAGTACCCCCTCAAAAAAAGCCCTGCTAAAAACCCTGCTCTATAGAGTTGCATCTACACTGCATGACACTTTGTAGTAAAAGAAACAAACTATATAAAATGCAGGAAAGGGAACTTC
Source organism: Microcaecilia unicolor (assembly GCF_901765095.1). Classification (NCBI taxonomy): domain Eukaryota; kingdom Metazoa; phylum Chordata; class Amphibia; order Gymnophiona; family Siphonopidae; genus Microcaecilia; species Microcaecilia unicolor. The sequence continues at coordinate 146,940,420 of NC_044034.1, forward strand.
TTAATCAGGAATAAAACTGTACCTGTGAAAGGCTGGGGTGACTTGTAAGGAGGGGTCATGGTTAAACACCATAGTATGGGGAGACTGGATCTCTTTAATGCAGCCTCCCTAACCATGGTGGCTGTGAAGCATACCATGAGATGCACAAGGGGCTTGGATGTTTGGCTTATGCATTGCCCTTGTAAGAAACAAAGCTGAAGGTGACAAGACCTGAAATAACCCAACAGCAGTAATGTGTACTGTGTTAGCCATTATTATCATGTATTTTGGGTATACTTAGGTCAGTTGTTAAGGGCACTGACAGGACATGGGTTGAGAGAACTGGCAAAGAACATGGAGAAAAGAGAGTTGGTGTTAGGGTTGATATCCTCATCTGCCCAAAATAGACAAATCTCAATGGGGCAGGCTCGATGGGCTATTTGGTCTTTGTCCTCCATCATTTCTAATCACTCTAGTACACAGTTATGCTAATTGCCGTGTATTTTTAGTCTGACATTGAGGAGGACCAGTAGTCAGATACCAGCCAGCACTGAATATTCAGGTATAACTTGGGCACTGCCACATATCCAGCTACTGGGCAATACTGAGACGGGTACCCAGATAACTATTTAGTGAAATTGCTCAGTTTCACTAAAAGGAGTGTGCCGGACGTGAGGGGAAGAGACAGCAGGAAAGGCAATGCGGCAGCACCAGAGACCAGCGCTAGACGAAGTCTTCAGCTGGTGAGGGTTGGGGTCCCCGCCAGCCAAGGTATTTGAAGCGGCGGTGCTTCAGCCAAGATGTACAGCGGCAGAGGTGGGCAGAAAGTGGCAGGGTGGCGGAGGGGGGATGACGAGGCGGCGACCAAAATACGCCCCTGCACCTTGAGCTCTGGCCCCCTCCCACCTCGAGGTCTGGCTACGCCCCTATTTAAAAGGAGTGTTATGAAGGTTCTTTTTCCTACATATGTGAAGTAAGATCTTCCCATAAGCTAATGGTGCGGGGCCTTTAGCTGTGCCAAAGTGTGTGTTCAGTTTGAGTCCATGGGACAAATGTTTGATACATCCTCTCTCCTGGGCCTATGGTACAAACACTTATTTAAAAAAAAAAGACATATAGGGCCTAATTTTCTTTGTAAGTCTAAGTGCTTTGAAAATACACCTCCAAGTATGGTTTCTTCTCTCTTTCTCTGAGGTCCAGCAGCTGTTTCTTTTGATATGGTGGTGATAATTCCATGCCACAGGCCAAAATAGACCTTTCCCAGTAGCATTAACTTTTTTTTTTTCTGTTAGCTGTCACGTCAGTGTCTAACGCAATGATGTGGCTCCTGGTTTCTAGTGGTCTGTCAATATTAAGGAGCTATGAGAAGCCCAAGTTTAAAGACATCATTCCCTTTAGGTGTGGTAGAATTTCCTCCTGTAAAATCTGTTTTATCAGGCTTTGGGTGAAAAGGTACAAAAAAAAAAAAGCAGTTTGGTGGTAGGTGGGGTGTTCTAGAGAGCAAATCCAGATATAGCACACACAGGCCTTTAATTTTTTCAGCAGCCTGCCTACAAATTACAGATGGTTTGGTGGTCTGCTCTTCTAAGGAGGCTTTTCCTAGCTATGAATTATGGAAGCTGAGAGGTATAAGCCAATAAGTCTGAAGTCTTTTGGAAAACAAACACACTGCCAGGAAGCATCCCCAGGGCTATCGCAAGTACTGTGAATGGTTTTGTTGAGGGAAAAGTAGCAGTGTATTGCACATAGAAAAAAAAAAGTGTCCTTCATTGCAACTAGAGCTGCAGTTCTGTTTTCTTCTGGTACTACATATCTCTCAGTGAGTTTGTGCCACATGGTGCTGAACTCCCAGATTATTCTTGTGAGAAGAATACAGAGTTTAGGCAGCATGTGTTCAGTCAAGCATATGGAACAGCTGTTCTGGCCCTTTCAAGTGTCTGGACATGGTAGGGGTGATTAACAAACTGAGCAGAGCCAGCTGAGAAGGAATGGTGGAGGCTCAATGACAGGAGAAGCAGATGGGGGGGGGGGGGTAGGAATGTGTACTGAGTTTTGCTAAGGGGGGAATGGGATGGAGGACAGTGAGAGAGAAACAGACTGGGGGGGGGGAGAGAAAGAGAGAGAGAGAGAAAGGAAGCAGGTAAAGAGAAGTTCTGAAGGCATCCTATTGGGTGGACAGGTCACATGATTGGAGGTGATTCCCCTGTGTACCTTTTGCTTCCTCTCTAGGTTGGTAGCATCTTAGGAAAAGGGCATCCCTTGCTCAGGGCACTAGCTTCTTTCATCAATGATGTTCCTGGCTCTCACACAAGAGTTTATTTCTATGCTGTTCAGATAGTGTGAATTGACTACTTGGTCTTTGATTCAAACCGAAATGCAATGAAATTATTTTACCTTATCAACAGAGAAGGCAATGAGGGAATGCTTCACCTCTATTTTTGGAGGCTGGATACATCCTCAGTCTGTGATTTAAAACTGTGGTTCACCTCACTCACAGATGGCAGCATTTACAGTTCCCTCCTCTTTGCCACTCATTATACTTTTGAAATGTCTTCGTGGCATTGTGCACATGGTGAGGGACTGGGATTCAGAGCTGCGCTAGAGCAGCAGGTCAAATACAAGTAAGACTGGCTGGATATGCCATTAGAAGAGGCAACAGCAAACTGGGGAAGTTTTATGACATTTGTGCACCTCGGCTCTTTTTAGATTTTCTATAGCTCTTCGAGTGTTTCTGGTCTAGACCTGGAATCTCTAGAATCCTCATAATTTTGTAAGGTTTGAATATTTGCAAGAAGGCTCAAATTTGCTTTGTGTGAGTGTCCCTTAAGGATTTCTGTTCTTGCTTTTTTTTTTTTCTAGTTTGCATGTATAATGTTACATTGCTAGTCCAATTTTACACACAAGTTCTGCAGTATCATGAACAGACAAGGATCAGATGAGGCCCTAATAGTTAGAGCACCAAGTTGATAACCAGAGAAGCTCAGGTTGTAATCCCACTGCTGCTCCTTGTGATCCTGGGCAAGTCACTTAACCCTCAGTGCCTTAGGCACAAATTTAGATTGCAAGTCCTTAGGGAGAGGGAAATACCTAGTGTAGCTGAATGTAACACACCTCAGGCTGCTACTGAAACGTGTCTGAGCCGTATCCAAAGTTTTGGTGGACTGAGATGCAGGACAGACACCAAATAATTTAAAACTTGCTGTATCCAAAAGTTAACAGGCATGCCAATTTTCCAGTGCCAAAGACCTCATGAATGCAATTATGAAACTTACACATGTGAAAAATGGCAGGGAAAGAAATCAGTGTTGACATAAGGCACCCTAAAGCACTTCCGGTAAGGACGCCTAAAACCACTAGCACATCTCCCTGAGCAATGTGTTAGCTTTTCCCTTATCTACTTTTCTAGTAGCTGGGCTAAGACAGTATATTCACTTATAAATAATCAGCAATGTCACTCAGACTTCCTGAAGTTGCCTAAGGGAACACAGAACCAGGCAGTCGATACGATATTCTGCAAATCCTGTCAGTTTTCATAATCCAGTGAAAAAGCACCCTTCACAGCGATGTGCTCTCACCGGCATAGAAAGAACTCGCTACGGGAAAACAGCAATGTTTTTCTGTTCAAAAAATATAGGATAAGTTAGAAACATGAGGGCAGAACACCCCCACCACCACCACTACCACCCACACACCTCCCCAACACACATCCTAGCAACTAGAATATAAAACACACACAACATACCTCCCCAACACACAACCTAGCAACTAGGACACATACACACACACACCTCCCAATAGAATGTTAGGTATTATTAGGAAAGGAATGGAAAACAAAAATGAGGATGTTATAATGCCTTTGTATCGCTCCATGGTGCGACCACACCTCAAATATTGTGTTCATGTCTGGTTGCCGCATCTCAAAAAAGACATAGTGAAATTAGAAAAGGTGCAGAGAAGGGCGACAAAAATGATAAAGGGGAAGGGACAACTTCCCTATGAGGAAAGGCTAAAGCGGCTAGGGCTCTTCAGCTTGGAGAAAAGGTGGCTGAAGGGAGATATGATAGAGGTCTATAAAATAATGAGTGGAGTTGAACGGGTAGATGTGAAGCGTCTGTTTACGCTTTCCAAAAATACTAGGACTAGGGGGCATGCGATGAAGCTACAATGTAGTAAATTTAAAACGAATCTGAGAAAATATTTCTTCACTCAACGTGTAATTAAACTCTGGAATTCCTTGCCAGAGAATGTGGTAAAGGTGGTTAGCTTAGCAGAGTTTAACAAAGGTTTGGACGGCTTCCTAAAGGAAAAGTCCATAGACTGTTATTAAATGGACTTGGGGAAAATCCACTATTTCTGGGATAAGCAGTATAAAATGTTTTGTACTTTTTTGGGATCTTGCCAGGTACTTGTGACCTGGATTGGCCACTGTTTGAAACAGGATGCTGGGCTTGATGGACCTTTGGTCTTTCCCAGTATGGCACTACTTATGTAATGGCAGAATGAGGGTAAACCCACACCTTGGTGTTAGACTGGTGCCCAGGTTCAGCCACCCACACCATGCACCCTGAAATTCTTCCTAGGTTCCATCACTCAGATTTATCAAGGGCCCCTCACAGTGCAGAGGTCCAGCACAATTACCATATTTGCACCCCTAAAATCAGCCCTGAAGACACCCCTGTACCCCTCTTAATACACACAACCCCCTCTCTCCCCATGAAACACATACACACAAGCTGCTAGAGAGAAACATGCCTTTGGATATGTGTGTAGTCCAAGAGGTTCATCTTCCCAATCTCTGTTGATTAAAAACCTCTTCTCCCATGAGGCCAGTCCTGGGGCAGTTCTATAACCGAGGCACTAATGTTTACATGTACATTACATGCATATTTAGAATACTGGCATATATGCATGTCGATTGCAGCACGCCAACCTAAGCACTATTCCATGTCAAGGTGTGTAACTTGCATAGCTCGTAAATGCAAGAGCAGCGTGCACAGAGGCAGAACATGGACAGGACACAGGCAGAGCTTCCACTTACACGCACAACTTATAGAAAAGAGTAAATTACGCATGTTCCTGCGGCACTTCGACTCTCGCATTTACACCACCTCTAGGACTGGCATAAGCGTGAGCGTCTGAACATCAGGCCCCTGGATACCAAGTTACACTGGTATTCTACACAGGCAAATAGGTGCCACTTTCCTTTGGAGCAGAGGTTCCCCCACCCAGTCCTCAGGACACACTTAACTAGTCAGGTTTTCAGGATACCCATAATGAATATGCATAGGATAAATTTACATACAGTGGAGGTTTTGCATGCAAATGTACCATTGTGGGTATCCTGAAAACCTGATTGGCTAGGTATGTCCTGAGAACTGAGTGGGGGAACCCCTGCTTTAGAGAATAGGCTCCTGCCACACACCTCTTGGTAATTCTATAAAATGTGTGCTAACATTTGCACACTGATTACGTGCACAATCATCATTAGAATAATTGTGTGTGCACATACATGAGTGAATCCCAAAATTCCAACTGTAAATATGCCCATATCTTACACAGTGTGCATCTGACTGGTAGGCGCACACAGAGCTAAAATCTAAGCAGGACTCATTTTTATATGCATAACTTCTAAGTTGCGCACGTATCTCCGACAGTTATAGAATGAATCACCTCCTTGCTGTGATCACCATTTTTAACAGAATAAAATTAACACAATTTGTAGTTAAAACAAATAAAACTGGAATAACTAAACAAGCTCCGAGATCATTCTTTAAGGCTTAATGTACAACACCTTCTAGGAACATGACAATTTATAGTCAAGCATGGCCAACAAACCCAACTCCCAGAGACAGGACACGTCTGTGTGGCAGAGATAACATTACAATGGTGTAATATCATGAACCACATCTGTATTTTAATAAAGCTTGGGACAGAAAATGAAGCTCATTGGATGTGCATCTTTCTTACCAAGAAACAATGCATCTCTGAACTAAGAAAGGGCCTTATTTGGCTGCTCTGCAGAGCACATGGCTGCTGTAACACAGTGTCATTACACTATCTACAGCGAACCTGCAATATGCTGCAAAGCTAATCACATTAAGGAAACGGATCCTCCCTTGTTCCATGGTCCTTCCTCTTTTGCTGTTCTCGACCTCTGGCATGGCTTTTGTAACAGAGAGACAATGACTGACTGACAGATAAAGACCATATGGCCTATCCAGTCTGCCTGTCCATACCATCTACCATCTCTTCCCCTCCCATGCTTGTCCCAAACTTTTCTGAAGTTCAGAATGACTGTTAGAAGAAGCATACATCACATTTGGCCATTTCCAGATTGGTATAACTAAGGCTTCTTTTCTTAGAATAAGTCCTCTGGCTCAGACGGAAAGTGCTGAGCACTGAAGTACAGGTCCCAGATTCAATGCCTGAGTTAGATTTTCTGCTCCTCGGGTCAGTTCCAGATGGGCTTGTTGCAGAGGCAACACTCACAGCCACCCAGCAGAGTCACTGCTCCAGGGTAACACATTGGGAGGGCAATTCTATAAAGGGGCATCTATATTTAGACACCTACCCCCTAAATCTGTAAAAGTTACAAAAATTGCATGTGCAATTTAATTAAATAACAAGTTAATTAGTGCAAATAATTGGCTTTTAACAAGCAATTTTTGGCACTAATTTAATTGAACTTTAAGTACATAAATTTAGGCAAGGGATCCGCTCCTAAACTTTACATGCAATTTGAAAAAGGGGGCACGGAAATGGGAGGGTAATGGGCTGAATGGGGGTGTTATACGCGTGGGGATACCGGCCTAATATAGGCGCATACATTTGCACCACATTTCAGTTGGCCGCATCTAAAGTAAGGTGCAATTCCCGGACATAAGTGTTATGCTATAAATCAAGTCTAACTTTAGAATAGTGTTTTTTGGGGGCTGATTTTTTTGGCACCATAAATAGAATCTCACCCCTAGTAGGCAACCTATGTGAAGTCTATTCTCTAAAGGAATTTAGGTCCATTACCGGGTACATAGTTGTATAAGTGGTTAGGGGTGAGCACAAAGGAGCCAACTTTTCAAAATTATTGGGGGGGGGGGTGGTGATAAGCCCAGTGAAAATAATCCTTCCCTGGACACGTACAAGGAATTTTCTCAATATTGGGGGTGCTCAAGCACCCACAGCGTCGGCTCCTATGCATGAACACTTACTCCAGCAAATACTCACATCTAGATTCAGGAGATATGTACATAAACTACAGTATTTTATAAGTTACATACCTATGTGCAAGCTTCACCCATTTATGCACATAAGTGTTCACACACATTAAAGCCAGAATTCTGGTCATGTACTTGCACAATTGGTGCTTAAATGTTGGCGTTGACTTTGGAATTCACCCCCACCAGCTAGATTTAGCACGCATGATTGCAGGCCTACAAAAAGGTGCAGGGTCCTGGCTCATGACTGTCACTCACAGAAGCACACTAGGTGGGCAGGGGTGGGGAAAGGTCTTGGGTAGGTAAGAATGAAATCTCCTAGTGCCAGATCCAAGCCCAGGTTCCATGACAGATGAAAAGACACAAAAGCAGAACCAACAGTGATGACAGACCCTCTGCTTCACTGCACAAGAACAGAGCTTAGCTGTTAATCAAAGGGACTGAGAAGACTTTCTGGAAATAATATACATTTCAAAAATCCGCTGACTGCCACAGCTGAATACAGGCCCTCCTGGTTTTTTCATCTGTGCCCAGCAACAATGTTAATAATGAATTCCAACATCTAGCACAGCGGTTCCCAAACTGTGTGCCGCAGCACCCTGGCATGCCACAGCGAACTCTCAGGGGTGCCGTGACAAATCCTGACCTCCCTCCCGCCGCCCACAATCCAGCATCACTCCCTACTTTCCCCTCCCACAGGTCCGGAATCTGCCGCTTCCTCCTTCTTCCCCCGCCACTGCTGCAGTGCTTGCAGCTTACATTTTTGGGCTGTCTGCGATTCATACAGGCACTGAGGGACTTTGTCACGTCTGGCCCTAGCAACAGAAAGTTGCATCAGAGAGGGCTGGACAAGACATAGGGAAAGCCCCGGATTGCCTGTGTGAATCGCAGACAGCCCGAAAATGTAAGCTGCAAGAACTGCAGCAGCGGTGGGGGAAGGAGAAGGAAGCAGCAGCGAATCTGGACCTGCAGGAAGGAAGGTATTGAACGATGCTGGATTTGGGTAAGGCAGAGGTGTGCTGGACTTATGGGAGGAGGAGGGCTGCAGGGAATGGTGTGCTGGACTTTCTGGGAAGAGAGGGCTACAGAGAAGGGAGAAGTGTGCTGGACTTCCTGGGAAGAGAGGGCTGCAGGGAATGGAGAGGTGTGCTGGAGTGAGAGGAGGGGGCTGCAGGGAAAGGGAGACCTATGTGGTGGGGGGAAGGGAGACCTATATGGCAGGAGGGTGTGTGGATCTATGTGTGCGGGGGGGGGGGAGAGGAAATTGCTCGAATACTTAGGGTGCCATGAACCAAAAACGTTTGGGAGCCACTGATCTAGCATAAACCTGATGTGTGAGAGACAGACCTTGGTTATTCACTTCAGACCTTACTCACAGCACAACAATGGGCTGGCATTCAAAAGGGTAATTTGTTACTCAGCACACAGAGCAGAACGATCCAACTTGGACAGACCAACACTGCAATACTCTTTGTTGAAAAATGCATTACTTAAAATAACCAGTATGGAATTTCTGTTGATGTTTCTGCATTTCACTGGCCTTTCCTTTGTAAAAGAGTGTTCAGGGTTTCTCAGGCTCAGTCACCATCCCTGGATTCTATATATGCTTCACCAGATGTGCATGCAAATTGACTATTTATTTATTTGTTACATTTGTATCCCACATTTTCCCACCTTTTTGCAGGCTCAATGTGACTTACATATTACCGTTAACGGCGTTAGCCGGTTCCGGTCTGAACAAATACAAGGTATGAATGAATACAAGGGGATATTATGATAGATAAGGTACATGTATGGAAGGTACAATTGGGGGGAACTTAGAGGGGGAGCGGGGAGAAAGAGTCAGGTAATGTTCATTACAGTCTTTGGTTATATTGTGTCGCAGGTGTCCAGGTATTTTTTTATGTTGGGTTGGTGGGGGTTTGCTCTTCTGCACAGGACTGTCTTTAGTGCTTGAACCCTTAACTACCAACAGTTGATTATTGAAGTTAACTGGTACCACTTAGGATTTGCACACATCTGGCTGTGCACTATTCTATAAAGCCTGGCACCTAAATCTACTACGGCATAATTCAAAAGGGGGGGGCGTGGCCATGAGCGTGTCAGGGGCATTCCAAAACGGTGTGTGTAGTTACAGAATACTGCCTCAGCGCTCAACTTGGGGCACCAGTATTTACACCAGGTTTCAGCAGGCGTAACTTTGGCGCCTACAGTTAGGTGCCCACCCTTCATTAGCGCTGATTTTTTTTTATAAAATAGCATTAGCGCTGATTTTTTTTTTTTTTTGCTCATTTTGGAGCACCATTTATAAAATTTCCCCTATACTGGAGGGCAGAGCTACAGCTCTCACATGTCAGGAGAATAAACCGGGTATCAAAGCTTTCATCCTCCAAGGACACAAGAAATCCTTCTAAACAGAGCCTCTGTTTCTGTTCAGGGAGGTCTCCTGAACTTGAAAGGACCTGACCAGGAGCTGTAGCCTGATTTAAAGGTGGAGAGCCCAGACGTCAACAGAAGGAACAGAAAATGAATTTGTCTTTCTTGAGTCGTTTCTGAAGCAGGGAAAGTTAAAAGTCAGAAAAATTCTTTTTTTTTTATTTTTCTCGTTTTCTAGCTTTGTTTATGTGTGTGTGGTGTGGGTGGGAGGGTTAACAACCGATGTTTGCAGATTTGTATATTTAGGGGGCAATTTCCAGTCTTCCTGTGCAGTTTGCAGGTCCAGGGAATAAACAAACCCATGAACTTTGCACCAGCTGCGAAACCCTCTCCCCTCCCACCTGCTAGTGCCTTTCACTGTTGGTCAAGGTAAAATAAATAATGCTGTGAACTGCACTGAACAGAGAAGGAATAATTTTCAAAAGGCTTTTTTAGACAGATAAACATGATTTACCTGCACAGAGTTCTGTATAAATTGCCCACCCCTGTCTCCTCGGTATGGTAATACTGCACTGATTATCCCCTAAAAAAAAGTAGAGTTGAGGAGGGGGCAATTAAGATCAGGAAAATTAATAACGAGCCACAAGTGAATGAACTGATGAGTCAAGAAGGAGATTGGGTATCTCCCACTTCAGCCTGGTTCAGCATCTAAGACTTAGTCAAAGCACTTAACAGTGCTCAGAAAGGGCATACAGTCAGGAGTTTACTCTGCAGTTTAAAGTCTGCGAAGCAGCTCTTTCCCCAAAACTACTGCACATTCTCGGAGGAAAGAGAAACTGAAGTTAAATTTGCTGCAAATTTACTGCACAAAAAACAGGACAGATCCTTCAAATCCCTGGCAAAGGTGGAGCCTGATCCTTCAAATACTCTAGGGTAAATCAGCACTAAAACCAGAAATGACACCCAGATCCGGTTCTTATTCATCCAGAGCCTGCTTAGCCCAAGAAAAATGAAGGACACACTTGAGTTACAATTTCTGTCAGTGCCTGAACATCTCTCTTTGTCATTCTTGTCTAAATGCATCTGTCCAGTGCTGCCCTGCTCTGTCTTTATTTTATTTATTTATTTTACAGATTTAACTCCCATCTTTTTCAGTAGTAGCTCAAGGTGAGTCACAATCAGGTACACTAGCAGGGGCATTTTCGAAAGAAGGATGCCCATCTTCTGACACAAATTGGGAGATAGGCGTCCTTCTCTCAGGGTCACCCAAATTGGCATAATCGAAAGCCGATTTTGGGCATCCTCAACTGATTTCCGTCGCGGGAACAACCAAAGTTCACAGGGGCATGTCGGCAGTGTACCAAAGGCGGGACGGGGACGTGGTTAAGAGGTGGGCATCCTCGGCCGACAATGGAAAAAAGAAGGGCGTCCCTCACGAGCATTTGGCCGACTTGGTCCCTTTTTTTTTCACGACCAAGCCTCGAAAATGTGCCCAAACTGACCAGATGACCATCGGAGGGAATCGGGGATGACCTCCCCTTACTCCCCCAGTGGTCACCAACCCCCTCCCACCCTAAATAAAATTTTAAAAAACATTTTTTCAGAGAGTTCAAAATGGCCGCCGATTAAGACAGACGCGTTTGAGTGCTCCTCTGCGTTTGCCTAAAAAATATTTTTCTTCTACCATGCCGAAGAGGAGAGGAAGAGCTGCTGCGGCTGTTGCCTCCCAGCAGCAGAGAACCCTAACTTCTACGGGATTAATTACACAATATATGCAGAGGGCAGCAAGCTTGACGAATCCGTCGGAGGGAGGCCTGCAAACTCAATCCGCGACTGGAGATAGCGGAAGGAGTAATGGGCTGGAAACTACCTTGAGCCCCGACGGCAGAGAACCACCCCCCCAGCCGGTGTTTAGCAGCTCGCCGATGTCGGCCCCATCGGACCCGAACTACGAAGTGGTAACGGGATCCTTTGGACGGGAGGCTATTCCATCTACATTGGGCGTATTTGCTGCATCCACCACATTGAGATCTACTGAGGAGGGACGGGGAGTAACTGAGACGGAATTTCAACAAAAGGGTGAGCCTGCAGATACTTTATTTACTTTTTTTCAAAGAAAACCTGTGGATGTTACCTTGGACAGTCTTTGGATGTTAATAGCAGAGCTGGGTAAGGCGATATGCCCTCAAATAAAGCAAATGAAGGAAGATATAATTGTGGTTGAAGGGAAAGTGAGAGAAATGGACACAGTAATAAAATCATTGGAAACTCGGGTAAATAAGGTGGAAAAGGAATTTCAACAAACACAATCAGTACAAACCACGATGGTTAAGGACTTAGTGAACCTGAGGAGGAAGTCAGAGTTTATGGAAAATGCTCTACGTGGAAATAATTTACGTCTTATAAATTTCCCATTTCATCCTATGATCTCCCCAAGGGAAATGCTGAAGACTTATTATAAAGAAATTTTTGATATAACTGAAGACTCTATTCCTCCAGTGTCACAGGCCTTTTACATTCCCTTAAAGATTGAGAAAAATCCTCAAGTTCAAGTTTGTAATCAGGCGCTCGATTTATCGGCCATTCTGGAAACATCCGATTCAGAACAAGTTGTACCATCCACTTTATTAGTAACGTTTGCGTTACTCACAGACAAGGTCTGGACATTAAAAAAAAATTTTCAAGTAAGGGGAAAACTATTTAAAGGTCTTCTAGTACGAATATTTCCTGACTTAGCACGTGAGACACAAAAACGTAGACAGAAATTTCTTCAACTGAAACAGGAAACTTTGCAACTTGGTGCAACTTTTTATTTAAAGTATCCCTGCAAGTGCTTGGTCTTGTATCAAACTGAAAAATATGTTTATTTTGAACCTTCTCAATTATCCTCTTTTATTACATCAAAAAAGGTTTCTCAAGAAGTTGTTGTAACTAGCTTGTAAACGCTTCTGACTTGATCTAAGTTTGTTATAATATTTACCTTTCTGTTCTCCCTAGTTGGGTTATTGAACTCCAGAATTTGTGGACTTTTATGATGTTAATGAGGAATCTGTACCTATAAGAGAAAAAAAAATTTTTCTCTTTTCTTTTTTTTTTCCTTTTGATAATATAACCATTTGCATTATTTTTCTGTTAAGTGTTGAAACTTGTAAAGTATATATAAATGATAAATAAATAAATTTAAAAAAAAAAAACATTTTTTCAGCCACTATACCAGCCTCAAATGTCATACCCAGCTCCATCACAGCAGTATGCAGGTCCCTGGAGCAGTTTTTAGTGGGTGCACTGCACTTCAGGCAGACGGACCCAGGCCCACCCCCCCACCCCCACCTGTTACACTTGTGGTAAATGGTAGCCCTCCAAAACCCACTGTACCCACATGTGGGTGCCTCCCTTCATCCCTAAAGGCTATGGTAGTGGTGTACAGTTATGGGGAGTGGTTTTTTTTTTGGGGGGGGGTCAGCACACAAGGTAAGGGAGCTATGCACCTGGCAGCAATTTGTGAAGTCCACTGCAGTGACCCCTAGGGTGCCCGGTTGGTGTCCTGGCATGTGAGGGGGACTAGTGCACTACGAATGCTGGCTCCTCCCACGACCAAATGGCTTGGATTTGGTCGTTTTTGAGATGGTCGTCCTCGGTTTCCATTATCGTCGAAAAAACGGGGACGACCATCTCTAAGGTCGACCATCTCAACATTTAGGTCGACCATCTCTAAGGTTGACCTAAATGCTGAGATTTGGGCGTCCCCGACCGTATTATCGAAACGAAAGATGGACGTCCATCTTGTTTCGATAATAAGGGTTGCCCCGCCCCTTCGCCGGCACGTCCTTAGAAATGGACGCCCTTAGAGATGGTCATCTCCATTCGATTATGCCCCTCCAGGTAGTGCCCTGTCCCTGAAGGACTTACAGTCCAACCAGAACAAAAGAACTGTACATTTGTGGAGCCGAAAAAAAAAAAAAACCACACTCCTGTCATTCCTCAAATTCTAAACACCCCCCCCCCCCCCAGTTTCCTCCCTCACACCATGTCCTGAAAATTCAAATTCAAAGTTAACAAGGCACAACACAAACACATAAAATATTAGGGAAAAACACAACTTTCAGAAAACTGAGTAAAAAAAGAGAAGATCACACATCATTAAAAATAAGGTGGCACAAATGGTTTTCTCAGTTTTCATAGAAAATACACTCATTGTCACTACAATCACTAAAATCATTATTCTGTTTCTCCTTCCACATTAACTACTTGCTAAGAGCTGTAAATCTTAAGGACTATACAACAGTTATGGTAACCTTTACAATCACCTTATCAAATAGCTTATCTGAAATTTATGTTTACAATCCAGGCCTGTAAAGCAAAGCTTAGTTTATGGGTTTGTAAATAATCTTCTGTGCCTTACTGAGTATTCTCTACACTGAGGCAACATTATAAGCTTTTCCTCAGGGGATGAAAATTACTTTATGCTTCCAGACTCTTGTTGTGGCATTTTCTTCTACTAATTTACCTGTTTTACTGGTTAAAATCTTGACTTTCCCTACACTGCATCCTTTCCACAAGAGCTGTGCTGCTCCATCTGAGGAAAACAGTCTTTTTCAACATGAAAGATATTCAGGCTTATTTTCGAAAGAGAAAGACGCCCATATTTCGACCCAAATCGGGAGATGGGCGCTTTTTTCCCGTGGGTGCCCAAATCGGTATAATCAAAAGCCGATTTTGGGCGCCTCCAACTGCAGTCTGTCATGGGAAAAAAACAAAGTTGACGGGGGCGTGTTGGAGGCGTGGTGAAGGCGGGACTAGGGCGTGTTTATCGTCAGAGGAGAGATGGGCGCGCTCGGCCGATAATGGAAAAAAGAAGGGTGGCAGAAGCGAGAATTTGGGCCACTTTTTTGGACCTTTTTTTTTCTCGAACAAGTCAACAAAAGTGCCCCAACTGCCCAGATGACTACCCGAGGGAATCGGGGATGACCTCCATTACCTCCCCCAGTGGTCACTAACCCCCTCCCACCAAAAAAAAAAAACTTTAAAACCTTTTTTTTTCCAGCCTGTATGCCAGCCTCAAATGTCAAACCCAGCTCCATCACAGCAGTATGCGGGTCCCTGGAGCAGTTGTTAGTGGGTGCAGTGCACTTCAGGCAGGTGAACCCAGGCCCATCCCCCCCCCCCCACCACCTGTTACACTTGTGCTGGTAAATGGGATCCCTCCAACCCCCCCCCCCCCCCACCAAAACCAACTGTACTCACATCTAGGTGCCCCCCTTCACCCATAAGTGCTATGGTAATGGTGTAGAGTTGTGGGGAGTGGGTTTTGGGGGGATTTGGGGGGCTCAGCACCCAAGGGAAGGGAGCTATGGACTTGGGAGGTATTTTAATTTTTTACTTTTTACAAGTGCCCCCTAGGGTGCCCGGTTGGTGTCCTGGCATATGAGGGGGACCAGTGCACTACGAATCCTGGCCCCTCCCACGACCAAATGCCTTGGATGTGTTCGTTTTTGAGCTGGGCGCCTTCGGTTTCCATTATCGCTGAAAACCGATACCGCCCAGCTCAAATCCGCCCAAATCCGATGCATTTGCCTGGCACCAACCGTATTATCGAAACAAAATATGGTCGCCCATCTTTTTCGAAAATACGGTCTGTCCTACCCCTTCGCGTACCCGTCCTCGGAGATGGGCGTTCGCATTCAATTATGCCCCTGATTGGCTAACACAGCGTTTCCCAAACTGTGTGCCAAGGCACCCCAGTGCACTGTCGCAAACTCACAGGGGTGCCGCGGGGCAGATGGGAGTTAACACACCGAGCGCTGGAACAATTGGTAAGATATTGTTCTTCTTCCTCTCTCCACCTTGCCCTGCCCGCCCGCCCGCTCATAGTATGCTGCCAGCAGTGATGTAAGCACTACCTTTGTCCTGCCCCCGAAGCCTTATTTGTACAGCATCCCACCTATGCGAGAAAAGGAAGTGGATGTGTAAAGAAGGCTTCTGGGACAGGCTGAAGGCAGTGCTTAGCCTTTAGAGTGATTCATGAGGCGGTGTGCCTTTTTCACTTATTGAACATTGGCTGGAGGGACACTGCTGGTTCTTGTGCTTGGACTCAAAAGGCTTGACTGTTATGTTTGATTTAATGAACTGAACAGCCAGTGAGTACAGGAGCTCCCTAAAAGCTTCGTTCTCTCCAGTTACAATGTTGGTGTGAGTGGGATTTGTCGGTGGTGCAGATGTTTTGTGTGGATGTTGATAGGGGGATAGGTACTGTGAGGAAACAATTACTATGAGCTGAAAATTAAATCTGAAGTGTAATTGGTGAGAATGAGAGTGGTGATGGGTAAAGAATGGAGTGAGTGAGGTGTACCATATATAGGATAAAGAAAAGGACTGTCTTATGATCTAAGAGCCCATGAAGGGACATAGGGGATGAGGAGCTTAAACATGTACAGAGGGAACAAGAGGGAATGTGTTAAGAGCAAGACATTGAACCGAATCCTGAAAGCCTCACAAAGAACAACCATATCTCAAACAACTTATGATTACCTGAATTGGTTATTACTCTATTTACCATTAACCTTCTCTTAGCTTCATATATAATTTCTCATTCATAATAGATTTTCTAAAAGTTAAACATCCATAGCTATCTCAGTACGTTTGATACTGTATTGTAAAATTGGATTCTTACAACAAATTTCTTATGTATTATTCTTTATGTACCTTATACTGTTTATTGTAAGCCACATTGAACTCAAACTTGTTTGGGATAATGTGGGATATAAATGTCACAAGTAAATATGTTGAATTATGGCATAGAATTGGTTCTACTTAAAGGGGATCCACTCATTTTGAATTTTGAGATAAGAGAGGAGAGGTAGAAAGGAAAGTGCACATTTTGAAACATGACATTCTTACCCAGTAGTGTGAGAAGGGGACAGTGGGAGGGTTAGGGAGGAAGGGGTGTGATGGGAAGGCATTTGTTTGTTTTGTCCTTAGAGGGTGGAGGCTGAGCACACTGCACCATTTGGAAGAGGTAAACTTTAGAGAAATGCTGTTCTTAGTCTGATAATACATAGATGCTGTGGCCGTGGAGGGGGGGGGGGGGGGCGGAGGCCTGTGTGGCTGGGGAGAGTGCAGCGAAAAATTGCTCAGACATTAAGGGTGCCGTGAACCAAAAAAGTTTGTGTTCTCTTCTCACTCTGCAGTGAATGACTGTACCTGAGATTTTGTGTACTGCCACAGTTACAGAACTGAAGCCCAAAATATAACTGATCGCCATTTTTATGCACAGACAGTGCTCAGTGAAGAAGCTGGGCTTGGTTCCAAACTGGAAACCTTCACTTTCCATTTCATAATACTCAAGATGTTTATTTAAACTATCAAAAAACCAATGAAGGAAGCAAGGCAATGGGTATACAATACCATGCATTAATATTTTACTGAGCCACAAAATGAGAGGCAAAACCCAACCCGTATATGTTAACCTGATTGCCAAAGGTGATAACTTTTTAGGAGGTCTTTTACTAAGCCATGGTAGCATTTTTATCTGGCAGTAAAATTCAGCTGGCGGTAAATGCCAAGACGCCTATAGGACGCCCATGGGCATCTCAGCGTTTACCACCAGCTGATTTCTACTGCGCGCTAAAAACGTTACCACAGTTTAGTAAAATACCCCCTTAATGATCTAAATGGATATATCTTGAGGGTAATTCTCTAATGCATTTTCCATAGGCTTTCCCACATTTTTCACTGGGAGTCTACTGGGTGGATTGTGTGCATGCCAGGCTGTGCCGTGGTTTTATGTTGTGCTGTTTTTCCTCATGTGGTTGATCTATTTTTTAATGATGATTTTATTTGTATTAATTTCATTTTTGGATGTCATACTATGTTGTAAATTTATACATGTTTGTATTTTATAGGTGGTTTTGTTTTTCTGTCTGTTGTTTTGAATGATTTGTGGATATTCTATTTGGTTCTATGTTTTTAATTTTATTAATGCATTTTATTCTGGATTTATCTCTATATTTATACTGTACACCACCCTGATGCGATTAGCAAAGGGCAGTTAATCAAATCAAATAAAGACAAACATAAAGCCTGTTTTTCACACAGAAAAGAGTGTCAAAGCATTGTGCGGGGATAGACACATGTAAAGCGTGTGCCTTCTTTTAAGTTATCTGCACAGGCATTACTGAGGGATGTAGCTAGGCTGGAGCAAAAGCAGAATTATGATTCCTGGTACAAATGTATTTTATAAAATGCATGACTGCTACTACTACTACTTGACATTTCTAAAGCGCTACTAGGGTTACGCAGCGCTGTACAATTTAACATAGAAGGACAGTCCCTGCTCAAAGGAGCTTACAATCTAAAGGACAAATGTACAGTCAGTCAAATAGGGGCAGTCTAGATTTCCTGAAAGGTATAAAGGTTAGGTGCCGAAAGCAACATTGAAGAGGTGGGCTTTGAGCAAAGATTTGAAGATGGGTAGGGAGGGGGCTTGGCGTAAGGGCTCAGGAAGTTTATTCCAAGCATAGGGTGAGGCGAGGCAGAATGAGCGGAGCCTGGAGTTGGCGGTGGTGGAGAAGGGCACTGAGAGGAGGGATTTGTCCTGTGAGCGGAGGTTACGGGCGGGAACGTAAGGGGAAATGAGGGTAGAGAGGTAATGAGGGGCTGCAGACTGAGTGCATTTGTAGGTAAGAAGGAGAAGCTTGAATTGTATGCGGTATCTGATTGGAAGCCAGTGAAGTGACCTGAGAAGAGGGGTGATATGAGTATATCGGTTCAGGCGGAATATAAGACGTGCAGCAGAGTTCTGAACAGATTGAAGGGGGGATATATGACTGCATATACTTAACCATAAAAAAAGCACTTCAGTTCACTCTATGAGATCTCAAGAGAAGAAACTCATCCAGAATCACCCCCTCGCAGCAAATGTTAGGTCCAGTAAATGTTGGACTTTCAGAGGTGACTTTTAGAAAAGCTGTTTACCGAGTACTCACCATAAACATTGTTAGTCCAGTTCTCTCAGTATAAAAATGTAAGTACTCAACTTCCTTTTAACTTGCAATTTTTATTCATTTCAACTTTTCAATCTTACATAGATAAAATACTATGTTACTCAGATCGGGGACTTATAAAATAGGCATGTTCTGCACTATCAACAGAGACGTCCAATTATAAAATTTGACTAGATTTTGAGAGATAGCACGCCTTTCCTCAGGTCAGAACAGAACTCGAATAGCTCCCTCTGTTGTGATTGACATTTATAATGTTGCTATGATTGGTCTACTTGTCCCTCCAATATGTTTGATTGGTTGAGTGAAGTGGAAATTTGTATTTAACCTAGGCACCATTTTTATTTGCAGGAATGATCAATCGTTAATAGATGGACAATTGCTGAAAGTATGTTATGGAGGAACACTGCAAAAGCGGAGGACCATATTCCACGACGTCAACAAAAACCAACAAAAGGAGTAGTTTGACCAGCAGGGCTCTTCCGTAAAGAAACAGAAGAATGAGGAATATATGAATAAAACCTTTATTCTTCAGGACCCGATACAGCACTGTGTTGCGGTGTGAAGCCTACATCAGGGCTCTGTACACAAAATCACTGAAGAGTATAGGAAAATGTAATCACTGGAAAACAGTCTTGATAAAGACATGATCCAAGAAAGTAGGGTTAGTGTGTAACGCACAAAAACAGCTGAACGTATGTTATGCAATAGATTTTTATGTAATATGAATGACGTTAGAAATACTTGTGTATGTGTTGTTTTTAGTGATACAGCCCTGATACAGAATGATTTGA
The DNA here is from genome assembly GCF_901765095.1 of Microcaecilia unicolor. Classification (NCBI taxonomy): domain Eukaryota; kingdom Metazoa; phylum Chordata; class Amphibia; order Gymnophiona; family Siphonopidae; genus Microcaecilia; species Microcaecilia unicolor. The sequence goes on from NC_044034.1 coordinate 146,959,779, forward strand.
CCACTCAAAACACGATCATGTCAGTGACTATAGCATTTTTCACCCAATAGTGAGTTTGATGATGATGAGGATTACTGCTACTGCATTTTGATACAACCAAGTTGAACTCTTATTTTTGAAATAATTTATTTTGTTTCAGTTGGTTGAAGATTAACTGCACTTTTTGAAGTTATGTTGAATGGATTGATGATTTCTTTCGAGTGTTTCTATCAAAGTCATTAGGTGAGGCTGATTGTTAATTGCCTCTCTTGAACTTGCTATATGATGGTCCATAAAACTGTATAAATAAATATATTGCATGTTTTGATGTGGGTGAGGGTTGATTAGTTTTGATTTCTTGTATCTGCTAAACCTCCCTGCCTTCATAAAACGGACTTCGGACAGAAGCATCCAATTATAAAATTTGACTAGATTGTCAGAGGTAACACTCCCTCCCTCAGGTCAGAACAACCTGATACCTGTAGGACCGAAGAGATGCTATTTGTCTTGGGAATGTTAGTTTAAACTGACACAGGTTAGAACAAAGAGTCTAACCTACAAACATACTGCAAACTCATCCCCCACAAACATACTGCAAACTCATCCCCCAGAGTCTCACTGGAAGTCAAGACAGAAATAAAATATCCTTAACAATGCCAATTCAGCAGAATGACTCAGTGATGAAACTGAACAACCCACATGCTAGAGGCCTAGTAGATGAAACATGCAGATGTTTTCTTCTGGGACATAAGATCACTTACTCAAACGACCCACCAGTGCTTCCCAAACTTTTATCATATATGATCCCACTTAAAACTGAATTGATTTGCACTTAAACTGGAGGGAGGACATTAATGTAAATTGGCTGATGTGGGATGGATAAGTTGTTACTTCGAACCAACTGGTATATAAAATGAAAATATCTGTAGCTTTTTTTTTTGTATTGTTCTGTTGGAGAATCCTGTAATTTTCTGGTCGCTAATAAATATATAATTAATGTGACCCCCGGATGATGAAAGCAAAATTTCATCTCTCTCCTTTCCTCCCTCCCTCCCTCATCCACTTTCTCCTTGCCCCACTTATCAACTTAACTGAAATTCTCACCCCTGCAAAGATAATATTTGGTTCAATAACGTTGGATCATTTTTTTTGGATGGGTATGATTCTAAACGTTTTGACACATTGGTAGCAATAACTCTCAAATATATTTTATCCAATTGGAAGAACAACTCAAACCTCAACATTCATTTTTGGTGGAATAATCTATATACATAATTCTCACCTCAAACATTCTGAAGCTCACTCTATGGCAGGGAAACATTGAAGCCCTGCACTGTTGGTAGGCTAGGCTGTCAGCACCACTCACTCTCACTCCACTGTCACTCATAGACCCACACTCAGCCACGCCCCTTCCGGACATAATTCGCAACCCCAACGTTCTAATCCAAGCTGCAACTTCCAAGGTGGCAGAGATTGGAATTTCCCCCGAGTGTCTGCCCGCCCTCGCGTCTGAACGTGATGACGTTGAGGGCGGGGCTATGACACTCAGCAAATCGCATCGCCGCACCCACTATTGAAGCCTCCAGCGCACATCGCCGCCGCTCCCCCTCTCCCTCCGTCCGACGTCAGCTGTTTTGTTTTCACACATGGCGAGGGGGTTGTTTTCCTGCCTCTGGCGGCCGCCTGAAACGGAAACTGCAAGTATCTGGGGGACCAGGTGAGATTTGGCGCTGAGAACTCATGCTCCCCCACCCCCCTTTCTATTTTTCTCTTGCCTCCGTTCGGCGCTCCTACAGCAACGTCGCCGTCACACCGAGCCAGCCCGTATCCACCACTGAACCCTCAGTCAAAGGCCACTAATTCTGTAGCCTGCCCTCAACGTTGCCTGCCAGGACCAGCGCCGAAAACCTTGCTAGCGCCCGTTTCATTTCTGTCTGAAACGGGCCTTTTGTACTAGTGTTATACTAATTCATAAATATTGTACGGCCTACACTGGTCACTTCCAGATGTCTAATAACAAAGTTTGGTTAACCCTGCAGCACTATTTGGAATCAAATACTGATAGGTAGTCATCTGAGCACAACCATCTGATCCCCTTTTCCTCTTTCTTCCCTTTCTTCATTTTCCCCTCTGTTTATTTTTCCCTCCAAATTATCGTTTATTTTCATGCCTTTTCCATTTTTGTATACCTGTTGTATACTTAATTCGATTTTATGATCTGTACCAGTATTGTAGTTATATGTTTGATATATCTTATGGTTCGTCTTATGGAATGGCAGTTACTTTGTAATGCATTTGGATGGATGTTACACTTAAAACTAATAAAAATAATAATAACAAAAGCATGAAGGTAGCAGTGGAGGCACGCCCTGCCTCCATTCTATGCAAATCTATCTCATGCATATTCATTGCGGAAATCCTAAAATCCTTGCTGGCGAGGTGTATTGAGAACTCCTGCTCGAGCAGTGTTTCCCCAAGTCCGGTCCTTGCCAGTCAGCTTTTCAGGATATCCACAATGAATATGCATGAAAGAAATTTGCATATAATAGAGCAGTGCATGCACATCAAGTTCATACACATTCATTGTGGAAATTCTGAAAAGCTGCCTGGCAAGGACTGGACTTGGGAAACACTGCTCTAGGGTATGCATATTCAGGTCTTCAAGTCTCTTCTCATATGTCTTTTGGCACAAGCTCCCTATCATTTCTGTTGCCTTCCCCTGAACAACCTCAAGTCTTAGCACAGTAGCTCCCAAACCTGTCCTAGGGGAACCCTAGCCAGTCAGGTTGTCAGGATATCTGCAATGAATATTCATGAGATTGATTTGCATGCACTGCTTCCTCTGCATGTAAATTTCTCTCATGCATATTCAGCGTGGTTATCCAGAAAACCTGACTGACTGGGGCTCCCTCAGGACAGGTTTGGGAACCACTGCCTTATGACCTCCAAAACTGAACACAATACTCCAAATTGGACCTCACCAATGACTTGTACAAGGGACTTAACCAGTGGCATAGCTACGTGATGCCATGGGGGCCTGGGCCCCTGGGTTTGCTGGCGGGGATCCCCAACCCCCACCAGCTGAAGCATTGTCCAGCGCCGGTCTCTGTCACCGCCAGCCAAGGTATTCGCTGAGGCAGTGGGTGGGAAGCGGCAGGGCGGGGGCAGACCAAAATGTGCCCCCCACCACCGTGGGCTCTGGCCCCCTCCCCAATGCAAGGTCTGGCTATGCCCTTGGACTTAACACTAGAAGAATATCAAAGGAAATCTGCAGTATAGGACTGTGAACACTTGACACAATGGTCAATCATCAGCAAAGAAGAAAATAGTAAAAGGAGAAATTAGACCTTACATGCTAATTTGCTTTCCTTTAGTCCCTCCGGACCGGCCCAGGTATTTTCTCAGTCCCCACCTGCTTGAAGGCGTGCACAACCCATCAGTCCAATCCTGGGCTGGTCCGGAGGGACACTAAGGAACTGACAAATGCAGACTCTAAACAGTTTACAGTTTACTAAAACTCTATATACGGCTTAGCAACCAGTGATCACAGCTGTTTACAATATGACTAAAAGCACATACATAAGTATAGAACAGAAAAGAAATTCATTTTGAATAGAAAAGACCTTAGAAGCAAAGTCAAGCATACAACAATACAAAAAAAGCACATAGCAGAAAGTGTGACTCAATCATCTAAACTCCCTGGACCTAGTTGCGAATCTTGATACTGAGTGTGATGTACAGATGTCAGAAGGCCTGTGTACAGAATGACACAGTAAGACAACCATGTCCCATCCACTGGTATCAGGAAAGCAAGTGGGATCGAGACCCTCACAGACTGTTGGGAGCCTAGAGAATGAAGAGGTGGCAATGCCCTGGAAAGTGCCTATTCTCATCAATAAAATAATCCTGAACCAAGAAAACCGGATACTATAGTCAATGAAAAAAGGACACGAACAACATCCGTAACAGAAGTATTGATACTAAGTAACATCTCTGTACTGCGTGTGGAGAAAGGGAAGATCCTTAAGTACCAAAGAAGTTGCCTTCTTTTAAGTTATCATGTGCTTTTTCTCTATATTAGCCTGACTGTATTAGTTCCTCATACCTCATTAAATAGATGGGTGGCCAGACTGAAGGCTAGTTACAAGCCCCAAAAAAGAAATGGTCGTGTGGTAAGTTCACACTTGCTGCGTGGCCATTTCGGAGGGAGACTGCTCTGCTGGCTCTCGAGTCCTTCTTCCTGCCGCGTCTTGCCTATGCGGAAACAGGAAGTTACTTCACAAGAGGCGGGACGCAGCAGGAAGAAGGATCCATGGCCGGCAGAGCAGTCTTTCTTGATTGCTGCTGCCTGCCAGACAATGACTTTACTTTTGATTGATCCCACACTGGGGGGGGGGGGGGGGGGCAGCAGCGGGACCTTAAGTGGAGAGAACAAGACAAGTTCCTTGCCCTGGACCCGGATTTATCTCTCGGTGGCCCTGCTGTGTAATGGCATTGTGATAAAGCCATTTGCACCCTTTGACTGAGGAATGGGGCTAAGAATCTAAGGGACATACTTTAGCTGGTTTCTCATAGCAGTTACTGCTGGGAGTCTGATATACCCGCAAACGAGTCACATCTTCCCACCTGCCCAACTGAAGCAGCTTACTGGGACACGTGCCAATCATTTTACAGACTGGGATGTGGCACCAAATGATTCTGGCCAAATTTGTGGCAAGCACTCCACCTTGCAAACAAATATTTTTTGGAACAAAAATGTAAACATGAAGTCAAAATATCAATTTACTTTATGGAGACAGATAATTAAAAATGTTAAGATGTAATATAGTAGACTAAAACAAACTACTGTCTGCCCCATGTAAACCCAATTATGCTACAGAATGTTAAAAAATCATATAGCAAGCAGTAATGTCCATCCTACAGCATGTAAATTCACAAGTAATTATATTTATATATCTTAAGCAGCTTCCCTGAAATTAGCATGATGGTAAGATACACAGGCAGCTGCACAGATTAGGGATTGTGCCAGAGAAAGAACTTCTTTCATAATCTGCACCATCCTGCCTAAATCACATACCTGTGCTGAAGATGACATTCTGTGGTTGGCACAAAGGAGATATTTTTCAATGTTAATGATTTTTGTAAAAAAAGCAGACTTCATATCCAGCAGTACTGGAAATGTTAGCAAATCGAGCAAGCTGTGGCACACCTTTCCTGAGGTGGACAACTGTTCCTGGTCAATGCAGCCAGAGAATAGATCATTCGGGTTTCTTACACAATACAACACATCATCTGACTTTCAAAGACAGTGACAGGGCCGAAATGAGCAAGTTGAGTCAATCAGGGCTGGTATTAGGGGGTGCAAATAGGGCAGTTGCTCTGGACCCCCATGCTGCAAGGGGCTTCAAGTCTGGCTAAGGAGACACAGCCTGCTGGGGGGTTTCATGGCCTCCTTTTCTGCTCTGGGCCCATCATGTTTAACACCGGCCCTAGGGTTAATATTTAAACACTGAGCTTGGCATTTAAATTATCCACATATGTTCAGTGCCATACTGGGACAGACCGAAGGTCCATCAAGGCCAGAATCTTGTTTCCAACCATGGCCAATCCAGGTTACAAGTACCTGGCAAGATCTCAAAACAATACAATACATTTTATGCTGCTTATCCTAGAAATACCAAAATATAATAGGAGAATCTATCTCAGAACACTTGTAGATTGCAACGGAGGTGGAGTCTCATACCACTTGGCACGCTTTCTCATATCACTCCCATGGATCAACCTTTAATCATTGACTCAAACCACCTCCACCCTATTGTTGCAGTTACAATTCATATATCAACCTGTGCTGTCTACTTTGTCACATAAAAATATATTCCAAAGACACTTAGCTTAAAGAGCCGATGTGCTCAACGTTCCAAACTGGTGTGTGTATATGCCCCGACAGGTGCCTGTTTCGCCACGCTTCGTCAAAGGGGGTTCTCACACCATTTAGCTATTATGTGTCGAAACTGCGATGAGATACACAATAGCATAGCTAAATGGTGTGAGAACCCCCTTTGACGAAGCGTGGCGAAACAGGCACCTGTCGGGGCATATACACACACCAGTTTGGAACGTTGAGCACATCGGCTCTTTAAGCTAAGTGTCTTTGGAATATATTTTTATGTGACAAAGTAGACAGCACAGGTTGATATATGAATTGTAACTGCAACAATAGGGTGGAGGTGGTTTGAGTCAATGATTAAAGGTTGATCCATGGGAGTGATATGAGAAAGCGTGGCAAGTGGTATGAGACTCCACCTCCGTTGCAATCTACAAGTGTTCTGAGATAGATTCTCCTATTATATTTTGGTAGTTTGTACAATATCATTGGAGAAAGTAAAGCCGTATATATTTTACAGTATCCTAGAAATAAGCAGTGGATTTTCCCCAAGTTCATGTTAATAATGGCATATGGACTTTTCTTTTAGGAAATTATCAAAACCTTTTTTAAACCCTGCTAAGCCAACTGCTTTTACCACATTCTCTGGCAACGAATTCCAGAGTTTAATTACACATTGAGTGAAGAATTATTTTCTCCAGTTTGTTTTAAATTTACTTCTTAGTAGCTTATTTGCATACCCCCTAGTCCTCGTATTTTTGGAAAGAGTAAACAAGCGATTCACATCTACCCGTTCCATTCCACTCACTATTTTATAGACCTCTATCATATCTCCCCTCAGCCATCTCTTCTCCAAGCTGAAGAGCCATAGCCGCTTTAGCCTTTCCTCATAGGGAAGTCATCCCATCCCCTTTATCATTTTCATCGCCCTTCTCTGTACCACTTCTAATTCCGCAGAAGTGGTGGTATTGAATACATGAAGCCATGCAGTTTCAGTTAGGCCAGTCTTTTTGCTTTCTTAGTTTTATCCTCATAGCTACTCGCACAACATTCAAATACACACAGAGAGGCCTTTTACTAAAATGTGCTGAAATCTGGGCTTAGCGAGTCCTAACTCAGGACTTTCGCATGCACTAAGCCAAGCTTTAGCACAGCATAATTTATGGCTTTTTTAATATCTCTTTTTTTTTCAGATCATGTGCTAATGTTCGCATTAGTGCAAGTACCTGTAAAATGTTAGCCCTTTGGAGACGGAAGAGGTCTCGTGTTAACTCCAAGTTAGCCAGTTAGTTCACACTAATGCAAACATGCTAGCTGGTTAATGCTTCAAAACCCATTCTCCCACCCATGGCATACCCCCCTCCAAAAATATCTTTTAAAAATAGCTAGTATGTATGTTAGCATGGTCTAACAGGCAAAATACCACAAAACACTATGTTTTGCATTAGCTTGTTTTTCCTGTGCTAAGCACGCATTCGGATTTAACACCCTTTAGTAAAAGGATCCCTGAGTTTGATGGAACTTCCAAGCTTCTCCCTCACTCCACCCGGGCGCAATCATTTTCCAGCAGCATTAAATTTAGAAAAAGCCACAGAAAATTCAGGCAGAGCCCAGATAAGGAGCCACTATCCAGTTCAGCGTTTTTGAAAATCAGATCAATAAGTGATCAGGCAAAGCCTAGTAAGGGAAATTTTTCTTCCACTTATTATGCACATCATCTGTGTGGAGGAATGGAGTGGTCTCTGGTTTGAGCACTGGTCTTGAAATCCAGAGGTGGCTGGTTCAAATCCCACTGCTGCTCCTTGTGATCTTGGGCAAGTCACTTAACTCTCCATTGCCTCAGGTATAAACTTAGATTGTGAGCCCTCCTGCGACAGAGAAATATCCAGTGTACCTGAATGTAACCCACCTTGAGCTACTACTGAAAAAGGTGTGAGCAAAATCTAAATAGATCATTTGAACTGAAGGGATGGTCACCTCATATCCAGTCTTTGAAGGACACAGCTGTCTGGTTTTAAAGGCTTCCAAAACCAATATTCATCATTGGGTCTAAAAATCAAGCTAAAGTTGCCTTGAAACTCAGAAGTGAATATATGAATCTAGTGGCTACCGCAATCGGCTCTCAAGAGCCTGTGCAAATCCAATCCCACACTGTCCTTAGTTTCACCACTTTACACTCAGAAGGCATCAATAAACATATTCTTTCTTTAAAGCTACAGTAGAAAATATCTTTGGTAATTTTGTTGACAGCTAAAAAAAACACAACAAATAATCTTACAGAGTTTTATAAGAAGTGAAAACCCAGGTGCAGGATGTGAAGCTTTATAATTTACTTTCCCAAAGAGGAAACTGTGACAAAGCTCCCAGAAGCTCTCCAGGTTTTGTATGGGCTGTGGTTGGGTAGTGAAAGGGATTTCCCCCCTCCCCCCCCCCCTCCACCATTCCCCGGTGCCAGAGGTTTCTTCATCTAAGGGGCAGGGTCAGAGTGTTACCTTAATCTCACCATGTCTGCCCTTGGGGATCGCCTCAGATCCACTTAGCTTGTATGAAACAGTTACTTCATATACTTAAACGCCTTCAGATCCAGTTATGCTGTTATGCCTTCAGCACGTACTTCTCTCCCCCCCCCCCCCCCCCCCCCCCAGCTTTGCCAGGAATGACATCAAGACAGTCACAGAGTGGAAAATATCAGTCACCAGACCTCACCCGCACCCACCCCAAAAGATCACTAGAAGGTGATAGACAGCCCCCCTCCTTCCACCCACTGGATCCATGCTGGTGGGTTAGAGGTTTCAATATACAGAGGATGAAAAGGTACAGGCGTGAGATGAATCTGGTCACACCCAAGCCCGGCAACCTCCCCAGTCCCTGTCCACCACGAGGCAGGCAACAAACCCTGGGCCTTCCATCGGGACCCCGATCTTCTTCCCTCAGCTCTCACCTTCCCCGGCTGCTGTCATCTCTATCAGAGTGTCGCTCGCTTTCCGCCTGGAGTGCATCGTGGTGCTGGGAAGGGCCGGCTCGGGGCCCCAGGGCCGCTGCTCCCCGTTCAGATCCCACCCCGGGGCCGCTACAGCCTGAGACGCTGCCTGCCTCGCTTGGTGTCGGAGGAGAGCTAAAGAGAGCTGGAAACCGGAGCTGGGAGGGGAAGAAGAGAGGAGGAGGAGGGGGAGGGGGAGGAGGAGGAGGAGGGAGGCTGCCCATGTAAAACAGGCATTTGAAACGCAGGCAAAAAAGCACCAAATGCAGACTAGGAAGGGAAAGAAGTAAATAAGACTGAACTGGAAACCCCTGAAGCGAGAATCTGCAACAGGACGGCGTGTCTCAAATAACAAGAGATCGGAGAGATGTGCATTTCCCAAAACTGAGAGAGAATCGAAAAATTAGTCTAATCCAGGAGGAAAGAGGATAAACAAAAATGCATTTGCCCCTCCTCTATTGTGCAAAATACAAAGATATCAGAGATGCACATTCCCTAAAACAGAGAAAATCAAAGAATAAACAGGGCAAACTCTTTCTAATCAAGGGGAAATGCAATTTCTCTCCTATTGTGCACTGCTCCAGTTCCTTAATGCACCTGTAAAAATAGGGGAAAGGAAATGGGATTTATTTATTTATTTATTGCATTTGTACCCCACATTTTCCCACCTATTTGCAGGCTCAATGTGGCTTACATAATACTGTCAAAGGCGTTTGATATGCCATCTTTCTTTTGTTACAGTCAAAGCCGTTTACAAATTATACACAGGTACTTATTTTGTACCTGAGGCAATAGGGGGTTAAGTGCCTTGACCACAGTTGCAAGGAGCTGCAGTGGGAATGGAACCCAATGCAGTCAACAAATCCTATGAAATTCTAGCATTCTATAACATACACGAATACCCTGGATTCTATAAAGGTCACTGAAAGTTGCACGCCAAATTGGGCAATCAGCAGTCAATAATTGGATGCTAATCATCTATTATTGGCATTAATTGGCATCAATTGAGATTTGTGCCTGCAACTAGCTGCACTATATAACACTCTGTAGCACAGGTCACCCAACTCCCATAGTACGTAACCCAAAAGGGGGTGAGACCATGGGCGGGGCATGGCCAGGACAGGAGCATTCCGATAAGTTATGCGCTGTGTTATAGAATTCCACAAAGCACACCCAACTTACGCACCAGGTTTCAGCTGGCGTAACTCCTGCGACCAAAGTTGGGCGCGGTTGTCTCTCTGTTCTATAATGAGCACTCATTCCGGACCTCCTTTTATAGGATAGCACTGAGCACTGATGTTTCCCAGCGCCTAATTTTAAAACATAAGAATAGCCATACTGGGTCATACCAGTGGTCCATCTAGCCCAGTATCCTGTTTTCCAAACAGTGACCAAGCCAGGCAGAAACCCAAATTGTGGCAACACTCCATACTACAAATCCCAGGGCAAGCAGTTGCTTCCCATGTCTGCCTCAATAGCAGACTATGAACTTTTCCTCCAGGAATTTGTCCTAACCTTTTTTAAACCCAGATACGCTAACCACCGTTACCACATCCTCTGGCAAAGAGTTCTAGAGATTAACTATTCGTTGTGAAAAAATATTTCCTCCTATTTGTTGTAAACAGATAATACAAACGCTGTAACTTGCCATGGAGCACTGGTACACTTCCTATTTGGAGGTATATAGATTGGAAAACAGAACAAAGTCAACTGCTGCAGTTCCCTGCACAGAAACTATGTGCTAGCTGAAAACCCAAGGTCAAGCAAAACACCAAGGGGGTGATGCTCAAAGCAAACCAGGTTTGCAACCTTTCATTTAGACTAGTTTTAGCCAGTCTAAATGAAACGTTGTTGTGTGGCCAATGCACAGAGGCTTTCAGGGCTGTTTTTACTGTGCACTGAAGCAGCCACCAGAAGTCCAGTGCAAATGAGCTTGCTGGTATTTAAATGAGGCCATTAGCGATTCCATGCAATGCTCAGAGAAACGGTGCACAGAAACCCCTGCTCTAACAAGTAAAAACTACTGACAGCCAGTGCCAGATTTAGACTTGGTGAGGCCCTAAGCTATGTAAAGCCCAGCTCAAAAACAACCAAATCCAAGGCATTGGGTTGTGGGAGGGGCCAGGATTCGTAGTGCACTGGTCCCCCTGACATGCCAGGACACCAACCGGGCACCCTAGGGGGCACTTGTAACAATTAAAAAAACAAAGCAAACTACCTCTGAAGTCCATAGCTCCCCTCCCTTGGGTGCTGAGCCCTCCAAATCCCCCCCAAAACCCACTCCCCACAACTCTACACCATTACCATAGCACTTATGGCTGAAGGGGGGCACCTAGATGTGGGTACAGTGGGTTTGGGGGCGGTTTGGAGCGCTCCTATTTACCACCACAAGTGTAGCAGGTGGGGGGGGGGATGGGCCTGGGTCCACCTGCCTGAAGTCCACTGCACCCACTAACAACTGCTCCAGGGACCTGCATACTGCTGTGATGGATCTGGGTATGACATTTGAGGCTGGCATACAGGCTGGAAAAAAAGTTTTTAAAGTTGTTTTTTTGAGTGGGAGGAGGTTAGTGACCACTGGGGGAGGTAGGGGAGGTCATCCCCGATTCCCTTCGGTGGTCATCTGGTCATTTAGGGCACATTTTTGGGACTTGTTCGTGAAAAAAAAGGGTCCAAAAAAAGTGACCCAAATTCGCGCTAAAAACGCCTTTCTTTTTTCGATTATCAGCTGAGGGCGCTCATATATCCTTGGCCAATAAACACACCCCAGTCCTGCCTTCACAACACCTCCGACATGCCCCCGTCAAATTTGGCAGTTTCTGCAACAGATTGCAGTTGAAGACACCCAAAATCGGCTTTTGATTATACCGATTTGGACGCTCACGGGAGAAAGACGCCCATCTAGGAGTGGCCTAGTGGTTAGGGTGGTGGACTCTGGTCCTGAGGAACTGAGTTTGATTCCCACTTCAGGCACAGCTCCTTGTGACTCTGGGCAAGTCACTTAACCCTCTATTGCCTCAGGTACAAATAAGTACCTGTATATGTAAGCTGCATTGAGCCTGCCATGAGTGGGAAAGCGTGGGTTACAAATGTAACTATAAAAAAAAAAAAAATCTCCTGATTTGGGTTGAAATATGTGTGTCTTTTTTTTTGTTGTTGTTACATTTGTACCCCATGCTTTCCCACTCATGGCAGGCTCAATGCAGCTTACATGGGGCAATGGAGGGTTAAGTGACTTGCCCAGAGTCACAAGGAGCTGCCTGTGCCTGAAGTGGGAATTGAACTCAGTTCCCCAGGACCAAAGTCCACCACCCTAACCACTAGGCCACTCCTCCACTCATATAACAAAAGAGAGGGAACGAAGTACAAACTAAAGTCCAAACAAAAAAACAGTACCACGGGCCTTTAAAAATGGAACACAGTTCTTTAATGAATGAGCCTTGACAAAAAGACCCGACACGGGCTGTGTTTCGGTGACTAGCACCTGCGTCAGGGGTCACAGTGATGACGTGGAAAACTTGGGGAATAACCCGAATATATTCCTCTACAATATATTATTCCTTACCCCACGTCTCATATAGTAAAAGCTACAAAGCAACAAGGCACTTTCACTTTCTGTATCCATTATTCATTAAAGAACTGTGTTCCATTTTTAAAGGCCCGTGGTGCTGTTTTTTTTGTTAAGTGTAAATTGGACCATATAATCACCCAACACTAAAAACTCAATTATCACAACATCATACTGTATAACAGTCTTCTGGACCTCAGTGGCAACTTTTTTTCACACTGACCACTCAATCCACAGTTTGCCTGCTTCCTCATCGGTCTCTGTTTATTGATTACCCTTTATAACTCCTTCATTGTAATATTAAACTCATTTAAAAAATTGTTCTTTCTCTTAAATTTTATATATAAGCTCAACACCACTTATCTTATTTTTCTGATGAATTTAATTGCAGAACAGCCAGACCTAGAAGTTGAGGACTGCATCGTGATGCAGCCAAAGGTGAAACATGGCCCATGTTGGCAGTGGGTCCATCAGAAAATTAAGATAAGTGGTGTTGAGTTTATATATAAAATTTAAGAAAAAGAAATTTAAAAAATGAGTTTGATATTACAATGAAGGAATTATAAATGGTAATAAACAGTGACCGATGAGGAAGAAGGAAAACCATGGATTGAGTGGTCCATGTGAAAAACGTTGCCGCAGAGGTCCAGAAGACTGTTGTTATATGGTATAGTGTTGTGATAATTGAGTTTTTCCTATTGGGTGAAATATGGCATATTTTTGAATGACCTCCTCCCTCCCATTATGGAAATGATGTAAATTGGACTGTGTATTGATTTATTAAGTGTAAATTGGAGACCACCATGGCCCACTCATGCTCTGCCAGCATATACAACCCTTGCAGTGACACTCTATAATTCTTAGGTGAGACATTATAAAATGATGCTTAGTGCTCTTAATTGGTGCCAAGTTATAAACTTGCCAGCTGATAAACACCAAATACAGAAGAAGGATTACAGATTAAAAGACATAGAAACCTGCAGACAAAAGTTGAACTGGAAACCCATAGAGACAGGCTCTATATGTAATGCAATACTGGAAAAATAAAAACAGAAGTGCAAAGGTATCAGAGAGGTACAGTTCCCAAAACGGGAAGAGAAAATTAAAGAACCAGCAGGAAAAACACTGTATAATCCTGGAGGGAATAAAGCAATAGCTATAGCAACAAAGTACTACTACTACTACTACTATTTAGCATTTCTATAGCGCTACAAGGCGTACGCAGCGCTGCACAAACATAGAAGAAAGACAGTCCCTGCTCAAAGAGCTTACAATCTAATATGGTGAATTCTGCTGCCAGCCAAGAACCAGTGACAACGTGGACCAGCACCAGAGCCTGAAAATCACCCTTGACATTATCCTCTCTGCAGGCTGTTATTTCATTTTACTGTTTTTACCATAAATGCTGAATCCAAATAAATAAATAACTGTTACTCTGACAATACTTGTAACATTGTTATGTGAATAAAGTTATCTGAATTTGATAGGGAGGGGGAAGAGACAGTGTTGCCAGGTGGGCGGTTTTACCGCCCAATTGGGCGGTTTTCCGCGACCCGCCGCGGGAAATTTTTGCCCGCGGCGGGTTGCGGTTTTTTGGGCTGGTTTTTGTGCTTCGGGCGGTTTTTTCGGCCGCGGGGGGGCGGGGTTAGTGACGTTTTTGGGTGGGGTTAATGACGTTTTGGGCGGGGTTAGTGACGTGGGAGGCGGGGCCGATGACGTGGGAGGCGGGGCCGATGACGGGGAGGCGGGGCCGATGACGGGGAGGCGGGGCCGATGACGTGAGAGGCGGGGCCGATGACGGGGAGGCGGGACCGGTGACGTGGGAGGCGGGGCCGGTGACGGCGGGGGGGGGGGTGGTTGGCGGCGGGGGCGGGGGTGGGGAGGCGGGGGGGGGGGTGTCAGGGGCGGGGTTTGTGTTTGGGCGGTTTTTGGGCTGTTTTTTGGGCTCCAGTGGGCTGGAAAAAAATTTTCCACCTGGCAACCCTGGGAAGAGAAGGAGAAGGAGAAGGGGGCATCCCCCAGGAAGGGAGGAGCTGCAGGCTCTCCTTATGTTCCAGCCACTGAGTGGTACAAACTGCTCTAGAAACAGCCAGAGAGACCTTTGCAAAGCTCTGTGGGATGGGATGGAGTTAAGCAGCCATTAGCCCCCCCTTCCTGTGCCCAGCACAGTGTCCCTTTTTCACAAGGAACAAACTGTGCCCCTCCCTCTTTCTCAGACTGGCTTCCCTGCATCTTGGCACCGATCCCTCCCTCCTGAGGGTTTTCAGTGTGCTCATTGCCTTTATTAGGAAACTGAAGGATATTTGCATCTTTCCAAGTACTAGAGACTGGCTTTGTCGGCCTCCACTATGCAAACAGTTGAAACAGGAAGAAAAGATTGTTTTCTATGCCAGCCTAATGGAGGGACCCGAGCTCTCAAACACTTCACAACTATACCAAATTAGCACAATAAAAGACCTCATGTCTATATTTTTATTATGAGAATACTAGTTATTATTATGCAGATTAAAGATATTAGCATAGATTAGGCTGCAAAAGAAAATCCCTTTGATACAGGGTGCCAGCTCCAAAGAGCTTACAATCTACATAGCTAGAGTTGCTCATGTGAGCTACCTCATTACTCTACACTAACCGTTAATGTGTGCTGTTCTCCTGCAGGTCCCGTAGCTAGTATAACACACCTTAGCAGCGTTAGCATTTGCTAGCACAGTATAGCACACTCGAGTAACTCAAACTGTACATTGGAACTCAGGGAATGTTAATAGGTTGGCTCGGGTCCCCCAGTGTCTGGGAGATAGGGGGGTAGGGGAAATGTGTGTGTGTGGGGGGGGAGGGAAATGCACATTGGCAGGGCCGGTCTTAGCAAGTGCGGGGCCCTATGCAGACCAATCTGATGGGGCCCCATCCTAGCCCCGCCCCCACCCTAGCTCCAGGGCCGGCCACTCCTCCCTCCGAGCTCCCGGGCCATCCCCAGAGCTCCCCCCCCCCCCAGGGCTCCCCAGCTCCAGGGCTGGGCTGGGCTCCCCAGCTCCCTCCCTCCCTCCCAGCTCCAAGGCCTCCCGGCCTCCCACCCAGCTCCAAGGCCGGTCTATCTCTCTCTCTCTCTCCCTCCCTCCCCCCACCAGCTCCAAGGCCCCCCTCCCTCCCCACTCCAAGGCCTGTCTTTCTCTCTCTCCCTCCCACCCACCAGCTCCAAGGCCCCCCATCCAGCTCCCACCCAGATCCAAGGCCCCCTCCCTCTGAATTTTAAAAGTTACCTCATTGTCGATGTCAGAGCGGCCGGCAGGTAGCAGCAGCAGTGAAAAGCGTGCGAGCTGCTGGGCGGCGCTTCGGGAGTCTTCCTTTCCCTCGTTCAGCTCTGGTCCTGCCCCCGTTGAGGGCGGGACCAGAGCTGTGCGAGGGAAAGGAAGGCTCCCGAAGCGCCGCCCAGCAGCTCGCATGCTTTCACTGCTGCTGCTTGAGGGCGGGACCAGAGCTGAGTGAGGGAAAGGAAGGCTCCCGAAGCGCCGCCCAGCAGCTCGCACGCTTTTCACTGCTGCTGCTACCTGCTGGCCGCTCCGACGTTGACGAGAAGGTAACTTAAAATTCAGAGGGCGGGGGGACTGGAGCTTGGGTGGTCGGGGTGGGGCGACTTCAGGCGCGCCACGCGGGGCCCCCTTGAGCGTGAGGCCCTATGCGGTCACCTCGGTCGCCTCGCCGTAAGACCGGCCCTGCACATTGGATTTTTATTTTACAATAAAGGTTACCTAAATTGGCAATTTATGACCATGAGCAACCACCTACACTTCCGAAAAAAACTGAAAAACTCACCTTTTTAGAAAAGCCTACCCCGCAGAACCAACATAAACGCCCGGCCACAGAAACACAACAACACTAAATCACGACATGGACATAACAACATACCTTCCGTTGCTCAATCCCCCTTTAACCATACTATCACTTTGTATTTGTTAACACCACAGGTACTTTGGAATCATCTTTTTGGAACCATGAAAGCCACATTGAGCCTATAAATAGGTGGGAAATGTGGGATACAAATGTAACAAATAAATGACAATTTTTTTTAGACTCCCTCCCCCCCCCCCCCCCCCCCCCCACACACACACACAAACTTTATTTATATCTTCCGCTTTGGTCATATTCCAGGTTGCTTCGGGTCATTCCAGTTCACAAAGACCTTGATTCCCTTTAGAAGGTATTGTTTGTTATGCCCTAAAAGCTACTTCAGTTCAAGAGAAAATTGGATTCTTTGCAGGCTGTGATAACTGCTTTGTGAGCAATGAAGAATTATCTGAAGCTCACTGAAGTGCACCTACCACACAGAAGTGGAAATGCAAGTGCGGCTCAGCAGAGGATCCCACAAGTCTTGTGCATCTCACGGTCACAGCTCATAGCACCAGGAGTTAGTCTGTGCTGTCCTAAACTCTCTCTCTCTCCAGACATGCCAACATTTATAAAAGGAATCATGACATGATGAGTATCTCATAGAACTAGTCAAGAAAAACAAAATTCTCTAATCATTTACATTATATTTTCTGTTCTGGAAGTGCCCTAGTGGTTAAAGAACTGGAACCAGGATGCAAATCTAGCTGTTTTTTTTCAGGCTGTGCTTGTGACTTTGATTATTACTACTACTACTACGTATCATTTCTATAGCGCTACTAGACTTACGCAGCGCTGTACACTTGAACATGAAGAGACAGTCCCTGCTCAAACAGGACAAACAAGAGATAAGGGAATATTAAAGTGAGGATGATAAAATAAGGGTTCTGAACAAGTGAATAAGGGTTAAGAGTTAAAAGCTGCATCAAAAAGGTGGGCTTTTAGCTTAGATTTGAAGACTGCCAGATATGGAGCTTGACGTACCGGCTCAGGAAGTCTATTCCAGGCATATGCCCCCTATCACCCAGTGTCTCAAATACTGACACAGGTTGTAAGACTGAGGAAGGTGCTCAAAGCTGTGTTCAATAATTCCCTTCTCCTCGCTTGTTGTTTTGACATATGATGTGATAATACTTTGTTCTTCAACCCCTAAAGTTACACTTGAGGATCGCTATCAAAAACGTTTTGATATAATGATGGCTCTAGCCACTCATCCTATAGTATTTAATTGGAAAAATAATTTGCATTTGAACTTTTGTGCATGGTGGAGTCATCTTTGTACTATTAGAAACTATGAAGAATCTGCAGCTTTTAAATTTCATCAATTGCCTACTTTTAAGAAGCACTGGGCTCCTTTTGATCATTACATCAAAACATCAGCATCTCCTAGAGATTAGATTTTGATATTTATACTTAAATTGCCACATTTATCTATATTTAATGCATTTGGTTTTGTTGTTGTATGTTATAGTGGTTTAAATTTTCTTGAAAACTCAATAAAAATTATAAAAACAAACAGAAAGCTGTGTAGAGACCTCTAAGGTTCTTGTCTGTGAAGGAAGCAGAGACTAGTGGTTCTACAAAAATAATGCAATTTGACTTGTAAATACCCCCTCAGCTCCAGAACAAAGGGGGAGAGTGGAATTTTCCTAGACAGATAAATCACTTTCAGGATATATCTCTTAGAAGCACTATCATATGAGAAAGTAATCTAAGTTGTCTTTAATTAATAGAGGTAGTGAATGACACTGAGTTGCACATATTTTTCTCTCTGCCTGGTCATGGTCCTCTCTTCCAGATATGCAAATTACCCAGTTCCAGGAGGGAGATTTTATGCCAGTCCCGGATTTCTGATACATTATATGGGATCTCCAGCACTGACTTCAATGGGTCAAATCAGGGACTACAAATCCCACACTACGTTGGGATGAAAGTTTAAAACCAGGACTAGCCCAATATTCTCCCTTCTGGAAATTGGGTAACTTGGCAGCTCTGTCTTCCCACCTCTGAGCTCTTAGCATTCAGACAGGGAACGTCAGTAGAAACGCAAGTGAAACATTCTGATTTCACTTCTGTGAATAAACTCTTGCCGTGCTGCGGTAACACTACAGCTAGACTATGGTGATCACTGTGAAAAAGCTGAATGTCGGTTTCTGCAATGACACCTCAGAAATGGGAATACTGAGAAGTGCAATCAGTTTGCATTGCAAACCGTACGAGGAGAGACTGGCTGACCTGAATATGTATACCTTGGAAGAAAGGAGAAACAGGGGTGACATGATACAGACGTTCAAATATTTGAAAGGTATTAATCCGCAAATGAACCTTTTCTGGAGATGGGAAAGCGGGTAGAACTGGAGGACATGAATTGAGGTTGAAGGGGGGCAGACTCAGGAGTAATGTCAAGAAGTATTTTTTCACGAAGAGGGGTGGTGGACATGTGGAATGCCCTCCCATAGGAAGTGGTGGAGATGAAAACGGTAATGTAATTCAAACATGCATGGGATAAACATAAAGGAATCCTGTTTAGAAGGAATGGTTCCGCGGAATCTTAGCAGAGATTGGGTGGCGACGCCAGTAATTGGAAAACAAAATGGGAGCTGGGCAGACTTCTACGGTCTATGCCCTGATCATGACTGAATAGATAGGGATGGGCTGGAGTGTAAATTTAAAGGGGCTTCGACGTTAGCTTCAGAACCTAGTACTAGAAGAGTGCTGGGCAGACTTCTATGGTCTGTGCCATGAGAATGGCAAGGACAAATCAAACTCGGGTATACATATAAAGTATCACATACTGTTATGGTATAAGCCAATTGTCAGAATTATCAATATAAAATGCAGCTTTTAAAAGATGTATTGAAACTGCATTTCAATACCTTCTTTCCCCTTTTCCTTGGGAATTTCTGGTAGCAGGGCTAGTCAATTACAAACACTTAACCTTTCCTGAAGCTGAAAGTATAGTCTCTTGTGCTCTGAGTACCATGCTTTCAAATCTTGCAGTACAGAATACTGCATTTCAGAGATATATACTTAATTTATTTAAATTATTGCAATTATCACCTTTGGTGATTGGTGGAGAAATTGATATCCTAAAACTTATAAATACAGCGCCTGCTCTTAAATTATAAACAGTAGCGAGTGCTCTAGAGCTCTTTCCCCCCAAAATAAATAATTTCTTGTAACAATACCATGTAAAATGAGTTAGTCTTGTTGGGCAGACTGGATGACTGTACAGGTCTTTATCTGCCGTCATTTACTATGTTACAGGCTAATTTTGAAAGAGAAAGATGCCCATTTCGACACAATCGGAAGATGGGCATCTTTCTCACAGGGTCGCCCAAATCGGCATAATCGAAAGCTTTCCGTCGCGGGAATGATCAAAGTTCACGGGGGCATGTTGCGTAGCAAAGGCGGGACTTGGGCGTGCCTAACACATATGCGTCCTCGACCCATAATGAAAAAAAAAGGGCGTCCCTGACAAGCACTTGGACGACTTTACCTGTTCCTGTTTTTCTTACGACTAAGGCACAAAAAGTGCCAGAACTGACCAGATAACCACCGGAAGGAATCGGGGATCACCTCCCCTTACTCCCCCAGTGGTCATTAGCCCCCTCCCACCCTCAAAAAAAACATCTTTAAAAATCTTTTGTGCCAGCCTCTATACCAGCCTCAAATGTCATACTCAGGTCCATCACAGCAGTATGCAGGTCCCTGGAAGCAGTTTTAGTGGGTGCAGTGCACTTCAGGCAGGTGGACCAGGCCATCCCCCCCCTACCTGTTACACTTGTTGTGGTAAATGTGAGCCCTCCAAAACCCCCTCCCACCCTCAAAAAACATCTTTAAAAATATTTTTTACTAGCCTCAAATGTCATAGGTCAATCACAGCAGTATGCAGGTCCCTGGAGCAGTTTTAGTGGGTGCAGTGCACTTCAGGCAGGCGGACCCAGGCCCATCCCCCCCTACCTGTTACACTTGTGGTGGTAAATGTGAGCCCTCCAAAACCCACCACAAACCACTGTACCCACATGTAGGTGCAACCCTTCACTGTAAGGGCTATGGTATTGGTGTACAGTTGTGGGTAGTGTGTTTGGGGGAGGGGGTGGGGGCTCAGCACACAAGGTAAGGGAGCTATGTACCTGTGAGCAATTTGAAGTCCACTGCAGTGCCCCCTAGGGTTCCCGGTTGGTGTCCTGGCATGTCAGGGGGACAGTGCACTACGAATGCTGGCTCCTCCCACGACGAAAGGGCTTGCATTTGGTCATTTCTGAGATGGGCGTCTTTGGTTTCCTTCATCACCGAAAATCAGAAACGACCAAGTCTAGAGACGACCATCTCTAAGGACAACCTAAATGTCAAGATTTGGGCGTCCCCGACCGTATTATTGAAGTGACAGGATGGACGTCCCATCTTGTTTCGATAATACGGGTTTTCCCGCCCCTCCACCGGGACGTTTTGCGAGGACGTCCTCAGCAAAACTTGGGCCGTCCCTATCGATTATGCCCCTCTAGGTCAACCAAGAGTTCAGCAAAGCAGGTTTTAAAATGAAGAATCATAGATATAATACAAGGTGCACAACTTTCCCTCAAACAAAGTGCAAATATAAAAACATCTTCAGACAAGAAAAGGCCAATTCAGTGCTAAAACTGGGAAAGAAAGCCTGCAGGTGGAAATTTTGAAGGCTTAGCTCTGCAGCTTTAGATTAGCATTGATATGTGCTGGGTCACCTTCTAACTGGGTTCCCTCCTGCTAATGTCAGACAACCCTGCAGTCTTTAATTTAGAGCTTCAGTCCTGTAGTATAATGTCTAATCCAAACAAAGGGACCAGAAATAAAGTGTGTGGATTTATCAGCAGCCACAGAAAATTTCAGTCATTCTAACTGTGAGCTGCCCCCTCCCTGCTCCACCCAGCAGCACATGTAGGAGGAAGCTGATGAGCAGTACCAGCTCCATCACCCACCCTGACCCTTCTCATCTCTTCGAGTCATGTGGCCTGTGGTTTACTCATGCGTTCCAGCAAAACACACAAACCACACAAGATTTTAGTATTTAGCACAGTCAGCATACAGGAAAACCCTGCAGATGATTTCTTTTAAAGACTTGTCCTGCCCAGGACCCGTGGAGGGTATTTTTAGAAACCATTTCTGTGCATGAAATAGTGATCTATGTATGTTAAAAGAGCTTTATTGCAAAATAGATAACAGCTAATTGTGCAAGCTAAAGTATGCTTTACAATATCTCCATTCCATTCCCAGCTTTTATATCCTGCAAATTTTCAACAGGAATCATAGTGGGTTACAATAAGAATTCAATTTCAGTTTAAATGTCATTCATCAAAATGTTTATCAAATAAAAAAGTTTTCAAGGCTCTTCTAAATTGGAAATAATCGTCTATACTTTGGATCTGAATTGGAATCGAGTTCCATAGCTTAACTGCAAAACAAGTAAAAGAGCCGTCATAGAAACGTTTATAACAGATCTTATTAAACCGCTGGCAAGCTTCAACTTGAAGAGTAAATTCTTTTTCTGCCGTCATCTACTATGTACTATCGGGCTTATTTTCGAAAGTGATCGCACGGCCAGCTTCCGACATAAATCGGGAGATGGCCGGCGATCTTCAAAAGCGGCGAAAATCGTATAATCGAAAGGTGCTTTTTTTTGACACCTCGCCGCTTTACTGTCGCTGAGCCGGCGAAAGTTCAAGGGGGTGTTGTCAGCAGCATAGCGATAGGCGGGACATGGGCGGGCATAGGCGTGGCTACCAGATGGCCGGCTTCAGCGCTAATGGAAAAACAAAAACGGCATTAATGAGTATTTCGACCGGTTTTACTTGGTCCTTTTATTTTCATGACCAAGCCTGAAAAAGGTGCCCCAATTCACCAGATGACCACTGAAGGAATGGGGGATGACCTCCCCGTACTCACCACAGTGGTCACCACCCCCCCTCCCCACACTTAAAAAATAAAAATAAAAACTTTTTTGCCAGCCTGTATGCCAGCCCTCAACTGTCATACCCAGCTCCCTGACAGCAGTATGCAGGTCCCTGGAACAGTTTTTGTGGTTGCAGTGGACTTCAGGCAGGCGGACACAGGCCATCCCCCCCTACCTGTTACACTTGTGGTGGTAAGGATGAGCCCTCCAAAACCCCCCCCAAAACCCACTCTACCCACATGTAGGGTGCTCCCCTTCACCCCATAAGGGTTATAGTAGTGGTGTAGAGTTGTGGGTGAAGTGGGTTTTTGGGGGGGATTTTGTGGGGCTCAGCACCAAAGTAAGGGAAGCTATGCACCTGGGAGGTATTTGATATTTTTTAAACATTTTTTAGAAGTGCCCTCTAGGGTGCCCGCGTGGTGTCCTGGCATGTCAGGGGGACCAGTGCACTACAAATGCTGGCTCCTCCCATGAGCAAATGCCTTGGATTTAGCGGGGTTGAGATGGCCGCTTTTTGTTTCCATTATCGTTGAAAACAAAACCGGCCATCTCAAACCCGGCGAACTCTGCATTTGGCCGGTCCAAACCGTATTATTGAAACAAAAGATGGCCGCCCATCTTTTTCGATAATATGGTTCCGGCTAGGCTGTTTGTGGCGCCGCCAAAATAGATCGCCGGCAACTATTTCGCTGGCGCCGTTCGATTATTCCCTCCACGTTACACCTAGGGGGCCAACGTGATGATGGATAGGACGCTATCGCCCTTATCTGATGTGTAATTCTGCTCCCCAGTTCTAGGACTAGGCTCAGTTACACACATGACTTAGTTGATGGGACACTAAATTGGCACATAATTGGTGGTAAGTACTGTACCAATAATTAGCTTTAACAAGCGCTAATTGGCACTAATTTGTAACTGACTTACGACTATTCGATAAACTTACTTCCCGGATTCTATATATAGCTCCCAAATTTGGCGCACTGCCAAGATGCAAGCACAACTTCATTGCCTAGGGGGTGTTTTACAAAGTCGTGCTAGTGTTTTAGCTTGCGGTAAATCAGTGTTTACCACCAGCTGATTTTTACTGTGAGCTAAAAACACTAGTGTGGCTTTTAAAAGACCCCCTTAATGAGCTATCAACTATCAATAATTGGGTTCTAACAACAATAATTGATGTTATTGGCAGCAGTTAGGATTTGTTCATGCATCTGGCTGCGCATTGGGCACCCAAATCCCATAGGATGTAACCAACCACAAAAGGGGCATGGGCATGGGGAGGACATGGCCATAGGAGGGGCATTCCGAAAGTTGTGTATGTTGTTACAGAATATTGGGTCCTCTGCACCCAATTGGGTGCCAGTATTTACCCCAGGTTCAGCATATGCAAGTCTGGTGCCCAAAATTCGGGCACAGGACCCTTACGTAAGCTGAATCTCTAAAGGGCGCACACTCTTTCTAGATTATGTTTAGTGCCAATCTTTTCTTGCACTCATTTTTGATGTGTGATTTATAGACTCATCCCTTAGGGCTCCTTTTACCAAGCTGTGGCAAAAGGGGGCCTGTGCTGGTGTCAGCGTGTATTTTTGATGCATGCTGAGGCCCCCTTTTACCGCAGTGGTAGGTGGCGGTAGGGGCTTCCACACTAACCTGGCAGTAACTGGGCAGTTTATGGCACTGCCCGATTACCACCAGGTACACACTGGTAGTGTGGATATGACAGCATGCTGGAGGTGGGAACTACTGCTGAGCTGCTGCGTTAGCCTGGTGGTATTTCCTTTTTAGCGAAAGGTAAGCCTGCATTGGGCTTACCGCCGCTTTGTAAAAGGGCCCCTCAGTGTCATGTCCCCTACCTTAACGCAAACGGCATCCTCGGGCTGCATGGGGTCCCGTCGACATGCACACTTGACTGGCACTGCCCTGAGCCATGTGTGTGTGTAGTTCTTATCTGGGTTTGTTCAGAGAGCTGTGGTTGCAGTCTCCTTAATTGCTTTGCTTCCATGCACCTGTGTCTGCTCTTTCTCTCTGCCTGGCTTCCCTTGCTTCTCTCCTATTGGGCTTCCGGTTCCTCCTTCCCCTGCTCTTGTCCTATGGCTGTGCTCCTTCTCCTTGCTAGTTCCTGCTGATGCTTAGACGCCAGCACTTTATCAGCTGAGCTCTTCCCGGACTCCATGCTTCGGCTTCTACTTTGGTAGGTGTTACTTGCTCAGTAGTTTGCTTCTTATCTACTTGTCCCTTGTTGCTTGACCTTGCCTGTACCTGGATTACTCTCTTGCCTGCTGCCTGCCTATTGACTTTACCTGTGCCTGGATTACTCTCTTGACCTGCTGCCTGCCTACTGACTTTGCCTGTACCTGGATTACCCTCTTCACCTGTTGCCTGCCTACTGACTTTACCTGTGCCTGGATTACTCTTTTGCCTGTTGTTTGCCTATTGACATTGCCTGTACCTGGATTACTCCCCTGCCTGCTGCTTGCCTGTTGACATTGCCTGTTCTTGGATTACTCCCCTGCCTGCTGCCTGCCTATTGACCTTGCCTGTATCTGGATCACTCTCTTGCCTGCTGCCTGCCTGGCCGATACGTTCACCACCCCACTTCCAGCTCAGTGTTGTAAGTCCTGCAGGCTGCCCGCACCTAGGGGCTCACCTCTGGTGAACGGCAGTCAGCGCAGGTGAAACCCAGGGTTGTCCGACTGCCAAGCAGAACCTGGTCCGAGTACCGGGCTCAGCAGCGCTCTGCTTGTGAGAAGTCTGACCCTCAGTGCCTAATTCTATAGCGCACTATAGAGAGTTCTAACAAAAAAGACTAGAGAGAGTTAAGGAGGTGTTATTTTATCTTCGGAATGGAATGCAAATTACGGGGTGCCACAATCTTTATTTGAGAAAGATGGGTATTCTGTTATCAGAGTTTGATATCACAGTCTTCTTGTATGCTGATGACATTTTTTTGCTTTGTACTGCTTTAGAAAAATTTGATGATACAATAGGATTCTTGAAGGAGATCATTATTGGGATAATGAAAATTTCTAAAAATTGAATAGGTCGAAGACTAAGATAGTCTGGTTTGGTCCTTATGATCTATTACCAATAAAATATTTTATGTTTGTTTCAGGAGAGGGCCTGCAGATAGACAATCACTCCAAAAATCTTGGAGTATTGGTTGATTCAGGTCTGACCTTTGAATTACAGTTAAAGCTCTTACGAAGACATATTTTTAAAAATCTTTGCAAGATGATACCAAACTCTGTAACAGGGTGGATCTGCAAAGATTTTAAAAATAGTCTTCCTATACTGTACCGTTCCCTCGGATTCTTGCAACCCAAGTGAATGACCCTGCATTTTTAGCATTAAATCTTAGCTGCCAAATATTGGTCCATTCCTCCAGCTTCGCTAGGTCCTTCCTCATGTCATTCACAGCTAAGATTTAATGCTAAAAAATGCAGGGTCATTCACTTGGGTCGCAAGGAATCCGAGGGAACTCTACAGTATAGGAGGTGAAGTGCTTCAGTGTAAGAAGGAAGAGCGGGATTTGGGGGGTGATTGTGTCTGATGACCTTAAAGCTTCCAAAAAGATAGAAAAAGTGATGGTCGAAGGTTAAATTTTAAAGATTACCTGGCTCATTCTGAATCTGGTGTGGAGACAGTGAGCAGTGCAGTTAAACTGAGTGGTCTGTGTGCATGCGCTGAGTGTTCCGCATGCTGATGGAACTCTCAGGAGAGTGACAAACCGCTCAGGCTGGCAGTTGGGACAGAGCTATATTGGTGAGAACATGTTACTTGGAAAAGACTGGAAGAAAGTTGATGCTGGAGATCATCACCTGAAAGAAAAGGCACCCACTGTTCAAGAGAGCCAGAGAGAGAAAACTAAGAGAGCAGCTAAGTGACTGAAACTATTTTAAAAACTGCACATAAGAGAAAATAGTAAAGGAAACCTGAACAATAAGTGAGAGATAACTGAAAGAAGAAAAAAAGAGTAGAGGAAAACTTACATGTTGGGATCCTTGGGGTCTCCAGGGGTCTGAGGGACAGGAGAGGGGAGACTTTGAAGAGTCTGGTGTTTTGTGGAATTGAATGTACTTAAATGATTTATGTAACTAATATTTATACATATCTGAAAATGCTCTCAGTGTTTCTAGAGACTAAACTGATTTATGTTGCAAACCTGTAATTAACATACAGTGGTGGAAATAAGTATTTGATCCCTTGCTGATTTTGTAAGTTTGCCCACTGACAAAGACTATGAGCAGCCCATAATTGAAGGGTAGGTTATTAGTAACAGTGAGAGATAGCACATCACAAATTAAATCCGGAAAATCACATTGTGGAAAGTATATGAATTTATTTGCATTCTGCAGAGGGAAATAAGTATTTAATCCCTCTGGCAAACAAGACCTAATACTTGGTGGCAAAACCCTTGTTGGCAAGCACAGCGGTCAGACGTCTTCTGTAGTTGATGATGAGGTTTGCACACATGTCAGGAGGAATTTTGGTCCACTCCTCTTTGCAGATCATCTCTAAATCATTAAGAGTTCTGGGCTGTCGCTTGGCAACTCGCAGCTTCAGCTCCCTCCATAAGTTTTCAATGGGATTAAGGTCTGGTGACTGGCTAGGCCACTCCATGACCCTAATGTGCTTCTTCCTGAGCCACTCCTTTGTTGCCTTGGCTGTATGTTTTGGGTCATTGTCGTGCTGGAAGACCCAGCCACGACCCATTTTTAAGGCCCTGGCGGAGGGAAGGAGGTTGTCACTCAGAATTGTACGGTACATGGCCCCATCCATTCTCCCATTGATGCGGTGAAGTAGTCCTGTGCCCTTAGCAGAGAAACACCCCCAAAACATAACATTTCCACCTCCATGCTTGACAGTGGGGACGGTGTTCTTTGGGTCATAGGCAGCATTTCTCTTCCTCCAAACACGGCGAGTTGAGTTCATGCCAAAGAGCTCAATTTTTGTCTCATCTGACCACAGCACCTTCTCCCAATCACTCTCGGCATCATCCAGGTGTTCACTGGCAAACTTCAGACGGGCCGTCACATGTGCCTTCCGGAGCAGGGGGACTTTGCGGGCACTGCAGGATTGCAATCCGTTATGTCGTAATGTGTTACCAATGGTTTTCGTGGTGACAGTGGTCCAGCTGCCTTGAGATCATTGACAAGTTCCCCCCTTGTAGTTGTAGGCTGATTTCTAACCTTCCTCATGATCAAGGATACCCCACGAGGTGAGATTTTGCGTGGAGCCCCAGATCTTTGTCGATTGACAGTCATTTTGTACTTCTTCCATTTCTTACTATGGCACCAACAGTTGTCTCCTTCTCGCCCAGCGTCTTACTGATGGTTTTGTAGCCCATTCCAGCCTTGTGCAGGTGTATGATCTTGTCCCTGACATCCTTAGACAGCTCCTTGCTCTTGGCCATTTGTAGAGGTTAGAGTCTGACTGATTCACTGAGTCTGTGGACAGGTGTCTTTCATACAGGTGACCATTGCCGACAGCTGTCTGTCATGCAGGTAACGAGTTGATTTGGAGCATCTACCTGGTCTGTAGGGGCCAGATCTCTTACTGGTTGGTGGGGGATCAAATACTTATTTCCCTCTGCAGAATGCAAATAAATTCATATACTTTCCACAATGTGATTTTCCGGATTTAATTTGTGATGTGCTATCTCTCACTGTTACCAATAACCTACCCTTCAATTATGGGCTGCTCATGTCTTTGTCAGTGGGCAAACTTACAAAATCAGCAAGGGATCAAATACTTATTTCCACCACTGTACATATGTTAAATTTGCAAGTTGGTAAGATTTCATTAGCATTTAAATATAATTCAAATAATAAAAAAATATTTTATTTTTATTGTTAAACTCCCTGGTTGGTGTTGAGTCATTTCGGGGAAACACTGTGACATATTTGGTACCATCATTGTAATACCTTGCTCTGCCACCAGGGGGTTACAATTGGCGTCACGGACAGGATAAATCACCCACTTAACACCCTGGGGGTGGCCTTGCCTGTAATTTAAAGTGTATTGTGGAATGTGTATCAGTGGGTTCTTCTGGCTAATTTTTAGGTCCCCCGAGGGTCTGAGTTCACTCCCAGCCACAGAATGGAGAAACCAGAGAAGATTTTGGGATCGAGGAGCAGATTATAATAGAGAAGATTATGGGAAGAAGAAGCATACTGCAGAAAAAAATGCAGGTTGGCATCATGGACAGTGGTGTGAGAATGCTGGGAGGCTCTCATTTCAAGAGGACCGGAGGCCTCCCATATGTCACAAGTGTGGTCAAGCAGATCATGTCTGGCGACACTGCCAAGCTGAGTGGGCAGTGGAAGACCTCCATCATGGACAGGATACAGAGGTCCATGGCAACCAGAAGCAGCAACCTAGGCCTGTGGGAATATGAGTCAAGCCCTGAAGTTGAAAGGGTCCGGCAACCCAGGTCTAGTCCAACACAGTGGTACCAGGTCTATCAGACCACTGAGGTCCTGACCCTCTCGTCTTGAGGAGTTGGTTCTGATGGAAGAGAAATTACATAAGATTGAGAGAGGGCGTTTTGAAAAGTTGGTTGAGGAAGAAAGAAGGAAAAAGGAGGAAGCTGTGGAAATTTGGGTGTTCAACAGGACGTGGAGTCACAGATTCTGGTGTTTGAAGAAGAGCGGGCAGTTGCAGAGGGGAATGGAAATGAAAAAGCCTCAGTTCCTGAGTTGGAGGAATCACTTCCTAAATCAATATTGTTCTCTCACTCTGATGAAGTCGGGCTGCCAGAAGGAGAAGTGGTAAATGAGGATCCTCTGGTGATACAACCACACAGGGAACCTGTGCAAGAGGAAGAGCTCCAGGTGGAGGAGGAGATGTTGGAGCAGCAGGAAATTTTGGAACCCCTTGTGGAAAACAGAAAACTCCAGGCAGATGTTGATGAGGTAAAGAAAATAAATCCTGAGAGAAATGGTTCTGAAAATTTAATATGGTCAGAAATAAGTGAATCAGCACATTCCGAAGAGATTGAATGGACAGTCAGTTCAGAAAGAAAAGAAATGGTACTGAAGGAAACGTTACCAGAATCTGAAAATAAATACAATAATTTGAGGAAAATTGTGATCAGGAAAGACACTAAAGAAATAAAGCAAGAGAAGTAAGGGGCAGGATAAATGGACAGAGATGCAGCTAGAGTCTGTTGCGGGGCAAGAACTGCAACTGTTTTCCTGGCCTGTGAGACGAAAAGGTATAGATGGGGAATTGGACTTCAATCAGAGAGATCCAGCCAGAGAGTGTAAGGCGGAGAAGCATGAAAGAAGACGCAGGGAAAGAAAGTCTTACGATTTCAAGAAGAGGAAAAAGAAGAGACATTTTGTGACTGAGGGGTGACTCTGACCTGAGGGAAGGACTGTGGGTTACCCAGAAACAACCTTGTCTGTTTATACTAGAGGCTGTGCAATCAGGAGGTAACATGTAATTACTTATTGGCTTGTGGTAAAAGAAAGTATATTGAAACATATTCACCACATAAAAAATTTGTGATAAAACTGAAGTTTAAAAAGGGTGGCATGTAAAAATTAAATGTATATGTGGGTAAAGTGCATGGAAATTGAAATGTTGGGGATAGTTGAAGATGTATTATTAGACAATGTAGATGGAATGGATTGTCTAAGGGGGTGTTGGTTTTGGGGGTGGTGTTTTGGAAAAAAATTATTATATACATTTTTTTTTATTTTGCCAGCCCGAATGTAACCCTATGGGTTAAATTTTAAAAGATTACCTGGCTCATTCTGAATCTGGTGTGGAGACAGTGAGCAGTGCAGTTAAACTGAGTGGTCTGTGTGCATGTACTGAGTGCTCCGCATGCTGATGGAACTCTCAGGAGAGTGACAAATAGCTCAGGCTGGCAGTTGGGATGGAGCTGTATTGATGAGAAGATGTTACTTGGAAAAGACTGGAAGAAGTTGATGCTGGAGATCATCACCTGAAAGAAAAGCCAAGAGAGCCAGAGAGAGAAAACAAAGAGAGCAGCTAAGTGACTGAAACTATTTTAAAAAGTGCACATAAGAGAAAATAGTAAAGGAAACCTGAACAATAGCTCAGAGGGGTGCTTAAAGGGGATTAGGGAGGGTGGGGAGCTCAGAGAGGGGAGAAGGGGATTGGGGAAGGGTGGGGGAGCTCAGAGGGGTGCTTAAAGGGGATTAGGGGAGGGTGGGGGAGCTCAGAGAGGGGAGAAGGGGATTGGGGGAAGGGTGGGGGAGCTCAGAGGGGGTGCTTAAAGGGGATTAGGGAGGGTGGGGAGCTTAGAGAGGGGAGAAGGGGATTAGGGAGGGTGGGGGAGCTCAGAGAGGGGAGAAGGGGATTGGGGAAGGGTGGGGGTGCTCAGAGGGTGCTTAAAGGGGATTATGGAGGGTGGGAGAGCATCATGGAGGGGAGAAGGGGGATTGGGGAGGGTGGGGGAGCTCAGAGGGGTGCTTAAAGGGATTAGGGAGGGTGGGGGAGCTCAGATGGGTGCTCAGAGAGGGGAGAAGGGGATTGGGGAGGGTGGGGGTGCTCAGAGGGGGGAGGGGAGTGCTCAGATGGGAGAAGGGGTCTTGAAGCTGGAAACTGGGGTCTGTCAAGGGGGCAGGAGGGAAAATGGGTCCATGCCTGGGGCAGGTGGAGAATGGGGCTGAAAAGGGGGGATGCAAGGCATGTGGTGGATGAAGGGGGCTGAAACTGTGGGGACTAGGGGCTTTAAAGGGGACAGGGAGAACTGGTTGGGCTGAAGCTCGGGACTGGTGAGAGACAAGGGCTGGGGTTGAAACTAGGGGCTGAAAAGAGGACAGGGAGAAGTGGCTGGGGGCTGAAGCTCGGGACTGTTTGGAGAAAAAGGGCTGGGGACTGGTGGGATAGTGGGGCTGAAAAGGGGGGCAGGTGGGAGATGTGGGCTGGGGCTAGAACTAGGGGCAGGTGGAATAAGGGGGCTGGAACTGGGGCTGAAAAGAGGGGGCAGAGAGAGAGGGGATAGAAGGGGGAGCGTGAGAGAGGGCAGACCCTGGATGGATGGTAGAGGGAGGGCAGATGGATTGAAGGGGCAGAGAGAAAGGCAGATGGTGGGTGGAAGGGGAGAGAGAAGAGGGCAGACTGGGGCAAATGGTGGATGGAAGGCGCAGAGATAGAGGGCAGATGTTGATGGAAGGGGGAGAGAGAGATGGCAGACTGGGGCAGATGGTGCATGGAAGGGGCAGAAGTGGATGGAAGAAGAGAGGGCAGACAGTGGATGGACGGGGCAGAGAGAGAGGGCAGACAGTGGATGGAAGGGGCAGAGAGAGAGGGCAGACACTGGATGGCAGAGAGAGAGCGAAGACAGATGCTGGATAGAAGGAAGACAGTGAAAAGATGAGGAAAGCAGAAACCAGAGACAACGAACTGTAATATATATTTTTATTTTTTGCTTTAGGATAAAGTAGTATTGTAGCTGTGTTAATAAATGTTTATAATAGAACATGTAATAAGGTAATCTTTTTATTGGACTAATTTTAATACATTTTACTTTCAGAGAACAAAACCCCCTTCCTCAGGTCAGGATAGGACACTGAATTGACCTGAGGAAGGAGGTTTTGGCCTCTGAAAGCTAAATGTATTAGTCCAATAAAATGATATATTTGTTTTATTTCTATTTGGTAATTTGTAAAGTGGTGATTGGTATTTGTTAGTTTTTTTCAAATTTACATCTGCTGCCTTTATATTTTGCACAGTACTAGAGGGCATTTTCTGTTTCTGTGGTGTTTGCATTGTATGCAGAGTCTGGCATCGGGGGTTCAGTTTAATTTTTGTCTACATAGAAAGTTTATGATTACTTATTCTATAGTGGATTAGGGTGTATCTGTATTTGTGAAAAAGACATGGCTTTCGGTTGGCATTGACTGTGCAGGATCGACGATCTGTACTAATCTGTCTGCTTTCGTTTTACAATAGGTGAAGTACAGTACATAAGTACATAAGTACATAAGTCATGCCATACTGGGAAAAGACCAAGGGTCCATCGAGCCCAGCATCCTATCCACGACAGCGGCCAATCCAGGCCAAGGGCACTGGCAAGCTTCCCAAACGTACAAACATTCTATACATGTTATTCTGGAATTTTGGAGTTTTCCAAGTCCGTTTAGTAGCGGTTTATGGACTTGTCCTTTAGGAAACCGTCCAACCCCTTTTTTAAACTCTGCTAAGCTAACCGCCTTCACCACTTTCTCCGGCAATGAATTCCAGAGTTTAATTACACGTTGGGTGAAGAAACATTTTCCTCCGATTTGTTTTAAATTTACTACACTGTAGTTTCATCGCATGCCCTTAGTCCTAGTATTTTTGGAAAGCGTGAACAGACGCTTCACATCCACCTGTTCCACTCCACTCATTATTTTATATACCTCTATCATGTCTCCCTCAGCCGTCTCTTCTCCAAGCTGAATAGCCCTAGCCTCCTTAGTCTTTCTTCATAGGGAGTCGTCCCATCCCCGCTATCATTTTAGTCGCCCTTCGCTGCACCTTTTCCAATTCTACTATATCTTTCTTGAGATGCGGCGACCAGAATTGAACACAATACTCAAGGTGCGGGTCGCACCATGGAGCGATACAACGGCATTATAACATCCTCACACCTGTTTTCCATACCTTTCCTGATAATACCCAACATTCTATTCGCTTTCTTAGCCGCAGCAGCACACTGAGCAGAAGGTTCAGTGTGTTATCGACGACGACACTCAGATCCCTTTCTTTGGTCCGTAACTCCTAACGTGTAACCTTGCATGACGTAGCTATAATTCGGGTTCTTTTTTCCCCACATGCATCACCTTGCACTTGCTCACGTTAACATCATCTGCCATTTAGCCGCCCAGTCTCCCAGTCTCGTAAGGTCCTCTTGTAATTTTTCACAATCCTGTCGCGATTTAACGACTTGAATAACTTTGTGTCATCAGCAAATTTAATTACCTCGCTAGTTACTCCCTCTCTAAATCATTTATAAATATATTAAAAAGCAGCGGTCCTAGCACGGACCCCTGAGGAACCCCACTAACTACCCTTCTCCATTTGTGAATACTGCCCATTTACCCCACTCTCTGTTTCCTATCCTTCAACCAGTTTTTAATCACAATAGGACATTTCCTCCTATCCCATGACCCTCCAATTTCCTCTGTAGCCTTTCATGAGGTACCTTGTCAAACGCCTTTTGAAAATCCAGATACACAATATCAACCGACTCCCCTTTGTCCACATGTTGTTCACTCCTTCAAAGAATTGAAGTAAATTGGTCAGGCAAGATTTCCCCACACAAAAGCCATGCTGACTCGGTCTCAGTAATCCATGTCCTCGGATGTGCTCTGTAATTTTGTTTTTGATAATAGCCTCTACCATTTTCCCCCGGCACCGACGTCAGACTCACCGGTCTATATTTCCCGGATCTCCCTGGAGCCTTTTTTTTTTTTTTTTTTAACCCTGGAGCCTTTTTTAAAAATGGGCGTTACATGGCCACCCTCCAATCTTCCGGTACCACGCTCGATTTTAAGGATAAGTTGCATATCACTAGCAGTAGCTCCGCAAGCTCGTTTTTCAGTTCTATCAGTACCCTAGGATGAATACCATCCGGTCCAGGAGATTTGCTACTCTTCAGTTTGCCGAACTGCCCCATTACGTCCTCCAGGTTTACCGTGAAGTCAGTAAGTTTCTCCGACTCATCCGCTTGAAATACCATTTCCGACACCGGTATCCCACCCAAATCTTCCTCGGTGAAGACCGAAGCAAAGAATTCATTCAGTCTCTCCGTTACGTCTTTGTCTTCCTTGATCGCCCCTTTTACCCCTCGGTCATCCAGCGGCCCCAACCGATTCTTTTGCCGGCTTTCCTGCTTTTAATATACCGAAAAAAATTGTTACTATGTTTTTTTTGCCTCTAATGCGATCTTTTTTTCATACGCCCTCTGGCCTTCTTAATCCTGCGCCTTGCATTTGCTTTGACACTCCTTATTGCTGTTTCTTGTTATTTTCAGACGGTTCCTTCTTCCATTTTCTGAAGGCGTTTCTTTTAGCCCTAATAGCTTCCTTCACCTCACTTTTCAACCAGGGCCGGGTGTCTTTTGGACTTCTGTCTTTCTTTTCTAATTCGCGGAATATGTATGGCCTGGGCCTCCAGGATGGTATTTTTGAACAGCGTCCACGCCTGTTGTACAGTTTTTACTCTCTCAGTTGCCCCCCTAAGTTTTTTTTTACCGTTCTTCTCATTTTATCATAGTCTCCTTTTTTTAAAGTTAAATGCTAAGTATTTGACTTTCTGTGTACAGTTACTTCAAGGTTGATGTCAAAACTGATCATATTATGGTCACTGTGTATCAAGCGGCCCCAGTACCATAACGTCCCTCACTAGATCATGCGCTCCACTAAGGACCAAGTCTAGAATTTTTCCTTCTCTCGTCGGCTCCTGCACCAGTTGCTCCATAAAGCTGTCCTTGATTTCATCAAGGAATTGTATCTCTGTAGCGTGTCCCGATGTTACATTTACCCAGTCTATATTTGGATAATTGAAGTCACCCATTATTATCACATTGCCCATTTTGTTCGCGTCTTGATTTCTTTTATCATTTCTGTGTCTACCTGCTCATCCTGGCGAGGTGGACGGTAGTACACTCCTATCACCATTTTTTTCCCTTTTATACATGGAATTTCAACCCACAGTGATTCACAGGTGTGATTTGTGTCCTGCTGAATTGTAATCTATCTGAGTCAAGGCTCTCTTTAATATACAATGCTACCCCTCCACCAGTCCGGTCTACCCTATCATTACGATATACTTTGTACCCCGGTATGACAGTGTCCCACTGGTTATCCTCCTTCCACCAGGTCTCAGTAATGCCTATTATATCCAATTTTCAATTTAGTGCAATATATCCAAACTCTCCCATCTTATTTCTTAGACTCCTAGCATTTGCATATAGACATTTCAGAGTATGTTTGTTGTTCTTATTTGCATGATGCTTAGTACCTGACACTATTGATTTGACATCTTTTGTCTGATCTTTAGTTGTATTTAAGGGCACCTGGCCTACCACGGTCTGTTGTGCAACCTCACTATCCAGAAACCCTATCTTCCCTGTTTGTGAGGTATCTTTGCAAGATACCTTTTCCCGAACCATGCGCTTTTGATGTTCTAGTGCTCACTGTAGTGTTAAGATGCTTTCCTTTTCCTTGTGTGACTCGTACAAATTACTGCTTATGGTATGGTAGAATTGCTCTACAGGTCCTGAGTGTTTTGTATTCTCGGTATGCCTAGTACTGGATTTCGGGGGGGGGGGGGGGGTGTGTTAAAAAAATGACCAGCCCCCGGGTGTCAACTACCCTAGCTACGCCACTGCTTCTGATTATGGAGTTCGTTAATTCCTGGACTGTGTAAGAGCAGTCTGGGGGAGGATGAGGTCAGAATAAGTGGGGGAACACGCAAATTATATACAAGGGACCCTGCAAATGGGAGACAGACCGGGGGGGGGGGGGGGGGGAAGATGACCCTGGAAGTGGGAGGGAGGGGGGACCCTGGCACATACTCTCATTCTCACACACACACTCAAAACCAGTCTCACTCTCTCTCTCTGTCATACACACTCGCACATTCATTGTCTCTCACACAGTCACTCTCACACACACTCTCTCAACATACACACTCAGAGGAAAACCTTGCTAGCGCCAGTCGGCTCTTCGTTTTCATGCTCCCTCTTGCCCCGGAACAGGTTACTTCCTGTTCCGGGGCAGAGGGAGCATGAAAATAAAGAGCCGGCAGGCGCGCGGCAACCCCCCCCCCAGCGGCGTGCACCCGGGGGGTTCTTTCGCTGGGGGATCGGGGGGTTCTTTCGCCGGGGGGGAGGGGCGTCGCGCCTGTTCCGAGGGACGCTGCACCCGGGGGGGGGGCGCATCGGCGATCCGCCCCGGGTTTCAGCCCCCCTAGGAACGCCACTGATTGGAGTGTGCTCAAGCATCTACAGAACTGGCACCTATACCTGTAACAAAAGGCTGCCCACCATGAACATTCCAGCCTGATTTTGGAAGGTAGAGGAAACAGTTATCAGCCCTTGCTTAAGTGACCATAAAACACACCTAGGCTGGTAAGGCACTGGTAGATTAACCAAACACAGGTGTATTTATGGCCAAGGCTCTACATTCCAAAACAAAAATCTTACATGTTATCCTACTAACAGAGAACCAGTGAAAATCAATTAAAAGTGGATTAACACGATCAAATTACAATGCTTGACACGCAACACAAAGAGCAAACACACAATCCCACATAGGGTTTTGAGAAGTGTCTACGAAAGGTTCAACGACCTATAATTACCATTCTGTTTGGGAAAATCATTTACATACTTGCTTTAAGTGTGCAGGGCCCCATTTCCTCTTAATTACAGCACAGAACATGACTAGAGGAACTTGAACCAAATGTGACACCTTTGGTAAGTTTGAGGGAGCTGCAACTTGACATGTTGGCACCATCCCCACTTCTTCCTTCCTTCCTTCCTTCCTGCTGATGTGGGAAGTGTGGATTGGTGAGAAAACAGATCCACAAGTCATCCTGCATACAGTCAGAAGTTAACAACAGCATCAGATTACAACAATACTTCTCCAACTTTCTCATTGCCTGCAACACTTTTTAGTTTGCTTGATCCTTGAGATGCACTAGAACACATTTCACAAAATCCTCTCATTACTTTAACCCTAATCATGATCCTGTGTTTAACTCACTTGAGATGTGCCCTATATTAAAAAGAAATGAATCAAAATGTTATGATTCTGCTAGACAGGCAGGGGAATGACTGGGATGCTCTTCTGATTGGCCTGTTAAGGATTGAGCTGATGTCTGAGGCAGCAGACGTCAGAAGTCAGATCTATTTAAACCTACCTTTCCCTACAGTCCATGCTTTAGCATTGATCCTGGTCATCTGAAGCCTGTTACCCTCTCTCTGTCTGTTCTAGTAGCACACCGTGCTTTCTTGGGAGTTGTTTACTCCTCTCATTGCTTGTAGCTTCTCTGTGTGCTGGTTGTTCCCAGCGTATGCTTGTTTGTTTCCCTAGCTAAGCTGCTTTCCCTGATTTCCTTGCTTCCCTGCACCTGTGGGTGCTCTGTTGCCCTCTTTCTGTGTGCTGACTGAGTACTGATAGGAACATTGTTTGTTTTTCCCCTTTGTTAGCTTTTATCCTTTAACTACAGCGTAAGCCCTGCTTCTCCCTGACTTGTGTTTAGCAGCCCTTCCCTTTAGCCTGCTTTTACGCTTTGTCTGTTGTGTTTGTCTCCTGGTGTGAGCAAATCTAAAATAAAATTATCTGTTTGGTGTATGTACAGGCTGCCTTTCCTGTTTGCTTGCTTTTCCCTTTGTCTCTAATATCTGTTATCTGACTCTATGGCACAGCCTTACATAACCTTGTGTGTGGATTCCCTTGACCCTTGAGTTCTGAGTGGCACAGTCCTGTGTATTCTTATAGTGGTTTCCCTTACTCCTTGAGTGCTGTGTAGCACAGCCTTGAGCATTCCTTTAGGTGACTTCCCTTTTCCTTTGAGTGTTGTGTGGCACAGCCTAGTGTATTTGTGTGCTGTATGGTACAGCCTAGAGTGTTCCTATGGATCTTCGCTCTTATAAACTCTGTGTCCCATTCTGTCCTTGACTTTCTCTTCCCCTGGTCGTAGCTTGTACCTGCCAGCTTCTTGTCTGTCATCTTTTCCTTGTGTCTCTAGCTAGTGCTGTGTACGTTGCATGTGCGTCAGTACCTTTTGGGACCCCTCGTTGTTTTTTTTCCCTTATCCAGTGTGTGACTCGATTCCAGTTCGGCCAGGCCCACACGCTTGGACTCTGTATGAGTGGGTTCCCGTTCGGCCATGAGGCCCACCTGAGTGGTCTATCTCCCTTTTCTGGTGGTGCTAGTTGTTTGTCCTGAGTGTGCGGGACTTTGTGGCTGGGGTTTGCTTAGCGCCTGTTTGGTCCACCCTTGGCCTTGGCCAAGGTCCTTCTTAAGCCTCAGCCTGGGCACAAGGGCTCATGAACAGTTTAACACAAAAGAGCCAAATTGACCAATCAAAGTTAGAATTTTGGATAGCATAAAACTTCTGTCTTTGAGACGTAAGAACATAAGAGTTGCCCTACTGGGTCAGACCAAAAGGTCCCTCTAGCCCAGTATCATGTTTCCAACAGTGGCCAGTCCAGGTCACAAGTACCTAGTAGAGTCCCAAAAAGCAGCAAAATTCCATGTGACAACCTCATGGATAAGCGGTGGCTTTCCCTAAGTCCAACTTAATAATGGTTTATGGACTTTTCCTCCAGGAATCTGTCCAAACCTTTTAAAAACCCAGCTACTTTAACTGTTTTTACCACTTGCTCCAGCAATGCGTTCCAGAGCTTAACTATACATTGAGTGAAAAAATTGTTTCTATTTGTTTTAAATGTGCTACTATAACTTCATGGAGTGTCGCTTAGTCTTTGTCCTTTTTGAAAGAGGAAACAATTGATTCGCATTTACCCATCCCATTCCATTCAGGATTTTTATAGACCACTATCATATCTCCCCTCAGCTACCTCTTCTGCAAGCTAATGAGCCCTAATTTCTCTATTCTTTCCTCTTATGAGTCAATTCATCCCTTTTATCATTTTGGCTACCCTTCTTTGTACTTTGCTAATTCTGCCTGTAAAATTTATTGGATATTTTCCTGCATTAATTATGTCTTGAAGTGTATTTCTCCTATTTTGGCCAGCAGGTAGTGTTTCTTTGTTTTAAGCTGTTACAGAAAAAAAAAGAATGTTCTCTCTTCAGTTTAACACAAACAGGAAACAAGAAGCAGTATATTTTTGAAATGTTATGTTCTGGGCTCTGATTGGCCTGGAGTTTGAAGCTAACTAGCAGTTACTGATTTTGAGTTCAGTCTTAGCCAGGGAGAAATGAGAGACAGATCTCTTTGCTGAGGCTCTGTGAATTAATTATATGTCCTGATCTTCCCAGGTACTTTTTAGAAAGTAAGCAATGTTTAGTTAGTGTTATAATTGATTCGTATTTCAGTTGCCTGTTACTGTTTGCTGATTGCACATTTATTTGTACACTGTTCAATTTCTAAATACAATAAACAATTTAGTTTATTGCCTCTTTATCTGGACTGATAAAGAATCCTGGTGGTTTGTGTGTTGGGTCTGTGAGTGTTTTCTGGGAACTGTGGGATGACTGGGAGTGTGGCCCCAGTAACCTAGAAATCACTGGGGATAATTTGAGAGCGGGAGACTCGCCCAGAGGCGGTTGTGACCCAGTCGGTGGGAGGAGGGGGCTAGTGTAGAGCATGAGCGGCATGTGCAGTCAGACCTGAGCTGTGCTGGGGATAGACCCTCTAAGTGGAAATGGGAAAACCCCAGGCAGATGGCTAGGCATTTTGTGACATCTGCTATATCTTTTTTGAGATGTGGCAACCAGAATTTCACATAATGCTCATAGATATAGAGGTATTATGATGTTTTTTGTTTTATTCTCTATTTGTTTTATAATAATTCCTAACAGTTTGTTTGCTTTTTTGATTGCTGCTGCACACTGAACAGTAATTTCAATATATTGTCCACAATGATATTTAGATCTTTTTCCTTAGTGGTTACTCCTAAAGGGGAACCCAGCATCATGTATCTATAATTTGGGTTATTCTTCCCTATGTGCATCACTTTGCACTTGGCCACATTAAATTTCATCTGCCATTTGGTTGCCCAGTTTTTCAGTCTCGCAAGCTACTCTTGCAATATTTCCCAATCCACATTAAATTTAACAACTTTAAATAATCTATAAATTTGATCACTTCACTCATTGTTCCCATTTCCAGATAATTTATAAATATGTTAAATGTTGAAAACACTGATCCTGGTCTAAAATTACTTTCCAAGGTAGGCTAATCCCAACAGCTGGACGCATTAACAGCAAAGAAAATGAAATTTATTACATGGTAACTTGGTTTCTCAGGGTAGACGGCACAGCTCTTTGGTTCGTCTTCCTTTCCAGCAACTAGAACTAGAACAAACTTTCAAACAGGGAACATTTTTTCTATAAATGGCTGGCTATTTACCATGATGATTCTCAAAAAGGTCTTTTATTGTTCAACAACCAAGACTCAACACAACCATGTTTTGGCCTATTTGGCTTGCCTCAGGAGTCTCCTACAGTTGTATATGGATTCCCAAAGGAATGCTGCTGTAAAAAGTATCCATCACAAACAAAAGCCTTGGCGGGAAATGCTGCACGCCAAGAGACAATGTGCTTTCTCAAAAACCACTTCTCATGACTTACAGCAAAGTAAGTGTTGTTAAGAAGGTAAAACAAAACTGAGTATTTTCAAGTCTGCGAGGACCTTGTTTATTCTGTGTGCACATTGGCTATATACTACTCCTCTGCCTAGTGTCACATTCCTCCTGCAAGACTCTTATAACTCCCTTTTTTCATTTGTTAATGAAAATAATTAATCTAAAACCATCAATCAACTTGCAATTCTAAGAATGTTCCTGTCCTCTCTTTCTTTTACAGCTACAGAGGGCAACCGAGAAGACAAAGGAGAAGGAAGGCATTTGAAGCATATTTTCAAAGCACTTAGACATGCAAAGTTCCATAGTAACCTATGGAACTTTGTAAGTGTAAGTGCTTTGAAAATGAACCCCTACATAGTAACCTATGGAACTTTGTAAGTGTAAGTGCTTTGAAAATGAACCCCTACATAGTAACCTATGGAACTTTGTAAGTCTAAGTGCTTTGAAATTAAGCCCCATTGCCTCCTAGGTGCATAGAAAAGTACAGTTATGACTTATCGGATAACTGTTGTTCCTTAAGACTTGTATTCTACTTCCCCTCACCATACTCCTTCCTTCCCTTATATGTACTGATCCATCTTAGCCCCCTCCCCTCCTTTTTATCCTCTCTTGCTGCAATTGTTCACTACCAGTTGGTATGAGTGCTCTTTCAGCTGTGACTGGTACGCTTCCCTATCAATTATTGTAGTTCCTGTTTTCTTGTGCATTGTTTTTGGATTAATGTACTTCATAGATCTGTGAGTTAGTCATGGTAGGAAATTTTAATAAACTATAAACTAAGCCAGTGGGAATATACCCCCCTCCAGCAGAGGGAGACACAGCAAACTCTACCCCATCTACTACATATGCTGGTACAGCCTGTAAATATTCTTTTGCAAGCTGTCTCCACAGCTGAGCCCTTGGCTCTCTCATTAACTATTATATAATGTTTTACACTCATATGTCCATGTTTATTAAAAAAAAAATGAATCTGTGCAAGTTGCAGTATCGTCTTGTCTTGCTCTTACTCTCAGTCCCAATATCCTTAGATTCTTTGGGCTAGTTCCTGGACTAATCTGGCAGGATTTAAATTATCAGGTAAAGTAGTTTGTTCTTCATCTATGCTAAACCAGTTGGATACATGTAGATCTTAATATTAATGGATTAGGTCCATGATTCAGTATTAGAAGTGTACAGCTAAAATATTTTTATTTTGTTTAGTTTCTCATGCTATTTACAGGAATTTTTATTTATTTATTTATTTATTTATTTATTATTTTGCTTTGGGTGCAATATTTCAAAGACTGTTAGCAAAGAAGGGGAGAAGATGTGTGGGATAAACACAAAGAAATCCTGTTAGAAGGTATGGAACCAAACAAGCTTAGCAGTGATTAGATGGCAACATTGGTAATTAAGAAGCAAAGCCAGTGCTGGGCAGACTTCTACGGTCTGGGCCCTGATCCTGGCTGGACAGATTTGGATGAGGTGGAGTGGGGCTTCGATGACAACTTCAGTAGATGCAGAGCAAGACTAGTGGCAGGCAGACTTCTACAATCAGTGCCCTGAAAATGGCATAGGACAAAGCAAGATTAAAGGGAGGAAGAGTAGCCTAGTGGTCAGAGCACCAGTCTTGCCATCCAGAGGTGGCTGGTTCAAATCCCACTGTTGTTCCTTGTGATCTTGGGCAAGTCACTCAAACCTCCATTACCTCAGGTACAAAATTAGATTGCAAGCCCTCCAGGGACAGAAAAATACCCAGTGTACCTAAATGTAACTCACCTTGAGCTACTACTGAAAAGGTGTGACCAAAATCCAAACAAATATATATATAGCATCACATCATACCTTATGCTATGAGTTTATCTTGTTCTGGATAGACCAGATCTTTATCTGCTGTCATCTACTATGTTATTATGTTACTAGGAGATAAATGCATGTTCTGAAGGGCCCTTTGGGGCACAAGACACTCCATGGAAAAACCTGAGAGGTGATGCTCCCTATATAAACATGGACCAAATCCAACTTACTGTATCTACAGGACAGACTAATACAGTGGTTTCCAAACCTGTCCTCCACTATATGCAAATCTTTTTCATGAATATTCATTGTGGATACCCTGAAAACCTGACTGGCTGCTAAGCCTCTGGGTTGAAATTCACTGAAGTAATAACTTACTTCCCTTCTTATTCACTGAGGTTCTCCCAGGAGGGATTATTGCTTATTTCTTTACTACCTCAGGTATGCTAATAAAAACAAAAGACATGGCTTTCTCAATAATCACACCAAGGGAAAGCCATAGTTTCACAGGTTTCATAGAGACCTGCCCATTTAGGCAAGCTTTTAACACTCCAGAATAAGAATTATTTCTTATTTTGTATTTCTGTTGTCTGTTTCTTAATTTTATAATTGTTTTAATGGTATTTATCATATTTTGAGATGTTTCCATAATTAACGTGCATGGAAAATCAATAAAAATGAAATTCCAAAAGAAAGAAAGAAAGCCATGTATTTGTAAAGGGTTAATTGGAACTTTCTATAAAATGGTGTGTGTCTGAAAGGATAGCTACACAGGTGATTTGCCATTGCAAGGTGTCAGCTAGTGCTGAGAATCCTGAGCACAGTCTATGCAATGCACTTCTGACAGTTATGCTGGACAGTATTTGGCGCCATCTGTTGGAAGACATAGGATATTTTGCAGTGTTCTGGTGGTTTGATTCTTTGTATTCCCTATCTAGGATTGTGTTTGGATCATCTAAACATAATGTGCCAGTGACTATTTTTTGAAGTATTAATTTTGAAGGAAGTGGGGAGGATTAAGTAAAATCTATAATGAGTCAGCATGGAAAATGTTCAATATAATATTTGCAAGCAGTTGTTAGCAGTGTAAATAATAAATACTTGAATAAAAAGTGTAACACCATAGG
Organism: Microcaecilia unicolor; assembly: GCF_901765095.1. Classification (NCBI taxonomy): domain Eukaryota; kingdom Metazoa; phylum Chordata; class Amphibia; order Gymnophiona; family Siphonopidae; genus Microcaecilia; species Microcaecilia unicolor. The sequence continues at coordinate 147,003,202 of NC_044034.1, forward strand.
AATTACATCCCTAGATTACATGCGACCTTTTATTAATCTCCCTTCACGTAATACCTATTATGGAGCTAGAGTTTACCTAAAGCTTCATTTCCCAAATTGTAAGAAAGGTGTATACAAATCAGTTTACTCCACCAATTTTACATATCATGGTACCAAATGGTGGAACTCTGCCAAAAACAATAAGATGTGAACACGATGACTTGATATTCCACAAAACTCTGAAATCGTTCCTTTTCAAAAGGTTAATATCATTGAAAAATGCATCTCAGACCTAATTCATCTGGAAGATAAACCATGCATTAGTCTGTATCTTTATCCTTCTACCTGTTAACTATTTTATAGTTTGTTCACAACTTACTCTGTACTTCCATATTGAATGTAATGTACTATGAATTACTGTATGTTTGGTATAATACTTCTCTACTCTAAACCACATTGAACTCTAATTGCTAGGGATACGGTGTAATATAAATGTCATAAATAAATACATTTTCAAAGGTTTTAGGTGCCTAACTTTGGGGTTTATTGCACCTAAATTGGCCCTTTTGAAAACTGAACAAGAATGAGCTCCCAGCTTTGGGTTATTTTTACTAAATTTAGGTTCCTAAAAGATAGGGGTTATGGGGGCAGAGTTAGAGTGAGGATTAAAAGGTGCTTAATAATGATTTTTAGCCCTCAGCAGCTGTTGTATAGGCCTATATCTGGGCAAATTAATTGCAGGCTTAACTTTAGTTTCCAAAGTTTTGGTTTCCTAAATTTAGGAGAACTTTCAGTTGAAAACTTTAAGGTACGTATCCGGTAGCCGGTGCTGCAAACAGAGAATTGCTGGTGAAAGAAATATTCAGCAGCAATAATTGTATTTGTCCTCTGACTCCTTTGACACTCTCTGGACAATGGTAGACTATTCCATGGGCAGAGCTGGAAGTTAACTGGTTAGTGGCTATATTCATGCTGCTAACTGAATAACAAAACTGGATAAGAACATAAGAATAGCCATACTGGGTCAGACCAATGGTCCATCTAGCCCAGTATCCTGTTTCCAACAGTGACCAATCCAGGACGAATCCCTGGAAGAATCCCAATTAGTAGCACAATTCCATGCTACCAGTCCCAGGGCAAGCAGTGGCTTCCTCCATGTCCATTGCAATAGCAGACTATGGACTTTTCCTCCAGGAACTTGTCCAAACTTTTTTTAAGCCGTATTCTAATCACTGTTACCACATCCTCCGGCAATGAGTTCCAGAGCTTAACTATTTTTTGAGTGAAAAAATATTTCCTTCTATTTGTTTTAAAACTATTTCCATGTAACTTCATTGAGTGTGCCCTGGTCTTTGTACTTTTTGAATGAGTGAAATATCAATTCACCTCTACCTGTTCTATACCACTCAGGATTTTAAAGACCTCAATCATATCCTCCCCTCAGCCATCTCTTTTCCAAGCTGAGGAGCCATAATCTCTTTAGCCTTTCCTCATATGGGAGTAGTTCCATCCCCTCTATCATTTTGGTTGCTCTTCTTTGAACTTTTCTAATTCCGCTTTATCTTTTTTGAGATACGGTGACCAGAATTGAACATGATGGCTTAACTTTATTCAGTTAGCTATCTGGTTAGTGGTCTGAATGATGGTGCTATCTGGACAGCGTTTCAGGGGTGGTATTGAAGCCAGATATTCAGTGTTAGCCGGTATTTGGGTACCAGTGCTGAACATCTGGTTTCATTTTAACCGCTGCAGTTACATATCAGGTCCATTGACACTAAATGTCCCTGAGCATTTTTTGAAAATTGACTTCTTGGCATAGAATATGTGTTCCTCAGGAGAGTGAGGGAAGGATTTCATAACTAACTAATTTATCAAGACATAAGCTTTTCAGGGAGAAGTGTCCAAGTCAACGTAAGTTTTTGACTAAATCTAGGCAGGAGAGAGGTGCTACATTGGGAGAGCATGGAGAGAGTGAGAGAGATGCAGGTGGGCAAAGAGGGAGAGAGGTGTTGGCATTGGGGGGGGCAATGAGGAAGAGAGGTGCTAGCCTTGGGAAGGTAAGGAGGGAGAGGGGGGCTGGCATCAGGAGTACAGGAAGAGAGAAAGGGGCTGCCATCAGTGGAACAAGGAGGCAGAGGGGTGCTGGTATCAGGGGAGGAAGGAGACAGAGAGGTACTGGACTTGGGGGGGGGGGCAAGAAAGGAGAAAGGTGCTGGGTGGAATGTCAAGGAGGGAAGAGAGAGATCTGCTGAGGGGGTGAGGAAGAGAATGGGCACAAAGAGGGAAAGAGGTGCTGGTCTTGGGGGGGGGGAGGACAAAGAAGGAGAGAAATGCGGGAATTAGGGAGGGGAGGGAAGAGAGAGATCCAATAAGGGGGTGAGGAAGAGAAGGGGGAGACACTGGACCCATAGAGGGAAGGTCAGAGATGCTGGATGGGAGGGGGAGGTTGAGTGGAGGGAAAAGAGACACTGGCCTGGAGACAAGAGAAGGGGGGAGAGAAATGGATGGAGCTACACCTATATGTGTAGAAGAGTCTTTCAGCATATGTGTCAAAGAGGATGGGACTAGCAGGGCCTTCACAAGTTGCAAGAACATGGACTAGAAGGCTATCCTTCACATACTAGTGTTCTGGTTGCTGCTGTGAGCTAATGGGCCTCCAGACACGGCAGTGGGAGGCAGCAGAAAGGAGGGAGGGAAGAAGGTTTGAGAGAAAATACTGAATGGGAGAGTGCGAGGGAATGAAGACAGTAAGGGAAATGTTGGAGAGGGGAGAGGAGAAAGAGTGGATGATGCTGGATGGGTGGGTGGGATGGAGGGGAGAAAAGGGACAATGCTGGACAGAGAGGGGAGGAAAGAGAAGAGAATAGGAAGATGCTGAATGGGAGGAAGAGAGGGTAGAGAAGAGAAAAACAGGAGATTTTGCACTGGGTGGGGGGGGGGGGGGGGGGGGGGTGCTGATTTATAGGTTACAGGGAGGCACCAGCAATCCTAAAACCTGTCCTGAGGAAGAAGATCTTTCTTGTGACGGCCTGCTCTTTTCCCGCAGTTTGAAATATACTGTTTGAACTTGATTTTATAACAAGACAATATGAGAAGTCCAAAAAGGTACCTATTTTAGAAAGGCAGCATGGGTATCTTTAGAGAATGTATTTATTTATTTATGATGACATTTCTACCCCGCATTTTCCCTAGAAAGCTCAGGTTCAATGCGGCTTACATAACAAATTAAGAAGAAGCATAATAAAAATAGGTTCCCTGATCCAGCTAAAATATTGTAGACATGCTGATGCAAAAATTTGCACCTGCTTGAATGAGTAAATGTGTGTCTGTATTCTATGTGTGTACATGTGAATTTTATAGCATACACATGTGCAAAGCATCTCTGCCATCACTCCACTCGACCTGCACCCCTGGGAATGCTTTGTGCATGCTTTTATGTATGTATGTGGCAGAGGTGTAGCCTGACATGAATTTTTTTTTTTTTGGGGGGGTGGAGGCAATGGATAACATGGGTGGGGACTAGACCCTTCTTTCCTTTTCCTTCCCCCCTCATCTCCCCCTTCCAAATTAAAATGAAAAATACATTAGCTGGTGAGGAACCCCAAGTCCCGCCTGCTGAAGAATCTGGAGCCTGCCTTGAATCATCTGAAGTGCAGCAGTCAGCAGCAGAACTCTGAACCGCCAGCTACACAAATGATGCACCCAGCTGCTGGGTGGTCCTGAGGCAAAAAAGGAGTGTCCCAGGCTGGCTCAGGTCCACTGATGGCTACACCCCTTGAATAAGAACATGTGTTATTATACTTGGACAGACCGAAGGTCCATCAAGCCCAGCATCCTGTTTCCAACAGTGGCCAATCCAGGCTATAAGTACCTGGCAAGATCCCCAAACAGTGCAATACATTTTATGCTGCTTATCCTAGAAATAAGCAGTGGATTTTCCCCAAGTCCATCTTAATAATAGCTTATGGAATTCTTTTTTAGGAAGCTATCGAAACCTTTTTAAAACCCTGCTAAGCTAACTGATTTCACTACATTCTCTGACAACGACTTCCAGAGTTTAATTACAGGTTGAGTGAAAAAATATTTTCCTCTGATTTGTTTTAAATTTACTACTTTGTAGCTTCATTGTGTGCCCCCTAGTCCTAGTATTTTTGGAACAAGTAAACAAGCGATTCATGTCTACCTGTTCCATTCCACTCATTATTTTATAGACCTCTATCATATCTCCTCTCAGCTGTCTCTTTTCAAAGCTAAATAGTCCTAGCTGCTTTAGCCTTTTCTCACTGGGAAGTTGTCCCATCCCCATTATCATTTTCATTTATTTATTTATTGCATTTGTATCCCACATTTTCCCACCTCTTTGCAGGCTCAATGTGGCTTACAATACATCATGAATAGTGGAGATATATAATAAAATAGACATTTAGTATTATGGAAGGATCTTGGGTAACATGATAATGAAAAAGCATGAGATTAGCATAACAAGCAAATATTATAGGACAATACTGGATATATGTGGAGTAGTTCACATTTGTTGATCTTTGTGGTATGCCTTGTTAAAGAGATGGGTCTTCAGTTGTTTGTGAAAGTTAGTTAGTTCATATATCATTTTTAAGTTGCACGGTAGCGCGTTCCAGAATTGTGTGCTCAAGTAGGAAAAGGTTGACGCATGCGTTAGTTTGTATTTTAGACCTTTACAGTTAGGGAAGTGAAGGTTGAGGAATGTGCGGGATGATTTTTTAGTGTTCCTGGGTGGTAGGTCTGTCAGGTCTGACATGTAGGCTGGGGCATCTCCATGAATGATTTTCCTGCTTATAATTGAAAAAGAAAAACGCCTATATTGCGACCCAAATCGGGAGATGGACGTTTATCTCACAAAAACGAATAAAGCGGTATAATCGAAAGCTGATTTTTGGACGTTTTCAACTGCACTCCGTCGCGGATGCGGACAAAGTTGATGGGGGCGTGTCAGAGGTGTGGCGAAGGCGGAACTGGGGCGTGGTTATCTGCCGAACAAAGATGGGCGCATTTCACCGATAATGGGAAAAAAGTATGCGTTTGTAGCTAGAATTTAGGACACTTTTCCTGGACCCTGTTTTTTCACGAATAAGGCCCCAAAAAGTGCCCTAAATGACCAGATGACCACTGGAGGGAATCGGGGATGACCTCCCCTGACTCCCCCAGTGGTCACTAACCCCCTCCCACCACAAAAAAATGATGTTTCACAACTTTTTATTTTCACCCTCAAATGTCATACCCAGCTCCCTGGCAGCAGTATGCAGCTCACTGGAGGAGTTGTTAGGGGGTGCAGTGGACTTCAGGCAGATGGACCCAGGCCCATCCCCCCTACCTGTTACAATTGTGCTGCTTAATGCTTATTAGTCGTCCAACCCCCCCCCCCAAACCCCACTGTACCCACTTGTAGGTGCCCCCCTTCACCCCTTAGGGCTATAGTAATGGTGTAGACTTGTGGGCAGTGGGTTTTGAGGGGGATTTGGGGGGCTCAACACACAAGGGAAGGGTGCTATGCACCTGGGAGCTCTTTTACCTGTTTTTTTGGTTTTGTAAAAGTGCCCCCTAGGGTGCCCGGTTGATGTCCTGGCATGTGAGGGGGACCAGTGCACTACGAATCCTGGCCCCTCCCACGAACAAATGCCTTGGATTTATTCGTTTTTGAGCTGGGCGCTTTCATTTTCCGTTATCGCTGAAAAACAAAAACGCCCAGCTCACAAATTGTCGAATAAAACATGGACGTCTATTTTTTCTGAAAATACGGTTCGGTCCGCCCCTTCACGGACCCGTTCTCGGAGATAAACGCCCATGGAGATAGACGTTTTCGTTCAATTATGCCCCTCTTTGTGAACTAGGGTGCATATTTTGAACGTGATGCGTTCTTTAAGTGGGAGCCAGTGTAGCTTTTCTCGTAGGGGTCTAGCACTTTCATATTTTGTTTTGCTGAATATGAGTCTAGCTGCAGTGTTCTGGGCTGTCTGAAGTTTCTTGATTATTTGCTCTTTGCAGCCAGCATAGAGTGCGTTGCAGTAATCTAGATGACTGAGTACCATTGATTGTACCAGGCCACGGTACATTACCTTTCTCTGTACCTTTTCTAATTCCACTATATCTTTTTTGAGATACGGTGACCAGAATTACACTCAGTATTTGTGGTTGTTCAGTTTTGTTAAACACCATTTCTGTATGTAAAACAGGATTTACGTATGAATAAAGTTTCAAAACGTTACCTCATTTAATTTCCATTTTTTACTGAATAGTGAGTTGTAGTGGCACAGATTGCTTTGAGGTGATCAGCTGACGTCATAGCCATCCAATTAAATCTCAGGCAGGAAGCTATCAGGCTTATTTTCGAAAGTGATCGCCGACGATCTTCCGACATAAATCGGGAGATGGCCGGCGATCTCGCAAAAGTGGCGAAATCGGTATACCCGAAAGCTGCTTTTTTGACACCATCGCTGCTTTCTCGTCGCCGAGCCAGCGAAAGTTCAAGGGGGCGTGTTGGCGGCAAAGCGAAGGCGGGACATGGGCGGACATGGGCGTGGCTACCAGATGGCCGGCTTTGGTGGATAATGGAAAAAAAAGCGGCGTTAATCAGTATTTCGCCGCTTTTACTTGGTCCTTTTATTTTCACGACCAAGCCTCAAAAAGGTGCCCAAACTGACCAGATGACCACCGGAGGGAATGGGGGTTGACCTCCCCTTATTCCCCCAGTGGTCACCAACCCCCTCCCAGACTAAAACAATAAAAATAAAAACCTTTTTTGCCAGCCTGTATGCCAGCCTCAAATATCATACCCAGCTCCCTGACAGCAGTATGCAGGTCCCTGGAACAGTTTATGTTGGTTGCAGTGGACTTCAGGCAGGTGGACCCAGGCCCATCCCCCCTACCTGTTACAATTGTGCTGCTTAATGCTTATTAGTCGTCCAACCCCCCCCAAACCCCACTGTACCCACTTGTAGGTGCCCCCCTTCACCCCTTAGGGCTATAGTAATGGTGTAGACTTGTGGGCAGTGGGTTTTGAGGGGGATTTGGGGGGCTCAACACACAAGGGAAGGGTGCTATGCACCTGGGAGCTCTTTTACCTGTTTTTTTGGTTTTGTAAAAGTGCCCCCTAGGGTGCCCGGTTGATGTCCTGGTATGTGAGGGGGACCAGTGCACTACGAATCCTGGCCCCTCCCACGAACAAATGCCTTGGATTTATTCGTTTTTGAGCTGGGCGCTTTCATTTTCCGTTATCGCTGAAAAACAAAAACGCCCAGCTCACAAATTGTCGAATAAAACATGGACGTCTATTTTTTCCGAAAATACGGTTCGGTCCGCCCCTTCACGGACCCGTTCTCAGAGATAAACGCCCATGGAGATAGACGTTTTCGTTCAATTATGCCCCTCTTTGTGAACTAGGGTGCATATTTTGAACGTGATGCGTTCTTTAAGTGGGAGCCAGTGTAGCTTTTCTCGTAGGGGTCTAGCACTTTCATATTTTGTTTTGCTGAATATGAGTCTAGCTGCAGTGTTCTGGACTGTCTGAAGTTTCTTGATTATTTGCTCTTTGCAGCCAGCATAGAGTGCGTTGCAGTAATCTAGATGACTGAGTACCATTGATTGTACCAGGCCACGGTACATTACCTTTCTCTGTACCTTTTCTAATTCCACTATATCTTTTTTGAGATACGGTGACCAGAATTACACTCAGTATTTGTGGTTGTTCAGTTTTGTTAAACACCATTTCTGTATGTAAAACAGGATTTACGTATGAATAAAGTTTCAAAACGTTACCTCATTTAATTTCCATTTTTTACTGAATAGTGAGTTGTAGTGGCACAGATTGCTTTGAGGTGATCAGCTGACGTCATAGCCATCCAATTAAATCTCAGGCAGGAAGCTATCAGGCTTATTTTCGAAAGTGATCGCCGACGATCTTCCGACATAAATCGGGAGATGGCCGGCGATCTCGCAAAAGTGGCAAAATCGGTATACCCGAAAGCTGCTTTTTTGACACCATCGCTGCTTTCTCGTCGCCGAGCCAGCGAAAGTTCAAGGGGGCGTGTTGGCGGCAAAGCGAAGGCGGGACATGGGCGGACATGGGCGTGGCTACCAGATGGCCGGCTTTGGTGGATAATGGAAAAAAAAGCGGCGTTAATCAGTATTTCGCCGCTTTTACTTGGTCCTTTTATTTTCACGACCAAGCCTCAAAAAGGTGCCCAAACTGATCAGATGACCACCGGAGGGAATGGGGGATGACCTCCCCTTATTCCCCCAGTGGTCACCAACCCCCTCCCAGACTAAAACAATAAAAATAAAAACCTTTTTTGCCAGCCTGTATGCCAGCCTCAAATATCATACCCAGCTCCCTGACAGCAGTATGCAGGTCCCTGGAACAGTTTATGTTGGTTGCAGTGGACTTCAGGCAGGTGGACCCAGGCCCATCCCCCCCCCTACCTGTTACACTTGTGGTGGTAAGTGTTGAACTCTCCAAACCCCCCCAAAACCCACTCTACCCACATGTAGGTGCCCCCTTCACCCATAAGGACTATGGTAGTGGTGTAGAGTTGTGGGGAGTGGGTTTTGGGGGGGATTTGGGGGGGGCTCAGCACCCAAGGTAAGGGAGCTATGCACCTGGGAGGTATTTGTATATTTTTTAAACATTTTTAGAAGTGCCCCCTAGGGTGCCCGGTTGGTGTCCTGGCATGTCAGGGGGACCAGTGCACTACAAATGCTAGCTCCTCCCACGACCAAATGCCTTGGATGTCGTCGGGTTGGAGATCGCTGGCATTTTTTTCCATTATCGCTGAAAAACAAAAACGGCCATCTCAAACCCAGCGAACTCTGGCATTTGGCTTGGCTAAACCGTATTATCGAAAGAAAAGATGGCCGCCCATTTTTTTCGATAATACGGTTCCAGCCAGCTGTAGCGCCGCTGCCAAAATAGATCGCCGACGATCTATTTCGCCGGCGACGTTCGATTATGCCCCTCCACGTCACTTAAAAAGTGAAATCAGTCACCAAAACTCACATATGAGCAAAGGTACTGATTACTCCATTGGCCAAAAGGGGGAAAGTTATCAAGCTGCGTTAGGGCTTTTAGTTGTGTTATTTGCCCCTTAAAGCAACTTAAAGTACTAACACAACTTGTCTTGCACTAATACAGCAATATTTAGGTCACCATTGGTTACATAGTAATGAGATGCAAAACATGCAAATGAATGCAAAGCAGCTCATTACTATATAAAAATCATAATTTGATTTGCAATGAACATAAGTACACTGCAAATCACATTATGGCCATAAAACCATGATAAAATAACCCCAGCTAAGAGCTTAAAGTGACCGCAGTGCTAATTCTGAACCCTTCACCTCCCAATCTAACTTTCACTCTTCTAAGGCCCCCCCCTAATTATCGAGAACCTAAGGGCTCTGTATTTAGTGGTTCAGTGGTCCAAGGGCAAGCGTGAATCCCAGTCAGTCCTGCCCTGGTGCCATCTCCAAAATGTCCCCTAGTGGTAGTCTTGTGCTATTACCTCTAGGGGGCCATGTTTCCTTACATAGATTAGCTGGTGTAAATGCTGTTCCTAGATGTTAGCATGGATGGACCATTCAGGACTTTATCTACCATCATCTACTATGTTACTATGATAGCATTCTATATCTAGACATGTAGTTGTGTGTTCAGCCCATGTGACACCCACTGGCAGAGTATGCACCATAAAATCATGACACATACTTTTCCATTAGTCAGTATTATATAAGAGGTCATTTACATGTATAAGTTACCACCATTTACATATCTTCCTGCTGCCACAAACGAAGCAGCTTCTTATAGAATTTACCCCCACACCAAAAAAAAAAAGTCTATATAGGAAAACCAGCCAGTGGGGTAGGTGGGAATGGGACAGGGTGTGAGGGACTTTATTCTTTCCAAGAGGTTTGAGCCATCCCATACTCTGACATGCTGAAATGGCAACCAGACCGATCAACATTTCAAACTAGCTTAACGAGGTTCAATACAATTCTTAAGATTCTATTCAAGATAAAATATGAGTGGAAAATACTATTAAATCAGCAAAAAAACCCGAGAAATTTCCAGCACACATGGTCCCCCAACAATGGCAATATACAGGTTCCTTATCTGAAAACCCAAGATGATTGTTCTGTAAGTAGGAGCACTGTATTGAACATTTAAAATGTTGCTTTTGATTGATGGGTGAGGGAAGTCGTCTGCTTTAGAGGGAAGAAGCCCTGCTGAGAATCTGTGCCAGTGAGGTCATTGAAGCAGGAGTCAAAGAAACCAGTGTGGTGCTAATATTTGCAATAACAGTGGTGTGCATCACACTATCTTCAGACATGTGTTAGCTGTACTGTTTTCTATGATACTGCTGTATCCTCACATTTTACTGTGACAAATTCCCAGAACATATGGTAACGCACCTTTTTAGTGATGCTGCCATGGCAACACAGTAATAAAACATGACCTTACCATGCTCCGCTGTTAGCTATATGGATATCACTGTATAATATGCCTTGTATTACTACTGGACTACTGCACAGTACACTAGTTAAAGGCTTCTGCCATGGAAAATAACTGATGTTTGGGTTACAAATTGCTTGACATGAGTACACACCAGAGAGAAACACAGCTGTCCTCTGGCATCTCTCTCTCTCTCTCTCTCTCTCTCTCTCGCTTTCTGAATCTCCTTTTTATGTCAGGCAAATCACAAACATACCCTGGTTTCCAAACACCATAGGATAGTAGAGGCTTTGAATTAAAGCACAGTGTGTACCCATGGCTGCAGGTGTGTGAGCTCTGGACTGGAAGCATTGGAGCCAGCTCTGAGCATCCCCAATATGAAGCAAACTTCTTCATTTGTGTCCAGGGAGGGGTGTTTGGCACCCCTTATTGTTTTGAAATGTTGGCACCTATGGTTGGAAGTGGCTATGTCGACAGTTTCTGCACCTACAGCAGGGGTTAATACTTACCTTTTACAGGCAGGTTCTTCCCCGTCTCAAATGACCATGACTGGCTTTATGGCTCCTGTCTTCCAAGATGTGAGGCCTGATGGTGGACGGCCCATCAAATGGGAAAGCATCAATGAAGTATTCAGACAGCTCAAATGAATGTCAGTGTTACCAATGAGTTCTCATGTGGTTGAAAACTTCTTGGTGGGTGAGTTTTCCAGTCCTGATAGTGGGTCTCAGTGGATGTTTTGTTGAGGGAGACCTCAAAGCAGAAGTTACTGTAAAAGGTTTGTATTCCATAACAACCAGTCAATAGAAAGAGCTTCCCATGATGGAAAACTCAACCAATGGTACTTACTTAGGAGAATAGAAATGGTTTATACAGATTTTCACAAAATAATTAAAACATGTTCCCTCAGGCTTGAAGAGAGATAATAGATCTGGAGGATATTCATTGCCAGTGCCTGAGTATCTACTATACAGCTAGGACAGCATGAAAAGCTGTCCTCCTACCTTTGTCCTCTTAGGAATGAAACACTGGCACTGAACACTAGCCGGCATTCATATAACCTGTAGGTCACCAAAGACCTGGATATTCAATATCACTTCCCAGACATGGCCCAGCAGTGGCTATCTTGGTCCAGTTCAGCCCATGACTGTCATCAGCAACTGCCATGGGCTGAATAACACTCCCGAAGCCTATTAGATATCCTGAGCGCATGTTCTTCTCTGTTATTTGACAGATGGGGTGTAGGTCCAGAGTAGGGTTACCATACATCTGGATTTCCCTGGACATGTCCTTTTCAGGGGACTGTCGGGGGTCCGGGTGTTTTATTCCAGCCTGCCCGTTTGTTTGGGGTTCTGGGCAGGAGGGCCAGCTGGCGGGCTGGCCTTCTTTCCCCTCCCCTCCCCCTAACGTAACACATCCTGGTGGTCTAGTGGCTTCTTCAGGGCAGGAAAGAACCTCACTCTTTCCTGCCTGCTACCCCTGACCTCCTTGCTGCCAGTGCTTCCTGAATATGGCTGCTGAGACTTCAACCGGTGGCTTCATGAGACTTCTGCGGACACCATGTCTGGGCAGAGGTACTGAATATCACATGGAGAGAAGGGGATGGAGAGGAGAGGGGAATATGTTATTCATGGATGGGGGGAGGAAAGGGGGATATGCTGCTCATGGATGTTTGCTTTTGTTGGAATTGTACACTCTTCTAATTTTGTATTTAGCAGAGTATGGAAGAAAATGCTTATAAATTTGGCTTTCTTGGGGGAGGGGGGTTGATGGCAGGGTAGAGCCAGGGGTGGGGACTGGGGCGGGAACAGGGCAGGGCAGAGGGTAGAGCAAGAGTAGCCTAATGGTTAGTGCAATGGGCTTTGATCCTGGCAACCTGAGTTCAATTCCAAGTGGAGCTTCTTGTGACTCTGGGGAAGTCATTTAACCCTCCATTGCCCCAGGTACAAAATCTTAGATTGTGAGTCCTCTAGGGCTAGAGAAAGGGAATAGGACTTAGTATACCACCTTTCTATTACAATCAAAGCGGTTTATATATTATATACAGGTACTTATTTTGGTACCTGGGGTATTGGAGGGTTAAATGACTTCCCCAGAGTCACAAGGAGCTGCAGTGGGAATCGGTCCCAGTTCATCAGGATCAAAGTCTGCTGCACTAATCACTAGGCTACTCTGCCACTCCACTGCACATAGTGTACACAGTGCTGCATACATCTAGTAGCACTTTAGAAACGATTAGTAGTAGTAGTAGTCTTTTTGTCTCTGCAAATATAGTAACCTTAGCCCAGAGGAGAGTGGAGAGTGTGGACATTACAAAACCCATGTACATCTTGGATGTGTCTTTTGCCACACTAGCTACTCATTTAATCATGGCCGGCTCTTTTTCAGTGCTTTATATTTCTTTCTCTCTCCACCTTGCCTTCCTCTTGTACATGTAATTAGGGTATTTTTTTATAGAAAGACATTTATGTAGCCAGTCCAAAGAGGCTCCTGTTTATCACTGTTTTAGAGAGGAAATACAGGTGCCTTTAGTAAAGAGGATCCAGGATCCATTCCCAATATCACACAAATACATGTGCTCATACTCAAATGTACACTTGCTCTGAAAAAGATGGAAATGCATACGTTCACCTGTACACTTTCCGCTGGATTCCATATATGTTATCCAGATTCAGATGCATTTCCAGGATGCTCGTGCAACTTAATTGGCTAACAAGTTGTTAACCATCAATAATTAAATGCTAACAACCAATTATTGATGTTAATTGGCACCAATTAGGATTTGCGCATGCATCTGGCTGCACACTATTCTATAATGCTGGGTAACTAAATCCCATAGTGTGCAACCCAAAAGGAGGTGTGATCATGGGAGGGTCAAGGACATTCGAAAAGTTGCATGTACGGTTATAGAATAATGGGTCTCCATGCCCATCTTGGCTGCTGGTGTATACACCAGGCTTCAGCAGGCATGAGTCTGGTGCATTTCCTTTATAGAATAGCGCTTCACACCAATCTTATCTGGTGCCCATGTTGCCCGACAGTGATTTCTTTTCGATTTTTTTAAAACTACAGCTGGTTTTCTACTAGGGATATAAAGTTAACTTGTCCCATGGTACATTGTTGCTTAGCAACTCCTTCCAGTTCCCTGAATGCAGGATCAGATGAATAGAATTTAATAGTCTATACTATATTTTCAGAATCTTGAGGCAGGCTCTTAGGCACCAAAACACAGTCATTATATTGAGGCTTTTAGTACATTCTCAATACATTTTATGTACCATAACTTCTGCATCTCCCCCGAGTTCTTTGGAAGAGCCAACTTACCCAACTCTTTGTTTTGCATGCTCTATGGTCGTAGGGAAAGAGTGTTCCTTCACGTTTCTGTGGCTGATCTCTCCCACCCATTTTTGATGACCATTTATGGATTCCCCCTTGGTAACTCTCATCCAAACTACACCCACAGGAATGCGCACATTCAGATCACGTAAAAATAGACACACTTTGGACAATTTAATAAGGAGGGTGCCAACATGTGAATGACCAAAATACTGGGACATAAACGTGTAAGAGACAATCTTTACATAGTGTGGAAATATAATGATAACATCATAAATTACAGAATACTATCATTTGTGTGTGGTTTATATCAATCTAGGTGGAAGCATTTACACCAGCTCAGTGGCTGGTCACACCTTAAATAGAGGCAGGTATATGACCTGTTAGTTAAGCCACTATTCCATGGTGCCTAGATTTGCACGTCAAAATTTGGGCAAGCTCCCAAGATGCACATGCAAATTAATTGGCTGAGTCAAGTAATGTCAACAATTGGGTGCAAACAACAAATTATTGATATTAATTGGCACCCATTAAAATTTGCACATGCATCTGGCTGTGTGCTATTGTATAAGGCATGGCGCCTAAGTGTAACAGTGTATAACTCAAAAGGGGGTGTGGTCATGAGAGGCATGGGAGTGTCAGGGGTGTTCCTGTAAGTCTGGTGCCCAAAGTTAGCTACGGGAATCAGTGCTAAGCATGAGTCAATGAAGGCTGTTCACCCTTAGAATTGTGTGTAACCCCAATTTTTTTCTGGCATGGATTATTGATGCGCTGTTTATAGAATTCCCCCTCACGGTGCACCAATACTAGGTTATACTCGTATTCTGTAATGGAATCTGGGCATCAAGATATTGTTACAGAAAAGACTCTCACTGCGTGGCATTGCGGTGCTCAAAAGGAAGCCCCAACATATAAAGCTGCCACCAGTATGTCTTTTTTCTACAGTTCTCAGGGAAGGGAGTAGGGGAGCACTGCAATTTACTAGAGTTTTGCAAAGTCCCTAAATTTCAGTGGAAAAGTCATAGACCTTCCCTTCATTCTCACTTTGCCCACTGGAGGGAGCAGACTGATAACACAAGGCTGGAAGTTGAGTCAGGAAGGACAAGTGCAGAAGTTGCAGATTTTCATGCTGAAGTGTAAAATATTTGTGAAGAACTTAGATTCTTGGAAATCTATATATAAATATATTTAGGAAACTGGTCAAAATCACCATCATTTTGCATACTCTACTTCAGGAAGTAGATCAAAGCTTGGCTCTTCTCCCAAGCTTTGGAAGAAGTAACTATCTTGCTAGTCACACACACGAGGACTAACATTAGCTGCACATACTGTAGAAGGATTGATTATCCACTCCTACCCTAGCTGTGATCTTTTCATGTACCTTTTCTGACTTCGCATGTAACTTTCTTTAAATTGGTCCCCTTATTTTCTAATTCCTGTTACTCTATTTTATCTGTCTCTATGTTCCACCTCCACTTACACCCTTTCAGTCTATTAAGATGCTTTATTGTGTATTGTGTTGACATTGTTATTGTCATGTTCTGCCATAATGTATACTGTTATTTGAATATGTTTCTGTTGTAATTGTCTATTGCCTACTGTATGTCTGGTTTATTCTCACTCTACACCGCCTTCGATGAATTTCTACAAAAAGGCACTAAATTAATCCTAACAAAATCCTAATAAAAATAGACCAGTTACTGCATCAAGGAAATGTAACATGGACTTTTTCTGTGTTTATTTATTTGGATGTAACTTACAAAAATATCACAAAGTACAGTATCCTGGTTGGTAACTTGTGAAAAGATAATATTGAGGGAACCAGGACAATGTGGTTAGAGGCATTTACATGTCTGACTGATACTACAGAGTACCTGGTTTGGAGCTGGGGGTTAGACTTATATCAGTGCTGCTGTGCAATGTTTAACTGGGAAGCATTATTATTTCAAGGCTTTTTCAACATTTTTTTTGTTTTTTGCTTACAACTGAGGAACTGAGTTTGATTCCCGACACAGGCAGCTCCTTGTGACTCTGGGCAAGTCACTTAACCCTCCATTGCCCCATGTAAGCCGCATTGAGCCTGCCATGAGTGGGAAAGCGCGGGGTACAAATGTAACAAAAAAAAATTCTGGGGAAGTTTTGAAGCATTTTCCCTGAGTAAGGCATGTTTTACACCCGCAGCTAAAGACTCACATATACGTATGTACATTCTTTTCAGTGTGTGTTACTTATATGTACATATATCACCACAGAATTTTATTTTATTTATTTATTAGGATTTATTTACCGCCTATTTGAAGGAATTCACTCAAGGCGGTGTACAGTAAGAATAAATCAAACGTGAGCAATAATCAATTACAGCAGTAAAAATATTCAAATAACAATACAAAGTATGCCGTGATAGTATACTACTTACAATGTCGACACAATACATAGTAGAACATTTTAGTTGATAGTGAAGGGTAAAAGCAAAGATGGAATATATAGATAGTAAGGTGACTAATTTATAAAACCCTTTTCTGAATGTAAAAAAAGACCTTACTAGTATAACCCAGGGACTGGTCATTCTGTCCAGTAAGTGTAGAATTCTTCACACTGAGAGGAGGAGGATGGTATTCAGTCTCTACAAGAGCAGGAAAGATGTGACAATCCTGCTTTAGCATATCCCTGCTGTCCTGTTGTCTTATGTGCAAGGATGGTGAGCCCTTAGGTCCCGTAAAGCCCCGAGGGACCTTAAGGAACAGCCGTGCAACCCCAAGTCTTCACCCGCGGCGACCGCCGTTCACCAAGGATTGAGCCCCCAGCTGCAGGCAGTCAACGGGACTTCAGGAACCGCGGGGTGCCGAGCTGACCCGGACAGGGACCAGGAGAGCAGAGGGCAGCTGGAGAAAGAGAACATCCGAAGACGGGCAAAGGTCAGGGCTGGCAGCAGACACCGAAGTCAAGATCCGGCAAGAGGTCAAAGCAGGCAACGAGCAGGGAATACCAGGAACAGTCCAAGGGTCAAAACCAGAAGAACAAGGAACGCAGAGAAACACAGGAACCACAGGAAACAGGCCTCGGGAACAGAACCTGAAGCAAAGTTCAACTCAGTCTTCTTCCTTAAGTACTGCTCAGGATCAGTCGCCCCACCCCTGCAGGTATTGCCGACCAACCCGAGCCTGGTGTTTGACAGACCCCCACGCCCGGGAGAGACGAGGACGCCGGCCATCGCGCCCGGGCACCGCCTCCCCCTGCAGCGCCAACCCTGCCCCCACAGCCGGCGACCGAGAGACCGACGGCTGCAATCGCCGGCCTCCGACCTCGACCCCGGGTTGAGCGGCGGGCCTCGGCTCCCCACCGCGGCTTCCGAATCGCCGCCCCTCGCCGTGGTGGACGCGGGCTCCCGCCCCCCACGGCGGAGGCGCTGGGGGGAGCCACGGACGCGACACCTGTACTGAATGTAGAAGACGGTGCAGAAGAAATTCTGGGGTGGTGCTTCTCGGATCTGGTGAACTAGTGTTCCCTAAGATACCCATCAAAGAGGATATTGGAAAGGAGAAAAGGATAGAACCACCTGGCTGATGTTAAATCCAGGAAACTATAGAAGGCCAGATGTACAGATGCCCTTATATATAAATCTAACCCTAGCAATACTACCATGAGACTACCATTAGGGTTCACTGGCACTGTTTTGGATGATGGTGCTAAAGAAAACAGAAGGAACTAGGGCCCTCCATATCAAGTTCCTGCTTGGACCACTAGACACCAGGGCTTTTTGGTGTCAGGTAGGCTGGGGAGACTTTGCGAGTGTGTGGGGCCTTGGAGGGGAGGTTACTGTCATGGAAGGGATCTGCATTTGGGTGGGGTGCACTTTTGGATGGAAGGGCTGACCTGTGGAGGGTGGTCAGGTTGGCATGCCACTATGTGGTGGGGGGGGGGGGCTTGATTTTGGGGGCCTTAGAAGGGCTTATGGTTTGGGGGCACTCTGACCACCTGTTTCATTTAAAGATGCTGGCTCCTTTAAGAGATGGCCTGGGAGCATCAGGCCATGGCTTGGTGGTCTAATGCTTCCAAGTGGTAAAATAATCTCAGTTTTGAGCTGGGTTATTTTACTGGCTACACTGTGGCTTCTGATGTACATCTTGTATACATCGCTAGTCATGCATTTCATTACTATGCACCCTTTGGTGATTTAAATGCCACTGGCTTAGGGCAAGAAAACCTGCCTGGTGCCCTTTAAGTTGCATTAACAGGCAAGTCATGTGGAGTATTGCCTTAATGCAGCTTGATAACTTCCCCCATTAGGTCACCTAAACAGGAGCAGGAGAATACCTTCTGTACCTGAGTATAATTCACCCTGAGTTAAATCCAAAAATCCACTAGTACAGCGTTGTAAAATGCTTCCTGATGCTTGTTTAGAATTTAGCCCATTAAGACAGATTTTCAATATTAAACTTTTAAGATTAGCCCAGGACTAAATCCAGCTGGGAAGATATTTTTCAATTACCATCTAGTGAATTTTCAGCTAAAACTTAACCAGTAAGATTCATCGAACCGTTAAAATGAATTAGATATATTTCCCACTCATCACTTTTTGAAAATTGACCTGTACACTTATTACGTACCTTCTCTAATATGTGGCCAGCATTTGAGGTGTTTTACTGCATTCAGCTACTACTGAAAAAGGTGTGAGTAAAAAAAAAAAAAAAAAAAAAAAAATTATCTGTTCTCTTACATAGAGAAGTTGGTCACTATCTCATATCTCACGACGACAGGATGCACTTCACATGAAAAAATATTTTATAATATCACAAATAAGGGGGGAAAGGAACAATATCTGTTTCCTACTAGAAAGTTAAAAACCACATACACAAGATCTCTAGACATTACATCTCCTCTGCTTTTTACTGGCAGGTCCAGGTTCTTTGATATATTTGGTTGGTTCTAATGAGCTGGCATAGGCACAGCAGTAATCAGTAAAATACACAAGGAAATGAATCAATTTGATTTTAGTGTTCCATGGGGTGGCACAGTAATCTATTTTTCAAAACCTCTGGAAAGTGTACTGAAGACTGATCAAAATCTTTTGAGCTCTAGTTGCATGCATAGATTTTGCCCCATTAAAAGACAAATTGTATTTTAATAATTTTCATATGAAGAGGAAACCTCCAAGGGATCCTGTGCTGCATTCTTTTATTGGCTATGGACTGCCGGGATACATGTAGCTCCTGTTGAATATTGGCCCATGTGTTATTGATGAAAGAACATCCCTTTCTATTAATTTGCCACCAAATGACAAATTTGATATTGGCCGGTAATATTGGCTCGTAATTGCTCAGGTGAGAGGAAGGGGAGGCAGGGTCAAGATTAATCTTTTTCAAGACTGGAGTAAAAAACAACTTGCTTTTTTGTGATTTTTAGGTACAGTAATGCTATGAAAGTAATCAAAGTGCATGAAGATATACAAAGAATAACAATCTTACCGGCATATATCTTGATATAATGAGCCCTTCCCTGTTTCCATATTTTGGATTGCTACAACCTTTTGCTGGCCCTTCCAGCAGCAGATAGTGTCAGCAGTAATCATGTAGCCCTGCTGAGGTCATTGACTTCCATAGTCATCAATGAGTGACTGAGGGGAAAGACAGGGGAAAGGGGAGATGGGAGAAGGCTGAAGGGCAGAACGTATTAAGGAAAACAAGGTCTATAACTCTAGTTATAACCTTTATAAATGCCAAAGGCCAGGAACAAACTCATATACATCTGTTCCAGGACTGGAATTGGGATGTCACTGCTGCATGGTCGTCTAGAAGCAAAGAGATCTTGGATTCTCTACAGATAGAATTGTTTCAGCAGTGGGTAATGGAACCGACAGAGGATGGAGCTATCCTATACCTGGTGCTCACAAACAGGGAGAATGTTTATGATGCTACAGTGGGAGATTTTTTGTCATCAAGCAATCACCGAATGGTGTAGTTCAATATTAAGACAAAGGAGGAGAGGGCTTATTCGAGATTGACGGTCCTAGATTTAAAAAAAAAACTAACTTTGCCTAGATGGGGAAATTTCTCAGGAAAGAGTTAGTTGGATGGGAACTGCTGAAGGAAATAGAACACACATGGGCAAAACTGAAAGGAGCTATTTTAAAGGCGACAAACCTTTATGTTAGAAAATTACATAAAAGTAAGAGAAAAATAAGGTTGCTCTGGTTCTCAAACATACCGTGTTTCCCCGAAAATAAGACACTGTCTTATATTAATTTTTGCTCCCCAAGACGCGCTAGGTCTTATTTTCAGCGGATGTTTTATTTTTCGGGGAAACATCGGGGTCGCCCCCCCCACCCGAGGTCGCCGGGGCCCCCCCTCCACCCGCCCTCCGTCACTCCCGGAAGTTGGAACTAACCTGACGTAACGTCTGCGAGGGCGGGGCACGGAAGGAAGGAGAGGTCTGCCCTGCTGCTGCTTGCTGCGAGTGCAAAGGTGAAAGGAGGTGTTTAAGGTTAGTTCCAACTTCCGGGAGCGACGGAGGGCGGGTGGAGGGGGGCCCGGCGACCTCGGGGGGGGGGGGGGGGGGGGGGCGGCCTTGTCCGGCTCTCGGCGGCCCTGCTTTAAAAGAAAAACTTTGCTAGGTCTTACTTTTGGGGGAGGCCTTATATTTTCCAATTGCAGCAAGACCTCTACTAGGTCTTATTTTGGGGGGATGTCCTATTTTCGGGGAAACAGGGTAGTAGTTGAAAAGGTAAAGGAAAGAAGGTTAGCCTTCATACATTACAAGCAGTGGCGTAGCAAGGGCGGGGCGGTGGGGGCGGTCCACCCCGGGTGTCAGCGGGTGGGGGGTGCTCCGTCATCTCCTGCCACGACCCTGCCCTTTTTTAAAAATCCATGCAGCGATGTAGGCAGCGCCTCGCGTCTGCCCTGCGTGTGCTGTGAGAAGAAAATCGCGTCGCTGGCGTCGGGCCTTCCCTCGCTGTGTCCCGCCCTCTTCTGAGGTAACTTCCTATTTCCTCGAGGGCGGGACACAGCGAGGGAAGGCCCGATGCCAGCGACGCAATTTTCTTCTTCACAGCACACGCAGGGCAGACGCGAGGCGCTGCCTGCATCGCTGCATGGATTTTAAAAAAAGGCAGGGTGGTGGCAAGAGAAGAGGGCTCTGTCGGGTCTAAACGGAGGGGGAGGGTGGACGGGACTGGCTCGGGGGGGAGGGAGCTCAGAGGGGAGAATTGGATTAGGGAGGGTGGGGGAGCTTAGATGGGTGCTCAGAGGGGAGAAGGGGATTGGGGAGGGTGGGGGAGCTCAGAGGGGTGCTCAGAGGGCAGGAGGGGATTGGGGAGGGGTGGGGGAGCTCAGAGGGGTGCTCAGATGGGAGAAGGGGTCTGAAGCTGGAACTGGGGTCTGACAAGGGGGCAGGAGGGAAAATGGGTCCATGCCTGGGGCAGGTGGGAGAATGGGTATGGGGCTGAAAAGGGGGGGATGCAAGGCATGTGGTGGATGAAGGGGGCAGGAACTGGGGGCTGAAAAGAGGGGGCAGAGAGAGAGAGGGGACAGACCCTGGATGGAAGGGGGGCACGTGAGGGAGGGCAGACCCTGGATGGATGGGAGAGGGAGGGCAGACAGATTGAAGGGGCAGAGAGACAGGGCAGATGTTGATGGAAGGGGGAGGGAGAGATGGCAGACTGGGGCAGATGGTGGATGGAAGGGGCAGAAATAGAGGGCAGATGTGGATGGAAGGGAGAGAGGGCAGACAGTGGATGGAAGGAGCAGAGAGAGAGGGCAGACAGTGGATGGAAGGGACATTAGAGAGGGCAGACACTGGATGGCAGAGAGAGTGAAGACAGATGCTGGATGGAAGGAAGACAGTGAAAAGAAGATGAGGAAAGCAGAAACCAGAGACAACAAACTGTAAATAAAATATATATTTTATTTTTTTGCTTTAGGATATAGTATTGTAGCTGTGTTAATAAATGTTTATAAATAGAACATATAAATAAGGTAATCTTTTTATTGGACTAATTTTAATACATTTTGACTTAACTTTCAGAGAACAAAACCCCCTTCCTCAGGTCAGGATAGGATACTGTAACAGTACTATACTGTATTGACCTGAAAAAGGAGATTTTGGCCTCTGGAAGCTAAATGTATTAGTCCAATAAAATGGTATTATTTTATTTTCTGTATTTGTTTTATTTCTATTTGATAATTTGTAAAGTGGTGATTGGTATTAGTTTTTTCAAATTTACATCTGCTGTCTTTATATTTTGCACAGTACTAGGGGACATTTTCTGTTTCTGTGGTGTTGCATTGTATGCAGAGTCTGGCATCGGGGGTTTTAATTTTTGTCTAAATAGAAAGTTTATGATTACTTATTCTATAGTGGATTAGGGTGTATCTGTGTATGTGAAAAAGACATGGCTTTCGGTTGGCATTGACTGCGCAGGATTGACAATCTGTACTAATCTGTCTGCTTTCGTTTTACAATAGGTGAATTGTTAGTGCTCACTGTAGTGTTTAAGATGCTTTCCTTTTCCTTGTGTGACTCGTACAAATTACTGCTTATGGTATGGTAGAATTGCTCTATAGGTCCTGAGTGTTTTGTATTCTCGGTATGCCTAGTACTGGATTTGGGTGGGGGGGGGGTGTTAAAAAATGACCGGCCCCGGGTGTCAACTACCCTAGCTACGCCACTGATTACAAGACAACTCAGAAAGAGGAGGACAGGCAAAAATAGCTGGAAAAGCTAAGAGAATTTGTAAAAGCTGTCTGGAATGTGAAGTGGCAAATGAAAGCAAAGATAGCCAATATGGTAAAAATGGGGGACAATACATTTTTCATATATTTAAGTGACAGGAGGAAGTGCCATAATAGCATTGTGAGGCTCAAAGCTGAGGGGGAGGAATATGTAGACGCTGATAAGGATAAAGCTGAACTGCTTAACAATTATTTCTGTTCTTTGTTCTTGTATGAAAGGCCGGGGATAGGTCTGCAGACAACAAATGCAAATGGGGATGGATGTATGGTAGACTGGGACTGATTATCAGAAGACTGTGTTCGTGAGGAGCTAGCTAAACTAAAAGTTGACAAAGTGATGGGGCCTGATGGGATATATCCGAGTGTGCTCAAGGAACTCGGAGAGGTTCTGGCGGCTCCGCTGTCTGACATCTTCAACGCTTCCTTAGAATCTGGAGTGGTTCTGGAGGACTGGAGAAGGGCAGATGTGGTCCCTCTGCATAACAGCAGAAGGAAGGAGGAGGCTGGAAATTACAGATCTGTCAGTCTGACCTCAGTAGTGAGCAAACTAATGGAAACACTTCTAAAGTGGAGGATTGTGAGGTTTCTTGAATTGAATGGACTGCAGGACCAAAAGCAGCATGGCTTCACTAGAGGCAGGTAATGTCAGACAAACCTGATTGATTTCTTTGACTGGGTGACCAAACAGTTGGACTTGGGAAATGTGCTAGATGTGGTGTACTTGGATTTTAGTAAAGCCTTTGACACCGTTCCACACAGGCAACTGATAAATTAACTGAGTGCCCTTGATTATGGGACCTAAAGTGACTGCTGGGTTAAAAATTGGAAGGAGACAGAGAGTAGTAGTAAATGGAGCTTCCTCTGAAGAAAGAGATGCTATCAGTGGTGTACCACAGGGGTCGGTCCTCGGGCTGGCTCTTTTTAACATCTTTGTGAGTGACATTATGGAAGGGCTATCAGGTAAGGTTTGTCTCTTTGCGAATGATACGAAACTCTGTAAAAGGGTGGACACCCCAGAGTGAGTGTATAGCATGAGGAAGGATCTAGCGAAGATTAAAGAATGGTCCTATAATTGGCAGCTAAGATTTAATGCTAAGAAATGCAGGGTCATGAACTTGGGTTACAAGAATCCAGGGGAATGATACAATATAAGGGCAGGGGTGAAGTGCTACTCTGTATGAAAGAACAGCGGGATTTGGAGGTGATTTTGTCTGATGACCTTAAGGTCTCCAAATGGGTAGAAAAAGTGATGGTCAAAGCCAGAAGGATGCTTAGAACATAAGAACGTAAGAGTAACCTTACTGGGTCAGACCAATGGCTGCTTGGCTGCAAAGGAGAGGGATGACCAGCAGGAAAAAAGAGGTGATAATGCCCTTGTATAAGTCTCTGGTGAGGCCCTATTTAGAGAACTATGTGCAATTCTGGAGACCGCACCTACAGAAGGATATAAACAGGATGTAGTTGGTCCAGAGGGTGGCTACAAAATTGTTAAGTGGTCTCAATCATAAAACATATAGGGGCAGACTTAGAAACCTCAACATGTATACGCTGGAAGAGAGGTGATATGATAGAGATGTTTAAATACCTCAGTGGTGTTATTATACAGGAGGTGAATCTTTTTCAAATGAAGGAAAATTCTAGAATGAGGGGGCATACGATGAAGTTAAAAGGAAATAGAAGGAATCAAAGAAAATACTCTTTCACAGAAAGGGTGGTGGATGCATGGAATGGCTTCCCGGTGGAAGTCGTGGAGACTAGGATGATGTCAGAATTTAAGAAAGCATGAGACAGGTATTTGGGATCCCTTTGGAAATGAAGAGTTAGTGGTTAATCCAGTCAGCCCAGTTGAGGATGGGCTGACTGGATGGGCCTTTTGGCCCTTATCTGCCATCATGTTTCTATGTTTTCAATTTGAGCCAAGACAAAAAGACCAAAGTTGCTGTTATGAGTAGGGGCATGTTGGTGGTTTCATTCTGGTGTTTTTCTCTGATATTACAGCACATCCCTAGTGGGTAAATCATTGAATGGCATAAACCTCCTCCTCCATCCCTCTTTTGTTTCACACAGCAGACTCTGAAAATGAGCAGACTTTATAACAGCAGGCCACAAATTCATTCATTCTGTTAATTTGGCAGAATGAAAGGGATTTTCTATGACTTGCTGATTTCTCTGTTGTCTTTCTATAGCCAGACATAAAGGTCTGTGCCCTGCTTGAAGCTCTGAAGTTTCTTTTGATGACCTTCTGTTCCTGAGTTAATTAGCTAGAATTATGTCTATTTTGCTAATTCAGATGAATACTCATTTACTAGATGGCAGATTATCAGATTGTGAGTGTGTTGTTTTGGCTTTCTCATTCTCATGCATGTTTTTTTCCCTTTTTTAGATCTATAATACCTGAATATAACTTGCCTTAACTTACTCCTGAAAAGGTATTAGATAAATTCAACTAAATAGAATGTTTTCGAAATTGCTATCATCATTATCTACCTGCATATTTCTCTAGTTGCTTCCTGATCTATCTAATTGAATCTAATTCTAAAATATCTGGGGGATTAGATGGGTTCATCTGAAGTACTTCTCCAGACATTAATGCCATGTCTTAACTTAGTAGTGAAAAAGAGCAGGAAAGTCATTTCAAGGGAAATTTTCCATAGCCAGCCCATCCGCTGAATCAGCCTCGTATCATATGAATATAAGCGTTGTCATACTGCGACAGACCAAAGGTCCATCAAGCCCAGAATTCTGTTCCAACAGTGGTCAGTCCAGATCACAAGTACTTGACAAGATCCCAAAACAGAAAAACAGATTTTATGCTGCTTATCCTAGAAATACCTTCAATTTATATGAAACAAAATACTGATCTATCACCAAAAAGCAATTGCTTGAAAATCAATGATAGTCAGACATTCACATCCATGTGTTACAATACAAACTCAAATTTGATCTGAGGGGGAAGAAACAGGTCTCATATGATCCCCATGGGCTTTCAAACGACTTTGTATGCCCTATACCCTAGTAGCGCTCTAGAAATGTTAAGTAGTAGTAGTAGTATATTGAGGTGTTTGCCCAGTGGTGTCCTTGTTTAATCATTGATTGATCCCCCTCCTACCAATGTTTTTAATTTTAAATGTTTTTGATTTTTAAATGTTTCTTTATCTTAAAAATCAAAAACATTAAAAAATTAAAAACATTAAATTTGGTAGGAGGGGGCTCAGTCAATGATTAAACAAGGACACCACTGGGCAAACACCTCAATATAGGGTATACAAAGCCGTTTGAAAGCCCGTGGGGATCATATGAGACCTGTTTCTTCCTCCTCAGATCAAATTTGAGTTTGTATTGTAACACATGGATGTGACCTTCTGACTATCATTGATTCTCCTAGAAATAAGCAGTGGATTTTTCTAAGTCCATCTTAATAATGGCGTATGAACTTTTCTTTTAGGAAATTATATAAACATTTTTTAAACCCTGCTAAACTTTTACCACATTCTCTGGCAACTAATTCCAGAGTTTAATTACACATAGTGTGAAGAAATATTTTCTCCAGTTTTTTAAATTTATTACTTAGTAGCTTCATTGTGTGCCCCCTAGTTCTAGTATTTTTGGAAAGAGTAAATAAGCGATTTACATCTACCCATTCCACTCCACTCAGTATTCTATAGACCTCTATCATATCTCCCCATCACTTTGCACTTAAGAACATAAGTACATAAGTATTGTCATACAGGGACAGACCAAAGGTCCATCGAGCCCAGCATCCTGTTTCCAAACAGTGGCCAATCCAGGTCACAAATACCTGGCAAGATCCCAAAACAGTACAATATATTTTATGCTGCTTATTCTAGAAATAAACAGTAGATTTTCCCCATATCCATTTTAATAATGGTCTATGGACTTTTCCTATAGGAAGCCAGCCAAACCTGTTTTAAACCCCATTAAGCTAACTGCTTTTACTACATTCTCTGGCAACAAATTCCAGGGTTTAATTACATGTTGAGTGAACATTTGCTTATTTCCGATCTGAGGAAGAAGGGCAACCTTCGAAAGCTAATCAAGAAATGTATTAAGTTATGTCCAATAAAAAAGGTATCATCTTATTTTCTTTTCCATGTTTTATTTTGTTTGATTTCTATTGATAATGTTGAGTGAAGAAATATTTTCTCCAATTCGTTTTAAATTTACTACTTTGTAGCTTCATTGCATGCACTCTAGTCCTAGTATTTTTGGAAAGAGTAAACAAGCAATTCACGTCTACCTGTTCCCCTCCACTCATTATTTTATAGACCTCTATCATATCTCCCCTCAGCCATCTTTTCTCCAAGCTGAAGAGCCCTAGCTGCTTTAGTCTTTCCTCATAGGGAAGTTGTCCCATCCACTTTATCATTTTTGTTGCCCTTCTCTGTACCTTTTCTAATTTCACTATATCTTTTTTTGAGAGTGGTGATAAGAATTGAATATTTGAGGTGCGGTCACACCAGGAGCGATACAAAAGCATTATAACGTCCTCATTTTTTCCCAGTCCTTTCCTAAAAATACCTAACATTCTATTTGCTTTCTTAGCTGCCACCGCACACTGAGCAGAGGGTTTCAATGTATCATCAACGATGACATCTAGATCCCTTTCCTGGTCGGTGACTCCTAATGTGTAACCTTGCATTATGTAACTATAATTCGGGTTCCTCTTTCCCACATGCATCATTTTACACTTGCTAACATTCAATGTCATCTGCCCTTTAGATACTCAGTCTCCCAGTCTCATAAGGTCCTCTTGTAATTTTTCACAATCCACTTGCGATTTAACAACTTTGAATAATTTTGTGTCGTCAGCTAATTTAATTACCTCACTAGTTACTCCCATCTCTAGATCATTTATAAATATGTTAAAAAGCAGCGGTCCCAGCACAGACCCCTGGGGAACCCCTCTAGCTATCATTCTCGACTGAGAATACTGATCATTTAACCCTACTCTCTGTTTTCTATCTTTTAACCAGTTTTTAATCCACATTAGGACACTATCTCCTATCCCATGAATCTCCAATTTCCTCTTTCATGAGGTGGTGTCAGACTCATAAGCCCTTATGCCGAATCACACTCAAAAGTGTCCTGAGGGATAGGAGGAACTTGGTCCTGACTCAGCGGTCAGGCAACCATGAGTCTTCACCTGCGATGACCACCATTCCATAGAGGTTGAGCCCCTAGGTGCAAGTGGCTGACAGGGCTTATGGGAGCAGGGGCCAAGCGGAGCAGGAGCTAAGAGGAAAAGAAGACCTTGATTCGGGACCTGACAGAAGCCTAGAGGGCAAGAGAGAGGCAGCAGGCACAGAGAGTAGTCCACGCTGGACCAGGACAGGCAGAAGGCACAGAGAGTAGTCAGAGAACACGCTGGGTCAAGAGGCAGGCAGTAGGCACAGAGAGTAATCAGAGAACATGCTGGGTCAAGAGGCAGGCAGCAGGCACAGAGAGTATTCAGGGTCCAGACAGGATTCAGAAACGAGTGACAGTAAAGAAACACACAATTGTCATGGACCTGAGTATGACATCTGAGGCTGGCATAGAGGCTGGCACAAAATATTTTGAAAGATGTTTTTTCAGGGTGGGAGGGGGTTGGTGACCACTGTGGGAGTAAGAGGAGGTCATCTCCGATTCCCTCTAGTGGTCATCTGGTCATTTGGGGCACTTTTTTGTGCCTTAGTCATAAGAAAAACAGGTCCAGGTGAAAACGTCCAAGTGCTTGTCAGGGACGTCCTTGTTTTTTTGATTATGGGTCAAGGACGTCCATGTGTTAGGCATGCCCAAGTCCCGCCTTCGCTACACCTCTGACACACCCCCTTGAACTTTGGCTGTCCTTGCGACAGAGTGCAGTTGAAGACTTCCTAAATTGAGCTTCGATTATACCGATTTGGACGTCCCTGGGAGAAGGACGTCCATCTTCCGATTTATGTTGAAAGATGGACGTCCTTCCCTTTCAAAAATGAGCCTACTAGTGTCAATAAGTTTGACCTCATTTGCAACTTTTACTAAGCCGCATAAGCGTCTACATGCACCCAACGTGCGCCAAAATGGCGTTACCACCCGGCTACCACATGGCTCTTGCGGTAATTTCATTTTTGGCGCGCGTCTTATTTTCAGATGTGTGTATTGGATGCATGCCAAGTGGCATTTGCTGAGCGTAAGTCATTACTGCCCAGTTACCACGTGAGACTTTACTGCTCGGTTATCACGTGATACTTTACTGCTAGGTCAATGGCTGGTGGTAAGGTCACAGACCCAAAATGAACGTGCAGCAATTATGATTTTGCCGCATGTCTATTTTCAGCAAAAATTTTAAAAAGGCCTTTTTTACAGGTGCGCTGAAAAATGGTACAGCGCGTGCCCCAAACCGCACCTACACTACCACAAACCATTTTTCAACGCAGCTTAGTAAAAGGACCCCTTATTTTCTTACTCCTGTTACTCTATTTTATCTATCTATATGCTCTATCTTTGCTTACACCCGTTTACTGTCTATTAAAATGTTTTATTGCATATTGTGTTGACATTTGTAATGTAGCATACTATGCCCTACTTTGTATTGTTGTTTGAATATTTTCACAGCCGTAATTGTCTATTGCTTATGTTTGACCTATTCTTGCTGTACACCACCTTTAGTGAATTCCTTCAAAAAGGCATTAAAATAAATCCTAATAAATAAAGACATAATTGCTTGTTATGTCACAATTATCGGTGCTGATTGGCTTGTTAAGATAATTAAGTTGCACACACAATACAGAATATGACCAGATTTGCACAGGCAACTCAAGTTGCACTATCTGGAGGTTAATCACTTTGAAAAATTGGTTACTGTATTTAGTTACATCATGTCTCGTCAAGACTTTAAGGGGGGAGTTATTAACATGTGCTACAGTTAAAACAGGTTATTTTACTGTTAATCTCAGTTATTAGTAACTTGGCCTCATTGATTAAAATGGGACCTGTGGTAAAATAACAATGAGGGGCATAATCGCATGTTGCCGGCGAAATAGATCACCGGCGATCTATTTTGGCGGCGGCGCAACAGCTGGCCGGAATCGTATTATCGAAAAAAAATGGCCGGCCATCTTTTTTTTTGATAATACGGTTTAGGCCGGCCAAATGCCAGAGTTTGCCAGGTTTGAGATTGCCGGTTTTGTTTTTCAGCGATAATGGAAAAAAATGCCGGCCATCCCGAACCCGGCGAAATCCAAGCCATTTGGTCATGGGAGGAGCCAGCATTTGTAGTGCACTGGTTCCCCTGACATGCCAGGACACCAACTGGGCACCCTAGGGGTCAGTGCGGTGGACTTCAGAAAAAGCTCCCACATGCATAGCTCCCTTACTTTGGGTGCTGAGCCTCCCAACCCCCCCCAACCCCACTACCCATAAATGTACAACACTACCGTAGCTGTTAAGGGTGAAGGGGGCAACTACATGTGGCTACAGTGGGCTTTGGAGGGCTCCCATTTACCAGCACAAGTGTTACAGGTAGGGGGGGATGGGCCTGGGTCCGCCTGCCTTAAGTGCACTGCGGTACCCACTAAAAGTCCTCCAGGGACCTGCATACACGCAGGCCTCTAGGACTTGTTGCTGCTGTATAACCTTGGCACACCAGTTGACACCTGAAGACTAATCTCTTTGAAAAAGTCCTTTATTTGAATAAGCACGTTTACTCATAGTTAACTGCAGATCAGAGGTTGTGCCCCACTGGCAAAGAGTCTCCCTGGTACTAAGATTAGCAGTAGGTCAGAGCTGGCAGAATGCTGTACAATGCCCTCTTTCAGCAATATTCAAGGTAATAACTAAGTTCTCTAACATGGGTAACACATGAGAGGGATCTAAACCTGGCTTACAAAAATGGCCACTACCTCATGGACTACCGGAAACAAAACTGGACACACTCTGACCCAGTTAGCAGGGGGAAAAGCACCATGGGAGCAGAGCCCACTACCCTACACCCACCACAATGCATTGCTGATGTGACTCTGCAGTGCACCTAACAGAAAAGGTGTCACACTCACCCGAGAGCCACATCACAACTAGGGAAAGGCTGTCAGAGGATAGAACACATTCTGCTGTCATGGCGGTGGGTACGGCATTTGAGGCTGGCCAGTGCTTTTTTTGTAGAAAAAAAGGTGCCGGTACTCATTGTGGGCGGGGTCACCACACATGGCCCCACCCCTATTATAGCCACACCCCTTATACCAGCCATAGCGCATATAAACAGACATCACTGAAAATATTATACTAGTATAGGAGAAAAAAATAATGTGATTTTTATTCATTATAAATAATTTCTGTAAGCTGTAATAGGTCCAGTATCCCCAGTGGGATACTGGACCTGTAACAGCAGATGTAAATTCTCAAATTGGACATATTCCAGACACTAAAATGAAAATAAAATGATTTTTTCTACCTTTGTTGTCTGGTGACTGTTTTTCTGATCATGCTGGCCCAGTATCCGATTCTGCTGCTATCTGTCCTCTTAACTCCGTTTCCAAGGCTTGCTTTCCATTTATTTCTTTACTTTCCGCCTTTCTTCTTCATTTCTTGCCCTACATCCGTAAGTAAAAGCTGGGTCCTACTCCACAGACTTGCCTGTCCAGTGGATCCAGCTTCTGCCTATTTTCTTCATTCATGTGCAGTTTTTCTCCTCTATTCCTTTTCCCTCATCTCATCTCCTTCCTCACTCTTCCCTCCCCTCCATCCATGTCCAGCGTTTCTTCTCTTTCCCTGCCCTCTCCTCCATCCACCCATGTCCAGCAACCCTCCTCTCCCCCTGCCCCCCTCCAGCCACCCATGCCCAGTGATTCTCCTCTCTCCCCTGCCCATGTCCAGCGAGTCTCCTCTCTCCCCTGCCATCCCCTCCATGTCCAGCGATTTTCTCTCCCCTCCCCTGCCCTCCATACCCAGCATATCGCCTCCCTCCCCTGCCCTCCCCTCATCCATGCCCAGCAAATCTCCGTCCTCTCTCCCCTGCCCATGTCCAGCATGTCTCCTCTCCCCCCTGCCCTCCCCTCCATGTCCAGCGATTCTCTCTTCCCTCCCCTGCCCTCCATACCCAGCATGTCTCCTCTCCCCCTGCCCTCCCCCTCCATGTCCAGCGATTCTCTCTCCCCTCCCCTGCCCTCTATACCCAGTATGTTGCCTCTCTCCCCTGCCCTCCCCTCATCCATGCCCAGCAATTCTCAGTCCTCTCTCCCCTGCTGTCCCCTGCCCATGTCCAGCATGTCCCCTCTCTCCCCTGCCCTCCCTGTCACAGCGAACCGGTCCGGAAGTGAAGGCAGCAGTGAGGCAGGCACGCACGCAGCAGGCAGGTTCGTATTCGTCTCCTCTCGCGTTGCGGGACGCGCTGAGAGGGAAGCAACGTGAGAGATGAAGACGATCCTGCCTGCTGCGTGCGTGCCTGCCTCACTGCTGCCTTCACTTCCGGACCGGTTCGCCGACTTGGAGAGGGGAGGGCAGGTGAGAGATGGGGACATGCTGGACAGGGAGGGCAGGGGAGGGGAGAGAGAATCGCTGGACAGGGAGAGCAGGGGAGGGGAGAGAGAATCGCTGGACAGGGAGGGCATGGGAGGGGAGAGAGAATCGCTGGACAGGGAGGGCATGGGAGGGGAGAGAGAATCGCAGGACCTGCAGAAAAAGGTGCCGGTACGCCGTACCGACGCATACCAGCACAAAAAAAGCACTGAGGCTGGCATAGAGGCTGGCAAAATATGTTTACAATTGTGTTTTTTGGTGTGGGAGGGTGTTGGTGACTACTGGGGGAGTAAGGGGAGGTCATCCCCGATTCCTTCCGGTGGTCATCTGGTCAATTGGGGCACCTTTTTGAGGCTTGGTCATGAAAATTAAAGGACCAAGTAGCAGCTGTTGCCTGGAAGGAGTCCTTCAGTCATGTTACCTGGTCTGAATTTTGAAGTGCTCCAGACAGACCTGAGATTTCCACAGAGTCTGTTTATAATCTGCTCATCAGCATGGATTTTGTGTGGATGGATACTGACTCAGACTAAATTGAAGTGAAATATATCCTGCACTCCTTCCCATTTACTACTTTTTCTGTCCCTCTAATGACAATCACATTTCAGGCGTCCAGATACCAACTTGCATCTGGATTCATTTTAATTTTACATTCAATTTAAAAAATACCCACTGTATATTACATAAAGGTCTTCTAGATACATAATATAAGATTAAACATCTGTACATTTCCCATAAGTAAGTACACATTTAGTGGTTTTATCTCTAAAAATAAGCCTTTTACTGTTTTATTTTTATGACAGACATTTTAATCCAGACAACAGCTGTGCATTATCCCACAGATGCAAGAAGCTCTCAGTTGGCACCTCTCAGCAGTCAAAAAAATTCTCATGTCAAGTTAACTAATATTCTCATCATTTTTGCTCAAAGACCACATGATTACAGCACATCATTACAGTCTCAGATGAAAATTTTATGCCATTCCCAATAGCTTTTTTTTGAATTCCATTTAATTCTTGAACTCAGGAAAAAAAGACCTGACACTTCAAAATGTTGCTTATGGTCAGGACTATTTTTAAAGGGATCTGGCTACGAAACTCCTTTGGGTACAGATTGCACCCCTCGCGGTGCCTAAATGCATGTGGGGCTTCAGGCTTTCTCAATGTTCATTCTTTTTGCCAGATGAGAAAGATATGTTCCTGGCAGAGGCAAAAGATGTGGAACATGATAGGCCGATGCCTTTATTGAATGTTCAAAAGAAACTGAGAAAATTACACCAAGGGGAAATTCTATGAAGCTTTCCCCACATGTATACCATGTTTTACATATGGGAAATAGTTCTTTGAAAATTGCATGGCACACTCACATACTACCGGATTCTGTATAGTGCGCCCAGCGTTTTGTGCCAAATAAAAGCGGATTCTATAAAAGCGTGTGTGTCACGATTGTGACTGTTTTCTTGGCTTGTGCGCCTCTCGCCCTCTGGTGGCCAGAACCGGTGGCTGCCATAGACTTTCCAGACTCTTTTCGGTCCGGTTCAGATATTTTAGCCCTCCAGTCTTGCTTGGAAGTTTGGCAGCTAGCCTCATCCTTAGCGGCCTTGAGATTGCTGTAACTGAGCCTCAGCTGCTGATGGGCTAATTAGCCACCTGGAAATGTTCTGCTTTGCCTTTGCAATGCCAACGATCCAGGTTGGTGTTTGTGCTTAGTGCACTTCTGCCTTGTCTTGTTTAGCCTTGTTTCTTAGTTAGTGTCCCTAGTCTGTATTTCCTGCCTGTTTGAGACCCTGTGCCTTGTACCCTGTTCTAGCCAAGATTGTGTTTGTTTCCGGCCTGTTTGAGACCCTGTATCCTGTACCCTGTCTAGTCAAGTTTGTCTTGATCCACTCCGTCCAGTAAGTCCTGCCGGCTGCCTGCACCTAGGGGCTCAACCCCTAGGGAACAACGGTCAAGCGCAGGTGAAGTATTGTGCAGTTACGCTAGTTCCTGTATCCTGCTTGAGAATCCTGTATCCTGTCCAGTCCTAGTTGGTGGGTTTTTGCCTGCTGCTGCCACTCCCCGTCAGCAGCCCAAGGGCTCATGATTCCAGACTCCTCCGTGAGAACCTGACAGCGTGTAACTTAATTAGCTAAACAAGTCAATCAGCGTTGTTAACAGCACTTAACAAGCAATAATGAGCACTTATTAGAATTTACACACACACATCGCTAAGCGTATTCTCTAATGCAGAGTGCCTAAATTATAATGCATGTGGACAAAAAGGGGCATGGTTATGAGCGGGGAAAATGGAAATTTCGTGGGCATTTCAAAATTTACATGCACTGTTTTAGAATATGGCCCTCTGTGCCTAAATCTATGCGTCATGTTTTCATTGATATAAATGAAGGTGCATAGTTTTAGGTGCTGGGATACCAACTAAGTGTATTCTATATACATCACCTAAATCTAGGCACCACTTATAGAATATGCTTAGGCGGAAATGTTTTCCACATGGATTTTTTAGGCACCATATATAGAATCTGGCCCATTTTGGCTAATGTTATACGATCTGCAGGTAGGCGTTTGGAAAGCGCTGAGAAGGAGATGTGATGTGCTTGTGTATTTTATAACATATGTGTGTACACACACACACACACACACACACACACACACTTACTCCTTCTTCAGGAAAATAGTAAATGTGCATGAGAGAATTTGTGCACTATCAATTAGAGATAGTTTTGAGAACCCAATTTATAAGCACTTAATCCTGGATTCTATATAGTGCACCTAGAGATCTGTGTCGAAATCCAAGTGTATTCTGTAACAACACATGTAAATTAATTGGCTTAACAAGCTAATTAGCATCAATAACAACACATAACAAGCAATAATGATCACTAATTGGCAATAATTAGAATTTGCATGCACAACTTGCTAAACACATTCTGTAATACAGTGCACCTAACTTCTAACATCTGTAGGCAAAAAGGGGCATGGAAATGGGCGCTTTGTGTGCATTCTGAAATTTACGGACATAGTTATAAAATATGGCCCCGTGCGCCTAAATCTACATGCCAGGATTTACACGTTTTCATTGGTGTAAATGGAGGCACGTAGTTTTAGGCACTGAGATATCAACTAAGCATATTCTATCTAATCTAGGCACCACTTATAGAATATGCTTAGTCGGTACTGATTTCTTTGCCGATATTTTTAGGCGCTTTTTATAGAATCTCCCCCTTAAGGCCGAATTCAGTAAATTGTGCTCAAAATTCAGTACCAAAATAAATCAGTGCTAGGTGCAAACCTATAAAGGGTACACACAGATTATAGAATAGCACTTAGGCACGGATTCTCGTCTGCTGAAACCAGGTGTAAATGGTGGTGCCCAAGTGAGGCGTGCTTAGGCCAAATTCTGTAATTAAATGCGTAACGTTTGGGAATGTTTCAACATATCCCTGGCCCAGTGGCGTAGCCACAGGTGGGCTGGGGCCCACCCACTTAGGACTCAGGCCCACCCAACAGTAGCACACATTTAGTGGTAGCTGGTGGGGATCCCAAGCTCAGCCAGCTGAAGACTTCCCCCTGATGGTAACGAAAATGCTATTCTTTACAATACCAGCACCTGCACATGCTCAGTTTTCAGCGCACGCGTGCTGCAGACTACCAAGGTGGAAAGAAGAGTTTTCCTGCCAGCTGAGATAGCTTTTTGTTGGGGGGGGGGGGGACAACACTTGAGGCCCACCCACTTCTTGCCTAGGCCCACCCAAAATCTGTTTTCTGGCTACGCCCCTGCCCTGGCCATGCCCCCTTTTCAGATATGCACTAGAAAAGTTAGACGCTGATCCTTGCAGAACATCAAGCAGCCAGATGTATGTGCAACTTCTCATCAAAGCCAATTAACTGCAATAATTGGTCAATAGTATCCAATTATTGCTAGTTAAGGGCTCGTTAATCAATTAAGTTGTGTACGCATCTCTGGCACATGCCCAAATTTCAGCACTCAACTTTAGGTGTACTAAATAGAATCCAGGGGATAAGGGGTATTTCTCTACTGTTCAACTAAAGTATGTACACTGTTTCCAAGATTCTATATATGGTGGAAATCGAAGCATATTCTGTGACAATGCACATAAATTAATTGTTTAACTAGCTAATCAGCACTGTTAATTGGATGTTAAAAAGCAATTATCATCACTAATTGGCATTAATTAAGATTTACATGCACAACTTGCTAAGTACATTTTGTAACGTAGTGTGCTTAAGTTCTCAGTCACATAGTTGAAAAGGGGGCATGGCCATGGGCAGGGCAGGGCATGAGCATTTCTAAAATCTATGCATGTAGTTATAGAATATACCCACTCTGCACCTAATTCAGGCATCAGAATTTATGTCAAGTAAAACATGGCGTAACTGGCCGTGATTAAATTTGGTTGCGTGGAAAGGCGCTTGGCGTATTCTATATACTGCATGGAAATTTAAGCCTATACTATAAAATATAGACATACTTTATAGAATACACATAGGCGGATTTTTTTTCTGCATGGAAATTTCAGGAGCCATATATAGAATCTAGCTCTAAGTGCAAATTCTATAATAGGAATTACATGTGTAATTTGCAGGTATAGAACACTAGTGAACTCTGCATTTATGGTTTATTTATTTGCTATACCACACAATACTGGCAAGCAGAACAAGGCAGTTTATAATTCAAATCATACAAAAAAAGTTCAAAAAAGAAAATTCATATGGTCTAGGAGAAAAAAGACAGCAGTGGAGCAGGAACAATTTTCATAAGAGCAACATGCAACTAGATAGACTCATGGGCCAATGATCAGAAGCAAACGCAGGCCCTATAGGCTGTTAGTGCCATACTAGTGCCTGCATTTTCTACCTCTCCATGATCAGAGCCCCCGAGTGCATGAAACAACATGCTCACAGGCTCTGAACGCAACTAGCATGGAAATGCATGCAAAACAGGACTCAGTGCAAGCATGCAAATTCATAGTAAATGTATTCCTCCTCAATGATCTGCGAGCAGTGTGCCAAACATCGGCACACTATCCGCAACAAACTCTACACCAGCTCGGAGATGGCGTTAGGGTTTGCAGACCATTGGAGAGGAATGGTGATCCCTGTCCAGCATGCATTTGCATGCTAACAGGCCCCCCATTCCCCCCCCCAATGCAGCAGCCCCTCCCGCAGGAGCAGGAACCCCGACCCGACCCCCCCCCCCCAGCCACACGGGAGCTGGTGGTCCGGCTGGTCTCCAGCCTCCCTACCCCCCCACCATCCCCTCAAATAGTGGGCCACGAGTCAACCCCCCCGACCTGGTGGTCTAGTGGCCCTCTTTCCCACCCCCCCCTTTGGAGGAGGGAGGTGCTATCTTGAAAATGGCGGAGCCCAGCCCTGCCCAGTGCATCCTGGGATGCATTGGATGGGGCTTCACACCATATAAGGGAGGGGGGTTGACTTCTGGCCTACTGGGTCACCATGGCTCTGTTTGAGAGGATGCTAGGGGGGTTTAGGGGGACTGGAGATCCACCAGATCTCCAGCCCCCCTGAACTTGTGTTGGGGGGGTTGGGGGGACTGGAGGTCTGCTGGACCTCCAGCCCCTGTATCGCTTAGCTCGGGGTGGGGGTACTAGGCCACCAGGGCCATGCTGTTTGGGGTCTGGTGGTCCCATGGACCTTCAGCCCCTGTGTTTGACAGGTCTGGGCTTTAGACAGCCCAGACCTGTCAAACAAGTGCGGGAGGATTATGCCCAAGTGCATGCTCAGGCATAATCCTCCCGCACTTTACCCTATGATCAATGATAATAGTGCGCATAAATTTGCATGCTATTATCTCTGATCATAGGGGCAGTAAAGCCCCATGCTGTTCCAGTGCTATTTTTAGAGCGCTGTTTGGAACAGCGCGGGGCTTTTGATCATCTGACCATCAGAGAAAACAGGTTTAAACCACATCGCACTGGACACTGATGGCTTGGGAGAACAACCAGGTTCTTGTAAGCGTTTTGAATGCGGGCACTGTTCCAGGTAATGTGTAACACTAGGCACAGGCACTTACACTAGCTCCTGAGCCCCTACGTCTTGCCCCATCCTTGGCCACCTTTAAATCTAGACTGAAAGCCCACCTCTTTAACATTGCTTTTGACTCGTAACCACTTGTAACCACTCGCCTCCACCTACCCTCCTCTCTTCCTTCCCGTTCACATTAATTGATTTGATTTGCTTACTTTATTTATTTTTTGTCTATTAGATTGTAAGCTCTTTGAGCAGGGACTGTCTTTCTTCTATGTTTGTGCAGCGCTGCGTATGCCTTGTAGCGCTATAGAAATGCTAAATAGTAGTAGTAGTAGTAGTACTATGGTAGGCATAAAAGCTCATAGCTAAATGTGACACATTTTGCGCTTAACTGACAGTTCTCTAAAAATTCAGTGCATTAGTGCTTGGCATGTCCCTGTCTTGCGCATGCCCCTCCCACATACACCCCTCTTGCAGTTACACACTATAGAATTTAGGGGCTGACGTTACACACGTAAATTAGTGACAAGTAGTGTCAACTAACTCAAATTATTCCCAATTATTGGTTGTTAGTGACAGTCTACGCCCAATGAAGCAATTCGCTTATACACAAATTGTAATCTTCTAAGGTCACTGCCCAACCCAATACTTCTGCCAGAGACCTCTACAGACTCTCGCTGTATCTATTGAATTGTTAAACCCACTCGATACCTGTAACCACCTCCACTGTTCCATGTAAGCCACATTGAACCTACCAATATGTGGGAAAATGTGGGATACAAATGCAATAAATAAAAAAATAAATACATATAAACTGGTACCATTCTCTAACCTTTGCTCACAAATTTATGCCCAGACCCCCGGATTCTATAAATGGCAACTAAGGTTGCATGAACAAATCAGCGCATATAGCCGATTTGCGTTCGCAACTTACTTGATTAATGAGCCAATCAGAATCAGAATTGGCTGCTAACAATCAATTATTGGCATTAATTGGCCTAATTGGGAGTTACGCACACATCACATTCTTTAACGCTGTGCGAGGAACTTCTATAACATATAATTTCAAGGAGGAGTGTTTAGGGGGCATTTCAGGGGCGTTCCTATGAATTACTAGCATTTTTATAGAATACGCCTGAACTGCACCTAATTTAGGCGTTAGCATTTTTGCCTGGTTTCAACAGGTGTAAAAGCAGATGCCTTAAGTTAGATGCAGATTAGGCACTTAGGTGCTATTCTATAAAGTGCAGCTACTCTTCATAGAATAGCGCTTGGCACATGAATTTTCTACGCTGATTTTTCAGCTTGATTTGCTGAATCTAGTCCAAGGTGTGTGAATTTGTGCATGAAGTCATAGAATAAGGGGGTTAACCACCAATGTTGTCTTTGTAAAAATAGCTGCCCTTTTTCAGTATGTGACGTGGAGGGGAATAATCGAACGGGGGCGCCCATCTCTAAGGATGGCCCGGTAAAGGGGCATCCCCGACCGTATTATCGAAACAAGATGGGTGTTGTCAGCA
This sequence comes from Microcaecilia unicolor, assembly GCF_901765095.1. NCBI lineage: Eukaryota > Metazoa > Chordata > Amphibia > Gymnophiona > Siphonopidae > Microcaecilia > Microcaecilia unicolor. Next base: position 147,042,740 of record NC_044034.1, read on the forward strand.
GGTCCCCCCTTCTGCTCTTTGGCCCAGGTCGACCCTGCTTAGCAGATAAGCTTCAATGCTGATCTTTCTCCCTTGCAGCACCCGTTAATTCCAGTTCTCTGCCCCTTCAGCCACAGCTTCCTGGAGTGACTGCTCCTTTAGCTTGCCAAATCCAAGCCATTTGGTCATGGGAGGAACCAGCATTTGTAGTGCACTGGTCCACCTCACATGCCAGGACACCAACCGGGCACCCTAGGGGGCACTACAGTGGACTTGTGAAATTGCTCCCAGGTGCATAGCTCCCTTACCTTGGGTGCTGAGCCCCCCAACCCCCCCAGGTCCGCTTGCCTGAACTACACTGCACCGACTGCAACTGCTCCAGGGACCTGTATACTGCTGCGATGGACCTGAGTATGGCATTTGAGGCTGGCAAAAAAAGTATTTAACCTTTTTTTATGGTGGGAGGGGGTTAGTGACCACTGGGGGAGTAAGGAGAGGTTATCCCCGATTCCCTCCGGTGGTCATCTGCTCAGTTCTGGCATCTTTTCACGGCTTGGTCATGAATAAAAATGGACCAAGTAAAGTCGGCCAAGTGCTCGTCAGGGATGCCCTTCTTTTTTCTATTATCGGCCGAGGACGCCCATCTCCTAATCACGCCCCAGTCCCGCCTTCGCTACCCTGCCGACACGCCCCCGTGAACTTTGGTCATCCCTGCGACGGAAAGCCATCGAGGGTGTCAAAACATTGGCTTTCCATTATGCCGATTTGGGCGGCCTTGCGAGAAAGGCGCCCATCTCCCGATTTGTGTCGAAAGATGGGCGCCCTTCTCTTTCGAAAATGAGCTGGATAGGTGCTCAGTTATTAAATTAGCCACTAGTTATGTAACACTCTATCCCTTTTAGTTTAAGGACAAAACAAAGCCTTGTATACATCACACTTTGGTATTTTTAAGACCCTGTGTAGGGGAGAAAAGAACAGAACAGTGTATTACAGAGGTGGACCATATTGGGAGCCCTGACTGGGTTGAAAGGATAAAGGTGTCCATCCAGGAGCTTAAAATTTAGGCCTAGATTTACTAAGGCACACTGATGGGTTAACAGGAGTTATTCCACATTAATACAGGTTCAGGACTGGTATTAGGGGGTGCAAACAGAGCAAATGCCAGGTGTCTTCCTTCCAGCCTGACTCTGAAAAAGACATAGCCTGCCAATGGCCTTTGGAAGCCCACTCCTTAATTCTTGCCCTGGGCTCCAGCATGTCTAACCTTAGCTCTGTGTGAGTTAATATATTTTAACACAATTAAGATGCAGCAATATACATTAATGTACAATAAACACATTAACAGAGTGGAGGAGTAGCCTAATGGTTAGTGCATTATCCTGAGAACCAGGGAAACTGGATTCAATTCCCAGTGCAGCTCCTTGTGACCCTGAGCAAGTCACTTAACCCTCCATTACCCCAGGTACAAAATAAGTACCTTATATAATATATAAACTGCTTTTATTGTAACCAATCAAATCCCATCCCCTTTTCCTTCATAGTAGGCCAGAGGTAATGTTAAATTCCAGATGAAGAGGAGCTCAGCTTTGGATCATGAGCCATAGTTTACTCACTCCTGTTTTGTACATGTGCACCTTACTATGTGAGATACATGTAGCTGTAGTCATGTGTGTGTGTGTGTGTGGGGGGGGGGGGGGGGTGTTAACTTTATAACAGGTTACCTATGTGAGTCCAAAAGGTGCCTAGTTTAAGTGTATTTTAGAAAGGCAACGTAGATATCTATGTGTTGTTATAAAATAGCCTTGCAGAATCAGTTCCAGTGCCCATGCATAAATTTACACATACTCCAAAGAAAGGTGTATGTGTGTGTATCTGTATGTGTGCATGCATGTGTGTGTGTGTATGTGCATATGGGTGTGTGTGTATGTGTCTGTGTGTGGTATGTATGCGTGTGCGTGTAGGTCTGTGTGTGCATGTTTCCAGCTTTTGAGATGAAATTATTTGACAAAAGCTTTTTTTTTTTTTTTTTACAATATTTTACCTTTTCATCCTCTTAATTTAGTTAAAAACTGTCTGTTCTGCACACATTCATAGATGGAAAAAAAGTGAATGTTCTGAAATAAAAAGCGTCAGTTGCAGAATCAGATTTCCCACTAGGTGGCAAAGAGGGTCTAAAATGGTATGCAGTGTCCTGTATACATAAAATTAGGATGAAAATACTTCCAGCTAAAATGCTACAACTCACTAACAGAAGGATTTCTTTTTTTTTTTTTTTTGCCTTTGGGTCTGTGAGAGGATGGGGAGAGGGTCAACTTTACCTTTATTTTAGGGATATGCTGTCATTTGCAATGACATAAGAAATGTCAACAGCATATCCCATCTCATACACAAATGAAAATGAGCAGAGAAAAACATGACATTTTGTATTTTTCATTTGCCGATAAGAGTGCACACTTTTTGTAAACAGAATGCACTCTTTCTCAAAAGTGCATGCATACTAACTTGTTAGTCTCACTCACACACTCAAGGAGTGACATGAGGTGCACACACTGCAGCAGGACATGTTTATCCACTCCTACCCTACCTAGGATAATATTTAACCACCTCTCTGACCTCATGTGCACCGTTGTTTAAATTAGTCACCTTATTTTCTAACTCCGCTTACTCTCTTACCTATCTATATTGTGATATCCCCCTTCTCACTCAGGGTGACCTGGTTTCCACTCAGCAAATTAAGCAGGTCTCACCAACTGCATATTTCTCAGGCAACTCTTTATTCCAGCCCCTGGGCACACTTCTTCTAGCTTAACACTTTATACTTTCATAGGTCTTCACACTGAGCCTCCCCACACAGATTCATGGGCTCAGTACTATACCAATACTTTGGGGACTCTCAACCCCAGGCTTTGCAGCCTGCTTCTCTTAGTACTTCGGACACACACAGTCCCTCTTTGAACACACAGTTCTAGACTCACAGTCAAACTCTAATGCTTTAGGGACTTCTTACCCCAGGACTTTCAGCCTGCAGATCTCCATTGGACACCCAGTCCACCCCAAGTCCATAAGGTTAGCCAGTATCTTTCAGGGGCTCTCTCTTCTCCTGCTGCTAACTCACTTCCCTTCCTTTCACAACTCAGGTGGGGTATAAAGTGGTTAATTAGCTACACCGGACCCAGCCCATAACCGCCCGCACCTGTGGACCTCCCAGGGCTCTCCCCGGGCCTAGCGACCTCCATCTTCTTCTAGCGCCATCTAGTGGCCTACCCCGTATAGGACACCCTCTTACTTATCACAATATGTTCCATCTTTGCTTATATCCTTCACTATCAGTTAAAATGTTCTGTTACGTATTGTGTTGACAAGGTAAGTAGTATACCATGCCATACTTTGCATTGTTGTTTGAATATTTTTACTGCTATAATTGCCTATTGCTCATGTTTGATTTATTCTTACTGTACACCACCTTGAGTGAATTCCTTCAAAAAGGAGGTAAATAAATCCTAATAAATAAATAAATGCATGAACCAGCTATGCATGTCTGCATTATAGGGAGTCTGCACTTTATGCGTCTTCTTTACAAATAGTCTGCATTCTTAATGCCATTGCTCCCAACTCAAAAATGAGGTCTAACAAAAACAAAATAAAATGAGCATTGCTGCACACAACATGGAAAACAAAGGGGGCCTTTTACGCCTTGCTGGGCACCAATCCAGAACTGCCACAGGAGCCCGGCAATAGTTCCCACTCCAGTGCGTGCCATTTCTGACACTGCAGCGCTGGTGTTACCCGGAGGTAATCGAGCAGCGCCGCATGCTGCCTGGTTACTGCAGGGTTAGCGTGGGAGCCCTTACTGCCACCTCAACGGGTAGCGGTAAGTGCTCCCTCCCCCCCCCCCAAATGGCCACACGGCAAGTAGTTCACCTACCACACGGCCATTTCTTTTCCAGAAAAAGACAGCCTTTTACCCATTGCAGTTACATGGGGCCTCAGCGTGCATCAAAAACACAAGTTAGTAAAAGGACACCAAAATGAATTACAATTTTTGGGCTGACCATCCCTACTTTATTTGCTGCAAAACTAAATAGCAAAGGAAGAACTACACAAGGCAGGTTACATTAAGCATTAGGAAAAGATGTCAATAGACATTTCCCCCCTGATTCTATAAAGGTCACCAAAAATTAAGGGCACAAATTTAAGTGTGCTCTCGATTTGCACCTACAATTTAATAGAATAATGAGCTAATTAGTGAATTCTTTCAAAAAGGCAGTAAATAAATCCAAATAAATTAGTGGCTTTTTGACATGCAATTATTAGCACTAATTAGATTTAATTGGGACTTACCCGTGTAAAGTTAGATGCGGGATCTGTGCCTAAAGTTTACGCATGGTTGAAAAAATGGTGCACAGAAATCGGAGGGTCGTGCATTGGGGGGCGTGGTTTTGAGTTATGCATGTAATTGTAGAATAACGGTGCTCCGTGAATAAATGTAGGCATGGGCATTTCACCACATTTTCATTGGTGCAAATGGCCATGCCTAAATTTACGCTCAACCTTGCTGCTTAAGTGTTAACTCTACAAACCACACCGAATTTTAGGTGCAGCTTATTGAATATCGCTTACTCTGTATTTTTTTTTTCAGTGCCGATTTTTAAGGTGTCATATATAGAATGTAGCCCTTTAGGGTTTAGATGATAAGTCTAGAAAAGGAGGTTTTGAGCTGTCAGCTAGCGTGGTCCATGCGCTCTGGATCATTTCCCAGTTCCTGTAGTATTTACATTGGAAGGATTTACAGTCTTCTTGCTGGACTTGAGAATTGTTACTTATTGCATCGGATGGTTAAGATGGGATTTCTTTCAAACGTCAGTTACCTCTAGTGGAAATACTTCATCATGCTCTTTGTTACAAGTTGGAATGCTGATACCTTAAAGAGTATATTTAGTACATGCTATCATTTATGTCAATATTGTTGGTTGGAATACTGATTCCGAATTAATGAATACAGCACCTGAATCTAGTTATAGAGTCTACAGGTCATAAACTTCTTTACTGCTGGTTTATCTCTGCATGTGGCACTGTATAGGAGAGATGTTAAGGCCATATACTGTCAGGATTGATGTCCTATGTAAATTTCAGGTTTATACTTTGAAATAAAAATGTGAAAATGATGCCAAAAATAATTGTGTTTACAGACTAATGTCTAGTACAGAGTGGGAAGAAATGGTGGGGGCACACACTCTGCTAAGAGGGTCGGTGCTTCCATTGTTCGTAACTGATACATACTCATGTATTCCTGCATGCAAAGGCTCTAGGACAGTAGATCTTTTTTTTCTAAAATGCTACCAGATTTTGACAAGTCCCAATCTATACATCTGATGAGGGTGCATGCAAATAAATCTTTTGGGAGCTTCGAAATTAAAATGCATAAGTCTACAAAAGCCCTAAGGAGCTAGTTGCTATGCTGCATTAAATAATGCGTATCAGTACAGTGATATTTATTGCTTAAGTCATTAACCTGTGGTATCTCAGTAAATATAAATTTGCATGCTGCTGCAGCTGGGGACATTGCACATTTCCAGCTGCAAGAGTGTAGAGATAAGGGCCCCAGCTTGGATCTCCAAATGTTTGTACCTACCACCAATCTCCCCCATCAAATTTTTCCCCTGGTCACAAACACCCTAACCCCCACCTGAACAGAATGGGCCTGCTAATCCAAGTTCATCATCCCTTCAAAATAGGCCTCCCACAACCACAACCCTCCAAGGACCTTCTGGGCTACTTCTGGTATCTGAGAGGAGGTGTACAGGAACAGTCCCCGGTCAGACCTTCCCCCTTCAGTTGCCAATTTAAAAATGGTGCTAGTCAATCCCCAATAGTAATCCCCCCAGTGCTACAACAAGTGTTCGACCACAACCTATTTTGATGCCGGCAGCCTAGGAGGCAAAAGCAACTGAGGATTTCTCCGGTGCCTCCAGCTAGACATCAGGGAAAGTCCCAGGTGGGTTTGGGGATGGTGGGAGATTTATTTCAGGAGGTGGAGATCTGTTTTTGAGGGAAGAAGATTTGAAGTGGGGGCTTCAAACAGCAGGCCCTTTCTTTGTGGGGGGAGTAGGTATTTGTTGTGGAGCTTTCTGGGAGTATCAGTCCATGAATTAGCATAAAAGACAGGACTGACTAGGGACTGCTTCTGCGCCCCTCCTCCCAGTCACCAGGAATAATGCAGCTTGCAAAGTTAAATGAATGTTGTATTGTTCAATTTGCATAGTAATGAGGCACCCCAATATTAAGTAGCTTCCATTGCAGTAAACTAATGTGCATTAAGGGAAATGACACACTATTTTGCCAATTAGTACAGGTTAAATGGCAAAAATTATGTGTAATCCCCTTAATGCATTTTAGTAACTATCTCCTCTTAATGAATACATACATCTAGGTTATTGATAACTTGCATGATGGATGTCCTTCCCTGGTGCAACTTTAAATCACCTACCAAGTCTGAAAGAATAGGATGATGATTCTAGTCTTTGGGCAGATATCAATTCCAAAAAAGGGAAGGAAGTTAGAATTCTTATGAGTGAAAGCGGAGGAAATAAACTGTTCCTTGTTCCCTTTCATTTTCATTCAGACTGTCTGTGGCCATAGTTCACACTCTCTGCTTTCTGACTCCATTGCATTTCCAACAGAGATCCAAAACAGCTTCACCTTGAAATAGGGTTGCCAACCTTTTGACAAAGAAAAATCCGACACCTGCCCCAATTCATTCCCCTCTTTTGCCCCTCCCTTGACCTTCCCCATGCCACACCCCAAGCCTCTTGCCATACCTATTGTCACAGCCGCCCCCTACAACCAACTGTCCCAGTGTCTCTTTTCTGCATTTCTCTTTCCTGTCTTTGCAGGGTCACCTGTTCATTTAACATTTCTTCTCTCTCCATGTCCACTATCTATTTCCTTTCTGTGTCCCTTTTCTGTCCTGTCCAGCATCTCCTCTCTATGCCTCTGCCCCCCCCCCCCCCCAGCATCTGCCCTTTGTGTCCCTCCCTATCTTCCCCCATGTTCAGCATCTGCCTTCTCAGAGTCCCTGTTCTCCCTGTTTCCAGCATTTTCCCCATGTCTCTATTCCTCCCTTTTCCAGTACTGCTCTTCTAAGTCCCTGATCCTATACTACCTCCATGCGCATCATCTCTTTTCTGTGTCCTTGTCCCTCTCCTCTCTCTTCCCTGCCTCCCACACAACCCATCCGGTCTACCAAGGAACTGAATATTCAGTTCTGTGCCAAGACATGGCCTGGCACTGAACCTGGCACCTGCACATCTTCCAGCTCTACCCAGCCTCTGCCCTTGGACTGTCTGGCACTAATTGGGGCAGTGGTTCTCAAAACTGTCCTGGGGGAACCCAAGCTTTAATTGGATTCCATCCTTTTTCTATTTATTATCCTGCGCAGAGTGTCAACCTCCCCCTCAACTCCTCCTTCCTTGCAGTTTTTTTTAATACCATCCTTTTCAACAAAGCCAGAATAAAGTTGTGCATCCTTCATGATTACAGTAAGGAAAAGAAAGAGGCAAGAAATCCTCACTAGTGCTGACCGCAGAAGAATAAGGTAACCTTGCATTGCTCTTCAGACCTGGCGTTAAAGCCCCAGCATTAAGAAAGCCTGTGCTCAGCCACCTGCATCTAAGGACTTCATTTCCATGAGGTTTACGTGAGCTGTGCGCTGATGTTTGAGTCTTTGTGTGTAAAACTAATTTTAACATAGTTGCACACAGAAACCACACTACGCTGTGTACATAGACTCCTGCATTTATTATATCGGCCCCTTAGTGCAGTCTACACTTAGATAAACGCACAGTGCAGTGGCGTAGCCAAGGGTGGGCCTGGGTGAGCACATACTCTACCCACTTTGGGCTTAGGCCCACCCAGTAGCAGCACACCTATGATGTGGCTGGCAGGGATCCCCAAGCCCCACCAGCTGAAAACTCCCCAACAACTGTCCCTCCTGCATACCTTGTAAATAGCATCTTTGCCTGCAGCGACTGATACATACTGCTCACACTGGCCCCACAGCCTTGCCTCTGATGTATTCCCTGAATACATCAGAGGCAAGGCTGTGGGGTCAGCATGAGCAGTGTGTATTAGTTGCTGCTTGCTGCCAGTGAAAATCTGCTACTTAAAAGATATGTGTGGGGAGATGGGATGTTTGAGAGACCATATAGCATGCAGGTGAGAGATGAGAGACCAAATCACTTGTGGGGCAACGCAGAGTTCTGCCCACCCATTTTGGACCCAGGCCCACCCAAAATTGGGTTTCTGGCTACGCCCCTGGCACAGCGACTGAACACTTTTAGATTGTTTGACCTGCACACCATGATTTAACACTTCAGTCTGTTAACTGAAATAAAGTTCTGCATCATTTCAGAAGTAACACACAGGGGTTGATGCTCAAAACTCCGGTGCTATTCTGAATAACACCATAAAAATCACGCCAAATCAGCGCAGAAGAACAACGCCCTGATCCTCAAAGCTAATGAGATGCAAATATAGGTGTGCTCGTAGCTTTGAGCATTTGGGAGTTCGGTGGGAGGATTGTGCTTGATGCGTGCACAGAAGAGTTCAGCGGTAAGCTCAGCTCCTGTGCACACGCACCTGGTAAAACCTGAACATGAAGCACACATTCGTGTCTGTTTTCTGCAGCCTAATTATAAGCGTTAAAAAATTTTTTTTTTAAACTTGGTTGCTTATATTTAGATGCAGGAAACAGATGCCAATGTGTGACTTCACTGTGCATATTTAATTTTTTTTAGCATGGGCGCTTTAAAATTTAGATGCAGGAAATACGCCAATGCGTGCTTTCGCTTGGGTCTGCTGTTTCTCATGACCAGCACTCAAGGGCTTGCACGGGCTTCCTTCTGCTTCCAAAAGCAATCAAAACTGGTATTTTGCAGAAAGAAGCATGAGAGAAGCATGAGAATCATAGGAAATCTTCTGTTAAGTACATAAGTAATGCCACACTGGGAAAAGACCAAGGGTCCATCAAGCCCAGCATCCTGTCCACGACAGCAGCCAATCCAGGCCAAGGGTACCTGGCAAGCTTCCCAAACGTACAAACATTCTATACATGTTATTCCTGGAATTGTGGATTTTTCCCAAGTCCATTTAGTAGTGGTTTATAGACTTGTTCTTTAGGAAACCGTCTAACCCCTTTTTAAACTCTGCTAAGCTAACTGCCTTCACCACGTTCTCCGGCAACGAATTCCAGAGTTTAATTATGCGTTGGGTCTGCTAGGACCTGGCGTTATTTTTTACAGCAGTAAGGCACTTTTGTTTCAGGCACTCCTTTCTGATCATTGGGAAGGAATGAGTTGACTACATTTGCATGCTATCTGCGCTAAGGCCTGGCGCACTTGTTGTTTACTGCGCTAGACCCCTCTGCTCATTCTACTCTAGTAAATGTGGGCGCTAGTACGAAGCTAATGGCCTCTAGCGCCCGCATTTACTTGTGATCATCTGCACCACAGAGATTGTGCTGAATCTTGAATCCTCATGAGAACTTAGCCCCCTGGAGCTGTATGGAGTTAGTAGTCAACTATAGTTAACTGGTTTAAAGTAACTTTAAACCTGACTTTCTTTTATTCTCGTTGCTAATTTTCCCATGACTAGATTAAATGACAAGTTTGGACAGGAGCCCATTCCATTGGGTGACCAAAGATGTGAGTATTGCTCTTATGAGATGGCATTAAGCACTCCAGAGCTTATTGTATTACTTAGCCATCTAAGTTCCATTTTAGATTACTGACATAACCCATTTTGGAACCCCCCCCCCCCCCACGCTATCAGCTGGGACATGCTATTTGCATGCTTCTCATTTAGATGCCCACAATTACAGCAGCCCTGGAGTTGGTGGAAGTGCCAGCATCTTAAATACAGCAGGGAAACATGTGACTCACAGTATTCTGTAAGCACGTAAGTGGGACCCCTGACTGAGCCCCACCCATGCTCCACCCCTCTATGCACTATGTAAGTTATTTGAGTATTTGCTTAGGCACAGTACTAACACTTATGTGAGCAGGAGGGCATACACATGCATTAACCACCAAATTCCGTTTAGGTCACCCAAATTTGAGTGTGGGTCACAGAAGTGCACATAAACTAATTAGTCAATTTAGGGCCAACAATCAATTATTAGAGTTAATTGGCACTAATTAGGAGTTAGGCATGCATCTGCCCCATACCCTATTCTATAACATGCATGCCTAAATTTCACAGCGCACAACTCAAAAGGGGGTGTGACCACGGGAGGAGCATGGGTGGGTCAGGAGCATTTGCAGAAATTAGGCATGCCGTACTGCTATCAGTTGGGTGTGAGCATTTACACCAGCTTTTGGCAGGCAAAAGTGCTTGTACCCAAAGTTAGGCGTGGGGGATGCGTCACGGTACTACTCTGTAAAGGGCACTCTGGGGTCTTTTACAAAGGCATGCTAGTGTTTTTAGCATGCGCTAATGGCTAGTATGCAGTAAACACTAGAGATGCCCATAGGACTATATGGACATCGCTAGCATTTAGCACATGCATATTTAACACATGCGCTAAAAATGCTAGCGTGCCTTTGTAAGGACCCCTCTGCGCAGAGCGCCCTTTACAAAATACTATCAGCATGGATCATAACAGCACCTAACTTTACGTACCATCTACTGAATCTGGCCCTAAGGGTCAATATTCTAAACGTTTACACATTCAATAAATACATAAATGTTAGCGTCCAGTTTTCAAATCACCCTTTATAATTCTAGTAACTGTCTGCTAGGTAACAGCTGAAGGCAGAAGAAGCTGTAATACCTGGCCATGATATGGAAGACAGGGAATGTAATGGAAGTCATGAGGAAAGAGCGCAATGAGAGATAACAGGAAGATGCTAGGAGAAAGGCTCTGTAAGTTTGACCAGTGGGACAGCGAGGCTATGATACACTGGAGAGTAGGTCAATATTAACAAGAAATTGGGATCAGAAACTACTGTGTTTTTCAGCACAATGCCTTTAATTGGTATTCTGAACTTTAATTTGTAATGGTTGGATAGCACACAGTTTCAGAAAAAAAAGGGAACATTTGTATTAAATGATCACTGTAGCAGTAAAAATAGGATAATTGTAACTAATTCTAGAATCCTATTTTCAGCCAGCGAGAGAGCAAAGAATCTAACCTGCAAAGAAAATCCGTGACTAGCATGGTTATAAGAGCTCTTTCCTGTTCTGTGCTAGAATCGGCCTAACAAGATTATCCTGGATTCAATTCTCACATCATTTCTCACTCGTTGCGTAATGTGTGATGTCTCTCTTAATATTTCTGGCCTTCTGCATGGTGTGCATTGTGAGGGGAATGTTGACAATTCCCTTGAATTAACTATTAGAGCAGCCTGGGTGGAGGTCAGGCTGCTATGAGCAGATGTTTGCTTTCTTACTTAGTGACCAAATATAGTATCTAATGTAAAAAAATTAATCACAGGGAGACTTTAGGCTGGGGACGAAGCTTTATAGTTAGATGTATTTATTTATTTTTTGCTCACACCTTTTTCAGTAGTAGTTCAAGGTGAGTTACATTCAGGTACACTGGATATTTCTCTGTCCCAGGAGGGCTCACAATCTAAGTCTGTATCTGAGGCAATGGAGGGTTAGGTGACCTGCCCAAGATCACAGAGAGGAGGGAGCAGCGGCATAGTGAGGCCGGCTGACACCTGGGGCAGGTCGCCGCTGCGCACCCCCCCCCCCCCCGGGTGCAGCACGGCGCACCCCCCCCCCTCGGCGCACGCAACTCCCCCCCCAGAGTGCATCTTTACCGCTGGTGCTCCGCCCCGCCGAGTGCACGTCGTCTCTGGGAGCTGCGTCGGCTCCGTTGGTTCCCTGCTTTCTCTGCCCTGGAACAGGAAGTAACCTGTTCCGGGGCAGAGAGAGCAGGTAACCAGCAGCGCCGACACCCCCCAGCACGTGCACCCGGGGTGGGCCGCCCCACCGCCCCCCCCCCCCTTCCTATGCCACTGGAAGGGAGCAGCAGTAGGATTTGAACCAGCCACCTCTGGATTGCAAGGCTGGTACTCTAACCACTAGGCCACTCCTCCACTCCACAAAGACTGGGCCAGAACATAGAGTGAGGTTTGATGCTGTAGTGAATGAGTGCCTGGCAAATTTAGGATTAGAACACAGCTTCAATGGAGCTGGTCTCTAAACAGCTGTTTCATGACTCTTGTCACCAGAATCACAGGTCGAGAAGAAAGGTCTATCTAGTACCCCATAATCAGATTGTAACCTTTAACAAAAGATTCATTCCAAATGTGATTTTTTTGCAGTGTTTAATGAGTGCCTATGCAAGGGACTTACACACATTACAATGGAAGTGCCAAGTGCCACTCTCCCGTCACATAAAAGAACCTGGAACACAAAGACCAGTTCATTCATATCCCACGGTTGTTGCTTGCAGGAGTTTCATTTAATAAGACGCAGCCTTAGAATCGGCAAGCTGGAGCAACTTTTGTGTTTAAATGTGTATCGTTTTACTTTGAGAATTTGTCTAATACATCAAGTTGTGACCTTGCTACAGAATCAGAATTATCTGCGTTTATAGTTAGCAAGAAGTCAGTAGATGGGAACCTGCCGAAAAGGCAATATTAGGTCAATGCAAGTAGTGCCCTGTGCAAATGACTACAGCGGAAAACAAACTTGCTGTCTATTCATCAGAGATGCCAAGTGACCCAGTTCCAAGCTTGAGATTTTGGGTCAGTCCTGCATTTCTGACTACCCTATGCTGTGCATTATGGGCAGTGGTGTGCTGGTAAATTTTTAACAACAGGTTCTCTCCCCCCGTCCACCACTGCGCCCCCCCCCCCGTCCACCTCTGTGCCCCCCCATTCACCTCTGCGCCCCCCCATCCACCTCTGTGCCTCCCCCAAATTGCAGAGCTGGCTATAGCTGGGGGGGGGGGGGGGCAATGCATTACTCTCTCCAGGAAAAAACTATTAAACGATCCCAGGTTCCAATCTAATTCATGTTTAATGTGGGATAAAATGCCATAAATAAGTAAATAAATATAAACTTTTAATGTTGAGCACCTGATTCTCAAGGTGAACATATTCCAAACACTATAATGAAAATAAAATAAGTTTTTTTCTACCTTTGTTGTCTGGTGACTGTTTTTCTGCTCATGCTGGCCCAGTATCCGATTCTGCTGCTATCTGTCCTCTTAACTCCATTTCCAGGGCTTCCTTTCCATTTATTTCTTTCCTCCTTTCTTCTTCATTTCTGGTCCTCAGCTTCTGCCTATTTTCTCCATCCATTTGCAGTTATTTTCCCTCTTCTCATCTAATTCCTCACTCTTCCCTCCCCTCCACCCATGTCCAGCATTTCTTCTCTCTCCCTTCCCTCTCCTCCACCCATGTCCAGCAACCCTCCTCTCCCCTGCCCTCCATCCACCCACCCATGTCCAGCAGCCCTGCTCCCCCCTGTCCTCCATCCACCCACCCATATCCAGCAACCCTCCTCTCCCCTGCCCTCCATCCACCCACCCATGTCCAGCAACCCTCGTCTCCCCCCTGCCCTCCTCTCCTCCATCTGCCTTCTTCCAGCCCTCCCCACTCCCCTGGTCATCTACCTTCCGTCTGCCCTCTGCAGCTCTGCTCCCGGATAGTAGCCCTGGTTTCCTTCTTGCCCTGCCGCCCTGCCTTTAAAATTTTTATTTTCCCTCAAGGCGCGCCAGCGTTGAAGCGAAGGCAGCAGGCTCAGCTCGGTTCCAGCCTTCGTTCCGTTCCTTCGCATCATGGCTCCACCCTCGTGCAAACAGGAAATACGTCAGGGGAGGGCGGAGCCATGATGTGAAGGAACGGAATGAAAGCTGGAACCGATCTGAGCCTGCTGCCTTCGCTTCAACGCTGGCGCGCCTCAAGGGAAAATAAAAATTTTAAAGGCAGGGCAGTGGGGCAAGAAGGAAACCAGGGCTACTATCGGCAGATCTGCAGAGGGCAGACCGAAGATGGACGAGCGGGGGAGCAGAGGCGAGCCTGCTCGCACGGGCCAACAACCGGCTCGCAAGATGCCAGTAAATTTAACAACCGGCTCTTGCGAGCCGGTGCAAGCCGGCTCCAACACACCACTGATTATGGGACTTGCAGCACTGATTTCAATGGGCGGGAACAGGTACTACAAATCCCACCTGCTTTGGGATGTAAATTCAAAATCAGGACTGACCAAAAGTCTCCAGTTTGGAACTGGATAACTTGGAGGGGCATAATTGAACGCGAATGCCCATCTCCATGGGCGTCTATGTCCGAGAACGGGTACGTGAAGGGGTGGGACAGACCGTATTTTCAAAAAAAAATGGGCGTCCATCTTTTGTTTCGAAAATACGGTTTGTACGGACCAAAATGCCATGGATTTAGTCGTTTATGAGCTGGGCGTTTGTTTTTTTTAGCCATAATGGAAAATAAAAACGCCCAACTCAGAAACGTCCTAATCCAAGCCATTTGGTCGTGGGAGGGGCCAGGATTCGTAGTATACTCGCCCCCCTGACATGCCAGGACACCAACTGGACACCCTAGAGGTCAGTGCGGTGGACTTCAGAAAACGCTCCCACATGCATAGCTCCCTTACCACGGGTGCTGAGCCCCCAACCTCCCCCAAAACCCACTACCCACAAATGTACAACACTACCATAGCTCTAAGGGGTGAAGGAGGCACCTACATGTGGGTACAGTGGGTTTTGGAGGCCACCCATGTACCAGCACAAGTGTTACAGGTAGGGGGGATGGGCCTGGGTCCGCCTGCCTGAAGTGCACTGCGGTACCCACTAAAAGTGCTCCAGAGACCTGCATACATGCAGGCTTCTAGGACTTGTTGCTGCTGTATAACCTTGGCACACCAGTTGACACCTGAAGACTAATCTCTTTGAAAAAGTCCTTTATTTGAATAAGCAGTTAACTGCAGATCAGAGGTTGTGCCCCACTGGCAAAGAGTCTTCCTGGTACTGAGATAAGCAGTAGGTCAGAGCTGGCAGAATGCTGTACAATGCCCTCTTTCAGCAACATTCAAGGGAACAACTAAGTTCTGTAACGTGGCTAACACATGAAAGGGATCTAAAACTTTTTTACAAAAATGGCCACTACCTCATGGACTACCGGAAACAAAACAGGGAACACTCTGACCCAGTAAGCAGGGGGAAAAGCACCATGGGAGTCTCAAACACTCATAGATCATTGTACCAGAGTCCCATAGTCAATGATAGATAGGTACAATTCAACCCACCCAGTTTACCAAGCTGAGATAACTCTCCTGGTTTTCTCTCGCTTTGAGAAGGCAAGCACACAAATTAACATGTACAAACCAGCACCAACTCCTTTACCCCAAGGTCATCCCACCCAGCCTCCCTCACCCATAACCCAACCCCTGCCCTTCACTCTCTTCTCAAGTATATCCAAAATCTGTCACAGTGCTGACCTCCACCACCTTCATTCCAGGTTCCAGACCTCTTTTCTTCTTTTATCACAATTTATTTCCATTTTGCTCACACCTTTTTCAGTAGTAGCTCAAAGTGAGTTACATTCAAGTACACTGGATATTTCTCTGTCACAGGAGGGCTCACAATCTAATTTATACCTGAGGCAATGGAGGGTTAAGTGACTTGCCCAAGATCACAAGGAGCAGCAGTGGGATTTGGACTGGCCACCTCTGGACAGTGGCGTTCCTAGGGGGGCTGACACCCGGGGCGGATCGCCGATGCGCCCCGCCCCCCAGGTGCAGCGCCCCCCTGGAACAGCGCGACGCCCCCCCCCCCGGCGAAAGAACCCCCGATCCCGCAGCTAAAGAACCCCCCCTGGGTGCACGCCACTGGGGGGGGTGCCACGCGCCTGCCGGCTCTTCGTTTTCTTGCTCCCTCTGCCCCGGAACAGGAAGTAACCTGTTCCAGGGCAAAGGGAGCATGAAAATGAAGAGCCAACAGGCGCGTGGCACCCCCCCTTCGGCGTGCACCCACCGCCCCCCCCCCCCTTGGTACGCCACTGCCTCTGGATTGCAAGACCGGTGCTCTAGTCACTAGGCCACTCCTTCACTCCATTATTTTTTTTATCAGTCTAATAAAGATACCACAGCCTACAAAGAATTCAATAACAGTCCTTTCTTTGATGTGGGAAGTTTTTCTAATCATAGGAGTAAGGCGGTGTGGACAGACTATACTCTACAAGCAAACCATGTCCAGCTCACTGCTGTGCTGCAATATTTTCTGTATCTTACAACCCTTTTGCTAACTTAGCTACTGTTGCTGTAGAAAGTACATTGATTTCCTCTTTGTTATTCAAAGAGATCAAGTACTGTTTAATCATTTGGCTTCTGACTGGCTAATAAATAATCCCAGATCTCAATTAAAAACTATGCTTTGCCACTTTTAGTTAAATGTAGCAAATGGCATTTCCGATAAAACAATGTTAATTTCCACCTACGGGATTTGCACCAGTAATTCAAGAGAAACCATAGGAGTTTTTTTCAGAAGCAACTCCAGATATAAACTGTGGCATTTACACATGTAGATTGCAGACACATGTGAATAGTGCTTTCAGAAAGTCGCTATTTACAGGAGTAGGTCCAAAGCACACAGATTTGAAGGGGGAATGGCTTAGGCACAACAAAAATCTACAGGCATATTCCTCAGTTTACAAGGGAAGAATATACTTATGGGGGAACAAATTTCCCTGTTGGGGTTATAGTAGCTTCAAGACATATATAGAATTTTACAGAGTGCTTGTTTTGGCCAGAGATTAAGGGGGTCTTTTAATAAGTCGCGGTAGTGTTTTTAGCTCACTATACAAATCAGCTGGCAGTAAATGCCAAGATGTCCATTATATTCTTATTGGTGTCTTGGCATTTACCACCAGCTGATTTCTACTGCAAGCTAAAAATGCTACTGCGGCTTAGTAAAAGACCCCCTAAGGAAGTAAAGCTCATTAATCACCCATTTTTTACATTACATAAGAACATAAGAATAGCTATACTGGGTCAGACCAATGGTCCATCTAGCCCAGTATCCTGTTTCCAACAGTGGACAAGCCAGGTCACAAGTACCTTGCAGAAACCCAAATTGTGGCAACATTCCATGCTACCAATCCCAGGGCAAGCAGTTGCTTCCCCATGTCTGCATCCAGAATGAATGCATATAAAAATTATGGCCTCACTATTTAATTGGCAACACTAGACACTTGCACGTGGACGTGGTGTCATTAAATGTGGAAGCTACCGGGATTATGTGGTTTACATTTTCTACCTGTATGTTTGTAAAACAGCTGCTCTTGCTGTGCATGCTGGCAAATACACATGCACTCCTGCAATTCCTTATGTGCATTTTATAAAAGGCTGCATACTCAGCAGAGCTTTTTATAAAATACCATCAGAACTGAACACATCCCCACCTGGATGCCTGAGTTCTGGTCTCAGTGTTCTAAGTGAGATGGGCCTTCAGGTGTCCTTAGAAATCTGTGCCTGCTTTTTAAAGACAAAACACATAGGATTAATATTTCACCCAGCAGTGGTCGGTTCTTCTTTAATTTAGATCAGGCCCTATTTGGGCAGCGGCAGTGAATATTCGAATCTTCAGTGATACCTGGATGCTATGCAGGTTGGCTGATATTCACTTCCATACCCACATCGCTACCTGGGCAAAGTTAGGACTATCTTTTGTGTGATCCAACATGCCCCATTAGCTATGCAGGAACTGACATTGAATATCACTGGAGCTGCATAACTCCTGGCTCCTCCCTCATTCCGCTCCTGGACCACCTCGGCACTAATTGGTGAGAGACATGGCAGTCACACCAGAATTTCGGGGGCACTGCGCAGTTACGCACTGCTGAGAATTTGAGAATAGCCCACTCATTGTCAGTTAGCCAGGCAGCAGCCTTTCCCGCCTGGTTAAATAGTTCTGAATAATCGACCCCATAAGTTTTGAAAATCCAAAATTATTATAGTAGTTACCTCTCCTGATCTAACCCCAAGGGAATAATTCTTTGATAGTTGTGAATAGGGGCTCATGTCACCAGATTCCAGATCACATCCTGGCTTCCTACTGTGCTGGAAGTTCAAAGAAGCAAGAGGAAATTGTCATCCCCCCCACCCTCCCTTAAAAAGAAAAACCTTCTTGGAGATGACTTCAAAATCTGATTGTAAGCAGCTTTCCAGAAGGATTTTGTGACAATGAATGTGCTTCCTCTGCTTATCCTATTCCTAATTTTATCACCATATCTGCTGCTCCCTGTGCAGGTAAAACTTATGCTAAACTTTCTACCAGCCAATCTTCTGCAAGAGATTTCTTTTTTTTCTGATTGCCATTGCAAAAATACTGATGTATTACCTGTAACCTCCTTCTGCCCCTTGCAAACACTGTAAGAAAAATGCATACTGTAAGCAGAGAAGTGAATTCTGTCTTTGGCGGGCAGATGGATGCTCTCATATGGAACAAGAAGGTCCTGTAGAGCCATAACAATCAGTCTTGCTAGGCTGTGCTATTACTTCCCTCCATACACATGGTCCACACAGATATACAGCTGTTTGATTGAAAATACCTAAACTCCTATTGTGAAATGTCCTGGGGAATGAACAGGCATCACTCATTTCTATTTGGAGGCAAACCACTTATTTCAAAATGGTACCACACATTTCATATTTATAGTTAGGAGATGATAACGTCAGAAAACCTATAAATATGGTTTGTGATTGCTGGCTGGTTATTCAAAATGTCATAAGTTTCAGAGTATAGAAAACTGCTAGCTGTGTGCCTGAAACTAAGGGCAGACTGGAAAAATGGAAGGAAGTCAGATAGACAGATGTGAATAGCTATTATATACATTGTAAAGAAAAAGACAAAAGTGCCAAAAAATGAAGGCCATGTGAACAAAATTTGGCATAAACTTTAACTATTTCAGCTATGATGTTTATCACTGGAAACAATCTAGCTCTTCATCTGATGTGAAGAGATGTAACTCAGTGTGATTCTGAGACCAGTGGCTATTCTAACACCACTTTGGAGTGTTCCCTGAATTTGGGGGGGGGGGGGGGGGAGGAGGCACTTATCTGGCAGATGCCCCACCAGTGTCAGTTCTGTCATTCCCCCCCCCCCCCTTATATATCTCTGATGCTTTCCACCTAAGGAAAAAGGGCATTAAAGGGTGGATTCCCTTCCCTTTGCCCCAGGAACTACTACAAATTGTCAGTGAATTTAACTCTATCAAGTCTCTCGCTATTTTCCCTCATCACTAAGCTCTGACCTTTTGACAGTCACTCATAACTACCTCAAAACCTTTCACCGCTCTGTTATCTGTGATCTTCTCACTCTGATATCACACAACTCCCTCCCTGAACCAAGGTAACACACCCACTGATATTCCCCTCCTCAGAAACTCCTCCACCTTCTTCACAGCCTCAGTTACACACACTGATATCTCCCTTCTCCCTCCTCAGAAAACTCCTCCTTCTCTCCTTCCTCAGAAACTCCTCCCCCTTCTTCACAGGCTCAGTTACACCCACTGATATCTCCCTCCTCTGAAAACTCCTCCCCATCTCCCTCCTCAAAAACATCTCCCCATCTGCCCTAGTTATACCCACTGATATCGCCTTCCTCCAAAAACTCCTTTCCCTCCTCCCTCAGAAACTCCTCCCCTTCTTCACAGCCCCAGTTACACCCACTGATATTTTCGTCCTCAGAAAACCTCTCCCTTATTCACAGCCTCAGTTATGCCCACTGATATCTCCCTCCTCTGAAAACTCCTCCCTTCTCCTCCCTCAGAAACTCCTCCCCTTCTTCATAGCCCCAGTTACACCCACTGATATTGCCCTCCACTGAAAACTCCTCCCCCTCCTTCTTCAGAAGCTCCTCCCCCTTCTTCACAGCCTCAGTTACACCCACTGATATCTCCCTCCTCTGAAAACTCCTCTCCGTCTCCCTCCTCAAAAACTTCTCCCCTTCTGCCCTAGTTATACCCACTGATATCGCCTTCCTCCAAAAACTCCTCTCCCTCCTCCCTCAGAAACTCCTCCCCCTTCTTCACAGCCCCAGTTACACCCACTGATATTTTCATCCTCAGAAAACCTCTCCCTTATTCACAGCCTCAGTTATACCCACTGATATCTCCCTCCTCTGAAAACTCCTCCCTTCTCCTCCCTCAGAAGCTCCTCCCCTTCTTCATAGCCCCAGTTACACCCACTGATATTGCCCTTCACTGAAAACTCCTCCCCCTCCTTCCTCAGAAGCTCCTCCCCCTTCTTCACAGCCTCAGTTACACCCACTGATATCTCCCTCCGATGAAAATTCCTCCCCCTCTCCTTCCTCAGAAGCTCCTAGCCCTTCTTCACTGCCCCAGTTGACATGCAAAAGACAAATCGATAAATTTACTGACAGCCTGCTCTGTCTCACAAACATGATATCAAATACTGACAGGAAATCACACAGATCAAAATGCCATCTCACTAGCATACAAACTACACTCTATCAAACCCGATTTATATGTGGGTGTGGCAATGTGAGTGACAGCAAGGCATGAATTCCTCATAAAATATAGATGGAGAACAGTGTGGTGTCTAAAGGAATGGCTATATTCTGTACAAAAAGGGAAATACACAAGATGAAAGTAGAGGCTGGCCAAAGACGAGTCACCACTGGAGATATGAATCCAACAGTCTTTATTATTATACTTAAAAGAAAGACCCGACACGGGCCATGTTTCGATGCACACAAGCATCTACTTCAGGGGTCATACAGTGAAATCCAAGGCAATATACAGGACCGCAGCCCTGCTCTTCTCTGAAGTTTTAGACCTTACCCGAATTGCTTGTGTAGTCAAATCAAACAGACAAGTTTCTTGCAACGACTATAGTAGCCAAAATCGCAAAGGGCAATAACCAGAACTGTTTCCTCACAGGCTTTTCACTCTCAATAAAATCTCTGAAACATAATCCTGGAACATGGTCCCTGAAAGGTTCCACATTTCAATAAAGACTACTTTTCCCTCTTGGTTCAGGGTACCTGCACCTTGTCCCAGACACAGGCTTCACAGGGTAAATATACAGTCACTTCTTGTTAACTTAGGCTCTTGTAGTCTCTCTCTTATATACTCCACAGCAGGGGCATAGCCAGACCTCGGTGGGAGGGGGGTCCAGAGCCCAAGGTAGGGGGGCACAGTTTAGCCCACCACCAAACCCCCCCACCGCCGCCGACCCCCCGACACTTTTGACCCCCCCCCGCCACCGCTGACCCTCCCCCCACCACTTTCGACCCTCCCTCCCACCGCCGACCCTCCTCCATCACCGCCGCCACCAGATACCTTTGCTGGCAGGGGTACCCAACCCCCGCCTGCTGAAGTCTTCTTCAGCACCGGTCTCTGGCACATTTGCTGATCTGTTTCTGTGAGTCCTGACTCCTGATGTCCTGCGTGCACACGTGCAGGACGTCAGGAGTCTCAGGACTCACAGAAACAGATCAGCGAACACGTGAGACCGGCGCTGAAAACCAGCTGGCAGGGTTTGAGGACCCACACCAGCTAAGGTACTTGGCAGCGGCGGCAGGGGAGGGTTGGTGGATGGGGGAGGAGGGGTCAAAAGTGGCGGGGAGGGTCGGCGATGGGGGGGTTGAAAGTAGAGGGGGCCAGGGCTAAATTTGTGGGGGCCCATGCCCTGTGGCTCCACCTAGCTATGCCCCTGCTCCACAGGGTTAGTTAACTTTCACTCTCTTAGCTCTGAGGTGCAAGGAAACTCCTCCTACCTCACTGAAGCTTGACCTGCTGGCAATTAGAGGATTCTGAGAGTCCTCTGCACTTAGGTTCCTGCTCTCTCTCTCTCTCTCTCCCTCTCTCTCTTGGAAACCTCTGTATCAGGGCATCTCTCTCTCTCTCTCTCTCTCACTGACTCAGGGCATTTAACGGCCTCCTGGCCTGAGCCCATCCATCTGACAGCCTCAGTCCAGCAGACTAGCGCCACCTGCTGAAAGGTGACTGAACTATAACCTCAGTGAGGGAGGGGTTTCTAGGGACGCCTGCTACTATGTCACTCACTTCCTCACAGTGGGTTACACCATAAACATAGAAAACCTTAGCTTTCAAAGTTAAGCACACTTCAGGGTGCACTTAAGTGCCAGCAGTTATGAGTGCCACTGACTTGACATTACTGTTGGAGCCTAACATTGAGAGATGATTTTGTAATTATTGATTGATCATCATTTTTTGATTGACCTTATACAATTCCTCCATAAATGTGCAATAAAATGAGAAAAAAAGGATATAAAACCAAAAGGAAGACCCCATTCAATGAAACAGCCACCAAAAAAAAATAAGTAAATCCTTACACACCCCTAATCCCTACAGTCTAGTTAATATGTTTTATGAAGCAGAAACCCCTACTTTGACTGCAGGCTTGGGGGTTTTACTCTTTACATAAGACTGAATGTAGGAATATGTCTGAATTCTCTGAATGGGGTAGGAGAGGCAGAGGAAATGGTGCTCTTAAGCAGGCACTTAGACAATCAGACAGCAAGGGTGCAAGTACAGTTCGCAGGGGTACTGCATCCTGGCTTCTCTTTGCCTGGGGTTCAGCAGCTGTCAGCTCCTTCTGTGAGATTCCTCTCGGACTCTGTACCACCAGCTCCCTGTGCCTTCAGGTACTCAGCACTTCTAAGCACTTTTCCAAGGGACTACATATCATGGGCTCTAATGAGGAAAGAGGGGGAGGGGGTTAAACAGAAAAACCCATGCAGAAAACATAGTGGTAGTTAATGTTGAATTCTGCAGGGCTACTTCACTTCTCAAAGCCTGCCTAAGGCACAGCAGGGGGCAGAACAAGGGAAGCACAGGCCAGTGGACGATTCTCTCTGTTTTTCCAGTTATCTGAATGACTGTTATGAAAAACATACTCATTTCCATGTTGACAGTTTATTTTTATTTAAACATCGAAAAGCCATTCTTTTGTTAAGCATGTAATTGCAATCTAGTCTGGAAATGAGTATTCTGAGCATTCCTTATCTCATTTTCTAACTGATGCTTCTCATTTATAGGAATATTCATGTGGGCAGTAAGATAACAATGCAGTGCACTGCAGTGAGGAATTAAGGATATGAACCTCCTGGTCCAATTTTCCTTTCTCATTACAATCACTGTCAGGAGGGTTGCATTCATCTCTCGCTGTCCTCTCGTTTTCCAGGCTTTGTCATGAGAATGGTACGGGAGAATGTTTAATGTTTTCCTTTGTAAGTGTATAAGTAGCTTTTATAGCATATTAACCTCTGTCTCTGCTGAATACCGAGAGGTCAGCATTCAGTGAGGCGGCCACCATGTGACATAAATGTTTAATAAAGATTTTATATACCACCATTCTTAAACATCACAGTGGTTAGCAGTATAAAATAACACATATCCAGATACAATTTAAAATACAGTATAAATATGTTGCATATACTTTACATTTGATACCTGATGACTTGATGACTTGAAGATGTATACCCTAGAGGAAAGGAAAGAGAGGGGTGATATGATACAGACATTCAAATATTTGAAAGGTATTCATATTTATTTATTACATTTGTATACCACATTTCCCACCTATTTGTAGGCTCAATGTGGCTTACATGGTACCGGAGAGGCCTTTGCAGGCTCCGTTGTGAACAAATACAGTGTGATGTTGTGGTAAGATCAAGTTCATGTGGCACAGCCACATTAGGGAATCAGAGAACGGAAGAGTTGTGTTATGTCCATTACGTGCTTTAGCTTGGTTGCAAATAAACCTTTTCCACAGACAGGAAGGTAGTAGAACTAAAGGAGAAATTTAGGTTACAGGGAGGCCAACTCAGGAATAATGTTAGGTAGCAGTGTTCCACAGAGCAGGGGCGTAGCTACGGGTGGGCCTGGGTGGGCCCAGGCCCACCCAATTTCAGTCCAGGCCCGCCCAGCGCCAGCGCCAGCGCCAGCGCCAGCGCCAGCTCCCATTGCCGGCCACTGCTGCTTTTCCTGATGAGCAGCAGTGGCCGGCGCTACAAAAAGAAGAAGCGCTCAGCTGACTGAGCTGAGCGCCAACGCATCGCTAAGGAAGAGGAAAAAATGTTTTTAAAAAAATGCGGCACCGCAGGCAGTCTCAAAGCATTGGCTGCTGGCTCTGTGCAGGCTCCTCCCGTCTCTTACATCACTGCCCCTGTAGCGAAGCAGGGGCAGTGACGTAAGAGACGGAAGGAGCCTGCAGAGCCAGCAGTCAATGCTTCGAGGCTGCCTGCAGTGCCGCGTTTTTTTAAAAACATTTTTTTTCTCTTCCTTAGCGATGCGTTGGCGCTCAGCTCAGTCAGCTGAGCGCTTCTTCTTTTTGTAGCGCCGGCCACTGCTGCTCATCAGGAAAAGCAGCAGTGGCCGGCAATGGGAGCTGGGGCTGGTGGGCCTGAATGGGAGAGGGAAAATGGATGGCAGGATGGGGAGCAGGGTTGCCAGGTAGAAATTTTTTTTCCAGCCCAATCCAGGCCAGAAACCAGCCCAAAACCCGCCCAAACACAAACCCCGCCCCTGACACCCCCACCCCCGCGTCACCGGCCCCGCCCCCGCCGTCACCGGCCCCGCCCCCGCCGTCACCGGCCCCGCCTCCCACGTCATCGGGCCCGCCTCCCCGTCATCAGCCCCGCCTCCCCATCATCGGCCCCGCCTCCCACGTCATCGGCCCC
Source organism: Microcaecilia unicolor (assembly GCF_901765095.1). NCBI lineage: Eukaryota > Metazoa > Chordata > Amphibia > Gymnophiona > Siphonopidae > Microcaecilia > Microcaecilia unicolor. Next base: position 147,067,413 of record NC_044034.1, read on the forward strand.
GCCTCCCACATCATCGGCCCCGCCTCCCACGTCATCGGCCCCGCCCAAAACGTCACTAACCCCGCCCAAAAACGTCACTAACCCCGCCCCCCGCGGCCGAAAAAAATCAAAAAGCCGCCCAAAAAGCCGCCCGGAAGCCCTAAAAACCGCCCAAAAAACCGCAACCCGCCGCGGGCAAAAATTTCCCGCGGCGGGTCGCGGAAAACCGCCCAATTGGGCGGTAAAACCGCCCACCTGGCAACACTGATGGGGAGAAAGAGGGAAAATGGAAGGATGGGGAGAGAAAGAGGGAAAACAGATGGGAGGATGGCAGAGAAAGAGGGGAAACGGAAGGATGGGGAGAGAAAGAGGGAAAACAGATGGGAGGATGGCAGAGAGAGGGAAAATGGAAGGATGGGGAGAGAAAGAGGGAAAACAGATGGGAGGATGGCAGAGAAAGAGGGAAAACGGAGGATGGGGAGAGAAAGAGGGAAAACAGATGGGAGGATGGCAGAGAAAGAGGGAAAACAGATGGGAGGATGGCAGAGAAAGAGGGAAAATGGAAGGATGGGAAGAGAAAGAGGGAAAACAGATGGCAGGATGGGGAGAAAGAGGGAAAATGGAGGATGGGGAGAGAAAGAGGGAAAACAGATGGGAGGATGGCAGAGAAAGAGGGGAAATGGAAGGATGGGGAGAGAAAGAGGGAAAACAGATGGGAGGATGGCAGAGAAAGAGGGAAAACGGAAGGATGGGGAGAGAAAGAGGGAAAACAGATGGCAGGATGGCAGAGAAAGAGGGAAAACGGAAGGATGGGGAGAGAAAGAGGGAAAACAGATGGGAGGATGGCAGAGAAAGAGGGAAAACGGAAGGATGGGGAGAGAAAGAGGGAAGACGCTGGATGGAAGGGTAGGGAGAAAGAGGTGACACTGGATGGAAGGATGCAGAAAGAAAGAGGGGAGACTATTGGAAGGATGGGGAGAGAGAGGGGAGACACTGGAAGGATGGGGAGAGAAAGAGGAGAGCTGCTGCATGGAAAGGGGGAGTAGTGAAAGATTGGAGAATAAGAGGAAGGGGCATGGGGAGAACAAGGGTGAGAAAAAGATGAAAAGCCATAAGTAGATGAAGGAAATTAAAGAATGGATAGTAAGAATGAATTAAATCTGGACACAGAGAGAGGCAGAAAAATATTGAAGAAAGCAAAGAAAAAGGAGAGAAAAATGACAAATGGCCAGGAAACCCTGGCAGAAGAGTTAAGCGAAAACGAAGGAAAGCAGAATCTAGAGACTGGGAGCAACACAATGAGAAAAAGTAAATGGCCATACAACAAAGGTAAAGAAAATAATTTTATTTTTAATTTAGGATAAAGTAATATGGTGTTAATAAAGTTTCAGAGACCAATACTTCCTTCCTTAGGTCAGGCGAGGATACCGTAACAGCATTATACTGACCTGAGGCAGGAGGTTTTGGCCTCTGAAAGCTCACTGAAAAGGATTAGGCTATTAAATAAATTGTCTGAAATCGGATGCACTGAAAAGCAGCACTTTACCCTGTGTGACAAATGCATCTGAGTGTGACTACATTTTGCTGGGGGGGGGGGGGGGGGGGGGTAGAGAGAAAATTTTGTGCCCACCCACTTTGGGTTCAGGCCCACCCAAAATTGGCAGTCTGGCTACGCCACTGCCACAGAGAGGTTGGTAGATACCTGGAATGTCCTCCCGCATGAGGTGCTGAAGATGAAAATGGTAACGGAATTTTAAAATGTATGGATAAAAACAAAGGATTCTTATATGGAAAGAGAATGGAACCAACAAAACTTAATGGTGCTTAGATGGCAACCTTGGTTTTCTTCTCTACTTCAACTGATTTACTGGTTCTTCTCACAAATTCGCTGCTCAGCTCGACATAGGCCTATGTTTCACTCACCGGCGTCCTCAGGAACTATCAAAATCAGATAATATTTATTACCACTAATTCGGAGCTAAACATGTGTTAAATATTACCATAGTTTGTTCAGGCATTTTTGTCTGGTTTCATCGGAGGAAGTATAACAAACATTGGATTTGTTTGTTTGTTTTATTTTATGCAAATAAAACTCGATAGATGCTTAGATTATTCCAATATAAGAGTAATTATGTGACGCTAAGATGGAATATATCTACCTCTCCAGCAAGGGAAAGGTTGAATTCTGAGCACCATTATCTATATTTTATTTTTATTTCTTAAGAGGGTTTTCATTCAATATATAGTTCCCTGAATTGAAAATGAATTCTATACTGGCAATTACACACTTAATTACCCCGTATAGAATATTAGCTTAGCACCACAGTTATGCGCCAACATTTAGGTGTGTCGACTTACACCATGTCAATGACCTAAATGTTACTGGGTAACTGACCCACCTATGCCCCTTCCATGTCCATTCTTCTCCTTATAGTTATGTGCTATAGAATTTGTGCGCTAAGGATATAGACTATGTCAAAGTAACTGCAAATTTGTGTGAAATTAGTGCCAATTAATATCAATTAATATCAATTATGACCAATAATTGGTTGTTATTGCAAATTAGCAGTTAATTGGTCAATTTAGTTATGCTCTTAACTGTAGGTATTAGGTGCACTAAACATAAATTTGTGCACCCAATATTATAGAATGAGGGGTATATGCACATTTATCTCATGTTTATGTTTATTACAACTCTTCCCATACTACCCTTCACAAAGGCAACATGAATGCTCATTGTAGATATCCTGGGCTAGATGGACTTTTGCTCTGGCCCAGTATGGCAATTCTTCTTCTCCTTATGATGTGGAAACTGACTGCCTGTTAGGTCTGGGAAGGCCTGAGAGACAGGGGGAAGAAATAATCTGTCAAACTCAGGATGCACCAAACTGAAGGACCACAGGCAAGGTGACAGAGCTCCCCAAATAGCCATGTGGGATTACACCATACCAATCAGGAGTGCTATGCAACCGGATATGAATGCAAAATAGTTTGACAGTAGAACTTGATTAACAAGAGGGGAACCAGTATAATGGTGGTAATGAAAATGGAAATTAGGAAATAACATTGCCAAAAGAGACCTAATTGCATGCAATTACTTGATGTGTATTCTAATCAGAAAAAAAGGAATGCTAAATAGTTCTGTTGTGGTATTTCCAACATGGTAATTATTCCAAAAGTGTAACATTCTATGTTGCTTTAGATCAGAAAAGAAATAGATTTCTAGTTCGGTTTGGTCTAGAGTTTCCTTTTAGTGCTTCTGGAAAATAAACAGAAGCAAAAATAAAAACAAAGAAGTCAAGTAAAAAAAAAAAAAAGATCAAGAGAAGTAAAGGCCACTAGAACCATTTTCTTAGAGGAACTGTGAGAAGCAGGAGTGAGTGAGGTAAATTCTTGCCTCTAGGACCACTGGACCACCAGGAATGATGGGAAGGTTAGGTGGGTCTACTATGACTTTGGGTGGGAGTGGGAGAGGATGCCGGTGCTGATGGGGGGGTGTAGAATGGGAGGGGGATGCTGATGCAGGGGAGCAGGAAGGGGGTGCTGATGCTGATTAGGAGATACCAGTGCTAATTGGGGGAGTGGGATGGGAGGGGAGGGGAGGGGCTGCGGGTTCTGATTGGGAGTGGAAGGGAGGGGTGATGAGCTTCAGGCCACCACTGACAGCTATCTGGGTGTCAGCTGATATTCAGTGCTTTCACCTCTAAAACTAAGTGACCAAAGTTAGAGCTGCTATTTATGTAGTCCTGTTTGGTCACTTAGCTGTGCAGGTTCCAGCCCTGAATATTTAGGGCACCTGCATAGTTCCTGGCTTCTCCCCAACTCCACCTCCGGAATGCCCTTCTCCTGCCCACTTTCTAAATGGCTAGTTAGTGCCAATATTCAGTGGTATTGCTCTGTTAAGTGTCACTGTACATTGGTGGCCGGCTCACTGAGCACAATCGAAGCAAGTGGGAGCCTCTCTACCCTCTTAAATTGATGTAAATATTGACCGAATAGGTTTCTAATGCACTTAAGTGTTTTACTTACTGAACGGCCACTGTGGTAAAAGGAGGCCTCAGCACCCATCAAAAACACATACTGACACTAGCACAGGCCCCCATTTACTGCAGCTTAGCAAAAGGACCTCTTTATGCGGTAACACATAGCCGGTTAAGTTCTAAATGTCAAACTTTACCGGCTATGTGTTAGCCAGCTCTGGAAATTTAGAAAATCAATGCCAGTGCCCAGACATGGCCTGGCACTGAATTTCTGGGTTTCATGCTGGCAGTGCCCAGCAAAATGCTGATCGCCATCAGCTGAATATCAGGCCCTAGAAGTAAAACACATATATTTCCAGCATTAAGGAGCAAGCACACCAATTCTATAGCTGGGGAAACTGCTCACATCTAATACAGGTGTATATTTTCTCTGTTGTGCTAGTATTCTAGACAGTAAAGTAGGCATCTATCTTTCTTTACAGAATAGACTCCTTCCAGCCCCCCCCCCCCCACCCATGTATAAAAAGAAAGCTAGAAAAACTGTGTTTTGATGGAGCAGAAAGTAAGATTTGCTTGAAAATTCACTGCTCTATATTGGACTAGAAGGGTTGAATGAATGAGTGATGCAGGGCGTAAGCAATTTAATGAGCTGCTCAGTTTGGAAGATACAGGCTTTTTGTGGCTGACACTGATCTATTCTTTCAGGCAGATGGCAGATATTTACGCAGTGGCAGCGTGTTTACTCATCATCTGTACTCTATCAGTGAGGTGAGAACAATAGACAATAAACAAAACTAGACCACAAATGTTAAAAAAAAAAAAAAAAAAAAACCAACAGACTGAATGGAAGAAAAAAAGCCTCAAAGAGCTTCCAGGTAACACACCTTTTACAAGCTACAGCCTTGGCATTCACGGCTGGAATCTTTCATTATAAGCACAAAAAACCTTCCTTTAACAGGCTTACATATAAATGTCTGTTCAACTCAATAGATCACCTTGGTGGATCACCTCCTCCTTGTTCAACTCAATAAACAGCGCAATGTGTACAATAATCAAATGTCTTAGAACTATTAAAGAACTTTAAGAAATATAGTTTTGCTGCTTTACTGCTACATAAGTACAGTGTTGCCATACTTGGACAGACCGAAGGTCCATCAAGCCCAGTATCCTGTTTCCAATAGTGGCCAATCCAGGTCACAAGTGCCTGGCTGGCAAGATCCCAAAACCGTACAATACATTTTATGCTGCTTGTCCCAGAAATAAGCAGTGGATTTTCCCAAGTCCATTTTAATAACGGCTTATGGACTTTTCTTTTAGGAAGCTATCCAAACCTTTTTAAAGCCCTGCTAAGCTAACTGCTTTTACCAAATTTCTCGCAACGAATTCCAGAGTTTGATTACACACTGAGTGAAGAAATATTTTCTCCAATTAGATTTAAATTTAATAATTTGTAGCTTTGTTGTGTGCCCCCCAGTCATAGTATTTTTGGAAACAGTAAACAAGTGATTTACGTCTATCCGTTGCACTCCACTCAGTATTTTATATACCTCTATCATATGTCCCCTCAGCCGTCTTTTTTCCAACCTGAAGAGCCCAAGCCATTTCAGCCTTTCCTCATAGGGAAGTTGTGCCAACCCCTTTTATCATTTTCATCGCCCTTCTCTTACCTTTTCTAATTCCACTATCCAGCTTATTTTCGAAAGAGAAAGACGCCCATATTTTGAACCAAATCGGGAGATAGGCGTCTTTCTCCCGTGGGTGCCCAAATCGGTATAATCGAAAGCCGATTTTGGGCAGCTTCAACTGCAATCTGTCGCGGAAACGACCAAAGTTGACGGGGGCGTGTTGGAGGCGTGGTGAAGGCGGGACTGGGGCGTGGTTATCGGCCAAGGAGAGATGGGCGTCCTCGGCCGATAATCGAAAAAAGAAAGGTGTTTTTAGTGCGAATTTGGGTCACTTTTTTTGGACCTTGTTTTTTCATGAAGAAGTCCCCAAAAAGTGGCCCAACAGCCTAGGTGACCACTGGAGGGAATCGGGGATGACCTCTCCGGACTCCCCCAGTGGTCACTAACCCCCTCCCACCAAAAAGAACCCACTTGAAAAACCTTTTTTGCCAGCCTCTAAGCCAGCCTCAAATGCCGTACCCACCTCCATGACAGCAGAATGTGTTGTATCTTGTGACAGCCTTTCCCTGGTTCTGATGTGGCTCTCGGGTGAGTGTGACACCTTTTCTGTTATGTGCAGTGCAGAGTCACATCAGCAATGCACTGTGGTGGGTGTAGGGTATCGGGCTCCGTGATTCCACTAGCTTGTGTGAAATGCTCACAATGTTGGTAGTTGGTAGGCTCTACTACCATGGTGCTTTTCCCCCTGCCTACTGGGTCAGAGTGTGCCCTGTTTTGTTTCCGGTAGTCCATGAGGTAGTGGCCATTTTTGTAACACAGTTTTAGATCCCTTTCATGTGTTAGCCACGTTACAGAACCTAGTTCTTACCTTGAATGTTGCTGAAAGAGGGCATTGTACAGCTCTGACCTACTGCTAATCTCAGTACCAGGGAGACTCGTTGCCAGTGGGGCACAACCTCTGATCTGCAGTTAACTGAGTAAACGTGCTTATTCCAATAAAGGACATTTTCGGAGCGATTAGTCTTCAGGTGTCAACTGGTGTGCCAAGGTTATACAGCAGCAGCAAGTCCTAGAGGCTTGCATGTATGCAGGTCCCTGGAGCACTTTTAGTGGGTACCGCAGTGCACTTCAGGCAGGCGGACCCAGGCCCATCCCCCCCTTACCTTTAACACTTGTGCTGGTAAATGGGAGCCCTCCAAAACCCACTGTACCCACATGTAGGTGCCCCCTAAGAGCTATGGTAGTGTTGTACATTTGTGGGTAGTGGGTTTTGGGGAGGGGGGTTGGGGGCTCTGCACCCGTGGTAAGGGAGCTATGCATGTGGAAGCAGTTTCTGAAGTCCACTGCACTGACCTCTAGGGTGCCCAGTTGGTGTCCTGGCATGTCAGGGGGGCGAGTGTACTACGAATCCTGGCCCCTCCCACAACCAAATGGCTTGGATTAGGACGTTTGTGAGCTAAAAAAACCAAACAAACGCCCAGCTCACAAACGACTAAATCCATGGCACATTTGGTCCATACAAACCGTATTTTCGAACCGAAAGATGGACGCCCATTTTTTTTCGAAAATACGGTCTGGTCCGCCCCTTCACGTACCTGTTTTTGGAAATAGTCGCCCATGGAGATAGGCGTTCGTGTTCGATTATGCCCCTCCACATCTTTTTTGAGATGCGACAACCAGAATTGCATACAATATTCAAGATGTGGTTGCACCATGGAGCAATACAAAGGCATTATAACATCCTCATTTTTAGTTTCCATTCCTTTCCTAATAATTCTTAACATTCTGTTTGCTTTCTTTGCCACCGCAGCACACTGAGCAGAGGATTTCAAAGTATCGTCAACGATGACTCCTAAATCCTTTTTTTCAATATCACAGAACCATCTTCAAGATGTCCCCATAATAAACCACTGACCAAAGTTGGCCAGCATTTCGTTGAAACTGTATCAGGGGCTGTGGTTTATATTTGCTCCGGATATTCGGCTGCATTTCGTACGGCTCTAATTTTTGTCACAGGTATTGATTTTCTGTGATTCTGGGTCTTGTTGCTCTGTTGCTTGAAACCCATTCCTTCTGAGTAAGGGTGCCGTCGTGTGTTCTGAAAATAAAGCGTTCTTATGATATTTTGGGAGGTGGAAATTAAGGACTTTTATCTCTTATTCATGACCAAGGAAACCAGCAAAGTGTGCTGTCTTGGATATTATTTATTTATTTTTTAGTGTATTTATTAGGATTTATTTTCCGCCTTATTGAAGGAATTCACTCAAGGCAGTGTACTGTAAGAATAGATCAAACATGAGCAATAGGCAATTATAGCAGTTTAGATTTTCTTACAGACACCCACATAGATTTTCCACTAGGAAGGTTAAGGACCTACCTAGTTCATTGATTTTTTTTTCTTTGTTATTGGCTATATATCCAATATATAGGGTGGCCTTGCAAAGTATTTCCAAATGATGATTTGCTCAGCGGGATATACACTGGGCATAGTTGCTGCTGTTGGCTTGTTCCAAAGTGCTCATTGAGTATTTGGATGGGAACAATCCAAAGTTGATATGCTAAGGAAGAACCCATTCAAGCTGATGTTAAGGTTACTGAATCTTACTGATTTTGGCCTTTCATTATATCTTGGCCAATGTAAGCAGTGTATTCAATTTGGAATCATGGCCTCAAAAAAGTTAATTTCCAAATTGGATTGTAGCGCCAATTTGGAAATTTGGTGCGAGGCTGTAATCGGGCAGTAATTGTCATTCTAAGCGTGTAGACCATTACCACCCGGTTGCCACGTGAAACTTTACCGCTAGGTCAATGGCTGGCGGTAAGATCTCAGACTCAAAATGGACGCACGGCAATTTTCATTTTGCCACACGTCCATTCTCAGCAAAAATTTGAAAAAGGCATTTTTTACAGGTGCACTGAAAAATGATTCTGCATGTGCCCAAAACATGCATCTACACTACCGCAGGACATTTTTCAGCATGCCTTTGTAAAAATGCCCCTTAGAACTTAGCTGGCTATGTGTGACTGCATAAAGGGGTCCTTTTACTAAGCTGCAGTAAAAGGGGGTCTGCGCTAGGGTCAGTACGTGTTTTTGATTCACGCTGAGGCCCCCCCCCCCTACACTCATGGAAATCAGTATATGTGGCATGCCTAGGTATGAGATAAGTAGGACAGACGTTATGTAGCTGATGGGGTTCATCTGTCTGACCTTGAGAATGATTTGTTCAATAATGCTTTGTAGGAAACCTTTGAATGATTAATTGTTCCTTGATCAAGGGGGAGGGTTTGTCATATTTTACTGGGGGATCATAGGACATGTTGATAACTGTCCTGTGTCCTTGACGGAATTCCTGAACCTTTTTTGGACAGGACCATGCTGGATTATCATTTTGCTCATTGGAATGGACAATTCAAGGAGAACATGGAAACTAATGTTGTGACTGGGAGCAGTTACACCTAGTGAGGTCCCTCTGCTGGGGTGTAATAGGCTCCCAGATGGTGGACTCTGGACTGTTTTGGACTGGGCTAGCCTACTGTACTGCACTGTGGCAGGTGGGCTTTCATAATACATGAAGAGATCGTTTGTACTGCTTGGCTGTAATCAGATATCTGTAGACTGTGGTAAAAACTGTGTCCCTTGATCTCCCAGTTCTGTTTTATTTGTCAACATGGGGCATTGGTTCATAGCTTTTAGATAGAGCAAAAGTGCAGGTGGAAGGCCGGATAGCACAGGCTGCCTATATTATTGATAGTGGTGCAGGTCATAAATAATAGCTAGACAAAATGAACTGTGGGAAAAGAATATCCCTCATTTCCCCCCTCCCATCTAGTCTTCAGTCCTTGAATATTACATAACACCGCTAGAAATCTCTTTCAAAATATCCAGTATATTGTAACAACCTTTGTATTTTTTGCTTTCTGTCTCAATCTATGAGAAGAACTCTACTAATTCAACATGCAAAGAAACGGTCAAAATGTAGCTCACAACATATGCCAAGACTGGTGATGAGTTGAAGGGATAAGGTTTTAGTAATTAGGTTGCTATTGAAATGTAACAAAAACCCATATTTGCAACTTAATATCCTGCCAAATGGATTGTATAACAACCGAGCCTGATTGATGACAGTACAATGTATGTGTGTTTTTACCGACAGAGATTTCTCTATAAATATTCCTGTCCAAATCTTTTTCTGACTCCCCCTGGCTCTGTATAATTTTTTGATGGTCTGCAGGTTGATTTCTGGCACTTTTTACAGTTACGGGCAATAAAGTTTCCTCTGAATGAACTTTCCCCATTACATTCTGAAAATGTTTTCTTGAACACTGCTGTATCCTGCTTGAAAACAGTATGTTTTACATATGTTTAGGTATCCCCAAAACATTATTTATTTATTAGGATTTATTTACTGCCTTTTTGAAATATGCGTGTTACGGTTCTGCTTTTGTTTGAAATCAAATAGGACATCTTAATGAAATTCCCTATTCACAGGCCCCTCTTCCCTGCTGCAAAACTGTACTGCATAAAACTGAAAAGAAATCCCCTTGGGCATGCACCCAGAACCCCTCCCCCAAGTCCCCTGCTCAGCTAAACTAACATCAGAGGGGTCAAAATGGAGCAGGAGCAAACCCCCGTCACTTCTGCCACACTGGAATTATGAATCAGAATGTCAGGAACTGACCTGAGATTGGCACCAGTTCAAACTGGAGATCCCATTGTGGTTACAGCTGAGCTGTGGGGAATTCAGGAGGGTGGAATTGATGGGAAGGGAAGCCAAGGAGGCTTTTATTTATTTTTTCTTTTGGTGGTAGTAGGGCTGGATCCAGCACAATTTTTATTTTTCTATGTATATCCATACCATGTATATGCATCTATATTGTACTGCCAGCTCTCAATGGCCCCTGGAAATGTACAAGAGCCTGTAGCAGTCCCATGGGTTAATCCCAGAGCCCATAGATGGCACTTTTGACTTGCAGGATGCTGCATTTCATGGTTATAACACCTGTATGGCCAGGGCCTGCCCTACCATCAGGTGGATTAGGCACCTGCCTAGGGTGACACAGTTTGTGTGTGTGTGCTGGTATGGCACCTACACATCAAGAGAACAACATTATAGAGCTGATGTAGTATGACACCTTTCAGCACAGGCCAGCAATCAAGTTAAACAGGAAGTTTGCAATAGAGGGGGAAAGGCATGGTAAGCTTAAGCATTGGCCTATGCACAAAGCTGCCACCATGATTTAATTTGGTACCGTCTCAATCTGGTTTCTGCTGCTGTGCCAAAATGAAGGTGGAAGGAAAAATGTGCCAAAAAGACACAGACAAAAATTGAAGAGTCTAAAAAGTTTATTTTCAAAATTCACAAGCAGTGATCCACAAAACAATGAAAGAATAAAACAAGTGATCCTACACGGGCCGTGTTTCAGCTTAAAGCCTTCCTCAGGGGTCGCTGAAGATAGATCGAAATGCTTCACAGCTTGTGGATAAATATGAACCAAATAATTCAGAAAACTCCAAACCAGAAAGAAGAACGGGTCTTATCTACATTTTAGGTAGACTGTATGGTTCTCCCAAAAGATATTAATGCTCATCGTATGGTTATCGGTAAATCAAGGTGGCACATAGTTATCGTACATTATGTAAAACAAACATCATATGGTTCACAGTACTTGTAAGTGAATCAAGGGTGCATATGTACATCCTATATAATAATTCTCACCTCCAACAGGATGTGCCTGGGACCGTGCCTGCCGGAAGTGGTTTGCTAGGCAGGCACGCACTGAGGTCAGTGACAGACAATTTGGCAAAGCAAAACAATCTAAGTGCTGGCCATTAGGACACAGGGTTGATAGGAGAGTTTTAAAAGACTGAAGGAACCAAAAGTGTTAAATGGGGGGAGGGGTTAGTTCTGAACGACTGAAAGACATGAACATTTGGGAAAGGAAAACAATCTGAATGCTGGCCATTAGGACACAGGGTAGATAGGAGAATTTTAAAAGACTGAAGGAAACGAAAGTGTTAAACTGGAGAGGGGGGGGGGGGGAGTTGTGAATGACTGAAACACATGCAAATTTGGGACAGGAAAACAATCTCAATGCTGGCCATTAGCACACAGGGTACATAGGAGAGTTTTAAAACACTGAAGGAACCAAAAGTGTTCGGGGGGGGGGGGGGGGGGGGGGACAACTTCTGAATGAATGAAAGAAATGAAAATTTACGAGAGGAATACAATCTGAATGCCGGGCATTTGGACACAGGGTAGATAGGACACTTAAAAAAAAAAATGAAGGACGTGAAAGTATTACATCTTGGGGGAGGGGTGAGGAGGAAAGCGGTGGGGTATCCGGATACTGGGCGTTAGGGCCACGGGGGTACATAGACTTTTGAAAGCCTTAAGGAACCCAAAGTGTGGGAAGGAGGAGGAAAAGGAGGGGAGGGAACGGGGTGAGGGACATTAGGAACAGGGGAGGGGGCCCTGTCACACACTCTCATTCTCACACACACACTGTCACACAGACAGTCTCACTCTGTCACACACCCGCATATTCACTCTGGCTCTCTCAAACATACACACTCCCAGGAAAACCTTGCTAGCGCCCATTCGTTCCAGAAACGGGCCTTTTTTACTAGTTGTATCATAAAAGATATACCAAAAAGAGTCTTACCTTTAAATAACCCGGGTCTTTTAAAAAAGAAATGATTGTCTCTAGAGCATGCACCGTCAGCCCGATTAACAGCTTGAGAAAGGTGTCTCTGTGTCATTGTTAATGTTATCCTGAAAATGTTACATTGTATTCTATGTTCCACTGTAAACTAACGTTTTACTGTATTATGTCGTTCCACTGTAAACTGTTGTTTTAAAGACTGATTTGTACTCCACCTCAAACTTGAAGGTTAGGTAGATTATAAATGGCCACATTAAATTAAATTAAACAAATGCATATCCATAGTAATTAGAGGCCTGATTGAATTCCCCATCCTTCAGTAGCACAGGGGACTTTTATACTCATATGTCTGCAGTCCATCTATTTTGATTAATTTGAATTTCCAATAAAGCTATTTCTTTTATAAATAGGGGGTCTCTGTTAGCATTCAGTTGTTGAGTTTAGGGCATAGGTGTGGTCTCCAATGCATCTTGGAAATGTATGGACATGTGTGTTCAAATAAACATTTTTATGTAACACACAGGTGGATGTATGCATTTCACAGAAGCTAACATGACTCCTTTTTGGCTGATTCTCACATTTCATTCTTTTAGGGGTCCTTTTACTAAGTTGCGCTGAAATATGGTAGTGTAGACGCATGTTTTGAATGTGCACACAATTATATTTTAGCGCAACTACAAAATATGCCTTTTTAAAATTTTTGCCGAAAATGGACGTGCGGAAAAATGAAAATTGCTGCACATCCATTATGGGTCTGAGACCTTACCGCAAGCCATTGACCTAGTGGTAAGGTCTCACATGATAACTGGGTGGTAATGGTCTACATGTGTCAAATTCAACTTGAACCACGTAGCTGCTGCGCGTTAGAAAATAAAGAATATTTTTCAGACGCACGTAGCGGACGCGCACCAAAATTGAAATTACTGCAAGGGCCATGTGGTAACCGGGTGGTAACTCCAATTTGGTGCTCATTGGGTATGCGTAGGCACCTAAGCGGCTTAGTGAAAGGGTCCCTTAATGCCTACCATGCTTCTTACTTTAGGATAATCCATTGCCATTTTCACCAAACCATTGTTCAGAAGTTAACGTCAACACCATGGAAACCTGAATGCGGAGTACCACAAGGATCACCGCTCTCGCCGACCCTTTTCAACTTAATGATGATACCATTAGCCAAATCGCTATCCAACCAAGGACTCAACCCGTACATCTATGCAGATGATGTCACGATATACATTCCGTTCAAACAAGATATAGGCGAAATCACAAATGAAATCACACACAGTCTCCAAATAATGAACTCATGGGCGGACGCATTCCAACTAAAGCTGAACGCAGAAAAAACACAATGTCTCATCTTGTCTTCACAATGTAATACAAACAAACCCAATACCATAAACACACCGGACTACACCCTCCTGGTCTCAGACAGCTTAAAAATTCTGGGAGTCATAATCGACCGAAATCTCACACTTGACGATCATGCGAAAAATACAGCAAAAAAAAAAAAAAAATGTTCTACTCAATGTGGAAACTTAAAAGAATCAAACCTTTCTTCCCAAGGGAAGTATTCCACAGCCTAGTACAATCAATGGTGCTAAGCCATCTAGACTACCATTTATGCTGGATGTAAAGAACAAATCATTAAGAAGCTTCAAACCGCTCAAAATACAGCAGCCAGACTCATATTTGGGAAAGCGAAATACGAAAGCGCAAAACCCCTAAGAGAGAAACTACACTGGCTCCCACTAAAAGAATGAATTGCGTTCAAAGTTTGCACCCTGGTCCACAAAATCGTTCATGGGGAAGCCCCGACCTATATGTCAGACCTTATAGACTTGCCTACCAGGAATGCAAAGAGATCAGCACACACATTCCTCAATCTCCATTACCCTAACTGCAAAGGACTAAAATATAAATTCACATACGCGACCAGTTTCTCATACATCTGCATGCAGCTATGGAACGCACTACCGAAGGCCATAAAAATAACGCAAGACCTAACTATCTTCCGAAGGCTACTGAAAACAGATCTGTTCAAGAAGGCATACCATAAACACCCATCTTAAACACCAAAAAATAAGACTTTACACGACATAGACATAATTGAAATCTTATCACTTGACTGATCAACCTCCTTACCATTAATGAATTAGCATCACCACTTCAATCTCTATGTCGAATATGGTCTCTCCATAGTCGATGACCTAAAGTATGATACAACCCAATTTCTTACTCAGGAACTTTCATGTATTACCATAATTTATTCTTCCAATTTCTTACTGAGGAACTTTCAAGTATTACCATAATTTATTCTTCCTTAACGTATATATGCACATGATATATATCTATACCATGATCTGTTCACATATGTTATGTTACATGTGTGTTACCATGTATGTATGCAACTTAACACATTACCATTTGTAATTCTGTTACCCGAAAATGGCAACCGCCATTACGGCAAATGTAAGCCATATTGAGCCTGCAAATTGGTGGGAAAATGTGGGATACAAATGCTACAAATAAATAAATAAAAATAAACTTAGCTGTATATTGTAGGGTTAAACTGGTTCTGTGTCTTCATACTAGAGAGAAGGAAAAGCAAAATGCATTTGACTCAGGAGGATGATGCTGGCAAACTCGATGTCTGGGCAGCGGGTATATAATGTTCCAGGGGATAGTAGAATGATAAATAAGGTTTTAGACTCAGGTTAGCACAAGCTACCTTGCTGAGTACAAAGTGATTCTTCAAATGAGATTGTGACGTCTAACCTTGCATTTGATCAATGGATTGTTGGTTTATTTTGTATGCCTGTGGCTTGTAGGTATACACTGCTTATGTCTTGGAGTTCTGCGAATCTGCTCCAATACTACCTCACAATGTTCCTGCTGTCTCTCCCTGGAATTATTCAAATTTTTTCAACATTCCATAATTCATTTATTAAAGGACAAAAATATACACAAGTGCTTTACAAAGCTACCTGGGCACTTGTAAAGTCCAAGGGTACTTTACAGAGCTGTCAGTGGGAAAAGTATGCACTTAGATAGGTAGCTGCTTTATCTGCAGGTAATTTTTCTAACAAACAAAAAAGAGGCTCTTCAAATCTGCACCAACCCCCCCCCCCCCCCCCCCCCCCCACACACACACACACACTTTTGTTCTTACCATGCTTTGATTCTGTTTGTGTTATATTGCTTAACCAAATTAGCAATATATTTGTTAGTACGGTCTGGTATATATGGTTCTGTCATTGTACACAGTTTTCTGGATCCCACACACTTTAGGTATTTTTATATATTTCTGCATAAAGATATTTTTAATTATGCTATATTACTTTTTAGGGTTTGTACCCCTGAGGCACCCATAAGTGGGTGAAATGTGGACCAATTCAGGTTTTGTATTCAATAAATGCTTTTTTTTATATTATAATTTGGATTTGGGACCTGCTCTTTCTTGGTGGTAATTTTTTTAAAGCATGCACTTTGTAAAATGCAAAATTTTCAAACGACTACCGCAAGCAGTCAGGTTGGCATTTTGAGAGATGGTGCCAGAAGGGGAGAAGTGACTGGGAATCACTTCTGCACTGGGACACCCTAGACCACCAGGAAATTAAGATATGGGCGGGGGTAATCAGGGAGGGGCTTGTGGAAAGGGGGGCCTTATTTGGGAGGGGGCTCTACTTCAGGGGACAGATCAGGGTGTCCAGATCAAAGGGATCAGGAAGATTATGACTTGGCAGCCTGATGCCCTGTGTGGCTAGAATAATGCTGCTTGCAGGGTGGCTCACAAGCAGCGTTATTACATAAGTACATAAGTATTGCCACACTGGGACAGACCAAAGGTCCATCAAGCCCAGTATCCTGTTTCCAACAGTGGCCAATGCTGGTCAAAAATACCTGACAAGATCCCAAAAAAGTTCAATACATTTTATGCTGCTTATCCCAGAAATAAGCAGTGGATTTTGCCCAAGTCATTTTAATAATGGTCTATGGACTTTTCCTTTAGAAAGCCGTCCAAACCTTTTTAAAACCCCGCTAAGCTAACTTCTCTGGCAACAAATTCCAAATTCCAGAGTTTAATTACAAGTTGAGTGAAGAAATATTTTCTCTAATTCGTTTAAAATTTACTACTTTGAAGCTTCATCGCATGTCCTCTAGTCCTAGTATTTTTAGAAAGAGTAAACAAATGATTCACGTCTACCCGTTCCACTCCACTCCACTCATTATTTTATAGACCTCTATCATATCTCCTCTCAGCCATCTTTTCTCCAATTTGAAGAGCCCTAGCTGCTTCTGCCTTTCTTCATAGGGAAGTCATCCCATCCCCTTTATCATTTTGGTTGTCCTCTGTGTCTTTTCTAATTCCACTATTGAGCTTAAAGAGATCGCCAGACATCTTCCGACACAAATCGGTATAATCAAAAGCCGATTTTAGCCGGCCCCAACTGCTTTTCGTCGCGGAGCTGGCCAACCTTCAAGGGAGGGTACAGAAGGCGGGACGGGGCAGGGTGGGGGCGGGACGGGGGCGTGGTTACTAGATAGCTGGCTTCACCCCATAATGGAAAAATGATGGCCGGCTCAGACTAGCATTTCGCTGGCTGCACTTGGTCCATTTATTTTTAGGTCCAAGTCACAAAAATGTGCCCCAATTGACCAGATGACCACCGGAAGAAAACGAGGATGACCTCCCCTTACTACCCCCAGTGGTCACCAACCCCCTCCCACCCAAAAAAATTTTAAAAAAGTTTTTTGCCAGCCTGTATGCCAGCCTGAAATGTCATACCCAGCTCCCTGACAGCAGTATGCAGGTCCCTGGATCAGTATTTAGTGGGTGCAGTGCACTTCAGGCAGGTGGAGCCAGCCCCCCCCCCCCCACCTGTTCCACATGTGGTGGTTAATGTTGAGCCCTCCAAAAAACCCCATAACCCACTGTACCCACATGTAGGTGCCCCCCTTCACCCCTTAGGGCTATGGTAATGGTGTAGAGTTGTGGGGAGTGGGGTTTGGTGGGGATTTGGGGGGCTCAGTACACAAGGTAAGGGAGCTATGCACCTGGGAGCTATTTTTTTTTTAATTTCTAGAAGTGCCCCCTAGGGTGCCCAGTTGGTGTCCTGGCATGTGAGGGGGGCCAGTGCACTACAAATGCTGGCTCCTCCCACGACCAAATGCCTTGCATTTCGCCGGGTTTGAGATGGCCGGGCCCGGTGTCCACTACGGCTGAAAAACAAAGCCGGCCATCTCCTCTAAACCCGGCGATCGATTTAGCCGGCACCAACCATATTTTGAAAATGTGGTTGGCTCCGCCCCCTTGCGGAGCCGGCCCCGAAGTTGGCCGGCCATCTATTTGGCCGGCGCCGTTCAATTATGCCACTCCACATATTTTTTGAGATGCAGTGACCAGAACTGAACACAATATTCGAGGTCACACCATGATTTGAGGTGTTTTACCACGGTGGTCAGCAAACTGCAAGACTATTATACCACGATTTAGGGATTCCTGTGGTAAATTAAAGTGCACATAACACTCATTAAAAAAAAAACATACAAATACAGTGCACTCCATTTAAGTGCATGTTGGTTAAGTGCATGCTCTGTTTAACTGCATGCCGTACTTTGGTCCCGTTTATGGCACCATCAATTTCTATGGGGACAAACTTTGGTTTAGTGAACCACTGGTAAGTGCAAGATTCGCTTATATGCATGGTTTAAGACTGCTCCTCTGCAGGAAAGACTCTGCATAAGCACGTGCACGGAATATGGAAGCTGATTGGCACGTGACAACCAAAGAGATTTCAAATTTACCGCCCCTTTAACTGCCACAGGCAGAATAAGCGAAAGAATGTTGTTAGAGTGTATACTGGGGTCGTTGTCGTCGCACAACTGTAAGACTTTAACACTGGCTGAACGAATAGAAGTTCTTAAAAAATTAGAAAACAAACAAAGTCAAGCATCTATTGCTAAAGAATATGGTGTCAATCCCAGTCAAATTTCACATATCTTGAAACAGAAAGACCAGCTTCTGGAAGACTGGCAAAACAATACAAATCCACAATGGAAACGAAAATGGGCAGGAAAAGCTGAGGAGGTAGAAGATGCTCTTCTTCGGTGGTTTTCTCGAGTCAAGAGCAGACAGTTTCCTGTCAGTGGTCCACTGCTTATGGAGAAAGCTAACGAGCTAGCTGAAAGTCTTGGACTAACTGAATTCAAAGCCACTGTTGGATGGTTGGAAAGATGGAAGGAGAGGATCAACATAAAATTCAAGAAACAGCATGGTGAGAAACAAGACGCTGATGACTTTGGTGCTGAAAATTGGTTTGTTTCAGTTCTTCCTACCATCATGAACGAGTTTGCACCTCGTGACATTTTCAATGCTGACGAAAATGGTCTCTACTGGCGAGCGATTCCTGATGGAACACTTGCATTCAAACATGCCGAAACTACTGGAGGTAAAATATCGAAGGACAGACTGACGATCCTCCTTTGCTGCAATATGGATGGGAGTGAGAAGTTGGAACCCCTCGTCATTGGAAAGAGCAAACAGCCCCGCTGCTTCAAGAGAGTTAAGCGACTTCCTGTGTCATACGAGGCTAACACAAATTCATGGATGACTGGGGAAATTTGGAAGCAGTAGCTAAAGAAGTTAGACACTAGAATGCGGGCACAAAAGCATCAGATATTGTTGCTTTGTGATAATTGTGCTGCATACAGGGATGATGTCAGGCTGTCTAACGTCAGGGTGGTCTTCCTGTCACTAAACACTACCTCTCTGATCCAACCTATGGATCAGGGCATAATAGCCAATTTCAAACAACATTATCAGGCTCTTGTGCTACGTCATCTGATGAGTGTTATGGATGACCAAACTGGCAAGGATAAACGTGCTGTTGAACTGGCTCGTAATCTATCACTGTTGGATTCCCTACATATGCAGAAAGAAGCCTGGAATCACGTTACACAGGCAAACATTGTGAACTGCTACAAGCGGGCAAGCTTTGTTAAGGATATGGAGAGGGATGAAACAGATGCAGCTGTTGCAAACGCGTCAGATGAACAGGTTATTGACATCCCAGCCGGTGTTACTGAAGAGGAGTTTCATCGCTACGTAGCTGTTGATTATGAGCTACAAACAGCTGACGACAGCACTGATGTCGAGATATGCGCCTACACGCAGGCAACAACGGCTGATGATGAAACAGATGATGAAATGAGCAGCAAGGCACATGCTGACGAAATTCAAAAACCTCCTCCTGTCATTTTTGCAAAAGCGCTGGAGAGTCTCAACACCGTGTGGGCCTATCTGGAGGCCACTGGATGTCAGTGCTATGCCAGTTTTTACCTTCTGGCAGACATAGTCTATGGAACTCACAGACCCAATAGTGTACAGTGGACTAAAACTGATTACTTCAAGTAAACCTAACATCAGTTAATGGAGACTGTATACTGTACGTATAATAATAAACAGTACTGTACATATGTTTATCAGATGTCAAGCATCTTTGGGTCACAATGGTTAAGTACACGCTCCGGTTAACTGCATGTATTTCTTTGGTCCCAGACCTTTGCACTTAAGTGGATTGCACTGCATGTCAAAAAAACATACAAACAGTTAATGCCCCAGAAACACCTGAAAACTTTACAAAACAACCAGGTTTTCAACTGCTTTTTAAACTGAGACACAGAAGAGAGCTGGCGCATGGCCACAGGAAGAGAATTCCACAAAAAAGGGCCAGGGACAGCAAAAACTTGAGTTCCAATTTCCTCTAATCCAACTTGATGAAACAAGGGACAACCAGCAAATTCAAATCTTGAGATCACAAAAATGTAATTGTCTTGTAACTTTTGCTGCCTCGCCTTTTTGTCTTGTCTTAATGCATAGTTATCTTATCTTTTCTTTCCTATTATAAATTGTAGTTCTTTTCTTACATGTTTTATGTTATAAATTTTTGAATTGCAAACCGCTTTGAGCTGCTTGCTAGAAATGACGGTATAGTAAGCCTCTATAAATAAATAAATGCCCTAGGAGGACAGTAAGTCTGCAAACACTGCACTAAAGCCAACAGAGCAACACCCTGATGCACCTGGAATACCAATAACCTCAATACGCTGCACCACAGGTAATCAGTACAACATCTTCAATTGTGTGTAATATGCACCTCCTGAATCAAACCCAAGAGAAGCTGTGCTGCAGAGTTCTATGTGACCTGCTTTTTACTGGATGGCACCCTGGAGCATCAGGCCATGTGTTAATAATGAGGTGTTTTGCATGGATTTGCATCTCATTATTATGTATTCCATGGTAACTTAACTAGCCTTACAGTAATCCAAGACACATTATTGATGTTTAATATGAGTTATAGAGCAAATAATGGAGGAGGTTATATATATGGCGCCTAAAGAATTTGTACAGAAAACATTTCCAACTAAGTGTAGTCTAAAAGCAGTGCCTAGATATAGACGCGGTATAAAGAATATGCTTAGTCGATATCCCAGCGCCTAAAACTAAGCGCCTCCATTTACACGAATGAAAACGTGGCGAAAATCCCGGTGTGATGATTTAGGCGCAGAGAGCCATATTCTATAACTACATGTGTAAATTTTGGAACACTCACAAAACTCTCATTTCCCCGCTTATAACCATGCGCCTTTTTGCCTGCGCATGTTAGAAGTTAGGTGCATTGCGTTATAGAATACGCTTAATGAGTTGTGTGTGCAAATTCTAATTATTGCCAATTAGTTCTCATTATTGCTTATTAAGTGCTGTTATCAATGCTAATTAGCTTGTTAAGCCAATTAAAGTTACACACAGTGTTATAGAATCTACCTGGATTTCGGCGCGGATCTCTCGGCGCGCTATATAGAATCCGAGGGAATGTGCATTATTTCTGCAGTGCACCTTCGTAACGACTCCCCTACATCTTCATCTAAC
Source organism: Microcaecilia unicolor (assembly GCF_901765095.1). Classification (NCBI taxonomy): domain Eukaryota; kingdom Metazoa; phylum Chordata; class Amphibia; order Gymnophiona; family Siphonopidae; genus Microcaecilia; species Microcaecilia unicolor. The sequence goes on from NC_044034.1 coordinate 147,088,589, forward strand.
GAAGAAACCCTGGGCTGCATACATATGTGAAAAGATCATAATTATATCTACCAAATACCCAAAGGCAGTCAGGCTGCTGTTTCCCTGAACCACATGGACAACAGATTCCACTGAGATAAGACTTTTTTCTTCATAAAGAAAAACAAAGATTTGAGGGAGCAGATTAGAAATTCAACATTCTCTTGCGCAGTATACTTTTACTTAATGCCCCGTGACTTCCCATCGCATGCCTCCTGTACTCCCATTATTGTTGCTGATATTTACCACTCGGTTGTAAACCTAAGATGCCATATAAAAATGAAACGATAATACTCTAATAATTCACAGGTAGCTCTTGCAGTGTCACTTAGGCCTCCTGGCATCCATAAAGAGGCTGATTTAGATTCTCTTTGATCTCAGATCCATTTATTCTATCATAGTTTGCTTCACAGTGTAACCAGGTCATACATCTGTGGGGCTGAATATAAATACAGAAGGGGGAGGTGACAGAAATATGTTCCAGCAGCACCTTGTCCAAGGCATATGTAACCGAATTTTGTTTCAACACCAAAATGGCACTTTTTGCATCCAACAACAGTATAATTATAGTTCTGACATTTTTATTTATTTTATTATTATTATTTTTTTTTTACAAGATGATGATCAGCGGTAGAAGCAATTTTCAGTGCTTTTGTTCACTGGATGGAAGATTTGTATTGGAAAAAAATTACTAATGATTTTACTGTTTCCTAACCTTGAATTTTCTAAAAGCAATAAACCTGATGGTTCATGGCATTCAGTCCTCATTTCAGATTGGTCAATATAGGATTAATTGAAAACTCTTTTGAAGGAAATTTTAATCATAACTAAACACTATACTGTCTTGAAAAAGAGACTTGCTTCAGTTCTGTTTGGGGGACTGCGGCACAGCTGTGGTGCATGTAAAAGTCTTCTTCCTGCTGGGTCTGCTGCTGCTAACCCCCCCCCCCCCCCCCCCCCCCCCCACTACCACCATCTACTACTGTTCCTATGGTTCTACCAATTGTCCCTCCGAGGGATGTCATGGTACAAATTTGAACTGAGCACATTTATACACATTAAGTAAATTGCTGTTGAATTGAAAAAATAAAAAAATAGTTACATTGATCCATAGTAGAAAAAATATTTAAGATATGGGTCAATAAGGGATTTTGTGTATATATTTTCCAGAATTTGGTATATGAAATTAATAATGCCAGCCATGTGCAAGCAAGGATGACAATCTTCAAAGCCATCATTCAGTCTTATCTGGATTTGCCAGACTTCCCTCATACCAGGGCCAGGCAAGCTTAAATAGTAGACAGAGTTTGGCTATTCCTAGGAAATTTATAGATTCAACTAGTAAAATGAAACGAGCGCTAGCAAGGTTTTCCTCGGAGTGTGTATGTTTGAGAGAGAGTGTGTTGAGAGATTGAGTGTGTGTGTCAGAGAGAGAATGAGAGAGAGACAGAGACAGAGTGTGTGTGTGTTTGTGTGATAGACAGAGAGTGTGTCAGAGAGAGTATATGTGAGAGACAGTGAGTGTGTGCCCCCCCTCTCGCAGGTCCCTCACCCCCTCTCGCAGGGCCCCCCTCCCCACCCCCACCTCCCTGGTCTCAGGACCCCCTCCCCACCTCCCTCTCCCCTGCCCCCCTCCAGCCACCCATGTCCAGTGACCCTCCCCTCCTCCTCCCCCCGCCCCCCCTCCAGCCACCCATGTCCAGCGAACCTCCCTTCCCCCCTCGCATCAAACCCCCTTGCCACCCGCAGCTGCCACTGGTAATGCTGTCCGGCCGCTGCTGCTTCTCCTGTTGAGCAGCAGCGGCTGCTACAAAAAGAAAAAAAAGCCATAAATGTTTTTAAACATCAAGCACGGCACCGCACACAGCCATCAGGCATTGGCTGTCGGCTCTGCAGCCGCTCCTCCTCTCGCCTCCACATCACTGCCCCTGGAGTAAGACCCCGGAAGAGCGCAGAGATGTGAGAGGTGAGAGGAGGAGCGGCTGCAGAGCCGACAGCCAATGCCTGATGGCTGTCTATGGTGCTGCATTTCAGGTTTAAAAACCTTTATTGCTTTTTTTCTTTTTGTAGCGGCCGCTGCTGCTCAACAGGAGAAGCAGCAGCGGCCGGACAGCGTTACCAGTGGCAGCTGTGGGTGGTGAGGGGGTTGATGTGCTTCGGGGGGGGGGGGGTTGATGTGCTTGGGGGGGTGTTGATGTGCTTCGGGGGAGATGAGGGGGGGTGTTTGATGTGCTGGGGGGGGGGCTTGGGTGATGCGCCAAGGGGGTATTTGAGCGGCGCACTCACAGCTGATTCCAGGCAGGGGGAGGAGTAGGGAAACACGCGGAGCAACTTGCTCCGCGTGTTTCCTTACTCCTCCCCCTGCCTGGGAATCAGCTGTGAGTGACGTCAGCCTGGCTACGGAGCCTAGCTCAGCAACTCCAGGAGCCACGGACACAGGCAACTACTTTAGAACGTTGGTGGTGAGAATTATTATATAGGATAACTTCAGTCTTATTCCAACTAACCCTCCCTCCCCCTGCCCACCTAAAAAAAAAAAACAGCTCACCATGCTGCAGCAAGATATACTGAATAAGTAATATAAAGAAACCAATTACATAAAACCATGTACAGATCCTCATACAGTGCATAAAGTTTAACCTTAACCAAAGGTTCCTGCATCCATGTGCGCCAGTTGTCATTTTTGTTGCACAAGGGATAATAGATGGATAAACTTATTCATGTAGCTGCTTGAGATATAGGAGGAATTAATCAATGCCATTAGCCATGTAATCTCCTTCTGTATCCACCATGCTGTTTACCTCACCTTCCTCCAGCTTGTTCTTCTCACAATCCAACTACACATAACCAAAGGGATGATGGCATACACCTCCTGATGGACCACACACACGTTTTCCCTTTATTTATTTATTTAGGGAATTTATTAACCAAATGTATGAAGAGATTCACAACATTCCTGAGATAAATGTGGTGTCTCTTCCCTTCACGCTGGATGTGCAGGATCCATATAGCAGCTCCCATGCAAATGTGTGCTAGAAAGTGTCTTACACATCAACCTTCTAAGAGTTATTTGAGAATCAAAATGAAAGGAAATTCATACAAAAACTCAGTGTTCATCCTAATCAAGCATCTCGCTGAAAACAGATAAAGATAATTCTTTTATCCGACAGCAGTCAAGGGCCCATGCTGTGACTGCAGAGTGAAAACAGGAGTGATTAAAACTGCAATTGATTTCATAGAAACATTCAAGCACCAGGATTTCATGGATAGGACAAAATAGGAAGGCACTACAGAATGAAAATGGAATCCATTTTTCCTATCACCTTTAAAACCCTTCAACCAAAATGCCAGATGACAGGAATGGCTTCAAAAGGTCAACATAAACAATGAGAGAAAGATCAAAACATTGATAATCTTGGTGAAACCTATCAGGAGGGTAAGCCAGCAATGCAGGTATCTATCCTGCTTATTTTCGAATGAGAAGGCCGGCCATCTTCCGACACAAATCGAGAGATGGCCGGCCTTCTCCTAAAGCCGGCCAAATCGGTATAATCGAAAGCCGATTTTGGCCAGCTTCAACTGCTTTCCGTTGCAGAGCCAGCAAAAGTTCAAGGGGGCGTGTCGGCAGGGTACCGAAGGCGGGACGGGGGCATGGTTAAGAAAGGACCGGCTTCGGCTGATAAAGGAAAAAAAGAAAGCCAGCCCTGATGAGCATTTGGCTGACTTTACTTGGTCCCTTTTTGTTCACGACCAAGCCTCAAAAAGGTGCCCCAACTGACCAGATGACCACCGGAGGGAATGGGGATCACCTCCCCTTACTCCCCCAGTAGTCACCAATCCCTTCCCACCCCCCAAAAAAATTATAAAAAACATTTTTTTGCCAGCCTCTATGCCATCCTCAAATGTCTTACCCAGCTCCATGACAGAAGTATGCAGGTCCCTGGAGCAGTTTTAGTGGGTGCAGTGTACTTCAGGCAGGCGGACCCAGGCCCATCCCCCCCTTACCTGTTACACTTGTAGCAGTAAATGGGAGCCCTCCAAACCCCCCCAAACCCACTGTACCCACATGTAGGTGCCCCCCTTCATCCTTAAGGGCTATGGTAGTGGTATACAGTTGTGGGGATTTGGTTTTGGGGGGATTTGGGGGGCTCAGCACACAAATTAAGGGAGCTATGTATCTGGGATCAATTTGTGAAGTCCACTGCAGTGCCCCCTAGGGTGGCCGGTTGGTGTCCTGGCATGTGAGAGGGACCAGTGCACTACAAATGCTGGCTCCTCCCATGACCAAATGCCTTGGTTTGGCTGGGTTTGAGATGGCCGCCATTAGTTTCCATTATTGGCGAAAACCAATGGTGGCCATCTCTAATGTCGGCGATCTCTAAGGGCAGGCGAAATGTTGAGATTTGGCCGGCCCCAACCGTATTATCGAAACGAAAGATGGCCGGCCATCTTGTTTCGATAATACGGTCAGGTACGCCGCTTGACAGGGCCGTCGTTACAGATGGCCACCCTTATAGATGGCCGGCCCCATTCGATTATGGCCCTCTATATTGCCCTACAATTCAATCCACTTTCCTTTTAGTAAAACTACATTTTGGAAATGACTGTCACGCATGCAAGTGTGTTTGTGTCATTAATCCAGCACTGCTGAAAAGGTTTTCAACAACTACATTAGCAGAAAGTGGATTGTTCAGTCTGATAAAAAGTTCCTTCAAACCAGGCCCGGTTGCAATATTACTGATGTCTCCTGACTAGGTCTGCAGCTTTTAATCAAAGGAATCTCTGGAATACTTGACTTCCGTATAACAAAAAATGCATTATCATCATTATTGTCATTATCAGTGCTGTCTAATTCATCACTGGCATCTTCACCTTCATCTTCGTTATCATCATCATCATTGCTGTCCAATTACAAAGAAGGCTTTCACAAAGTTAGAATCATTGTCGTTCTAATAATTTTTCATCTGAGGCAAACAGTTTGAATATTTTCGAGAACTGATGAGAATTCCTCAGTCTTAAGGCCAGACAAGCAGGCTTCCTCTCTAAAGACTCTATCAAACCAGTGGACAGTCAACCCAATGTATAATTTTCCATGAGATGACCAAGCAGTCTGTTGTGATAGAGACATATATCTGTTCAGCAAGAATTGCAACCAGCTTCAGCTTCATCTCTGCATCAAAGTAACCCAACTCATCACTGTTCTATTTGACTGGAGACCAATAACCAGTTCAACAAACTTAGGCAACTCCACTGTTTCTATAGGCTGTATTCACTGAACAGCAAAATTTAAGATGAAATGATCCACTGTTTATGTGACGAGGTTTGCAATAGCTAAATCTTGTTCCCAGTTTTGCTGTTTCATTTGGTTTACCGAGGAAACATTTATATCGCACTTCTGCTTTTACTTTTAACTGCAAGTATTGGATATAACTAAGTAAAAGTAGTAAAAATTGGTGAAATTGTTACTTCAGTAAAAGTAAAAGTAACAAATATCCTGTACTTCTTTACAAGTAAAAGTAACTTTTACTTAAGTACAGTTACATTTAGGGGGTCTTTTACTAAAGCTTAGCTCAAGTTATCTGCAGCAAGGTCCATAGGATTAAAATGGGCCCCACTGCAGATAACTCGAGCTAAGCTTTAGTGCAAGACCCCCCCCCCCCCTTATTTAGTTACTATACAACATTGGTATCTATAAAGCTGAATTCATCAGGAGGGTAAGTTAGCAAAGTAATAATTAGAAACAAATCTAAAATCTAATCCAAGGGAATAACTATACTGACTATAATGTAGCTTTCAACTAGGGTTACCATGTACTCTTCTGATTTTATACAACATGACCATCTGCTCTATCAGTGCATAGCCATGTTACCTTCCCTTCACTGCATAGATTAGAAACCAAGGTCATGTGGTGGAGCAGCAAAACTGGATATCACAAAATCATGCAATGATAAAAGATGTCTGATTCAAAAGATACCCTACTAAGTTCTGCCTGTGGGTAGATTTTCAGCCGTAGTATTTATCTATATGCAATGAGAAGGGAGAGTTTCACCATTAGACCTTACTAGACTGAAAGAAGATTAACTGACTCCAAATATCCTGCCTGCTAATTCCCAGCTCAGCGTTACTATCCATAATTCCATTTTTTGGCAATAAAGAATGAAATCCCCATGTGGCCATCAAGCCTGCAGTCTAGTCTACTAACAAATAAACTAATTACTGCCTTACGAGAAAAACTGCCCGTCACTTACTTTTACTCAATACATATTGGAGCTGGGTAGTAGAACCTAAGTTTACCTTGTGAGCTGAGAGCTGTGCTGGGCATTTTCAGAGTTGGTTGATTGGTAACTGAGGTTACCTGTGTCCTGCTCTTAATATCTCTTAATATCTTCCTGATAAACTATTGACTCCTTTATTCTATTTCACCCCCTTTTTATTTTTATCCTATTAACACACACAAAAAAAACAGCAAAAAATACCTGTCCTTTCACTTGCAGAGGGTCTGACCTCTATAAGTTCCATATCTGTCTCTATCCTATTGCCTATATTGCACTGTGATTTTATATTTTTATGCTGGTATTGTCTTAAAGGGATTTTAGATAATTGTGTTTTGAATATCTGTGCCAGTGACTTAATCTTTTTATTCTGGAATTGTCTTAAAGGTGTTTTCATTGGAACTGTGTTTTAACCTGTGCCAAGGGAAGGAAGGGAAGGGGAAATGGGACTTGATATATACTTTCTGTGGTTTTTGCAACTACATTCAGAGTGGTTTACGTAGTATATTCAGGTACTTATTTGTGCCAGGGGCAATGGAGGGTTAAGTGACTTGCCCAGAGTCACAAGGAGCTGCAGTGGGAATCAAACTCAGTTCCCCAGTGTTTTAAACCTGTGACTTAATCTGGTGACATTGCATCTGGTGTCTGTTTTCATTAGAATTGTGTGTTGAATCTACACTGTCAGAGTCTTAATTCAATCAGTTTTGGTTACATAGCTTCTGGTGACTCATAGCTCTGGAGGAGGGGCAAGTTTGTTTTGAGCTGGGTAGTAGAACCTAAGTTTACTTTGTGAGCTGAGAGCTGCGCTGGGCATTTTCAGACTTGGTTTGATTGGTAACTGAGGTTACCTGTGTCATGGTCCCACCCACCCCTAGGTAAACTCCCTTTACATAGGGCAATCAAGGGACAAGCATCTTCATTACACTTAATCGGTCAATCACATCATTATGACCTTCATTCAATGCAATATATGTTCTACTTTAATCCTAAAGCAAACTATCTGGAACCTTAGAGCTTGTCCTATCTGTCTCCAAATATCAGCCTTGAAAGAAGAGATCAACAAACTCAAGAAGGAATTAACTGCGTCTAGGATTACTCATTTCCCAGCTAATTTACCACCACCTGCCTCAGAGAATGAAACATCAGAGGAATAGATGGGTCACAGCAGGCTCTGGTAGACTAAGATCTGTGAAACAGAAACACTGGTCCTTCCAAGCTTTGCCCCTGTCAAATTCTTTTGCAATGTTGCATCATTATGATAGTGAAAAAATAAGTACTGTGATAGAACCAGAGGCAATGAAAATAGCACAACCCCAGAAACATCCCCCAACTAATGACAGAATTGTGAAAAGCAGAAAATTATTACTGCTCGGAGACTCCATTATCAGAGGCATTAACTTAGAAGCACAGTTCAGGGGTTCCAACGTAGTGAAATGTCTTCCAGGATCTTCACCTACAAGATGTACAGACCAAATACTGAAAGTGATCCGAGAAGAGAGCGAGGCTTCTAACGCTGATGTTGTAATTCACCTGGGGACAAATGACCTGCCCAACAATAGCAAGTTTACAGCACAGAGAGCGTTCCAGAAGTTTGGGGAGGGACTGAAATCTTTGGTTCTGACTGTGGCTTTTTCTGAAGTAATTTCTACGTTGGAGAGGGGAGAGGAAAGACTACGCAAAACAGAGGAATTCAATAAGTGGCTTGAGTCTTGGTGTAAAGAAGAAGGTTTTAGATACAAAGGAGAATGGGGTAATACATGGAAAAATAACAGGCTGTACTGTAATGATGGGCTACATCTTTCTATAATGGAAAAAGGATCCTTGGGGAGAAATTCAGACAGTATGTTTCTAGACATTTAAACTAGAGTGTGGGGGTGACAAAAGGAAACAGGGGATTTCGGAAAGTCATCCCCAGAATAAACATGATGGCAGAGGGAATGGTCATGTAAATATAAAAACCCACCAAAACTCACTAAGCACATGGAAAGCTATGTGCACAAATGCTCGCAGTCTAAGTAAAAAGGTTCAAGACTTGCAAGCCCTGATGTTTGAAGAAAACTTGGATATTGTTGCTATTATGGAGACGTGGTTCAACGATTCTCATGAATAGGATGTGACCATACCAGGCTATAATCTTTTTAGGAAGGATAGAGAGGGCTGAAGAGGTGGAGGAGTGGCTCTGTACGTGAGAGAGAATATCAGAGCGGCTGAAATGTGGGGAACTTGGGGAAAAGAAGAAGCTTTAAGAATCATCCTGGAAAGAGAAGACGGAACCTGTATCCATGCAGGAGTTATCTACAGACCTCCTGCACAAACGGAGAAGTTAGACAAGGATCTGATAGAAGATATTCAAAAGATTGGTATGAAAGGGGAGGTGCTACTGTTGGGAGATTTCAGTTTGTCTGACTTGGATTTCAACATCCCATCTGTAGAATCGGAAAGAAGTAGGGAGATTGTGGATGCCTGTAAAAGTGCCTTGCTCAGACAAATGGTGACGGAACCCATGAGGGAAGGGTCGATGCTGGATCTAGTGCTCACTAATGGAGGTAGTGTTTCCGATATCCGGGTGAGTGCCCACCTATGTAATAGTGATCATCACACCATATGGTTTGATATAAGGGTGAAGGCGGAGTGCGGACTGGATTTCAGACGTACTGATATTGATAAAATGGGGGAATACCCGAAGAAGGAGCTGTTGGCGTGGGAAGGCGTGGTCCGAGCTAAAGGCTGCTATAAATATGGCGACTGATCTTTTTGTGAGGAAAGTAAACAAAAACAAGAGAAGCAGGAAGCCTATATGGTTCTCCAAACAAGTAGCTGAAAAAATAAGAGCAAAAGAGGCTTTGTTCAAGAAATACAAAAGAACGCAATGAGAGGATCACAGAAAAGTTTATCGGATTAAACTGAAAGAAGTGAAGAGGGAAATATGGCTAGCGAAAGCGCGAGGGAAAGAAAAAATGGCTAAAGATGTAAAGAGAGGTGACAAGACTTTTTTCAGATATATTGGAGAAAGGAAAAGAGATAGGAATGGAATTGCGAGACTGAAAGATAATAAGAATGGCTATGTGGAGAGTGATGAAGATAAAGCGAACGTGCTAAACAATTATTTCTCTTCGTTGTTCATGGAGGAAAATCCTGGAGAAGGACCGCGGTTGGCTGCCGAGGGAACGTCTGGGAATGGAGTGGATACTGCACCGTTTATGGAAGAAAGAGTTTATAAACAGCTGGAGAATCTGAAGGTGAACAAAGCTACGGGGCCGGATGGGATACATCCCAGGATACTGAAGCAGCTCAGAGATGTCCTGGCGGGACCTCTTAAAGATTTATTTAATAGATCTTTAGAGACGGGAGAGTTTCCACGAGATTGGAGACGAGCGGATGTGGTCCCTCTTCACAAAAGTGGAGACAGGGAAGAAGTGGGAAACTACAGACCGGTAAGTCTCACATCATTGGTAGGAAAAATAATGGAGTCGCTGCTGAAAGAAAGGATAGTTAACTTTCTAGAAACCGATGGGTTACAGGACCCGAGGAAACATGGCTTTACCAAAGGAAAATCCTGCCAAACGAATCTTATTGACTTTTTTGACTGGGTGACCAAAGAACTGGATGAGGGACGTGCGCTAGATGTAATCTACTTAGACTTCAGCAAAGTCTTTGATACGGTCCCCCACAGAAGACTCATGAATAAGCTGAAAGGGTTGAACTTAGGGACCGAAATTGGTGAACTGGATAAGAAACTGGCTGACCGACAGGTGGCAGAGGGTGGTGGTAAATGGAATCCGCTCGGAGGAAAGGAAGGTGAGCAGTGGAGTTCCTCAGGGGTCGGTGCTGGGGCCTATTCTGTTTAATTTATTTGTGGGAGATATTGCTGAAGGGTTGGAAGGATGACACAAAAATAGCCAATACAGTGGATACCCTGGAGGGAGTAGAAATTATGAGAAGGGATCTCCGAACGTTAGAAGAATGGTCCAGGGTCTAGCAGTTAAAATTTAATTGAAAATCCAAACACAGCCTCACACTTAACTGTGCATACCTGATGTAGAACACTCACTCTGCTAAGAAACCTATAACTTCTGTTTAAAATTAAAGATGGAGAAATGGCTTTTTTTCCCTCCATCTTTAATTTTAAACAGAAGTTATAGGTTTCTTAGCAGAGTGAGTGTACATCAGATATACACAGTTAAGTGTGAAGCTGTGTTTGGATTTTCAATTGAATATTGTAGCTTGAGTGAACTATTAGTTAAAATTGAACGCCAAAAAGTGTAGAGTGATGAACTTGGGGTGCGGAAACCCAAAAGATTGACACCGGATAGGAGGGGAGAGATTAGTAAGCTCGACTCAGGAGCGAGACCTTGGGGTGTTGGTGTCTGAGGATCTGAAGGTGAAGAAACAATGCGACAAGGCGACGGCCATGCCCAGAAGCATGCTAGGCTGCGTAGAGAGGGGCATAACCAGCAGAAGAAAGGAGGTGTTGATGCCCCTCTACAAGTCATTGGTGAGGCCCCACTTGGAGTATTGTGTTCAGTTTTGGAGGCCATATGTAAAAAGACTGGAAGCGGTACAAAGAAAAGCTACGAAAATGGTATGCAAACCATACGAGGAGAGACTTGCTGACCTCAACATGTATACCTTGGAAGAAAGGAGAAACGGGTGATATGATGCAGACGTTCAAATATTTGAAGGGTATTAATCCACAAATGAACCTTTTCTGGAGACAGGAAGGCGGTAGAACTAGAGGACATGAATTGAGGTTGAAGGGGGGGCAAACTCAGGACTAATGTCAGGAAGTATTTTTTCACAGAGAGGGTGTTGGATATTTGGAATACCCTCCTGCGGGAGGTGGTGGAGATGAAAATGGTAATGGAATTCAAACATGCGTGGGATAAACACAAAGGAATCCTGTTTAGAAGGAATGGTTCCATGGAATTTTAGCGGAGATTGGGTGGCGACGCTGGTAATTGGAAACAAAACGGGAGCTGGGCAGACTTCTATGGTCTACGCCCTGATCGTGACTGAATAGATAAGGAATGGGCTGGAGTGTAAATTTAAGGGGCTTCTATGTTAGCTTCAGAACTTAGTACAAGAACAGTACTGGGCAGACTTCTACGGTCTGTGCCCTGAGAATGGCAAGGACAAATCAAACTCGGGTATACATATAAAGTATCACATACCATGTAAAATGAGTTTATCTTGTTGGGCAGACTGAATGGACTGTACAGGTCTTTATCTGCCGTCATTTACTATGTTACTCTGTTACTATATGAGCTGAAGCATGTTTAATACAGAAAGCAATTCCAAAATGTTTTTCTTCTTAGAATTACAGAACTTGGCATGAGAAAACAGATTGCCTTAGAGCATTGTATTTACCTTGCAATTTTGCCAACATTGATAGGAAAAAAGTGGAGACTATTATTGAAAGCAAATACAAGCTTGAAAACTATCAAATGCCTCTGAATAGTCAAAGAGTTGTGTACATTTCCATATAAGTGTACTGTCTTTGTTCTACTCCTTTCTTCTTGTTCTGTCTGTACACTTGATGTTGAAACAGGGCCTTGATGCATTGCCGGGTTTGGCTTGATGCTCATTGTTCCAGGAACAGTAGCTGACACTGTCACCTCTTGCTCCAGGGAGCCTCCATTTGCATAGAAGAGACTTTCAATGCATTGAGCTGGAGATTGTATATCTTTATGGCAATTCTCAGGTTTATCCTATGCAGTTGTGCATGACTAGAAACAAGTTCAGTTAGTCTTTATTTTAAACAAAGCCTTAGCAATTTTTGTGTGGATTTTTAGTATTTCTGCACACAATTGTGAGTTTTGCATGCATTGTATGTGTGTAAGAACATTTGTATGTGCACAAATCAATTTTAAACATGAAGTCATAGATATATTTATACACATGTGATTTGCACACACTTAAAATCTTAGGTGCCAAATCAAACTGAATGTGCCATTGCAAATGCACAGCTCTATTGTCCTGATCAGTAAGCCCAGAAAAGATGATGGACTTAAGTATAATGATAAATGACGTCTATCCTTGCTTGTCATACAAGGCAGTCAGTAGGCTGTGTTTTTGGTGCATATCTTAGCACCAGAAACTTGCGATGATTATATTCAGATGAACATAGATAACTGATACAAGAATACGTGACCCGCTAAGCAAAAGGGTACCAAAGGTGAGGTGGAGGGGAGTATATGACTTATTTATACCACACAAAAGAGTATTGCGTTCAGTTCTGGTTGCCGTATGTCAAAAAAGATGTAGCAGAATTAGAAAAGGTTCAAAGAAGAGCGACCAAAATTATAAAGGAAATGGAACTCCTCTCATATGAGGAAAGGCTAAAGAGGTTAAGGCTCTTCATCTTGGAAAAGAGAAGGATGAGGGGAGATATGATTGAGAACTACAAAATCCTGATAGGTGTAGAACGAGTAGAAGCGAATCGACTTTTTACTTGTTCCAAAAGTACAAAGACTAGGGGACACTCAAGGAAGTTACATGGAAATACTTTTAAAATAAATAGGAGATATTTTTTTACTCAACGAATAGTTAAGCTCTGGAACTCTTTGCCAGAGGATGTGGTAATGGTGGTTAGCGTATCTGGGTTTAAAAAAAGTTTGGAGAAGTTCCTAGAGGAAAAGTCCATAGTCTGCTTTTGAGACAGACATGGAAACATTTGTCAATAAAAAAGTATGTTTTTGGAAAAACACATTTGAAAAATTTCAAACTTAAACCATCTATGTCTCTGTAATCCATAGGAAGTTACAGATAAAATTTGACTATGTTTTGAAAATAGAGTATGGTCCCTTCCTACAGAAAGTTGCCCAAATTTACCCCTCCAAACTTTTATAGCCTTTACCTCTGTTATTTCTAGCCCCGCTTTTGGTACCTTTTCTCTCAAGGAGTCACATATTTTCAACCTGTCTTTAAATATAGTGCAGAGAATGAGTGAAAAGGGTAAAAAGATGTTTAGTAGTTCATATTGGCTAGGTAGCAATGGGAGAAGTTCTATTTTAACTGGTTTCTCAAGCTGGCCCTGACATCCCCCCTAGTCAGTCTGATTTCTGGGTTTCAGACTACACACAATATACACGGGAGATTTGCATATAGTGAAGGTTTTTCACAGACATGCTAGAACACTGAGTTCAGACAAATGGTCTGTAATTTACAGTTCCCTAAGGCAGCAGTTGTTGGACCATGAAACACTGCTGAATTTGGGAAGGCTGGTGAACCTGTTACAAAGTTTAGCAGCTAAATCTTTTTTGTATTATTTGCATGGACTTAAACGAGAGGAAACCAAAAGACTACTTAGATATCCGTAAGGAGGTTTTTTGTTGATAATTGAAAGAGCAGAAGTACAATGCCTGAGAAATTTCTGAGACTTAAAACAATATATGTTAGCTAGCGTGCTGTTAAAAACTGCTAGTGCTACACTTTAGTTAGTGGAGGTTTATCATTTGTACATTTAGGGCCCCTTTTACTAAGACCAGGGGGCATCCAATGAAGCCACAAAGTAGTAAATTTAAAATGAATCAGAGAAACATTTTCTTCACTCAGTGTGTAATTAAACTCTGGAATTTGTTGACAGAGAATGTGGTAAAGGCAGTTAGCTTAGCGGGGTTTAAAAAAGGCTTGGGTGGCTTCCTAAAGGAAAAGTTCATAGAGCATTATTAAAATGACTTGGGGAAAATCCACTGCTTATTTCTGGGATAAGCAGCATAAAATGTATTAAACTTTTTGGGGATCTTGCCAAGTATTTGTGACCTGGATTGGCCACTGTTGGAAACAGGATGCTGGGCTTGATGGGCCTTTGGTCTGTCCCGGTGTGGCAATACTTATGTACTTATAGATTTAGCGCATGCTAAACTGTCGTGTTCTTGAGGACCTTGGCATTCTGTCAGGCTTCTTCCCCGGGAACCCTGGGTACATGAGTCCTTGGACCACGGCCGAAGAGCGGCAGTGGCAGGCAAGATCACCTTCGGAGCAGAGAAGAGACAAGGCTGGACTGGAACCCTGGACTGGAGTCCTGCACTGGAACACTCAGGACTGGAACGCACCGGACCGGAACACACTGGAGTAGGCTTCACCTACGCTTAGCTGCCTTTCCCCGAGGGTTGAGCCCTCAGGTTCGAGCAGCCGGTAGGGCTTACAGGAAAACCAGAACTGGAACCAGCAACAGGAACAACCGGAGTCAGGATTCAGCAGTGCTCCCAGGTACCTAGGCGAATGTGAGACAGGCAGGCAGGCAGGGAATGTCCGGGTTCAGGCAATAGTCTGAGACAGGTGGCTGGCAGAGAAGATCTGAGTACAGGCAAAAGGCAGAGACAGGTGGCTGGCAGAGAATAACTGAGTATAGGCAATAGGCAGAGACAGGCGTGGTCAGGTTCAAAGCAGGAGTCTCTGGGCAGGCGGCTAGCAGAGCAGAAGATAGGTACAGGCAAGGGTCAGAACCAATAGCAAGACTAGGGCTGGAGCTCCAGTAACAAGGAGAACTGGCAAAGGACAAGACTAGGGCTGAAGCTCCAGAAACCAAGGAAACCCCACTGGGGAAAACCAGAGGCTAAACTCAGGAAACCTAGAAGCTGTACACAAGCTAACAAGCAGAGCAGTGCCCAAGCTAACTAGGCAAACACTAGGAACTCACACAGAGCAAACACAGAAGAACTAGTAAAGCTGTACACAGGCTACCAAGCAAGGCTGTGCCCAAGCTAACTAGTCAAACACTAGGCAATCACAAAGAACTGGACAATGTAGCAGTGCACAGAGCACTCTAGCATACCAGGGACCTTATACGATGCAAAGGCAAAGGCTGCAGTCTCTAAGTGATTAATAAAGCCCTTCAACACCAGAGACACAGCTGCAGCAATCTCTAAGTAACTACGGAGGCTGTTCAGGCACAAACCACAGAGCAGGCAGAAAGCACAGTGAAACACAGAGAGGCTTCCCACACCCAGGTGTAGTGTACTGAAGCAATTAGAGTCATGCTGGAAGCAGCCAGCACACACAGAGAGAGCTAACCCAGGCAACACCCACAGGTGCAGTATAGTGAGGCAATTAGTGTCATGTTGCTGGATGCAGCCAGCACAGAGAGCCAGAGCTAGCTCAGAAAGGACAGACAGAAGAAACAGGAGCCAGCTAGGAAGCTGACCCCCAGGAACAAGGTAAGTCTGAGGGTGGTCACGGCCACAGACCTGACATAAACGCTAAGATGCCCATTATATTCCCATGGGCATCTTAGTGTTTAGCGCATGCTAAATCCGCTAGCGTGCCATAGTAAAAGGGGCTCTTAGTGCAGTGAAGGTAGTAGATGTAACTCCATCTCAGACTAGATTCAGTAAAATCTGCACATAGCGCTATTCTATAAATGGCATTCTGAGTTGAGTACCATTTATAGAACTTTGGGCACAAGGATACCAATTGAAACCTGGTATAAATCCTGGCGCATAAGTTAAGTGCCGATCTCCATTTTTCAGTAATACTGCGCACATCTTTAGTGAACGCTCTGACCCACCCATGCTCCTCTCACAGCCATGTCTCCTTTTTTTTCAATTTTATTTATAATTTATGCAGTAACATTTACAAAAGTCATGTCTCCTTTTGAGTTGCGCACTCTAGGATTTGTGTGCGGATCTTTATAGAATAGTGCTTAGCATGATGCACTCACAAATCCAAATTGTTGCCAATTAGCACCAAAATTTGATTGTTAGTACCCAATTATTGGCACTAATTGGCTTGTTAGCCAATTTAATTGTGCTCGCATCTTAGAATAGCTCACAATTTTACACACATAAATTTGCACACCATTTATAGAATCTGGAGGCTAATGTATATTTTTAAGTAACAATATAAAGCAAATGTCCTGAATACCAGTCAGACTAGGAAGGTTAGTTACCAAAAACCTTGAGATCTGTAGAACTTTACCACCAATGTAGGTGTCATTTGAAAGCACATCTGTTTTATCAATACTTTTCGAGAACATAGATATGTGAGGGGGTTTATAGAACTTTGCCCCTCACCCTTAGGAATATTCCCATGCACAGCCTAACCTTAAGAGTCCTAGTTCTGCCCAAGAGGAAGTGAGCTGGAAGGAGAGGTGGAGCCAGAACCAGGAAGTATATAAGACGGAGCCTGACTGAGGTTAAGGAAGCCCAGATACAGAGACACAGGAAACAGGGGCATAGCCAGACCTCAATGTTTGGGGAGTTCGGAGCCCAAAGTGTGGGGTGGGCCAGCCAAGCCATGGGCCACAGATCCAATTTGGGGGCTCAAGCCCCCAAGGCCTCCCTTAGCTAAGCCACTGCAAGAGAAGGAAGACTAAAAGCCCAGTAGATGCTGCTGCAGTTCCTATGTACTAAGTGTGACCTGGCAGAGGTAAACCTTGCTTTGAGGTCTTGCTGAACCCAGACCTGGGTCTCAGAGAAACTGAGAACTTATGGACTGTGTTTGGGGCGTGGCAGCCCCGCCAGCCACAGACTGTTTGGCCTGCTAGCCAGAGGTCAACTCAAGACTGTTTATCGAACCATAGAGACTTTTGCACCTGATGTTCCTGGCCTGTGAAGTAACAGGTCTCAAGGCTCAGCTAAATAAACCATTTATTTCACTTTTATATACTGTCTGGCTGTGTTATTCACAGGGATACCCCACAACCTTTGCCCAGGGTATCGCAAGGTATATGTTTGAAATTTCTTTACAGGTAATTGTTCACGTCTGTTTTGGTTGAGTAATGTATTTATTTGTGACTTCCCAGTTGCTCACATTGTTATCTGCCATGAGCCATATTTGGTTAAGTGAAATATAAATGTCCATATTAGATCAAATTAATTAGATACCAATCTACATCTGAGTCCCTCCACACACTTGACACCTGCTTGGAAATGAGAACAAAGTACACCTACACAGGAGGATTTCAAAATGTGAAGGAGTAGCCTAATTGTTAAAGCAGCAATGTGCAAGACGGGAAAACCAAGGTTCAAATCCCACTGCTTCTCCTTGTGATCTTGGGCAAGTAACTTAACGTTCTATTTCCTCAGGTACAAACCTAGATCATAAGTCCTTTGCAGGCAGGACAAAATATTTACTGTACCAAAATGTAACTCACCTTGAATGTCTGAGAAATGTATAAGTAAAATCCAAACACCCCACACACACTTTCCCTTCCCTGACCAAACTTCACCTACTTTTACATGAATAAAATTAAGAGGGGACCAAGGAGAAGGTAAGTTTATACCAAGAATAAGGGGTTGAATTTAAAATGATTTAGCTGAGTAAGAAAGGCTTGTGCCAGTTCTAGAGCAGATCTTCAGTAGCACTTGACTGGGTAGTACTGCTGAATATCTTCTCTGACTGCTGCTGCATATCTTGTTAGCATCGGGTGGTCTGGGGGTGGAGTCAAGGCAGATGCAGAATTTATCTCAATTTATTCAATGCTTGTGTCTGGAGAGCTAAAGGGGGTCATGGATTTGATATTACACTTTTCTGTGATACAACCAAAGTAGTTTACATTTATTACAGAAAATATAAATATTCTAATATGGGAAACTATGGGGCCCTTTTGCAGAGTGGGAGTAAGCCCAATGCCAGTTTACCACTCACTCTTTCAGGACTATTGCCGGCCCAATGCAGCCTCCAGCGGTAGTCCCGCCCCGAGCAGGTGCCATTTCCGGGGGAAAAAGAAAACCCCTGGAAATGGCTAGTGTGGCAGTAACCCGGCGGTAATTGGGCATCACCGTACACTGCCCGGTTACCACCGGATTAGCGCTGGAGCCCTTATCACCACCTCAATGGGTGGCTGTAAGGGTTCTCCACCTCATGGCCACTCGGTGAGTGTTATCTCACTGCGTGGCCATTTTTTTTGGGGGGGGGGGGGTTAACTGGCTGCAGGAAAAGTGCCCTGGCACGCGGGAAAAACAGCCCCCTCTGCCAATGCAGGGCCCTTTTTCCCATAGCTTAGTAAAGGGACCCTATAATCTTTGGGCTTGGGTAAGTGTTTGCATCCTGATTTTTCTTCAAAATATTTGCCAATTGCCTAATGATCTAGATTATCCTACTGCTTAACGACACAAAAGTCGAGACCATTATAAAGAACAAAATTACAGAGCATATACATAAGCATGGATTAATGAGACTAAGTCAACATGGATTTAGTCAAGGGAAACCCTACCTCACCAACCACTACATTTCTTTGATGGGGTGAATAAATATGTGGATAAAGGTGAGCCGGTTGATATTGTGTACCTGGATTTTCAAAGGGAATTTGACAAAAGTACCTCATGAAAGACTCCAGAGGAAATTGTAGAGCCATGGGATAGAAAGTAATGTGCCATTGTGGATTAAAAACTGGTTAAAAGACAGAAAACAGAGAGAAAGGATACATGGATAGTATTCTCAATGGAGAAGGGTAGATAGTGAGGTTCCTCAGGGGTTTGTGCTGAGACCGCTGCTTTTTAACATATTTATAAAAGATCTAGAGGTAGGAGTAACTAGTGAGGTAATTAAATTTGCTGACAACACAAAGTTATTCAAAGTTGTTAAATTGCAAGAGGATTGTGAAAAATTATAAAAGGACCTTATGAGACTGGGAGACTGGGCATCCAAATGGCAGATGATGTTTAATGTGAGCAAGTGCAAAGTGATGCATGTGGGGAAAGAGGAACCCAAACTATAGCTACGTGATGCAAGGTTCCACATTAGGAGTCACCAACCAGGAAAGGGATCTAGGTGTCATCGTTGATGATACGTTGAAACCCTCTGCTCAGTGTGTGGTGGTGGCTAAGAAAGTGAATAGAATGTTAAGTATTATTAGGAAAGGAATGGAAAACAAAAATGAGGATGTTATAATGCCTTTGTATCACTCCATGGTGCGACCACACCTCAAATATTATGTGCAATTCTGGTCACCACGTCTCAAGAAAGATATAGTGGAATTAGAAAAGGTACAGAGAAGGGCAACAAAAATTATAAATGGGATGGGACAGCTTCCATATGAGGAAAGGCTAAAACAGCTAGGGCTCTTCAGCTTGGAGAAAAGACGGCGGAGGGGAGATATGATAGAGGTCTTTAAAATAATGAGTGGAGTGGAACAGATAGACGTGAATAACTTGTTTACTCTTTCCAAAAATACTATTTGTTTTAAAAATATTTCCATCTAATTTCAAAGAGTGTCCCCTGGTCTTTGTACTTTTTGAAAGCGTGAAAAATCAATTCACTTTTACCCGTTCTACACCACACCAGGATTTTGTAGGCCTTAATTATATCCCCCCTCAGCTGTTTCTTTTCCAAGCTGATGAGCCCTAACATTCCATACTATTTTGTCATTTCATTTAATGGCAACATTAGAGCATGATCATTAATGGGAGAAATAGAAAACTGGCCATTTTACTGTATGGTGAAAATGGTCTTAGTGTGCAAGGGGGAAACCCATGTAAGGGTACGCTAAGGTCACTTTATACCACAGCTTAGTAAAAGGACCCCTAAGAGAATTGTTACAACCAAGAAGGCTGTGATTGAGAGAAACATCCTTCACTTATTACCAGCCAGTGATGTAAACCCTGGACTAATTCCTAAACCCTGGCAGCTACACAAATGGGGCATGGCTCCTTTAAATATTCCTGTGACAATTGTACTTACTTATGGATCTCTCATGCCATGCTACTGACATTATTCCTTTCACTGCCTGCCTGATATTTACAGAAAGGTACCTGTGGGAGTTAATCTGACTATGCAGAATGCATAGTTTGTTTTCTGATGAGTATCTAATTTATGTTCTTTTTTTTATAAATTGCTAACTGACTCTTTTCTCCTGTCTGCCCTCCAGAGGTCAAACTTGGTTTTGGAGTATTGTTAACCAGGCAGAAGTAACTCTAAACAAGTCATTTGAGCTTCATCAGACATTTTATCATGGCGCCACCACTTAGTATGTTCAATCAATCACTCTTTCCAGTAATAATGACAGAGCATAACCATTACTGCTAATGAACTACTAAAACAAAGCATCATTCTCTCTTCCCTGTGGCTTCTTAATCTTCTGGAAGACCATAAACTTGGATCTGGTTTGATTATGCCGTTATAAAGCACCTTTTATTTCCTTGCCTTATGTGTGGGAAAACACAGCAGCTATATTCAAGTAACTTCTGAACAATGGTCCTTGTAAGAGAGACATAAAATGCGATGAATAATATGGCAGAACCTACCTTGGGGGGCTTTCGAGTTCTGCCAGATAAGTATAGTAGAAAACTTTAGGGGTGAATAAGATGTACACTTTTCCTGACAGGTAGATGTGACATCCTACCCCAGCCCTGTGTTTTCTTTCTGAGATGTCAGAGGGAAAGTTATAGCTCTTTTCCTAGGATGTATGAATTACATACTATAACAGGAAGTCATTGTTTACAGGTTGAGAAACTACATTCTTGTTGATGTCAATAAGCAGTAGAAGCAGTAATTTAATTAAGAAATGCACATCATCAGGTTCTGTTATGGCCTAATGAACAACAGCTGTGGGGAAGAAGCGATGCCAGCCTACTATGCATTTCTGATATAAAGTATTGTTTGCTATACCTACATTGATTCCAAGACCTTTGATAACATTATTTGTTGGAGATGAACTATTGAATCGAACAATATTGCATTAACCTTTAGCCTGGTCTGATGGAGGGTACTAAATTTCTTGTCAATCATTCTGATATGCACTGAGCAAAAATATTGACAAAATGTCTACTAAAACTGTATTGCTTTCTGGAAAGTTTCCTTTCCAAAGGGACCAGACCAAAATTTTATATCCTTACAATTGGCAATACTGTTCAGTTTCAACAGAAAGATCAAAGATTCCACAGGCATGAAAATGAATGGCCCTCTCACCTCTAAAACTGGTCCCTCCAGAGCAGGACTGAAGTAAAGGTCAGATTTCCCATCAAGCCGAGCAAGCAGCTGCCTAAGGAGCACCATGTATCTACAGGGCTTTTAAGGATGCAGTTCCAAAATGAGCAAGAGCTGCCCAACGATAGAAAAAGGGATGGTAGCCCTTGGGTCCTGGGGGCATCATTAAAGGGGATTCCACATCTTTCCTTGATGCCACAGCTTCTGAGAGGACTGCCCGTGCCACTTCCATACCTAGAAGGATGCCATGGATAAATAAAGCTATGGTTGAGGTACCAGGCAGGGAAATATAGCAAAGCCACTGTGCTGTATTCTGTGTTTTAGCCATTAGGTGGATAAATGTTATAGGTAAGTAGGGGTGGGCGGCCAGAAAATTTTCATTTCCTGCCATTTCCTGTGTCATTTTCAGGGTGTTCTTTATTGTTTTTTTCATTTATTTTTTATTATTGCATCACGAGATCCAAGTTGTTAAGGTGTGCTCTGTTTTTGGAAAAAAACACCTACTCGTACGAAAGAGCGTGTACTCTCGACTACACATTTGTCTGCTCATTTTCATTTGTCAGTGACATGGGTTATGTCTTTTCACTTTTTCTATGTTGTTTCAAATGAATGTACATCACTATTGGTTATTAAAACTGTTGATCCAGGACCTTTCTTGTTATTAATACTGATACTACTTATCATTTCTATAGATACTAGATGTAAACAGCATATTCACAAACTCCTAAGAGACAGTCTGCTATTTACTAAACCACATTAGAAGGCAATTGTATAAGTGTACAGCTCCATATAAGCAAAGGCCACATAGTAGAAGCCTGTTCAATAACAGCACTAGCTTTACTCAGTATCAGGATGACTATAGGATTGGGCAGCCAAAACATCTTTGTTTTGTGTCGTTTCCTGGGTTATTTTTGAAGAATTTCCATTTTGTTTGGAATCCCCACCCACCCACTCTTGCAATCACTGGAGATGACACTAAATGAATGGTTTTTGCCCTTCCTTCCTTCCTTCCTTCCTTCAGCCTCCTGTCCCCCTCCCGCAATCCAAGCCCCCTCTTCTGATCTCTCCCCCTCACAGCTCTGCATCTTCTGATCGCCTACTTTCCCTAGGCACCCTGGACTTAACTCAAGTCTTGGTGGTCCATCAGGGGTACATTAAGGCAGAAATGATGCCCATGGCCGTAGCTACATCCAATATGGTACCACAAGACTTGGGTGAAAGGTCATGGTTGCCATATTGGATGTGGCTGAGGCCATGACCGGAAGTTAATGGGCATTGCTCCTACCTCAACAGACCCTTGCTGGACCACAAGAGATTAAGGTAGGCCCAGGTACCTACATGAAGTGGGGTAAGGGGGGGAAGTTGTAACGGGGATCCAGAAAAGGGGGGCCTCAGATCACGGGGGTGGGGGTGGGTGGGACTTGAATTCAAGGTGAGCTGTCATGAAACCCTGCCCATTTTCATTTGCCAATGACAAAGGAAATGTTGTTAACATCTGCCCATCCCTACTGCCTATCATTTAGGTACCCACAGTCACCAGCCACAGAGCTGGCTTAAAAGTGAGCACTTAACATGAGTAACCCTCAGTATTCTATAAGTTACATGTGTAAGTGGGAGCCCCGCCCATGCTTATGTAAATTAAGGAGGCATTCACAGACTAGTGCTTATACAGAATTTTGGCAGTTACATGCAGATGTGTGCACATTGGTGGCATAGCTAGGTGGGGTGCAAGGGGAACGACTGTGCCCCAAACAAATTTCTGATGGCACCAGTGCCTATTTTTCACACGGTCTGTTGTGCCTATGCAGTCCACGTATGTGCATTCATGCCTACGCAGTCCGCTCTCTGCTCCCCCTGATGTCACAACCTGGCTACGCTTCTGGTGCACATACGTGCAGAAATGCCATTATTGTAAAGATTTACCTGTGTAATATCTGCCCAGGCTCCTCCTAAGCAGCCTCAGGGCACCTATATGTGTGTGTAGACCTGACTATGGTAGTATTCTATAATGGAAAGTAGGCATCCACATTCCTGTATAGAATGGGCTCCTCTAATGCTCCTCTGGGAACCTAATTGAAAGGCACCTTGTTATAGAGTTACCCCCTTAATGGTGGCAAAAACTTGTTGATGTATTATGAAAGAAATATAATGAAATGAATCTCAGGATGATAAATTCAGGGCTGGTAAAAACCTTTCTTAACTTGATATTTTTAGATGGTTAATTTCAGCTACATGATGACAACATAACAACATTTTATTAGAAACATTATAAAAGCAATATAAGCTGCATCTGGAAAACTTCACCAATTGGGTTAGTAATGACATTTAGGTCTGGTGTGTCAGCCCTAAAGGCTAGTGGTACTATTTTGGCTGGCCTTGCTTTCTCACTGACACTTTTTAATTCCAGCTACAGCTTACAGTATCAACTCAGTCAGTGTTCTGTGATTAGGAATCTTTCTGCAACCATAAATCCTTCCCTTCTCTTCAGATTTCACTCTAATACAATCAAAGCTCAAAAGTCAGATGTTGCAAAGTTGCTCCTAGCTCATTCTTTCTTGGGCATGTTATGAGATCTTAATGGATGGCTTTTTGAAAAGCAAAGGCCTTAGATTCTCATTAGTTCAATATTTTTATTGGAGTTTAGCAAAAAGAAAAACAATAACAATAACAAACAGTACGACATACCAACCAAATAAGCATGAATCAAGAGGATGAGTCATATCTCTATATATAAAAGGCAACCCCAACGTTCTGAAGCCTCCACGGAAGTTGAGGTGCCCGAGATATCCGGTGTGCCCTGGAGTGTCTGCACCGCCCTCGCGTCAAAACGTCATGACGTCGAGGGCGGAGCTATGACACTCGAGGGCCGAAACAGAAACGCCACAGCGAACAAGGCAAGTAGCTCAGAGGGACGGAGGGAGGGGGCCCCTTGCTAGCGCCCGTTTCATTGCACTCAGAAACAGGCATTTTTTCCTAGTATATATATATATATAAGATAGAAAAGCCACATTAGATCTGAATATGTGCATAAGTATATAAATCTAAAGAACACCATACCTTTTGAAGAGACATTAAAGCATTGGATCGGATGGTACAAACTGTTTCAAATTTTCTCGTAAGACATACCAAGTGCCACTATGATATTGTATTCCCGTTATCATTTTCCATTAAGATAGCCTCGGCATTTAAAGTAATACTATCAGTATATCAATAAGCTTCCCAAGAATTGGATCTATGACAATTGAGATAGCCAGAGATCTCAAAAGAATAATTGCCAGCATTAGGGGTGTTTTCATATGACAAATGTCCTGTATTGTAGACCAAACCGTTGATGACCAGTATAATTGTAGCTGAGAGCATTCAAAGATCGTATGTGCTAGAGTGCCCGGAGATAATGAGCAGTGCCAGCAATTGTCAGAGGGTAAATGCTCAATTTACGGAGCTTGACAGGTGTCCATATCACCCAGTAGGTGACAAAAAATAATGTTTGTGCCAAGGAAGCTGATTTTATCACCTTGAAAGCTGTCATCCAAAATCTATCCCAGCTTGTCTGTTTCCAAGTTAAACCAATAACTTTTTCCCATTCTGCGTTTTTGGAGAATGTAGCCCATATTTGTTAGATATTACAGTTTTGTAAATGTAACATATAGGGTGCCCAGCTGTCTGAAGTCATTGTGCCATAGTTGCCAAGGATAGAGTTGTGGAAATAGCAGATTAAAAAATATTTAAGTGCTTGAGCCCTAATGTTAAGTTGAAGCCATTGATAAAACATATTATCTAGCAAATGGAAGAGAAACTGTAGATCTTAAAATGATTTTAAGCTGCTATGGGTCGAAATATGCTGAAGGGTAATATTCCATATGACACCCATTTATGCCAAAACAGTGGAGGTCTGTTTATCTGAACACATGAATTAAACCATAAAGACTGAGAGGAAGAGGATAGGCAGAATGCTGTAGTAATGGCATCCACAGTAGATAAAGCTGACAAAGTAGTGCTTATAATTGGATGAGATTTGAATTTGGTTGGAAGACCACAGCCAGTCAGTGAAATCAGATGTAATGGAGAAGAGAGATGGTTTTCTATCTGTACGGTACATTGAAAGCAATGGAAGTAAAACCCAGACTTACTCAATCTGTGTCCTCCTTTTTCTGGAGCCATATGTTAACCCTATCTGTACCCATGTAGGAGACGTTTAAGAAGAGCCAACTCCAAACCACAAGAGAGCTGACTGGAATATGAATGTGGCATGATGAAAATAAGTCTGGGAACTTAACCCCCTCACACACACACACACACACACACACACACTTTGATGAGGAGCTTTTAGTTTTTTCATGGCAATTCTCGGGGCTTTGCCAAGTAATAAAAACTGACTCCATCCTGCCCCATCAGGAGAGGTGAAGTGGAGACTACCTGTTAGTGAAAGAGTCGATTTTCTCAAGGAGTTTTTCATGTCTAGATCTCATAAAATTATATACTTAAGAATTTCACACTTTTCAGGCCCCACTGCAAATTAGTTGACTTGATATGAGATTTTTGACAGTGAACATTAATAGGAAGGGCAATAGATTTTCCCCAATTAACCTTGTATCCAGATACAGATGAAATAGATCAGATGGTCTGCATCAAATGAGAAAGGGAAGAATCCACACCTGAGAGATATACCACCATATCATCAGCCTACAGGGAGACTTGCCTCCACCCCATGAAGAATGATTCCTTTGATCAAAATGGAGTGTTGAATTGCAATAGCCAGAAGTCCAATGAAGATTGATGTGTTTCCTATAATTGTGCCTTATTTGATGTGACAACCCTCTGTATGTTTTCTTCATTGGATCGTATCCACCGCATTCCTAGAAGAGCCTTTTCTTTTGAATGTTTTTCCCATGTGGATAGTTGCGCAGTCCTAAGATATCCTGGCGGAGGTGCTGGAGATAAGGACTGTGTCTGAATTTAAGAAAGCATGGGACAGGCACGTGGTATCTCTTATGGAAAGGAGGAGATGGTAGTCGCTGAGAATAGACAGACTGGATAGGCCACTTAGCCCTTATCTGCCACTGCTTGCCCTGGGATTGGTAGCATGGAATGTTGCTGCTGTTTGGGTTTCTGCCAGGTACTTGTGACCTGGCTTGGTCACTGTTGGAAACAGGATATTGGACTAGATGGACCACTGGCCTGACCCAGTATGGCTATTCTTATGTTCAAGTGCCAGATCCCTCTGGAAAGATGAAATTAAAAAAAACCCTCTGAATTCACAGAAATGCACGCCACTGGGGCTTCGTAGAGTTTGTGTATCTATAAAAACAGTTTCAGGGTTGTTGCTCAATCTATACTACTTCCACAATTAGTCTATTATAATTCATTATACAGGACTATATCCTTTTGATTACAGGGAGGGCATCTACTTCTACAGAATACAGCTGCAAGGATGACATTCTATTTAGGCAAGTTTGAGTGTGCCTCTCCATTATTGGTCTCCATGCACTGGCTCCTAGTAGATAAAAGAGTCAAGTTCAAAATTGCTTGTTTAATGCATCAAGTTCATTTTGAGGGCTTCAGTGAAACACTTCTCCCAAAATGCAATAATATTATCCACTTCTGCAGTCTCAGGGATATCGATAATGCAAAGATTATTCCTCCTGCTTCTGTTATTCAAATCCTCCGACTCTGCCCTTAGGTTATGAATTTGCTTGATATTAGAATCTACAATAGTAATCTTAGCTTCCAGCAAAATTGTGCATTGTTCAATGCTATGCAGTTGCTGTTGAAAAGCTCACAGTTGAAAGCTTGGATTCTCCATCTCCGATTGTTAATCTTTCATCGCGGAGTGATTTGTAGTAATCAAGTCTTCGATTATCCATAGCTCAACCAGAACTGTTGATATTTGTTGAGCTGGGTCTGTGTCCTTATCGTTCTCCTTTCTGGACACCATCTTTACAGGAGATGGAGGATCCAGTTTGTACCTTTTGGATCTGGCGGTCACAGCAAACGTTGTTTCTGTCTTCAACATTTTGCCCGATACCATCAATGAATCAGGTATTGAAAACTAGAGATTCATTAAATAGTACAAAAGAACTGCTCCAAATCACTAATATGTTATGAAAAACTGTTGGCCCTGTTGGAGCTTTTGCTATCAGTGTCTGTTCACATGCCTGGCTCAGCAGCGCCCCCTTAGATTCCCATTTTAAGGGCTGGGTGAAGTATCAGAGCCGAAGTCTCTCTGCTCTGCTGTGATTGGCACCTATTAACATATGCAACTTCCTTATTTTTGTCTTGGCTTTAGTCAATTTCAATTTATTCCTTAAGTAAAACTTATGTTCTTTCAAGATTGTGCAAATTGAGCAATTTCCAGCTAATGCACAATTTTTAGGTGTTTTTTTTATAGGCAGTGTAGGAGAATGAATTATGTTTATGTCAATTTCTGTCATTGTTTTTAAATTATGGAGGAAGAAGGAAGCCTTTCATATAGCATGACACTCACATGAATAGTCTTAAAATATTTTCACATTATTGGCATGACTGAAAAATATCAGTCAAGAGAGGAAGGAAG
Source organism: Microcaecilia unicolor (assembly GCF_901765095.1). NCBI lineage: Eukaryota > Metazoa > Chordata > Amphibia > Gymnophiona > Siphonopidae > Microcaecilia > Microcaecilia unicolor. The sequence goes on from NC_044034.1 coordinate 147,116,300, forward strand.
AAAGGGTGGTTATTAGAGCTAAAGGTAAATCATACAAAGCTCCATGTGAATCAAGGGTCATTGTGTCTGAAAGTAATTTTAAAGTCTTGTTTTCAGATTTTCAGGACAGGTTTATCCAGTCCTGGTTTTATACTGCTTTCTGCATACACTTCCTATTGATTTTTCTAAGACAAGTAAAATTACAAATTCATGCTCACAGTGGGGTAGGATTGGATCAGCCTGTGCTGAAAATTTGGAGCCAGTTAGCAACCTTTTTTTGCATACAGACTTTGCTTCTTGAGACAGAGGTCAAAGAAGGGCTTTTTTTTTAAATTGAAGTACTCTCATCAGACAAACCCTCCAATGGTTCCTTTTATTTATCAATTTCAGTTACCTTGTCCAGGACTTGGAATTATCAAATAGAAAATTCTGGGGTTTTTTTTTCTAGTTGGCATGACCGATTATGTAACTCCATTTTAATGCAGCAGTAAAAGCAGGGCTCTTCCAAATATCAACACCTGTTCCTTACTTCTACTGCAACCGAAATTATAAAACTACTCTTCCAAGATTGTATCAAATATAACTGCTTGTATGTGGTTGGCATCATGGTAAGTTGCCGACTGCCCTATGTGTGATGCCAGTATTTGTTCATGAAGGAGAGTAACCTGCATGGAGTGGCAGGTGCAGATCTGGCTGCCTTGTTGGGTAGGATTGGATGGACTATGTCAGGCTTTATCTGCCATCATTTATTATGTTACTATGTTTTCCCTCTATTTCCTTTTTTTCTCCTGTTTCTTCCTTTATACTAAAAGTTTTTAGTATTGTAATATTTCAAGAATTTTCTTTCCTTGTTTGTTAGGTGGTGGAGATGAAAATGGTAATGGAATTCAAACATGCGCGGGATAAACACAAAGGAATCCTGCTTAGAAGGAATGGATCTACGGAATCTTGGCGGAGATTGGGTGGCGACGCCAGTAATTGGAGAGTAAAATCAATGCTGGGCGGACTTCTATGGTCTGCGCCCTGATCGTAGCTGAATAGATATGGATGGGCTGGAGTGTACATTTTAAGGGACTTCGACATTGGCTTCAGAACTTTTAGTACAGGAACAGTGTTGGGCAGACTTTTACGGTCTGTGCCCTGAGAAAGGCAGGGACAAATCAAACTCGAGTATACATTTAAAGTAGCACATACCATGTAAAATGAGTTTATCTTGTTGGGCAGACTGGATGGACCGTTCAGGTCTTTATCTGCCATCATTTACTATGCTACTATCATGCTTATTTTTGAAAGAGAAGGACGCCCATCTTTCGACACAAATTGGGAGATGGGCGTCCTTCTCGTAAGGTCGTCCAAATCGGCATAATCGAAAGCCGATTTTTTGACACACTTGACTGCTTTCCGTCGCGGGGATGACCAAAGTTCATGGGGGCGTGTCGACAGGGTAGCAAAGGAGGGACTGGGGCATGATTAGGAGATGGTTGTCCTCGGCCGATAATAGAAAAAAGAAGGGCGTCCCTGATGAGCACTTGGCCGACTTTACTTGGTCCATTTTTTTTCACGACCAAGCCTCAAAAAGGTGCCCTAACTGACCAGATGACCACTGGACGGAATCGGGGATGACCTCCCCTTACTCTCCCAGTTGTCACTAACCCCCTCCCACCATAAAAAACAAGTTTAAAAATTCTTTTTTGCCAGCCTCTATGCCAGCCTCAAATGCCATTCTCAGGTCCATCGCAGCAGTATATAGGTCGTTGGAGCAGTTGTAGTGGGTGCACTGTACTTCAGGCAGGCGGACCTGGGGGGGGGGGTGGGGGCTCAGCACCCAAGGTAAGGGAGCTATGCACCTGGGAGCAATTTGTGAAGTCCACTGCAGTGCCCCCTAGGGTGCCTGGTTGGTCTCCTGGCATGTGAGGGGGACCAGTGCACTACAAATGCTGGCTCCTCCCATGACCAAAGGGCTTGGATTTGGATGTTTTTGAGATAGACGTTTTTGGTTTCCATTACCACCGAAAACCGAGGACGACCATCTCTAAGGTCGACTTAAATGTCAAGATTTGGGTGTCCCCGACCGTATTATCTAAACGAAAGATGGACGCCCATCTTGTTTTGATAATACACGTTGCCCCGCCCCTTCGCAGCACCGTCCTTATAGTTGGGTGCCCTTAGAGATGGTCGTCCCTGTTCGAAAATGCCCCTCTATGTTACAATATGTTGGTGTCTTCTTGTGTTTTATCTTTGTTGAGATGGTATTTGCAGGGGGATCGGTGTACTGACATGTTTACTGGTAGGAGTGGCCAAGTGGAGGGCATTTTCATAACTTGTAAATGCTAATATCTGTTCAGGATTTAAATATGAGTCAAGAAGAAAACTAAGGAACTGAAAGATTTTCATCTAATTGCTCCTGGAATTATTTGCTATTTTAGAGCACAATATTCAAAAGTCAGTTACTTGGAGAAAATGGATGTTTGAAGATTGCACTCTTTCTTTCCAACTATGGCAATGCATATTAGGGACTTGCTTCCCCCCCCCCCTCCCCCCGATTTCCATTAATTTTTTTTTAATCAGTTTGTTTCACACATTCATATTAGTAAAAATATTTTAACCCACATTAGAGCTTTTTAAGCTGCTGAGGTAGAGTCTATCCAATCAGTGTTCTGCATTTTTGTAAACTCTGGTAGCTGTGGGCTGAATTAGACTCATATAGTCTATGCCAGGCCATATCTGGCTACCAGCACTGAATATACCAGTCATCGGCAGCCACTGGGAGTCATCCAGGTACTGCCAATATTCAGTGCTGGCACCTGGACAGCTATACGAGCAGCTTAGAACTCCTCATTTATCAACAGTGTCGAGATAACGCTTGGTTCCATCTTTGCTCTGCCCCCAGACCGCGTCAGATAGTGCAGCTGTCTCAGGGGAATTCTGTATAGGTTGTCCAAAGTTGGACACTCAATTTTGCCCATGGATACAAGATCCGCATGTAACATTATGAGATATCCAGCAGGGTAAATCTGCATGAATTCTTACTGCTGTTCCTTCATAGTCCATGCATAGGCGCCCCATATAAGAGGCTTGGGGAGGCTAAGCCTCCCCAGCCCAACCGACGCTGCCCCGCCCCCCTGCCGCCGCCGCTGCCGCCGCCCGCCGAACCTTTAAATATTATATTTTTCCTGGAGTCGCGGGCAGCGCCGGCATTGAAGGCATCAGCAGCCTCATCTTGGTTCCAGCAGCCTTCCCTCGCAAGTCGCATGATGGCTCCGCCCTCGCAGAAACAGGAAATACGTCAGAAGAGGGCGGAGCTATCATGCGACTTGCGAGGGAAGGCTGCTGGAACCGAGATGAGCTTGCTGATGCCTTCAATGCCGGCACTGCCCGCGACTCCAGCAAAAATATAATATTTAAAGGTACGGCGGGGGGGGGGGGGCAGGAAGGAAACGAGGGCTGCCTATTGGGGAGCGAGGGCAGACGGGAGAGGAGAGGAGGATTGCTGCACATGATGGAAGAAGGGGAGAGGAGAGGGCAGGGGAGAGGAGGGTTGCTGGACATGGGTGGATGGAAGGAAGGGGAGAGGAGGGTTGCTGCACATGGTGGATGAAGGGGAGAGGAGAGGGCAGGGGAGAGGAGGGTTGCTGGACATGGGTGGATGGAGGGGAGGGGAGAGGAGGGTTGCTGCACATGATGGATGAAGGGGAGAGGAGAGGGCAGGGGAGAGGAGGGTTGCTGGACATGGGTGGATGGAGGGCAGGGGGGAGAGGAGGATTGCTGCACATGGTGGATGAAGGGGAGAGGAGAGGGCAGGGGAGAGGAGAGTTGCTGGACATGGGTGGATGGAGGGGAGGGCAGGGGGAGAGGAGGGTTGCTGGACATGGAAGGGGAGGGAGGAGTGAGGAAGGAGATGAGATGACGGAAAAGGAAGAGAGTAGAAAAACTGCACATGGATGAAGAAAATAGGCAAAAGCTGGATCCACTGGACAGTCAAGTTTGCGGAGGACCCAGCTTTTACTTACGGATGTAGGACAAGAAATGAAGAAGAAAGGCGGAAAGTAAACAAATAAATGGAAAGGAAGCCCTGGAAACGGAGTTAAGAGGATAGATAGCAGCAGAATCGGATACTGGGCCAGCACAATCAGAAAAACAAAGTCACCAGACAACAAAGGTAGAAAAGATCATTTTATTTTCATTATAGTGTTTGGAATATGTCCACTTTGAGAATTAGGTGTTCAACATTAAAAGTTTATTTACTTATTTATGACATTTTATCCCACATTAAACATGAATTAGGATGTTTTGTGGCTCTACATGAGAATTGTGAAATTATGATCCCTTGTTTCAATATTGTTGACGGTCTGCATTTTCCGTATGGGTGGTATATTGGTGTATTAGGTTCTGCCCAGTGTAATATTTATGGTACAGTAAGGTTCAGAGTGTGTTTTTGCACAAAGTTGTGCATAGTGTTTTGCAGTTGAGCGATTGTGGTTAGTATATGCTTTGAGCAACCACTTTATTCTTCGACATATGATACATAACTAATATCTAAATTTAATAAAAGGTATTAATTGTGACATTTATTTTTATTTATTTTTTTTCTGTGTGTGATCAGACAATTATGGATTTAAGCTCCACCCCTGGCCCCACCCCTAACCCCGCCCCCTTTAGCCTCCCCAAACAGTTGGGCCACCGACCGCCTATGAGTCCATGTGGTGTCAGTGTTCTCACTGCTGGCTGTGGTAGTAAGGAGAGATCAGCCAGCCAGTAGGAGAGAGGTGCCTGCAAGTTATTCCAGCACTGTTCCTGAGGCCCATTCTAACCCTAGCCTTTTTAATAAATTCTGTACATCCTGCACCTGCTAGAAATGGGTCCAGCTAGTCTAAGGAAGGTTCCAGTATAGGAAATCTCTGGAACTGACAGTTTAGAAGGTGGTGAAAGTAGGTAGAAGCCTGGAAGGGCCTGTCCATCCCTACTAAATCCTAAAGAAAGGAGCAGGAGGTCAGTCTGTGTTTCTGCTACAACAACCAGGGTGCCCTTTTCCATCTATACAGGGCTGAAGGGTATAACAATCTACCATTTCTTACCATCTTGGGAAAACTGTGAATAATAACTGAGCACTGATATATTTTATTTTATTTATTTATTTATTTATTTCGGCATTTATATCCCACATTTTTCAATATACATTGTTTCAATGTGGCTTACAATATGTATTAGATTAGTTATATTGATTAGATTTGTTACATCACGTGTAACAAATTTATTGTTGTGGGTGTAGGAGGGTTGATTGAGTTCTTTGCATGTTCCAAATGACGCGAGTAGGGTATTTCTTGAGATTTATAGTGAAGTGGGTTTGTTCCATTGGTGACTAGTCACTTGTCTATGATAAGAAGGATTGGTTGCGGGCTAGTGGTGAGATGTGTTTTGATAAGGACTTTCAGATTTATATGAGTGTGATTTGGAGTTTCTGTCCAGGTCCTGTAGAAAAATGTTTGAAAAAAAAGGCTTTGAGATGTTTACGTAAGATCAGGTAATTGTTCATGCTTCTTAAGGCTTTTGGGAGCGTGTTCCAATTTTTTGTGCTGAGATATGTGAAGCACGTTGAGTAGACTGATGAGTATCTTAGACCCTTGCAGTTTGGGAAGTGGAGTGTGAGATAGTTTCTCCACTCCAGAAAATTGTGGGTCAGATTTTGATACTTTGGTCTTTGCTTTGTAAAAAGGAAACTGGAGCAAAAGGAGAAACTTCCCTAGGTCCACCCCCTTTTCCTCTTATTTCAGGGGTGAAAGGTAGGCATAGAAAAATGTAGTGCAATTAAGGGTTCCCCCAATAGAGGGCACTGGGACTCACTTAAACCAAGAGGAGGGAGAAATGACAGAATGGGGAAGTATAATCCAGAAAACCCTGGTGGCACCACGCAGTGGGGGAGAGGCTTCCTGGGGAGGAGCAGGGGTGTATAAAAGCTCACATTGAAGCAAAGGAGGGGGGGGGGGGGGAGGAATGAGTGAATTTATGGAGGTTAGCAAGTAGCCCAAAGCAGAGGAGGCTCCAGGCCACGAGGAAGGTGCACCAGAAGCCCAAACCCCAGAGGAGGAGATGGAGGTTCAATACATTTAGCCACCAGAAAAGATAGTATGAAGCATTGCTTCAGAGAAAGGAACTGAGTGAATAACCTATGAAGAAATAAGTTACACTTTTGTCTTTTTAAGTTTTGGTTTGTTGGCAGATTGGGATGGGTCCCAATTCAGTTTAAGCCTGCTGAACGGGGAGTAGTGGGTTTGGGATCTGCCAATGTTTGAGCCCTAGTGTAAACCCCCTGGTGGCAGAGCAAGGTATTACAATGATGGTACCAAATATGTCACAGTGTTTCCCCAAAATGACTCAACACCAACCAGGGACTTTAACAATAAAAAGAAAATATTTTTTTATTAGTGAATTATATTTAAATGCTAATGAAATTTTATCAACTTGCAAATTTAACATATGTATTCCAATTACAGGTTAGCAACACAAATCAGTTAGTCTCTAGAAACATTGAGAGCATCCTCAGATAAGTATAAATATTAGTTACATAAATCATTTAAGTACATTCAATTCCACAAAACACCAGACTCTTCAAAGTCTCCCCTCTCCTGTCCCTCAGACCCCTGGAGACCCCCAAGGATCCCATATGTAAGTTTTCCTCTACTCTTTTTTTTCCTTCTTTTAGTTATCTCTCACTTATTTTCAGGTTTCCTTTACTATTTTCTCTTATGTGCACTTTTTAAAATAGTTTCAGTCACTTAGCTGCTCTCTTTGTTTTCTCTCTCTGGCTCTCTTGAACGGTGGCTGCCTTTTCTTTCAGGTGATGATCTCCAGCATCAACTTTCTTCCAGTCTTTCCCTAGTAACATGTTCTCACCAATAGAGCTCTCTCCCAACTGCCAGCCTGAGCTGTTTGTCACTCTCCTGAGAGTTCCATCAGCATGCGGAACACTCAGTGCATGCACACAGGCTACTCAGTTTCACTGCACTGCTCACTGTCTCTACACCAGATCTAGAATGAGCCAGGTAATCTTTTAAAATTTAACCCATAGGATTACACTAGGCTTACTAGGGGAAAGGGCTCAAACTTTCTTTGTGTGTGTGTGAAGATTTTTGTTAAGAGTAAAAAGACTGAGAAGGCTTGCTACCTAATATGTCTTCTTTTTACTGATAATCTTTGTCTATTGTGAATATATTGGGGAAAAGCACAAGAAGAGTTTCCTTTGTTTTGTTTGCTTATTATTATTAATTTTTTTTTTTCAAAACTGAGACTCTGCTTAAAAACCTGCAAGGAATCGGTGTGGAAAGTTACACTGACTTTGGTAGAGAGAAGTGAATACAAGAACCTGAACTAATTTGCATATTTTTTTCCAACCTTTAATGAAGGGTATGGCTGTTTTTCTTCCTTCTCAGTAGGGAGATGGAAAGGGAATGAGCTAGAAAGTAAGAGCTCTTTTATCACCGACCAGAAAAGAGGACTAAAATTTTGTTTAGGAAACTACTCACCCTAAAGGAAAAATAGACTCTTTAGCTTGACTATGGGAGTGAAAAGGAAGTTTTGTAGTCAGTGGATAAATTTCCTAGGGACTTCTTTTTCTGAAGAAAGGTTTTTAGCTTTCTAGTATCTCTTGTTGGAAGGTGGATGAGTTGGCTAGCTATTGGAGCAAAAGAGAAGTAGCTGGTGACAGTTCCCCCACCTGGAGGTCCAAGGTAGAGGAGAGAGAGAGTCTGTGGAGCAACCCAAATATCATTTCTTTATACAGAGATAATATATCATTTTCTAGCTAACAGGAAATGGGATACAGCTTATGGTAGAGAAAAACTGTTAGTTGTGAGAAGATGAGACTCAGTAACAAAACTACTACTGAGAGCATGTTACTTGCTTTATTGCATCAACTGCTGCTTTTGTTATGTCAATTGTCATCATTGTTTTCTTATTGCCAGCAGACAAAGTGAACCCAGAACCAGGGAGAGGTTTAATGATTACTCTAGGTACAGACACTTTTTTTCCCCACTGTCACATTGGCAAGTACAGTATTTTATATTCTTAAACAGCAAAGCTAAATATGAAGATACCAAACACTGGGAGATGGTAAAAACACAACACAGCACATTACACCAATGGAGATAATGACACAACAATGTCACATTGAACAACAAGGTGTTCCAGATTCTGAGGTGGAAGACTTGTCTGGCCAAATATCACTCAACAGTTAATCCATGAGTGGTGTGAAAATCAGATTATTTCCAACCTTTTTTCCAGGAAGCATGTTTCATTTTATGTATTGACTGGTTTCAATGTGCCAGTTCCTGTTGCGAAGATCATGGCAGTAAGAAATTAACAGCTGTGTTCTGAAACTAGAATGTAGTATTTCTTAGGTAGTGCTGGCACATGTCTTTTGTCTCAAGGTTTGCTATGACTAGTCTTAGATTACAGGGCTGCAATAAAAATAAGCAATTATTTGATCTGTGTTAGTCTGTCCTTCTTCATACACACAGGTAGGATGTTATGGAAGTAGTTATATGTGATTTAAAGTTGAATGTAAGGGATAAACAAAGGAGAAAATATGAGTTTCTTTGGTTCTGCTTGTACGTAACATTGAGACAGGTCCTCTAGAATTTTCTGGTAATTTGTGCTTTGCCTAGATATATAATTATGCCAGCTATAGCTGCCAAGCTATAAATTAGTATCTATTAAATTTTTCTGCATTATTAGTATTGTTTCCATGGAAACTAGCATTTATGATGTTTTAGAAGAGTCTGACATACTAAAGATTCGAGATGCTTTGTCATTAAAGGCAGGTACATAATTTTTGGAAAGTATCATGCGATTGAACATCCTCTTCCCTACCCTACCCCCTCCCCTGACACTAGATCCTTTTGTTCAAAGTCTCATATTGACCCCTCTTCTCTCCTTCCATAAAACAATTTTGTGCATAATATTCGTTATTAAAAACCATGCTTTATTTTCTAAATGTTGAACAGTAATTCTGTTGACTTTATCTGTGTAAGGTTTTATATCTGATGCCACTGTACATAACATTTTTTAAAATGTTTTGTTGTCTGTTTATTGTATATCTACATGCAGTACACACATGTCTTCAAATTCCACTTACAAAGTGATAAAGGGCAGCAGTAACATTGTTTGCCATGCCTTTTTATTGAACTAATTCCTTTAACTTGCTGCCTTCTTCAGGTGGATGTTTTGCACAAACTCAATGAATAGAACTGAGGGTTTGATGGCCAGTCCCAAATGTACTGTTAGTTCGAAAATGAGGTCTGACCACTGCTCTAGCTATTGACCTTTATTACTACACATCCGGCCTGACTGACACAGCAACCTCACTACTTTATTCACTGTTCCCAAAGAACAACTAAATAAAAAAAAATCATTTGAAACAGAAATAGAAACCTTTCTAGCTCAAAGTGAGACATACTAGGCAATAATACCTTTCCGTAACTAATGGTTAGCTTCTTCTCATGTCAGTAGTAAGCAGTTCTTTCAATTTTTGAAGGTTATACATAGTGATGTGTAGAAAATTACATTGTAGGCGTGATTTGCTTTCTTCTAGATTGTTTTATCAATTCTTCAAGCGATACTTGTAGATATGAAGAACTGCAGAGATGTCTGGATTTGTGCCATGTAGCTTCAGACCAATGCTCCACTGAGCCCAGCATCCAGTTTCCCACAGTGGCCAGTCCAGGTCAGTGGCAGAAGTACTCAACAGATCTTCTATTCCCTGCTGTTCCCACATTAAGAGAAATTACGTTCCCCAAGCACACTTGGCTAACGGAGCTGACTGAATCTCTTCTACACTCAGCTGTACTATTTGCCTTGGCCAAATAGTCTGGGTTTATCCAGTCATAGAAAGTGAATACATAAGTACATAAATAATGCCATACTGGGAAAAGATCAAAGGTCCATCGAGCCCAGCATCCTGTCCCCGACAGCGGCCAATCCAGGTCAAGGGCACCTGGCAAGCTACCCAAACGTACAAACATTTTATACAAGTTATTCCCAAAATTGTGGATTTTTCCCAAGTCCATTAGTAGCAGTCTATGGACTTGTTCTTCAGGAAACTGTCCAACCTCTTTTAAAACTCTGTCAAGCTAACCGCCTTCATTACATTCTCCGGCAATGAATTCCAGAGTTTAATTACGCGTTGGGGAAGAAAATTTTTCTCCTATTTGTTTTAAATTTACTACACTGTAGTGCATAAAGTGTGAGATCACAACTTGTCTTTCGGCCTCGTACACTTCCTGAAATAACGAAACAATGATTTCTAACAAAGAAATTACAAGAATCCACTTTGGGGTGAGGTAAACAATAGAAAGTGAAAAAGGGTCTCTGTGTCCTATCATCCTTTGCTCCATTATATTGCATTTGTTTGTCTTTACGGTGATATACTGGACACAAACATTTGGCAAAATGCCACTTTCTTTCTTTCTTAGCATCTCCATGGCAGCACACTGAATACGGCTGATTACTATATTCTATTGGTTAAATTAACCTCCTAGGGTTTGATGTTTCTGCTTAGAAATGGATCACTAAATATGCAAATCTGGTATCTTGAAGTCTATCTTTGTAAAATATCTTCCATTCCATTTTAAATGATGGAACTAGAAGTAGCACTTCAGGATAAGTTCTTGGTTTGTCATATTTAGTCATCTCTCCAGGTAAATAGTGGTTAATAATATCTTAGCCAAAATTACCTTCTTCTGAACAGTCAGAAGTGCATGTGGGATTCTATAATGCACTTAAGAATTTCTTAGACCAAGGCAGTGATATAACTCTGTTTTCAAATGTGCAGGTACTATTTTAATTTAATGCTGGCATTTATATTCTGCTTAAGTTTTAAGTTCAAGGCAGGGTACAGTCTGTTTTAAATAACAGTGTACTCTGGAACATTTTTGACATAACCACACATAAAACAAATGTGTGTACATTTGAACAGGAAGAATGAGGTCAAGAAAGGGCAAATGCACTTAAAAGTGGATTAACAATCAAATTAACAGATTAACAATCAAATTAACAATCATTATTCATGTTTATATAAGAGCATGAACATTAAGTAGCATCTGAGATTGTGGGTTCAAGGTTGTAGGGTCCGTTGTGTGTCAATTGTATTGCTGTCCTTGGGGACCAGTGTGAGTTATCTCTTATTCTATAGTCTCCTCATCTTGGTCACTACTATCTGTTGTCACTAGCATTGTTAAAATGCCTGACTGGGATTCATTGGTATCTCACAGTGTCTTTGGAAAAGCCAAAAGTTGACGGTTGAATGAGATGTCCTTTGGGAATGACATTCTTATTTGTTGGAGGTTACTAGTCTGATATCAGTTAGGAATATAAGAGATCTTCTGGGTTGGTAAATTCTTACAAATGATTGTAAGTATTCTGGGGACATTCCATAAACGCATTTGAAGATCATGGTAAGGAGAATGAACTCCACTCTAGCCTTACAGGGGAGCCAATGCAATTGAAGCAGGAATGGGGTAGTGTGTTCACACCATTTCCCTCCTCCAATCAGCTTGGCTGCCACATTTTCTATCACCTGTACTAGCTTCCTCATTAGTTTGTCTGGGAGGCCCAGATATATTATGTTGCAGTAATCTAAGATATTTAGGACCAAGGATTGAATGATGATCTGGAAGTGTGGTGCATTTAGCAGGAGTTTGATATCATGAAAAAGTTTCAGCTTGCAGAAATATTTATGTATCACATTATTTATTTGTGTTGCCATGGTTAGGTGAGAATCTAATATCCAGCAATGTTATCTCTGTTTTTGGGTTATTGTGGATCCTTCTATAGTGGGTTGCAGTTTGGGTGGTTTGAGTGGTTCGTTCCCTATCCATATAATATTGGTCTTATCTTTTATCCCCTCTCAGCCACTCTTACAAAGGGCAGGGCCAAAGTGAACAGGTGCCTTTCATTTCCATATTTTGAACTTGCACATCATTCATGTTGAAAATTGACTGAAATCTGTGGGTTTAAAGTGTTGGTTACATCGTAAAAACTGTAATCTATAAACCATGGTGCTCTATTTGTATAAAAAAATATCATCCATGTGACTCATGAATAAAAAAAAACAGTAATTTTTAAACCTCACTTCTAGCTTCAAGCCCATTGCTACTTTGAAAATCATCACCACCTATGCTTCAGTACTTAGGGTACAGATTGGTTTTTCACGGTGAGCATGGCATAGGCCTCACTAAAATGAATGTACATTCATTTGAAATGATATAGGAAATATCAACATTTCTTATGTTGTTTTCTATCATTTGTTTTGGCTGAAATGACAGAAAAATTCCAGAAATTGTGGGTTTCTTCCTGTGTTGTAAGTAGTGTTGCAGTCTTCGGAAGCTGTTGGGATGCATCTCTGTGCCCGGGGGGGGGGGGGGGGGGGGGGGGGGGGTTTGGGGAGGCTGGCATCATTGCGGAAACAGCTGATGATGTATTGCACAGGAGCTTGGCACCACTATTTTTCATGATGTGGCTCCAGAGGCAGGGGTGAGTGGGCAGCACTTCTCCTCCTTAAGGTATGATGGGGGGAGGTCTGGGGAGGGGGTGGGGGTGCCACTAGACACCAGGGTTTTGAATTTTTAAGTCAGAGGATGGGGAGTTGAGTAGAGGAGGAAGGGGGGGGCACTAGATGCCAGCAAATTCTTTTTGAAGTTGGTGGAAGGGGGTCAGGTCAGTGGTCGGGAGGGGGGACAGTAAAAGGGTATTTTAAAGTCATAGGGGGCAGAGGAAGCTGGTGATGTCAGTAGGTGGACACCAGGGAAATAATTTTTAAAAAATAAGAACATAAGTGTTGCTATACTAGGAGAGACCGAAGGTCCATCAAGCCCAGTATCCTTTGGAAACAGTGGCCAATCCAGGTCACAAATACCTGGCAAGATTCCAGAACAGTAGAACAGATTTTATGCTACTTATCCTAGGAATAAGTAGTGGATTTTCCCAAGTCCATCCTAATAATGGCTTATGGACTTTTCTTTTAAGAAATTATCCAAACCTTTTTTAAACCCTGTTAAGCTAACTGCTTGTACCACATTCTCTGGCAACGAGTTCCAGAGTTTAATTACAAGTTGAGTGAAGAAATATTTTCTTTGATTTGTTTTAAATTTACTACTTAATAGCTTCATTGCAGGCCCCCTAGTCCTAGTATTTTTGGAAAGAGTAAACAAGTGCTTCACACCTACCTCTTCCTCTCCACTCAGTATTTTATAGACCGCTATCATATCTCCTTTCAGCCATTTCCTCTCCAAGCTGAAGAGCCCTAGCTGCTTTAGACTTTCCTCATAGGGAAGTTATCCCATCCTCGTTATAATTTTTGTCGCCCTTCTTTGTACCTTTAATTCCGCTATATCTTTCTTTGAGATGTGGTAATCAGAATTGCACACAGTATTTGAGGTGCAGTCACACCATGGAGCAATATAAAGGCATTATAATGTCCTTATTTTTGTTTTCCATTCCTTTCCTAATAATACCTACCATTCTATTTGCTTTCTTAGCTGCAGCTGCACACTAAGCAGAGGATTTCAATGTATCATCTACTATAAAACCTAAATCTCTTTCCTGGTCGGTGACTCCAAATGTGGAATCTTGCATTATGTAGCTATATTACGGGTTCCTTTTTCCCCACATGAATCATTTTGCACATGCTTACAGTAAACATCATCTGCCATTTGGATGCGCAAGTCTCCCAGTCTCATAAGGCGCTCGTGCAATTTTTCACAATCCTCTTGCAATTCAACAACTTTAAATAACTTTGTGTTGTCAGCAAATTTAATTACCTCACTAGTTATTCCCATCTCTAAGATTATTTATAAATATGTTGAAAAGCCGCGGTCCCAGCACAAACCCCTCGGGAACCTCACTATCTACCCTTCTCCATCATTTCCCCATTAAATCTTCCAGGTTTACAGAGATTTGTTTCTGTTTCTCTGACTCGTCGGTAGTGAATGACATTTCCGGCATTGGTATCTTTCCCACATTTTTCTCGTTGAAGACTGAAGCAAATAATTCATTTAATCTCTCTGCTATGGCTTTGTCTTCCCTGAGTGCTCCTTTTACCCCTTGGTCATCAAGCGGTTCAACTGATTCTTTTGCTGGCTTCTTGCTTCTTTACCTAAAAAGTTTTTACTATGTGTTTTTGCCTCAAACACAATCTTCTTTTCAAAGTCCTTTACCTTCCTTATCGACGCTTTCCATCTGACTTGCCATTCCTTATGCTGTTACCTATTATTTTCCACTGGATCGTCCTTCCATTTTCTGAAGGATTTTTGTTTTAGTTCTAATAGCTTCCGTCACCTCACTTTTTAACCATGCCAGCTGCCGTTTGGCCTTCCTTCCCCTTTTTAATACGTGGAATGTAACTGGCCTGGGCTTCAGGATGATATTTTTAAACAGCATCCATGCCTGAAGTAAATTTTTGACCTTTGCAGTTGCTCCTCTAAAGTTTTTTTTTTGACCATTTTTCTCATTTTCTCATAGTTAAATGCTATCGTATTGGATTTCCTGTGTACTTACTCCAGCGCTTATATCAACTCTGATCCTGTTATGATCACTGTTATCAAGCGGCCCCAGCACCATTACCTCCTGCACCAGATCATGCACTCCACTAAGGACTAGATTTAGAATTGTTCCCCCTCTTATTGGCTGAATCAGCAGCTCCATAAAGCAGTCCTTCATTTCATCAAGGAATTTTACCTACCTACCTAGTATACCCTGATGTTATATTTACCCAGTAATATCAAGGTATTATTTTTCTTTTGTTACATTTGTACCCCACGCTTTCTCACTCATGGCAGGCTCAATGTGGCTTACGTGGGGCAATGGAGGGTTAAGTGACTTGCCCAGAGTCACAAGGAGCTGCCTGTGCCTGAAGTGGAAATCGAACTCAGTTCCTCAGGACCAAAGTCCACCACCCTAACCACTAGGCCACTTCCTCCCTAGTTTGTTAGCCTCCCTTATTTCTGATAACATTTCTACATCTGTCTGTTCATCCTGGCCAGGTGGTCACTCCTATCACTATGCTTTTCCCCTTTACACATGGTAAGTCAGGGGGCGGGGATAGTGGTAGTTGGGTCAGGTCAAGGGGAGGATTGCTGGTCCAGAAAGTTATCTGAGTAGGGAGGTGAAGTCTGGTTTCGCTGCCCTGAACCTGGTGAAAAAAGTCTGGCAATAACTGCACATCGGAAGCCACCGTTTCCCTCTCTGCAATGCCATAGAATACTTAATGGCCTCATTTTAATGCAATGTCCAGCTGTGTATTTTGTGCAAACTAACACTGGCTCACAGTCCCTTTCTGCATTGTTCAGTGTATACAGCCTGTGTTCAACCAGTCATAACATGCAGTTAGGCTCAAGGTAGCTTTTTGTATTATCATGTAAAGGTTCTTGCATTTGCTGCCAGTTCTTGCCCTCGGCCTCCATCAAACCTCTCATACTTTCCCCCATTCCTCTTATATTTCTACTGTTTCTCAACAATCCCCCTCCCAAGGCTACTTAGTAGATCCAATGGCTCCATGGATCCAAGTGCCCATGCAGAGCTCAGACAGTGTCCCCCTCCATCCCCCCACCCCCACCACTTGCAGCTCAGCCCCTCCTTCCTGTGACAAAGTTGTCTTTTCATTGGCTGGATCCTACCACAGTCTCAGCACTGGCAAGGGGGGGGGGGGGGGAGGGAGGCCTGGAGAGCTACAGAACTTTAAACTGTGAAAAAACAGCTAGACAGTTCACTTACAAATCTGTGGAAACCTTAAAACAATCCAAGTAGGCAGTTCTAGCCTCCTGAATCCTGAGCTCATCTGACAGCCCCCCCCCCCCCTAAACCTTCAGTGTGAGGCACCAGCCTAATTTTGTTTATGCCTTAATCCTGCCTTGTGTATAGCACAGCTGAATGGAAGCTAAAATCAAATGTAGGCTGCCAGCACATCAACCTTAAAATCATTACTAACTGAGAAAAGTTTATTATTCTGGTTTTCTTGAAACAAAATGTATTGGTAATGGTCTCCCAAGATGCTTGCCTTATGCTTTCTAAAATATGTTAGAAATGGAAAACAACAAAGATCGAAATTACACAGCCAAGGAGACTTTTGATTATAAGGTAAAGAACCTTAAGGTTCGCGAGCAGTGACCACATGAATTATCACAACAGCAACTATAATTCTAGAAGGAAGGCGCCAACATTTAAGCACCAACTGCTGGATTCTGTATAGGTCGCCCAAATTTGGGCACACAGTTTTGGACGTGGATCGCAAAAGGTAATCAGTTATTGGTGTTAAGCGTTAATTGGCTGTCATTAATAGTTATGTGTGGCTCTGCTCTACGCCCCTGTCCTATAACCTGCCTAACTTATCTCATGCAAAACTCCAAAGAGGTTGTGGTCAGGGGAGGGGCATGGGTGGGTCAGAGGTGTTTTCAGGATTTAGGTGCATGGTTATATAATACTTGAATTTGTGGCCTGACAATACTGAAGCTTGAGCATTTACATCAGTCTTTGGCCTGTATTAGGATCAAAATTGCACTCTAAATTAGTATTCCATGCGGAGCTGCCTTTATACAATTCATGCTTAGTGTGCATCATCCCAGTTTATAACTTTGGGCGACCTGCACTGAATTCCCCCCCCCCCCCCCCCCAAGTGTGCAGAAATTACCAGAATACTGTTATACATGCATATGTTTAAACATGAGCACAAATGATGACCAAAGTTAGGGGCCATTAAGATTCGCACTAAGCACCAAGGGGCCGATATTCAGACTGCAGGAGGGAGACTAGATAACTCCTGTGGTAAGCGGTTAGCCCGGATATTCAATGCTGGGCTGTTTCCAGTGACCGGCATTGAATATCTGGTTTATTCACAGACGATAACCAGCTATCCCCCACTGAATAATGCTGGATAGCTGGTTAAGTGCCATTTAACCAGCCATGTTCTGTTTCTGGCTGGTTAAATGGTTTTGAATATTGGGGGCAATTCTATGACGATTGCTTAGTGCTCAACAACTTTTATAGATTAGTGCTTAGTGCGGATTCCCACACCCAACTTTAAATGCAAAGACTTATGCTTGCTGAAACCAAAAGTAAATTCTTGCACTCGTAAATCCAAGTATTCTGTAACATTGTGTCTAATTTCTGGCAACGCAAGCCCTTATTGTGAGGCAGTGTGTATGATCGACACAGATTGTGGTCCTGTTTTTCCCCGACAGGGCCGCCGAGAGACTGGGCCAGCCTGGGGCAAGGCTGCCCCGCCCCCCCAAGGTCACCGCCGCCGCTCCCCCCTCCACCTCCCCAGGTCACCGCAGCCACCGCTCCCCTCCACCCCCCCCCGAGGTCACTGCCGCTGCTCCCCCCTCCGTCCGCCACCGGGCCGGGCCCCCTGCATTGAAATCGCAGCGCCTCTCACCTCCATGAAAGCAGCGCTGCAGGCAGCAGGGCAGCAGATTGCCTCCCTTCGGCCCTCCTTCCCTCCTTGTGTCCCGACCTTGCGGAAGTTACGTCAGACGAGGGCGGGACACAGGAAGAGAAGGAGGCCTGAAGGGAGGTGGTCTGCTGCCCTGCTGCCTGCAGCGCTGCTTTCAAGGAAGTGAGAGGCGCTGCAATTTCAATGCAGGGGGCAGATGGTCGACGACGGAGGGCGGGTGGGACTGTGGCGCCGGGCCCCCCTTGGAGGCCCGGACCCGTGGTATTTTGTCCCCCCTGCCCCCCCTCTCGGCAGCTATGTTCCCCGATACGGCAGTTAGCAAAATGCTGGCCACCATCGGTGCGACTGAGATAAGGAAATAAGAAAATGTTTCAAACTTAACAGTGGTTGTATTATTTTCAGCACACAATATTTTGTCTCAGTTATTGATTTGTAATACAACAATAGTTTGTTAAAATGTACATTTTGCATTTTGACATTTGTAGTCTACCTTTGAAGGTTGGAGGGTTTTTTTTTTTTTTAGCCAGTGAGGTCATTACCCTTTCCAGTCTTGAAGCGTAAGTATCTGTTCCAGATTGGGTCCTGAGGCTTTTTTCCTCCTCCTTTTTCCTCCTCCTCCTTCCTCTCTGAGCACACCACCCGAACTCTCATCCACTCTCTCATTACCTCTCGCCTTGACTACTGCAACCTACTCCTCACCGGCCTCCCACTTAGCCACCTATCCCCCCTTCAGTCCATCCAGAACTCTGCCGCACGTCTTATCTTCCGCCTTGACCGATATACTCATATCACCCCTCTCCTCAAGTCACTTCACTGGCTTCCGATCAGATACTGCATACAGTTCAAGCTTCTCCTACTAACCTACAAATGCACTCGATCTGCAGCCCCTCCTTTCCTCTCTACCCTCATCTCCCCTTACGTCCCTACCCGTAACCTCCGCTCTCAAGACAAATCCCTCCTTTCAGTACCCTTCTCCACCACCGCCAACTTTAGGCTCCGCCCTTTCTGCCTCGCCTCACCCCATGCTTGGAACAAACTTCCTGAGCCCATACGCCAGGCCCCCTCCCTACCCATCTTCAAATCATTGCTCAAAGCCCACCTCTTCAATGTCGCTTTCGGCATCTAATCACAACACCTCTACTCAGGAAATCTAGACTACCCAACTTGACATTTCGTCCTGTAGATTGTCAGTTCTTCTGAGCAGGGACCATCCTTAGTTATTAATTTGTACAGCGCTGCGTAACCTTAGTAGCGCTCTAGAAATGTTAAGTAGTAGTAGTAGTAGGTTCTGTTTGGATCCGTGCCCAAATTTGGAAGCCCGACTTTGGATTACCTATATAGAATCCAAGGGCAAATGCCTAAATATAGGTGCACTGTTTTAGGATGTAGGATGTAGGATGACCCCCTTACCATATATTTATGTCTGCCATAGATCAAGTGGAAATGCTAATGTCCAGCTTTTTAAAGAGGCCCTTTTACGAAGCAGCGGGCTTACCGCACACTCTTCCGGAACTACTGCCGGCCCAATGTGGCCGCCAGCAGTAGTTCCGGCTTGAGTGTGTGCTATTTCTGGTGTCTTAAAAAATCTTCAAAATTGATAGTGCAGTGCTAACCTGGCAGAAATTGGGCATCGCTGCATGCTGCCCAGCTAATGCAGGTGTCCTTACCGCCACCTCAACAGGTAGTGGTATGTGCTCCTCACCACATGGGCATGTGGTAAGAGTTATCTTACCACATGGCCATTTTTTTTTTTGGGGGGGGGGGGCGGGGGTTACCTGCTGGTGCACAGGAAAAATGGCCCCAGCCACTACTGCAGGACTGTTTTTCCTGCAGCTTAGTAAAAGGACCCCCTGATGTATAATCAGAAATACATGAATAATTTATGTTCACACCTAAACCATATACATGACAAACCCTCCCAGCCCCCTTCCAAACAATGAATCCTGTGACATTATACATGTAGATAGCAGCACTGTAAAATCATGATTTATGTGTATTTTCTTTTGCATATGTAAATGCTTCTATTTACATGTGGGAAAAGTCGCACAGGGGATTCTTAAATGATTACCATAATGGCTTAATTTGAGTCGAGAAGTCTTTTGTATCCACACCACTCCAACTCCAACTTAGCAAAAATGTAATTCGATTATGATGGAAGTACATGGAAATTAGTTTAGTAATTATCAGTCTTTTAATGAAAGTGAAATACTTTTTATCTTCTAAGCCTGAATTATGATCTACTTAATAATAGACTGTATACGCATGTTTACACATTGAGCATAGTACTGACACCCAGCGAATGAACATTTTTCAAAAGAAGATTTCTAGCATATCTATTTTGTGTGTGGGAGCTTTTTGAACAGATGATATCAGTTAATGACAGCAGAAGAATGTTTATGCATCCATAATCACATCTCCAATTAAGCACAAGGGGCTTATTTTTATTTTCACTAGCAATTTTCTAATTTGAAGCATAGCCCACATAATTTCACAGGGCATTCATATCATATTATTCCCATGATATTCTTGAAGAATCCAAAGCCAGACCTGGAGCTGTCCCACCCAAAATGAATGAATATAGCCATTCAAATTCACATTTTACAGTGTTAACTTAGCTTAAAAACATATGTAATGTGAATTTAAAATCATGAAGGAAGGACAGAACAAATAGAAGTTGTCTCCCAAAAAGATCTGGAGACCCAGAGGGAAGATCTAATGTGAATAAGAGTAGAAAATGTTTAATGAAATGCTCAGACATCTACCTGGATGTTTTTGCTTTGTTCCACTATGGCAGAAAAAACATCCAAGTTTTGGGAACGCTCAAATCCTGCCCCCAACACGTCCCCTTGTGATTTAGATGCATTGCAGAGAAAAACGTCTCAAATCCAAGTTTCAAAAATATTTTTGGGGAGAAAAATGTCCACATGCCACTTTATGCTATTCTTTGAGATGTTTTTCTCATTTGAAAATGGGCCCCCTTATTTACAGGTACTTATTTTGTACCTGAGGCAATGGAGGGTTATCTGCAGAGTTATCTGCAGCAGGGCCTATAGGAATAAAATGGGCCCTGCTGCAGATAACTCGAGCTAAGCTTTAGTAAAAGACCCCCTAAATGACTTGCTCAGAGTCACAAGGAGCTGCAGTGTGAATTGAATCCAGTTCCCCTGGTTCTCATGACTCTGCACTAATCATTAGGCTCCATCCTCCACTCCAGTAATTTTATTATTGTTATGCTGTTAACAAAATTGTACGTTTTACGCCAAGCTGTACCTGTGTAAATGTTGGCATTTATAGAACATGTATAAATTACAGAATATGTAAATGTTGATTTAAAAAGCTGCAATTTACATGTAGAATTTCCACAGGACATACAGATTCAAAGGGTCTATGTTCTGGGCATTGTTTGGATAGTCACAAAATATACATGTATACATGAATGTTTTTAAAAAGTTCCCTGTTGGAAATTCCGATTTCAGACCCTCAGGATGACATTGATTTGAGGATGTCTGATTGGCTGAGAGAGGTCATATGACTCTGTACATCAAGTGTTGTGACACCATTTTTTTCTTTTCTTGCAGTTATGAATGAAAGGTTCTAGTGAAAGTCATGAATGGGATTAATGTATGAATAGATAATATGGGCTTGAGTATGTTTGAATGTGTGTTTAACAGTATTTTCCTCATATCGGGGACTGTGATGAAATAGGAATTGCTTTGGACTTTTCACATATAAAATTAATTTAGATTAGTTTGGGCATTTTCTAACAACCCTTATATCCCACTTTGAGGCAGCTTGCCCAATAAATTCGGAAATATATCTCAGTAATCCAAGAGCCTCCTAGCTACCTAATAGCATAAGAAATGTAAAATCCAATCCATCCTACAACATATCGTGGACCAGATTCTATTTATTTATTTAATTTTAAGGAAAACTTTATATAGGGGTCCTTTTACTAAGGTGCGCTGAAAAATGGCCTGCGGTAGTGTAGGTGCATGTTTTGAGCGCGTGCAGAATCAATTTTCAGCACACCTGCAAAAAATGCATTTTTAAAATTTTTGACGAAAATGGACATGTGGCAAAATGAAAACTGCTGTGCGTCCATTTTGGCCCTGAGACCTTACCGCCAGACATTGAACTAGCAGTAAAGTCTCACACAGTAACCGGGCGGTAATGACCTACGCGCATCAAATACCACTCGACGCGCGTCCAATACGTGCATCCAAAAAGAATTTTTGGGACATGCATATCGGACACGTCCCAAAAGTGAAATTACCGCAAAAGCCACGCGGTAGCCGGGCAGTAACTCCATTTTGGCTTGCATAGACACTTACATGGTTTAGTAAAAGGGCCCCCCAAATTATTTCTCAGACATGTGTATTGGACAAGTACCAAAAATGAAATTACCGCAAGAGCCACGCAGTAGCTGAGCGGTAACTTCATTCTGGCATGCGTTGGGCGTGCGTAGACTCTTAGGCAGCTTAGTAAAAGGGCCCCCAAAATTATTTTTTGGACACACATATCGGACACGTGCCAGAAATGAAATTACCGCAAGAGCCACGTGGTAGCCGGGTGGTAACTCCATTATGGCGCACATAGATGCTTACACGGCTTAGTAAAAGGACCCCTTACTTCCTTAAACTCGCGGGTACATCCAAGCGGTATACAATAGTAACAAATGTCAGAAATATAGGAAAGGAACTACAATTGTTGACAGGAAAGTACACAAACATACCAAATACTTGAAAGGGAAGGCTATTTGAGAGAGGGGAAGGGGGAGTGGATGCTGTTCAAAAACACCATCCTGGAAGCCCAGGCCAAATATATTCTGCGTATTAAAAAAGGAGGACGGAAGACCAAACGACAGCCGGCATGGTTAAAAAGTGAGGTGAAGGAAGCTATTAGAGCTAAAAGAAAATCCTTCAGAAAATGAAAGAAGGAACCAAATGAAAATAATAAGAAACAGCATAAGGAATATCAAGTCAAATGCAAAGGGCTGATAAGGAAGGCAAAGAGGGACTTTGAAAAAAAGATTGCGTTGGAGGCAAAAACACATAGTAAATTTTTTTTAGGTATATTAAAAGCAGGAAGCCGGCAAAAGAGTCGGTTGGAACGCTAGATGACCGAGGGGTAAAAGGGGTGATTAGGGAAGACAAAGCCATAGCGGAGAGATTACATGAATTCTTTGCTTCAGTCTTCACTGAGGAGGATTTGGGAGAGATACCGATGCCAGAAACACAAATTCAAGTGTTACCTCCCCTATAAGCAGAAAATGAATTTTCCTTGATGCTTAAAGGATTAAAGCTTGCTTTAAACATCACCGTTCATGAAACTGAGAATAGGCCATTCATTAGTTCAGGGGAGACATACATCATATCTTCAATCATTGTAGTTTAAATAATGCATTTCAAGCAACCTGCTTGCTCTAATTTTTTGAAAAAGGAGTAGAAACCAACTGCAAAAGACAAAATACAGAGAAGAAAACACAGTTGAATGCTCACACTTTGACATGCTGTGATCATCAGTTGTGTACAGTACATTATATGGGCTTAACAACCATTACCTGCTTTTGTTTCCTGATAATAATATGCAATTAACACATTCTCAGTAGATTTTGCACCTACCAGCTGCTGCATGTGGGTCAACTACATCCTGTTTAAGTGACTGCATGGTCAATTACCATTTCCAATTAACTAGACATCCTGATTAAGCCTGTCCCAATTACAGTACATGGAATATATTGCTGTAACATTTTATGGAGGTGAGCAGTAGGCTTAGAGATGCTTGTAAAAAAAAAAAATTAACATAAAATGATTGGAAGCCAAATATGAAATGGGATATCTTTCCTCCCCACCCTCCATGACCTCTAAATTCCACTAATAAAATTTTGAAAAGAAAACATTGTGGGTCATTTTTTTTCTAGATTCTCCCTGGGACAAATGCCTCACAGGATGCTTTGCACAAGATTTTCTATGAATTTTTTTCTCCTTTTTGCACTGCTAGAGAATGGAAAAAATTCTCACATCCAGTGCAAGCAGTTTCTGTAATAAACAGTTAAACTAGAAGACAATTTTGTAACAGCTTGCAAGGGTGAAACAAATGCATACACTTTTCACTCTGCAAAAAAAATATTGGGATTTAAATCAGTAAAGTAAACTTCTCAATATTGGGGTTACGTACTGAACTGGCAGTACTTTGAGCCTCATGTGCCCAGCAGCTGGCTAATTAATTTTGCAGAACTAAGAGATTTTAGATACTGGTATAGATTTTCATTTAGATTACAGCAGTCACATCTGTCGTTCTGAACCACAGCATGCAAAGGAAAACTGGTGGTCCTTTCATTTTGTTGGCAGACCGATTTTAAAGAAAACCAAGCTTGAGGATGGTGGTTAAGAGCAACATGAAAAGGAATAGCAGTGCATTATAACTATAGATTTATAGAATTAAAAGTCAGAGAAATGGAAGTCAATATAATGTGCTGCTAGAGATTTGCAATGAGAAGCAAATACAGTACAGTCCTGGTTATCCGACCTTCAGTGATCTGACCATCCAGCATATCTGACAGACCTCCCCCCAGGTGACATCATCACATTTATTTGTATTTAGAAAAAATGTTAAAAACTGGGAACTTTGTGCCTCCATTTATGCAGTGTTTGAGGGATTTATAGTGTTTTTTTTTTTAATTATCTAACTTTTCAGTCATCTGAAAATGGGTCTGTCCATTTTGGTTAGATAATCGAGACTATACTGTAGTGGTAATTAAAATGGTGATAGTTGTTGGATGCGATTAGGCTAGATAAACCAACTTATCACAGCATCCTATCAAGCAGACTCATCGTACTTTGTTCTCATGGAGTATGCCTATGGTTAGAAGACGAAGGTTTTTCCTGGGGGCATCTAAGTGGGCTATGTTAATGTTTTATAGCAACAAAAAAAAGTTGCTATGATGCATGAGCTTTGTAGATCACACATTCAAACATCTGAAGAAGGAATACACATGATCCTGAAAATTCAGGCGGATCACCATGTTTTCATGAAGGGGCAATAAACGTTATTACAGCCTGCAGAAGTACAGGTTTTCTCCAGAACCAATATGGTAGCTAGAACACAGCAGTACTGAATAATTACAGTAGATAAATAGTCCCCCGTTTCAGAGAGATGTAGATGTCTCTGAGAGACAGAATGGAACATCCTTCCAGCTGACCCAAGTGTGCATGAGAAAAAACTTCTGTTATTTGAAAATTTCCAGATATTCAACCATTGACTTGGCTCAGAAATTATGTGGAACTGAACCTATGATGTCAATGTATACATTGATATATATTTAATCCAATTCCCTAAAAGGAGAACACAAACTAATTGCAAAGTACTCAGCACAAGCAATGAAATTTGCAAATCAGAGCAAGCATCTTCAATACGATGCGTCTGCTCACTTAGAATAATTTTATATCATAATAAATATATTATCACAAAGTATGTTTTCCACAGAGGTGCTCATTACTCACAAGGACTTTATTTCAAGATAAAGCTTACAACAGGAGAAAACAGCATGTTCATAGCTATCCATTGATCTGCCTACAAAGGGTTTGCACCAGCTCCAATAGATTCAGAATGCACAGTATGACTGATAGAAGGTTGTAAATGACATGATCACATCACATCATTTCTGCAAAACTTCACTGGTTATTAGTACAATACAGGACTATGTTTAAAACTCTATTTCTGATCTTCAAGGCCCTTAGAAACAGGATTTCCCTCTATACACCTCAAGGGTTGCTAAGGTCATCTCAAGGAATATTCCTAACCACACCTTCTCCAAAGGGGGAAGGGAAATAGGACTTAATATGCACCCTTTCTGTGGTTTTTGCAACTCCATTCAAAGCAGTTTACGTGGAGGGGCATAATTGAACGCGAACGCCCATCTCCATGGGCGTCTATGTCTGAAAACGGGTATGTGAAGAGGCGGGACAGACTGTATTATCGAAAAAGATGGGCGTCCATCTTTCGTTTCGAAAATATGGTTTGGACGGACCAAATGCCATGGATTTGGTCCCTTCTGAGATGGGCGTTTATTTTTTTTTTTTTTGCGATAATGGAAACTAAAAATGCCCAGCTCAGAAACGTCCCAATCCAAGCCATTTGGTCGTGGGAGGGACAAATGTACAACACTACCATAGCTCTTAGGGGTGAAGGGGGCAACTACATGTGGGTACAGTGGGTTTTAGAGGCTTCCCATTTACCACCACAAGTGTTATGGGTGGGGGGGATGGGCCTGGGTCTGCCTGCCTGAATTGCACTGCAGTACCCACTAAAAGTGCTCCAGGGACAGGACTTGTTGTTGGTGTATAACCTTGGCACAGCAGTTGACACCTGAAGACTAATCTAATTTTGGTGGGAGGGGGTTAGTGACCACTGGGGGAGTCAGGGGAGGTCATCTGGTCAGTTGGGGCACATTTGTTTGGGACTTGGACCTGAAAAAAAGGGTCCAAATAAAGCGGACCAAATTCTCGTCAAAAACGCCCTTTTTGTTTCGATTAACAGCTAAAGACGTCCATTTCTCCTCGGCCGATAACCACGCCCCAGTCCTGCCTTTGCCATGCCTCCGACATGCCCCCGTGATCTTTGTTTGTCTCCGTGATGGACTGTAGTTGAGGACGCCAAAAATCAGGTTTTGATTATACCGATTTGGGCGCCCACGGTAAACGGACGCCCATCTCCCGATTTGGGTCGAAATATGGGCGTCTTTCTCTTTTGAAAATAAGCTGGATAGTATATACAGGTACTTATTTGTACCTGGGGCAATGGAGGGTTTAGTGACTTCCCCAAAGTCACAAGGAGCTGCAGTGGGAATCAAACCCAGTTCCCCAGGATCAAAGGCCATTGCATTAACCACTAGGATACTCCTCCACTCACACAAGGTGACTCTAGTCAACGAGCCTTCTCCAGAGTAGCCCTCACACTACAATGCATTCCCTGAAAGGCTCTACCTAATGCAAGACTATCTCTACTTCAGGAAGCAGGTGAAAGCCTGGCCTTCCAAGCCTTTAATGAAAGAAGCATCTAACTAGCTAGTTACATACACGAGGACTAACATCAGCTGCACATCAGGACTTGGTTATCCCCTCTCACTCCAGCTGAGGTCATATTCATGCTCCTTTCTGACTTCATGTGCAATTTTCTCTGAGTTTGTCAGCCTTAGTTTCTATCTAAATCTGTTCTCTATTTTATCTTTCAACATGTTCCACCTCTGCTTATAACCTATGCTGTCCATTGAGATGTTTTAATGTGTATTATGTTGACATTGTAAACAGTATAAGTGGAGGCAGATTTTAGAAAGAACTTGCGGGGGGGGGGGGGGGGGGGGGGGGAAATTCCAACGTCCAAATCAAAAGGCTCTGCCAAATGTTAAGCATCTAGCAAAAGAGGAGCAGGGTTGCATGTCCAACCCCACCACATCCAGAGGCCGCAGTGATTTTAGAAAGCTGGACAAGGGGGAAAAAAGTACCCCCCTCCACACATACACAAAGCAGCTTTCTAAAATTGCTGCTCCCTCTGCAGAGGGCACTGATACCAGCATTAGTGCCCCCCCACCTTGATGGCCTCCATCTCAATAATAGCTTTCCATGCTCTCCCCTCACAGCACATCTGACAGCAAAGCTGACTGCATTCCCTGAATCACCTGAACCCCCCCCAACACATCAGCATGCCTCCTTGGAGGTACTCAAATGTGGACATGAACCTTTCACATGGCAGCTTCCCCTCCCCATGGCCTAAGGCCCCCAGAATTGACCTAGGGCCACAAGTCCCTGTATTCCCACTCCCTGACATAGTCCATGGTCTTACCATGAGTCCTGACATAGGAGCCAACTGTGGGTGCTTCAGCATATCCAATATTGAGAACATTCCTTGTATGTGTCCAAAGGAGGGCTATTTACACTGGGCTTAGCACCCCCAATAATTCTGAAAAGTTGGCTCCTATGAGTCCTGATGTCTACAGGAGTGGGAGCAATGCCACTTGCTCCTGCCTCTTGGCCTCTGAGTCTCCAAAATGTTTAAATTCTTTTATAGCCTTCCTTGTATCTAAGGCAGGTAACAAAACATACAAAATTAAAATATACTCAACAGATAACTAACGTGCACAAATGCAACAAGGAAATAGAGTCAGTGAGGCACAGACAAATCATGGCAGGTCAAAGGTTTGGCTCAATTTAAAAGATGCTGCATTCTATTGTGACTTCAGTGCTAAAGACAGCTTGTTCCACTCTGACGGGCCAGCTACAGAAAACATGCCAGTTCTTGCAGAACACAGTGATCTCAATGGCACATAATTTTGCAATACACTGCTCAGATAATAAAAATCCCCATGTAATCCCAAATGAACTAGTCTCAACAATTCAAATCTGATTCTTTGCACCACAGGAAGGCAGTGAAACTGCCACAGTAAAGGAGATACACGTTTTTCGAAAGTCCTTACAACAAACAAGCAGCAAAATTCTGTACTGTCTGCAATGCCTGTGTACACGAAATGGACAGTCCCAAATATACAATGTTACAATCATCCAATGTTCTAAGAATCATTGCTTGTAGTACTTTTGGAAATCACCCCGAGATAACATAGGTCACAACTTACTCAAAAATTGTAACTTAAAGTAAGAATTTTTAATTGCTGCCTGAATCTGGGGTCTGAAGGACAAGGATGAGTCCAATAGGATTCCCAGATTCCAGGCTTCACAATAAACAGCAATGGAAGTTCCAGCCAGAGAAGTAGTTGGGGGGTAATTTGGAGTAGAATTGGAAGAAACTAACACCACCTAATAAAATGGCTGCTGAAACGTCTAGCAGTAACATTGCAGTATTAATGCAAGGGGGTCAGATTTTGCAACTATCACTCCAAAGGATAGGGGGTGGTTGGCACTGTCTTAGGTTGGTTTACTTCATTTGTACAAAGCAGACAATTATGTGTTCTGCAAGCATCTAGGAAGTCAGATATCATTAACATTACCACAGAAGTACCTCAAGGTTCCTGTCTATCAGCTGTGTTGTTTAATATCTTCTTTTTACCTTTATGCATGATGCTGCATGAGCTGGGTTTGCAATTTCAAATTTATGCAGATGACATTCAGTTTTTAGTCCCAATTGATGATGTTCCTGAGAGAGGATTTGATAAACTAAGAGAGGTATTATCTGCGATAATCACTTAAAATTGAAAGACGTCAAAACGCAATTTATTTTTGGCCAACCAGTTGGATTCTAGCTTTCAGAAGGAGTTTGTTTTTGATGGAGAATCTATCTCTATTGTTAACAAAATGCATAACCTGGGGGTGATAATGGATACCATCGTGTACTAAATGTGATTAGACATGTATTTTGCAAACTGAAGACAATGGGACTTTGGGAAGTATACTGAGTCCGGACAATTTTCGTAAAGTAGTACAGAATGGGGTTGTTACTAGCTTAGATTATTGCAATGGTTTGTTCCTGGGTATCAGGAAATGTCAGCTCAGGGCGCTGCAAGTCACCCAAAATGCTGTGGCAATGGTGTTTTGGGGGGGGGGGGGTATAGTTGCTTCAAGCACATTACACCTGTGCTCAAGCTGCCTATGGAATATAGAATTCGATTCAATATCCTTTACCTGATTTTCAAAGGGTTACATGATAGGATTTCTACTATTCTTACTAGCTAACAGTGTGTTCATCAGCCAAAGAGATTGTTACATTCCATGAATTCTGCCGTTCTAGATGTACCTAATTCTTGAGGTATTAGGTTGGAGGAATTTCAGCACTCAATTTTTTATATCATAGGGCTGCAACTTTGGAATCGGCTTCTTTCATGTATTAAAGAATTGCAAGAGATGAGTGGGTTCAGGAAATCATTTAAAACATTTCTATTTCAACAGGCATACAATGCAGACTGATGTTTGCTTAGGAGGTCTTTTACTAAGGTGTGCTGGCATTTTTAGTGCGCTAAAAATAGGCACTCACTAAACGCTAAAGATGCTAAGATATTCCTATGCGCGTCTTTAGCATTTAGCACACACCTATTTTTAATGCGTTCTAAAAACACCAACGCACCTAAGTAAAAGACCCCCTGAGTGATGTGTTTGCGGTGGAGACTTAGTTATATTTGCTTTATATTTTAACTATGAACTGTATTTCTGTTTTGTTTAGTTTGAGTTTATGTTAATGGCTTAGTTGTTATGTATTAGAACTTGGTATTATGCCTGTGTTTGTTGTACTCCACCTAGAAGACTATGGATAGAGTGGAATAAACATTTTTATATAAAGGACAAACAGAAAAGATATACATGAGCATTCTGGACCAGTGATCCCTTCTTCCGATAGGTTCCATATGATGGAAGTTGACTTGTTCTGGTCATGCTTAGTCATGATCATCTGCTAGAAACAGTAAATATTCCAGAACTGAAATGCATTGTCTTCTCTGGTAGACTGTATGAAGATGAAAAACAGAGCTTATGTTTCTCTACAACCACAGTAATTCTGCAGATTGCTTTTTGGAAAACATAATTGATTGAGCTGCAAATTGTAAAACATACCATTGGTATTGCAATCATATCCCTCCCACTGGTAAGCACAAGTGATCATTGGTTTTTCAATATCAACGTTGCTGTATTTGGTAGAGCAGCAGTTAAATTATTCTGCAGTGCAGGATAGCCTCTTATCCACTGTGATATATCCAGATGGCAGGGTAATATCTATGTTCTGCAGGCTATTCCAAATACTGATTTTCTCTCTTCCACTTCAGTGACTTTGGATTGCTGGGATCGCAGGCTTTTTCTCTGGGAGGACCAGCTTGACACCATTTGGCACAGGCGAATCAGGTAAAAAAGGGCCAGATAAAATCATCTGCAGCCCAAGGGGGCATAAAACAGGTGCTGGCAGTACAGCAAGCGAGGTTCGGACTGGGCTCAAGGCCAAAATACCAGCAACAGCAGCGAGACTGTTTTGCAATTAAAACAATACTTTTAAAATTTCCCAGTGCTACCAATGCACAGCGCATTCTTTTAACACAGAATAGGCAGAACTGAGAAATGCACACTTATGTTATAAAGCACTCGTGTATGCACAGAAACTTAACTGGACCATCTCTGCCTACCTCAAACCAGCCATACATGTTTTTGTTTATTTTCTGAGGAGCTTTTTATAAAATGTCTGCACCTATCTGCCTTCAAAGTCTACAGAGGTGATTTTATAATGCTTTTTCCATACGTGATCAAATACAAAACCCGGTTACTGTTATCTATAATTGCGCTTAGGGCTCATTTTACAAAGCTGCGCTAGTAATTCACACGCGATAAATGTGATTAAGCCTATAGGAATTGAATGGACTTTGTCACATTTGCCGTGCCAGGAATCACTACCACAGCTTTGTAAAAGGAGCCCATAAACAGAAGAACTTCACCCTCTATACTGTATTGCTTCCTTGGATTTTTACAGGTCAAATAAATGACTATTTTTTTTTTTTTAGCATTGTAGCTTAGATGTCACATGCTAGACCATTCTTCAAGCTTTGCTAGATTTCCCTTCATGTCTTCCACGCCTATAAGGGGGAGCTACTCTGTTGCAAACTGTTCCTGGTAGCCCTTCTGCAATGTTGCTCACCACTGGTAGTGCCCTTGTCTCGGATACCACTAACCTTTATTGCCTCTCACTCAACCAGTTCATAACCCAATCACTTCAAGGCCCATTCCAAAAGTGCTCATTTTATTTATAGGTCATCTAGTAATTGTGTCAAGCATACACAACATCTAGTGCAGACTCCTGATCCAACTCTCTGATCACCCAGTCAAAGAAATTGATCAGACTCTTCTGACAAGACCTACCTCTACTAATGCAGGGCTGCCTCCGATCCTGTAATCCATTGAATTCCAGAAACTGCTCTATGGGGCACTTTTACTAAAGGGTTGCCATGCGGCAACCTGGAACTATCACCAGCCCAATGCGGGTGCCGGCGGTAGGTCAACCCCCAGTGCACACGTGCTACAGAAAATCATGTCTGATTTTCTAGCACAGGGGTTACCCGGTGGTAATCGAGCAGTGCCACGCACTGCCCGGTTACCGTCAGGTTAGTGAAGGAGCTCTTATCGCCATCTCAATGGGTGGCGGTGTTCTCCCCCCGAAATGGCTGCGCGGCAAATGCAAACTTATCACACGGCCATTTCTTTTTTTGGCTGCTGCAGTAAAAGGGGCCCTGGCATGCAGCAAAATCAGTCACTGACGCTAGCGAAGGATCCCTTTTACTGCAGCTTAGTAAAAGGACCTCTATCTTTTTTTTTAAAGCAGAAATTCCATCAATTTACTCACTACATCGGTTTGCATAGTCTTTAGCCGCAGCTGGCTTCCTATATCCTACCATGCGTGCCATTGAAAATGACAAAGCTGTAGAATTCATGAGTTTCTGGCAGAGAAATGATACTCATTGAATTTTAAAGATTTTAAGCATGAGATATAACAAACAGATGAATGTTTCAGTTCTCCAGGGGCTAATATTGATCATATATAATTAGGTACTGTATGCTACGTTAACTACGTTCCATTTACGTTCCATTAAATGTGCAAGTATGGTCATTTTGCTAAAATCAGCAAGGTTCTAATCACGCCTTTCTAGCAGTGAAATAATTTGCATGCGAACTCCCTTATATGCCTTTATACTTAATTTTCTTTTTACCTGTGAAGCAAGTAGATCTACTGTATGAAATCTAAGTCACTGGAAAAACTAAAAGTTAATCGTGTACTAATGGTTCACTAAGCATGGAGAAAGAACTTTTGGAAATTGTTCTTTCTACATAAAATAATGCTAAAAGAATAATACATGCATAGTTGGACTCTTTATTGCCTCTATCACTTAATGATACGATGTGTCCTTTCAACCCATTCAAATGAACCGTCTTCAGACTATAGTTTCTCCGCCCTACCTTGATTCTGTTTTCTATGTCATTCTTTTTTAGAGCTGTTTAAATATGAGGGATGCTAGGTTTACATTCAGAAATGGGAGTTTGTATTTCAATAAATTAATTGGTCGATGTTCAAAAGCACTTTTTCAGTTAACAGGTGATGCTAACCAGATAGTGCTGATGAATATTCCTTCTGACCCATGGCACTATCTGGGCAGTTTCCAGCCTCGTTTCGAAGATGGCGTTCAGTCACCAGTTACAGTGATATGCCAGCGACTGGAAGCAAGTTGAGCGGACCAAAATGCCCTTTACTCTTTGTTTCTGTACTTAATTAGACCAATCCCCAATATATAATGTATATGGATTTCTTTATTTTTCTTTGAATGTTGTTCACATCCTTATTCACAGTCCATGTTGTTCTATTGTATTACTGTATTCGTTTTTAGAATGCCTCAGTGATGTGTGTCGTCCACCACCCTTGCAGGCTTTATGTGGCGACCCATATGAACATCAACCTCTTCATCAGCCCTATTTTAGGCTACTTAAACAATACTTTATATTTTATAGACTCTTTGAACACTTATCTTATCTGTCGGACTCGGGGGTATCACTGTCCGACACGCATGTTTCGCTTGCAACGGCAAGCTGTCTCAAGGACCTACCCCTACGAAAGAAAAATAGTAAATCAAACTCTATCTTTCCTAGATGAACATCCTCACCTCACACCCAAAAGAGACATACTACCCTATTATTTTCATAACTGCTTACCCAGTGGTCTTCTTAGCGCCAGCTCCACCATAGTATTACTTAGTGAAGATGGCGGCGGCGTGTTTCAGAATTTTATTTCCACGCTTACTCAATGACGTCAATAGCCCCGCCCCCTCAGAGTCTCCTCGGCTTCCCTTTATTAAATCAAAGACCTCCAACCTAACTCTGCATTTAGGCCTTTAGGTGTAACTGTTTGAAGCCAAAATATGAACCACTGTTCTCTAAACCTTCAGACACAAGGTGTAGCTATGGGAGCAACTTTAGCTCCCTCAGTAGCTACTTTATATGTGGCTAGACTTGAAGCTAAAATATATTCCTCGAGATTTTTTACATCTGTACAATTATGGAAACGCTTTTTAGATGATGTTTTTTTCATTTGGACGGGCTCTAAATCGGCTCTGGATGAATTTCTGAGTTGGTTGAATGCTTTAGACTCGAACATCACATTCACTATGGGTGCAAGTAAACAGGCGATAGAATTTTTAGATCTCTGGATCTATAGAGAGGGGGATATTTTATGTTCCACTCTCTATAGAAAACCTGTAAGTAAGAACACTTTTCTACAATTTGGTAGTTTCCATCCTTACCATCTGAAATACAATTTGCCTGTGAGCCAATTTTTAAGAGTCAGAAGAGTGTGCTCCACACTATCTGAGTTCAAACAACAAGCTAAAGCACTAAAATCTAGATTTTTAGCTAGAGGGTATCCAAAATCCTCGGTGAAGAAAACTTACATTAGAGCACGGTTTGCTCAACGCCCACTACTACTGCAGGAGGGGAATGTGAAGGATGAAGTAGGCTTGACATGTGTCTTGCCTTTTAATCAGATGAGTCAGAGAACGGTACAGTTTATAAAGAACCACTGGCATGTTCTTCAACTATACCCGTGTTTTGGGGAATTCCCTGTGATATCTTACACAAAAGGAAAATCTATAGGAGAACGTTTAAGTATAAACAAATTTAAGAGCTTTCTCCCTGAGGTATCATTTAAAGGAGGTCAAAAAAAGTGTGGTCATTGCCAATGGTGTGATTTGGCAGTGACAGGTGAAGTATGGATACCACCTGCAAAAGATAAGATTTTAAAAAATGATAGAATGACAGATTGTGATAGTAGTGGGGTTGTATATGCGATCATGTGTCCATGTGAGCTTATATATATAGGTAGGAGCACAAGACCTATTAAGATTAGATTAAACGAACATAAATCTAGAATAACAACACAAAATAGGCAAGCTCCGCTGGTAGAACATTGGCTGCAGAAACAGCATAAAATAGAAGATCTGAGATGGAGGATTGTAGAAAATATAGAAAAAAGGAGGGAAGGGGGGTCTATAACAAAAATATTAAATTTTAGAGAACAGTGGTTCATATTTTGGCTTCAAACAGTTACACCTAAAGGCCTAAATGCAGAGTTAGATTGGAGGTCTTTGATTTAATAAAGGGAAGCCGAGGAGACTCTGAGGGGGCGGGGCTATTGACGTCATTGAGTAAGCGTGGAAATAAAATTCTGAAACACGCCGCCGCCATCTTCACTAAGTAATACTATGGTGGAGCTGGCGCTAAGAAGACCACTGGGTAAGCAGTTATGAAAATAATAGGGTAGTATGTCTCTTTTGGGTGTGAGGTGAGGATGTTCATCTAGGAAAGATAGAGTTTGATTTACTATTTTTCTTTCGTAGGGGTAGGTCCTTGAGACAGCTTGCCGTTGCAAGCGAAACATGCGTGTCGGACAGTGATACCCCCGAGTCCGACAGATAAGATAAGTGTTCAAAGAGTCTATAAAATATAAAGTATTGTTTAAGTAGCCTAAAATAGGGCTGATGAAGAGGTTGATGTTCATATGGGTCGCCACATAAAGCCTGCAAGGGTGGTGGACGACACACATCACTGAGGCATTCTAAAAACGAATACAGTAATACAATAGAACAACATGGACTGTGAATAAGGATGTGAACAACATTCAAAGAAAAATAAAGAAATCCATATATATATTGGGGATTGGTCTAATTAAGTACAGAAATATATATTTTGGGACCAGTCTGACTATTAACTGAATCGGCCATTTATTAAGTACTTTACTCTTTGTTGGCATCGGGTGCTATAAAAGCTCCTGCCAGCACTGTGCTCTACTGATGCAGATAAGTAGTTGCTATTGGTTTTCAATTTTTTAAAAAAACTTGATATATATGAAGTTTAAAGCTGTGATGTGGTGACATTGTTTTATAACATACTAGTAGAAAAAGCCCGTTTCTCATTGAAATGAAATGGGCGCTAGCAAGGTAATCACCTTCTGCCATTAATGTTTTTAAGGGAAGTTCCAGGGTCCCCCCTCCCTCCCTCCCTCCCAGTTCCAGAGTCCCCCCTCCCTTCTTCCCAGTTCCAGGGTCCCCCCTCCCTCCCAGTTCCATGGTCGTCGTCCCTCCCTCCCTCCCTTCCAGTTCCATGCCCCCTCCTTCCGAATATTAAAAGTCATCCTGACTTACCTCGTCGGGGTTACGGTGGCCGGCAGCAGCGGTAAAAAGCGTGCAGGCTTGGCACTTACTTCAGTTTTCCCTTCTCTGTCTCTCAGCTCTGGTCTCGCCCTCATTTCCTGTTTCCGCAAGGGCGGGAGCAGAGCTGAGAGACAGAGAAGAGAAAACTGAAGTAAGTGCCGAGCCTGCACGCTTTTTACCGCGCGAGGTAAGTCAGGATGACTTTTAAAATTCGGAGGGAGGTGGCCTGGAACTGGAAGGGAGGGAGGGAGTGACAACAACCCTGGAACTGGGATGGAGGGGGGACCCTGGAATTGAGAGGGAGGGAGGGGGGACGCTGGAATTGGGAGGGAGGGGGGACGGACAACAACCCTGGAACTCGAATGGAGGGAACAAATTTCCGGTGGGTGAATATTATATGCAGCCTTCCCTTCCCTGCAAGGGCGGGGCACTGAGAGCGAGTGCAAGGCCTATGGTTGGTCCCTGCTCCTTCTAACGTTGCGTTTCTTTCCCTGGCAACTACAGAGTTCCCTCGAGGGCTGGGCAGTGATCGGGAGTGCGATTACGAACCCTATGAACACTACACGGCTTCACTGCCACGCTGCCACAGAGTCAGATTCAGAACATTGGAGGTGCGAATTATTATATTAGATTTGGGCAAATCCTTAGTTCTGGAACAGCTGTGTGTTGTAAGAGACTCCACAGTCAGTTTCAAATGTGTGTCTAATGCCACATTGCTTACCTATTTCTGATATTGAATTTGCTGCCATGATTTCTATTACTCTTTTGTTTCCTGCAAAATTTCCCCTTTTTTTGTTACATACGCTATCTGGGCAGTGCCAATGCAGTTTGTGAGGGGTAGGGCCTATATGGAGCCAGAGGCAATTTGATTAGTGTTAATATTCAGACCTCTAACATAGAAGATGGCAGATAAAGACCTGCGTGGTCCATCCAGGCTACCCAACAAGATAAACTCCCGGCATACGATAACATATGCATGTTTTATCTTGCGCTGTCCATACCATTTTCATGGCACAGACTGGCACTGGCTTCATTTTCTACCACTGGAGATGACGTTGAAGCCCGCTCCAGTCCAACCATATCTATCTAACCATGATTGGGACACAGACCATAGAAGTCTGCCCAGCATTAGCCTTACTTTCCAACTACTAGATTTGCTGCTTAAGCACAGCTAAGTTGATTTGCTTCCATTCTCTTTCCATATAGGAATCCTTTGGTCCCGATATTCAGACCACAAGAGATAGCTGGGCTATCTCCTGTGGTCCTCGCTGAACCCAGATATTCAATGCTAGGCCGTTTCCAGTGACCAGCAATGAATATTTGGTTTGACTTTGGCCAGTTTCATCTTAACCGGCCATGCCAATTTTCAGCGTTGGCCGATTAAGTTGGAGCTGGCCAGAGTTATTTTACCTATTGTGGTGGACAAATATGGCTGTCAAACTTAGCCAGCTCCACAATGAAAATCGTGGAATAACCATTTATATCATGTGATATAACTGGCTATCTTACAGCTGCTAACTGATGATATTCAGTGCTGGATAGACGGTTATCTGGTTCTGAATATTGCTGGATAGGTGCCATTTCAGCAGTCAATTCGTTTAAAATGTCATGTGGTTTGTGTTTATCCCATGCATTCTTGAACTCTAACTGTTTCATCTTCACCACCTCCTGTGGGAGGGTATTCCAGGTAACCACCACCCTCTCCATGAAAAATACTTCCTACCATTTCTCCTAAGTCGACCCCCCCTGTAGCCTCAATTCCTGTCCTCTAGTTCTACCACTACCTAACCAGATAGTTAAATAGATAAAATCAGGGCAGCAAAAAGATTGTGCTAACAAGACAAAGGGGCCCCCACCGCGTACCATTTCTGGCACTTCAAAAATGTTTTCAAATTTTAGCACCGGGGTCTTACCCGGCTGTAATTGGGCAATGCCGTGCCAGTTAGCACCGGGTTAGTGCGGGAACCCTTACTGCCTCCTAAATAGGTGGTGGTAAGGGATCCCCTGGGAAATAGCCCCGTGGCAAGTGGTTAACTTACCGCACAGAGATTTTTAAAGATGTTTTTTGAGGGTGGGAGGGGGTTAGTGACCACTGGGGGAGTAAGGTGAGGTCATCCCCGATTCTCTCCGGTGGTCATCTGGTCAGTTCAGGCACCTTTTTGTGCCTTGGTCATAAGAAAAACACGACCAGGTAAAGTCGTCCAAGTGTTCATCAGGGATGTCCTTGTTTCTTTCAATTATAGGTCAAGGACGTCCTAGTATTAGGCATGCCCAAGTCCCGCCTTCGCTACACCTCCAATACGCCTCCTTGAACTTTGCCTGTCCCTGCGATGGAGTGCAGTTGGGGACGTCCAAAATCGACTTTCGATTATACCAATTTGGACAACCCTGTGAGAAGGACGCCTATCTTCCAATTTATGTCAAAAGATGGGCATCCTTCTCTTTCGAAAATGAGCCCAATAGGGATGTACAAGATTTTTTTTTTTCATTTCATTTTGTTGGTAAAGCTAGTTAGTTATTTACTATCCTTTCATTAAAAAAAATAGTAGCAGTTGGCGAAGGGGTTCGTTTCCCCCATCAAAAATCTCATGCATCCAAAAAGAAAAGCAAACCCCTCCCAGGCTTCTCCTCCAGCTTATTCACATTCTCAGGTGTCTTCATGGGGCAGTTACTCCTGACCTGCCGGTTCCCTCTTTCAAAATGGTACCAGCTGAAAGTGATGTATCCTGTACACAGGAAAAAGTAAATGCGGTGCATGGGGAAAATAGGAAGGATCTCAGGTACAGCAAGTTAAGGGGAGGCAACAACACACAAGATGACATTTTCAAACTTACAAGCATAGATTTTCAGACATAAAGTATCCACAGAAAAAGCCGGTGCAAATCTCTGTTGATTCCAAAGGGGAAAATACTGGCACAAATTTCTCTGAGGCCCATACAGAAAACCCTGCAGTAGACCCGGCTCAGCACATCAGCTCTATCATGAAATTAGTGCTGCAAATATACCACAGCATGCTATAAGCAATGAGTATGCAAATTACTGTTGTGTTAAAATTGCAGCAGTAATCCATAGCTTATTGCTAAATGTCACCCTTCCTGTCTGTGCCTGAGCAGTGATTACCTCAGGCTTTGACAGGAAGGGTGGTATTTTTAAAAAAGTCACACACATAAGCCGTGGACAAAAAGCATACTGTTGGCATTTGCCTGGGGCCCACAAACTAATGCCATGGCAAACCACCACCCTCCGCCCCAAAAAATAGCCCTAGTGTCTAGCAGTACCCTCCACCCCACCCCACTCTACTCCTCAAAATGACCACTCCTCATCCTGATGCCTAAAAAGAAAATCCCTGGTGTCTAGTGGCACCCCTCCCCCCCCCCCCCCCCACCACCGACCTGACCTAGCTGGAAAAAATGTCCCGATTATCTAGTGGGACCCTCCAGACCCAGACCTTGAATAAGGTCGAAGTGATACCCACTCGCTCCTGCCTCCCACACCATCATCTTCAAAATGGCAGCACCCAGGTGGGGGGGTCTCTCTTCCATATAAGGGAATTTCCCTTATATGGCAGACTGATTCCACCTACATAAGTAATGCCACACAGGGAAAAGACCAAGGGTCCATCGAGCCCAGCATCTTGTCCACGACAGCGGCCAATCCAGGCCAAGGGCACCTGGCAAGCTTCCTAGTGCATCCTAGTCAAGATTGTTGTTCTTTAGCAAAGGACATACCACTGCCCTTTTTAATGCTGTTAGTAATTGCTCTTTAGTGTTATAAATAGCCCCCAGATAACCTGAGAACCTATGCAAAAATAGGACTAATAAAATCAGATTGATGAATCAAAGCTTAATTAAGCAATTTATTGTTCAAATCATCCTTGCAAGGGTGGGTGTGTTCCGGCATCTCTGAACTTGAAGCTTGCCTCTCCATACACAGATTTCTATAAGATTTCACAGAGGCAGTGTCTGCCTCTATGTTTTTCTCATTGGCTGATGGTTGTTTGTCTGGGAGAGTTCTGTGTAACAGCAGCTCTGAACTTTCCCCCCTTCTCCCTCCCTTCTTTCCTCTCTGTAGTTTCTTTGTTCATAGTTCCCTGTTATCTCACAGATGTCCAGTGTCCCCATCTTCTAACCCTGGCTAATGCAACAGTTTCTCCAAGCCTTCCCCCACTTCTCCTGTTTATTACAGATTCCTTTGTGCAATGATTCAAATAGCTAAAATATAGTAAAATGCTTTCTTTTAAAGACATCTTAGCTAGGGCCTATTATATGAAAATGCCATATATTTCTATATTTCTTACATTAGGAACAGTCCACGATTTTTTGTGACCCCTTCTATAAGGCTCCTGCTTGCCTGACGTACTGTCTTTGATAGACAGGGTTCGAGGTGGCAGGCAGTTGGTTGAAGACTTCTCAAGATTTTGTCTAGCCCTCCTCTGTTATTGTGTTAAAAGAGTCCCATATGTCTGTGTAAGGAAAGGGCAAGATTTTGTGCTCCTGGTTAACTGTCAGAAGACTGGGTGAGACTGCCTGTAGGTCTTGTTAAAGACTTTTCATTGTGTTTACAAAGTACGCAGCAACATCATTGCAGTTCAGTTTCAACTGGACAGACTGGTTGTGAAACAGGGCCATTTACTATGCTGAATTGGTGTCTGGTTGAATTGGCAGCCTGTTTAATGCATTGAGAGAAATATTGTTTTTTGGCTACTTTTAAGGCTTAGCCAAGATTGGGTGGCGGAGCCGGTGGTGGGAGGCGGGGCTGGTGGTTGGGAGGCAGGGATAGTGCTGAGCAGACTTACACGGTCTGTGCCAGAGCTGGTGGTGGGAGGCGGGACTGGTGGTTGGGAGGCGGGGATAGTGCTGGGCAGACTTATACAGTCTGTGCCAGAGCCGGTGGTGGGAGGCGGGGCTGGTCGTTGGGATGCGGGAATAGTGCTGGGCAGACTTATACGGTCTGTGCCCTGAAGAGGACAGGTACAAATCAAAGTAGGGTATACACAAAAAGGAGCACATATGAGTCTTTCTTGTTGGGCAGATTGGATGGACCATTCAGGTCTTTTTCTGCCGTCATCTACTATGTTACTATATGTTTCTTACAATTTAGCTTGTCCTGATCCAGGTGAGATTTATGCCATCTCCTGTCCAGTTTCTGTCCTTCACATTAATGGGCCCGTTTTTTGGAGAGAACCGGGGTGAAGTTTTGTAAGTGGGGCTGGAGACCTTTCAGTTTCTCTAGGGCCTTAGCTAAGTGTGTTTTCCAAATTATCAACCTACACTAATACAGTACTTATATCTTCATCCACATGGGGAAAGTCTCAGGCCTCTAACAAATTCTCAGCAGTCATCTTTTTCTTGTCTCTGATCTTCTTCCAAACTCTGAACGCCGGTACTACCTGAATACTACTGAGCAACAGGACAACCTCATGTTTTGTGCCTACTGATGGACTTTTACTTATGCACTCTACCTCTGCTTTTGGCTGTTTGGCCACACCTTATTACTGCACTGGACATTTGTGCCTTATCCAGTTTTACTGTTTACTAACAAGACAAGTTTGCTGTTTACTAATGTACAGACAGAATGCAGGGCTATTAGATATATAGCTTGTAACAGTAGTTTGCAAGGCCTATACAAGACCAGCTTGCACGTAGCAACGCCATCTGAATAGGCGACCTTGGAGGGTGCTGACACCCCCCTGCATTCCTGAGCCGCACCTTATCTCCTGTGCTAGAAAGGAGCATTGTGTGTGTACAGAATAAGCTGCTAAGTTTCGTTTTTCTTGCCAGTATCATTTCAGTGTTATGACGTGTGTACGTACTGGGACTACAATTTTGTACTGTAAGAACTACAAATGTTTACTGCGCATGACAGGTATGACGTGTAAGGGGCCAAATGCGCAGGCCCAGTAGGGAAGTATAAATGTAAGCGTCAGATGATTTATGACACACAGTGTCCCGAGGCTACTCGGTGCTGTTCACTTGCTAGCAATAAAGTTGCCTTGTTTGGAACCAAAATTTGCCTTTCGTCTCCTGATTTCCCACCTGTTTCATTGGCGACCCAGATGGGACAGAAGTAGAAAGGGGAATCGGATTATATTCTTCCCCTCCCCCACTGCAGTCGGATCGGGTCATCGATTCCCACCCGAGGAGGTGGTGAGTGGCCACCGCTGATTTCAGCGTCCATCTCCCGGAGGAGGGCCGATCCACTCCGCCTGACTGTAGAGGGGGCTGTGTGGTTCCGACAAGGCACCTTTTTCCATTTCAGGGAGAAGCGCACGACGGCGCGGCCTGCGACCCCGGCGGACAGGCGAGTATACTCTACGTAGTGACCGGCCCAGTAAGGACCGAAGAAGAGGCGTGATCACCCTCTTTTAGCCAGTGAC
The DNA here is from genome assembly GCF_901765095.1 of Microcaecilia unicolor. Lineage (NCBI taxonomy): Eukaryota > Metazoa > Chordata > Amphibia > Gymnophiona > Siphonopidae > Microcaecilia > Microcaecilia unicolor. Next base: position 147,158,264 of record NC_044034.1, read on the forward strand.
TAATACGGACTATTGGTATCCGACTAGGTCCCGAAACTCACTAGGCTCCGGCGACGAAACCGAGCGGCGAACGAACGGGGGGGGTTTCTTGTGGCGTATGAAAGTGTGTGAGTGGGCTTGCAGTTCCAGGCCGGGCGACCGCGTCCTGGTCAGGCCGAGTGTTGACCCTTCTGTGTCTGGTGGAACGAGACCCCTTACTCCTCCACCTCCCTTTTCCCCCTTTTGTCCGTCACCTGTCCTTTGGCACTCAGGTTAGGATGGGCGGGGGTGGGTCTTCACCGTTAGATTTAATGACGGAACACTTTAGCGAAGTGTTCGACCTAGATAAATGTAGCAGGGCCGGGATGATACAGAGATGTCAATTTATGTGGCCAGGGCTAGGAATTGCTGGATGGCCCCCGGAAGGGTCATTCGAGTATGAAAAAGTGGCGGCGGTCATGAATATTGTTATAATTGAGGGAAACCCCGGCTGTCCCGAGGACATTCCATACATAGAAGCGTGGTTGGATGTAGTCCGGGATCCGCCGGCTTGGGCCCAACGGAAGGTAGAAAAGGCCGCCCTTATGTTGGTAAAGCAGAGAAAAGGCCGGAAAACCAAACTTAGAACCCTGCCGACCCATGCCTTCGCTCTCCAAAGCTCGGCAACCGCTGCCGTCCCGAAGGCCGCAGGGACCGCCCCCATACGGCCTACCGCCCCTAGCACTGAGGCCACTGAGACCACGCCCCCTGCTACCAGAGTCAAGGCAGGAACTACGCCCAGTACTACCAACACACTTTCTAGGAAAAAACCCCCGAAGAAAACCGCAGGGAAAGTTCAGGGTTCGGCCGAGAAGAAGCCTCCAAAAGCCCCGATACTTGCTACGGCGGAGGCATACGAAGACGACATTGCGCCGCCGCCCTATGCTCCTATGTACCCTGACCTTACGGGCCTAGCAGAAGGCCCCGCTGACGCCGAGACTTCCGGGTCAGAGTCGGATGCCGGGGAGACGTCCCGCCCAGCCTCACCTGAGTCACCTGGCCTCGCAACCACACGGAAGAGTACACGGGTTGTGAAGAACATTACTCGGTTCCCCCAATCGAGTCCGCAACAGGCCCTTCCGTCCAGCCGAAAAGGGGGAACCTCTCACTTATTCCCAGTCCGACAGTCCACCACCTATACCCCTAACCCGACAGAGGGGGGGGGCCAGCCCATCGAATCAACAGTCTATAGTCACGTTCCCTTCTCAAGTGCCGATTTGTATAACTGGAAATTCCATGGGCCGTCCTACGACCAGAAACCCGAGCAGCTGATAGAGCTGGTGGAAGGCATTATATACAGCTACAATCCAACTTGGGCCGACCTTAGGCAGTTGAGCGCCCACATCCTGACCTCTGAAGAACGCCGCCTTTTACAACAAAATATGGAGCAAGCCATCCGGGATGCGAATCCGGCCCATGCCAATTTACAGAACCTACTAGAAACGGAGGCACCCATCGCTGCCCCCACGTGGGATTACCGAACCGCCGAAGGCCAAACCTTTATCCGCCGGTACCAACAGGCGTACCTGGCCGCCTTAAAGAAGGGGAAGCAGAAGGTTACCAATATGGGAAAAATCCACAGTGTAGTCCAACAAAAGGACGAGAGTCCAGGGGACTTCCTTGAACGACTTATGGAAGCATTTAGGAGGCACAGCCCGATAAATCCCGAGGACCCTAAGAACCTCCCAACCGTGGTTATGAGTTTTGTTAGCCAGTCAGCACCGGATATATGAAGAAAGCTACAGAGAACGGAGGGGTTCGAAGGGATGAGCCTAAGCCAACTGAAAGCTATAGCTGATCGCGTATTCGGATATCGCGACCAGGAGGAGAAGGTGGAGGCCCGGAAGGAATCGACCAGACGGATGCGGGAGAAGGCAGATGTGTTGGCCACGGTGCTGGAAGAACGAATGAGGTCTAGACCAAAGGGGAGGGGCAGGAGAACAAGAGGAACGCGGTCCCCCATAGGGCGTAACCAGTGTGCAAATTGCCGACAAGAAGGACACTGGTGGGCTGATTGTCCAGAGGAGATACGGGACAACCCGAGAGAAGAGGAATCATGGGACCGGCAGAGAGAGGAGGAGACCGGCGACCGCACGGGGGCCCCTAGGCGAGGCCGTGGAAGGGGCCGAAGAGAGAGAGGACGGGATGACCGGAGGGAATGGCAGATGGCTGTGGACGCTACCCGAGACGGCACAGCATGAAGAAACCGGGAGGGCAGAGTCCCCACTGACCCTCTGGTGGAAATTCGGGTGGGGACAGAATCTATGAAGGCCTTACTAGACACAGGGGCCCAGCGATCTGTTATCACCTCAGCCATAGCCCCAGCCACGAAAGAAACTATACCAATTGTGGGAGCCTCCGGGAAATCCCTTGCGGCCCCCCTCCTCAAAGAGCGCCAAGTCCAGATCGGAGGGACGATGGTGTCCCATCAGTTCATACACATCCCTGGATGCCCGGTCCCCTTGATTGGTCGAGACCTACTCTGTAAGCTCCAGGCCACCTTGAAGTTCAAGACTACGGGTGAAGTGGAAGCTCGCTTTGAAGATCGGCCAGTGACACTTATCTGTCCAGTAAGAGAAGAATGGAGACTACACGTTCCCCCAACTGTAGGACCCGGCGACTGCCGTTACGACCAGAACACCCCTTTCGCCCAGCAGAGGCGAGCCATAATGGATGAAGTGCCTGATGTATGGGCAGAATTGAACCCCGGCGGACTGGCCGTTAACGCTATCCCCATCTGGATTGAGCTCAAACCAAATGCTCAAGTTGTCAACCAAGGACAATACCACATCCCCTATGCAGCCCGGCATAGTATGCATACACATCTACAGAAACTCCTTCAACAGGGAGTCCTTAAACCAATCAGATCCGCATGGAACACCCCATTGTTGCCCGTTAAGAAACCAGGAACATCCGAGTACAGACCCGTCCAGGACCTGAGGAAAGTCAACAACCAGGTAGCCGACATAGTTGCCCTCGTACCAAATCCATACTCCATCCTAGCCCAAGTGCCATCTCAGACCAAGTGGTACAGTGTCATTGATTTGAAGGACGCCTTCTTTTCCATCCCTCTTGCTGTCGACAGCCAAAAGTTGTTTGCCTTCACGTGGGAAGACTTACAGACGGGAACCAAGCAGCAATATACATGGACCCGTCTTCCCCAGGGGTTCAAGAACTCGCCTACCCTCTTCGGCGACCAACTCGCCCAGGACCTGAAGACATATCAGGACGAGTATGGGCCGGTCGTCCAATACGTGGATGACCTGTTGGTGGCCCGTGAAACGTACACCGAATGTGCTGAAGCTACACTCTACCTCTTGAAGACCCTGGAAGCCCAGGGGTACCGGGCCAGTCGCAAGAAGGCGCAGATATGCGAGATCGAAGTCGAGTATCTGGGGTTTCGCCTCCGAGAAGGAACCCGAAGGCTCGGTATCCCCCGAACCCAAGCCATCCGCAACCAACCCACTCCTGCAAATAAGAAGGAACTACGGGCACTCCTCGGAGCCGCTGGATATTGCCGCATTTGGATTATCAATTTTGCCATCCTGACCCACAGTTTGTACGCCAAACTGAAAGGACCTGAACTCGAGGGCCAAAATCTCCGGTGGGAGAAACACGAACTGAAAGCCCTTCAGGACCTCAAGGAGGCCCTTGTGGCCCCACCAGCGCTCGGACTGCCAGATGTGACTAAGCCGTTCTACTTGTTCATCGACGAAAAGAAGGGATTGGCACTTGGAGTCCTTACCCAACTGGTCGGTACCTGGCAACGCCCTGTAGCATACCTCTCCAAGAGCATGGACAACGTGGCACGAGGATGGCCGGGCTGCCTACGAAGCATTGCTGCTGCTTGTCTCCTGATACACGAGGCCAATAAACTCACGTTCGGCCAAACACTTTTTGTGACCACACCCCACACCATCCGCGGCCTACTCGAGAGCCACGGACCCAGATGGATGACCAACTCCCGATTGGTCAAATACCAAGCCCTCCTGTGCGAAAATCCGGAGGTGCGGATCCTGGACACGACCAACCTCAATCCTGCCACCCTCCTTCCGGCCCCTGAACCACCACTCCACGACTGTGAAGAGGTAATGGCCACTGTGCACTCGAGCAGACCTGACCTGAAGGATCAACCCTGGCAAGGGGGCATCACCCTTTTTACCGATGGAAGCAGCCAGGTGATAGAGGGAATTCGAAGAGCTGGCTATGCGGTGGTATCTGAGGACCATGTGATCGAGGCTATGGCTCTGACACCCGGAACATCGGCCCAGAAAGCGGAGCTAATCGCCCTCACCAGAGCCCTCCTGTGGGCTGAAGGGAAAGTTGTCAACATTTACACCGACTCCAAATACGCTTTCCTCACCCTCCAGGTGCACGGAGCCTTGTACAAGGAGAGGGGATTTCTGACAGCTGAAGGGAAAGGACTTGCAAATGCCGCTGAGATCTGCCAATTACTCGAGTCGGTATGGAAGCCGAAGAAGGTGGCTGTGATGCACTGCAGGGCCCACACTGGAAGAACGGACCCTATCGCCCGGGGAAATCAGCGGGCGGACGACGCTGCAAAAAGGGCAAGTCAGCTCCCCTACTCCTCTCACCATCCTGACCCCGTGCTCGTCGTCCAGCTCCCTACGGAGACCCCTATTTACACCCCCCAAGAAACGGAATGGGCCCAACAAGAGGGTCTACAGTCACGCAATGGCTGGTGGATACTACAGGATGGGCGCATATGGATACCCGAAGCCTTGGCCTGGACGGTGGCCAAGGAGGCTCACGACCGCACCCACCTGGGAAGGGACGCCCTGGGGCGCTTACTTGAGAAGACCTACTACATCAACAAACTATCCCTGTGGACCAAAAACGCTTCCAGCCGATGCGCGACTTGTGCCCGGAACAACCCTCGAACGGGGCCCGGCCCTATGCCAGGACATGTTCTCCGAGGCACCAGCCCTTTCCACGTGTGCCAGATTGACTTCACACACATGCCCCCGGCGCGCGGCTACAAAGCTATCCTCGTCGCCGTGTGTACCTACACCGGATGGATTGAAGCCCAGCCTACTAGAACGGAAATGGCTAAAGAAGTTACCTCCCTACTGCTTCATCAAATCCTACCCAGATACAGCCTCCCCAAGCAAATAAACTCTGACAACGGTCCCGCCTTCGCTAGCGAAGTAACACAACAGCTCAGTACAAGGCTGGGTCTCGACTGGAAGTTGCATTGTGCCTGGAGACCCCAAAGCAGTGGAGTAGTGGAGAGGGCTAACCGATCCCTGAAGAACCAGCTAGCCAAGCTATGCCAAGAAGCAAAAGCCAAATGGCCCGACCTGCTTCCACTGGCCTTGCTGCATCTTAGGTGTACCCCCAAGGCTACCGGCCTTACTCCCTACGAGATGATGTATGCTAGGCCACCACCACTACCCTCCTTTCCCGACTCCTTGCAGATACAGGGTGAGAGTTCCTTAGTGAAACAGATGAGAGCCTTACACCAGGTAGTGCAAGACATCCAGCAGTACACTGAAAGAGTAGCTCCCTTGGTCCTCACCAATCCTACGCACAGGTTCAGGGTGGGAGACGAGGTCTGGGTAAAAGAGTGGGATGAATCTGACTGTCTAAAGCCAAAATGGAAGGGGCCCTCCCTTGTTCTCCTAACGACCTCCACCGCTGTTAAAATTGCAGGAAGCCCAGTGTGGATACATTGGACCCGATTGAAGCCTGCTGCTCCCACTAGCAGCTCCCTGAAGCGTTGGACTGCGCACCAACATCCTGACGCTCCATTACGGCTGACTCTAAGAAAGACGTGACCACCAGATTCATGCCTGCCCAGCAACAGGAACTCAGTTTCTGGACCCACTGCGTTTTTGGCTCTCTCTTTATCGCAGCCATAATCGTGGGCCTTATCATCTTCTTGCTGCAAAGGCTCGGATACCTTCCACCGCATATATGATGCTGAGCCTACTACTCCTCCTTTGCTCAGTCCCGAGCTATTACCCCTTGAGCCAGAACTGTACTGAATGTTTGCGCCTCGTGCGCCACCGTATAGAGGGAGGATATCACCTAGTCACTACCCTCATTCACCAGACGCAGCCCCCGGAAGGCGATTGCCAGTTTCTCCCGACTTGTGCCCTCATCACTCCGAATGGCCTCCAACAGTTCCACAGATGCCTCCAAGGAAATCTCACTATCTGCCACAGCCCTACCAAACCAAGATACTACAATGTCACCCTCAGCGTAGGACTCCCTGCGTATGTGGCCGGACCTCCGGGAGTCGAGGGAGATGGCATCCTGTATTACATTAATTCTACTCGTATCCTTGTCGGTGGCATCCAAACTGTAGCAACCCTCACCTTCGACGTCTGTGCCGCCATGGACAAGCACCCTTGGTCTCGCAAGTGTGGTAGCCAGAGTTGGCGAGAGGCATACGTTAAGGACCACAAGTATGTCTGCCCCTTCAGTCCAGACATGAGATGCTGCTCCCCGTGGGTGTGGCTCCCATGCGCCGGCGACACTCGAGCCTCGGGCTGGGACCGAGTATGTGCTTATACGGGAGGAGGATATGCCGGATGCGCCGGCCTGGGCGAATTTCGTCGAGGTTCTGGTAACTATGTGTCCCTAGACTGGCCCATCCGAGGACACGACATGCCCTGGAGAGGAACGTGGGGCCTCGGCATTGACGGCGGAGGAATGGATCCGTTGACATATATTACCATATATCAGAGTCTCGAAACGAAGCCTCCTACGCACTACCAGACTACTGTTGTCGGCTACCAAGACGTATTTGATGAAATTGCTCGTGCTGAGCAGACCGAGACTAAATTCCCCATTTCCCCAGAAGCCCGAAATATGTTCCTCAATTTGGCTGAAAACATCGCCCTCTCCCTCGGAATTGCCAACTGTTTCGTCTGTGGAGGTACCGACATGGGTGAACAATGGCCCTGGGAAGCGAGAGAGATCCGACAACACACATGGGATGCACTTAACACCACTAACATTACCTTTCCCCAACGGCCGAAGCCGTACGAATGGGCCCTGAGAACAAATATCATAGGTACCCTCTGCGCTAGTCGAGCGCCATCGAAGCGTTACTCTGTCCCAGTGGGAGACTCTGCTTGTACGGGGGTTCTTCAGTATAATGGCAGCCGGACGACCTGGTGGCAAACGGACAACCTGCCCGCCCCGGAGCCTATCTGGACAGAACCCACCTTGAACACGACATGGACATACGGAGGGAACGCCTCCCTCAAGTGGGTAGCCCCGGCGGGCTACTACTATATCTGCGGACGCAGGGCCTATGAACAACTCCCGACCCGCTGGTACGGTACCTGCCTCTTGGGCACGGTCCGACCTAGTTTTTTCCTTCTGCCCATACAAGTCGGCGAAACTTTGGGAATCCCCCTATACGTGGAAAAGGGGCCTGATAACCCTACCCGACGAAAACGGTCTTTCCCAATCATCAAGCCCAAAGTACAGATTGGAGACTGGAAGGACAACGAGTGGCCGCCTGAACGTATCATTCACTACTATGGACCGGCCACATGGGCTGAAGATGGTACATACGGGTACCGCACCCCTATCTACATGCTGAATCGCATTATTCGCCTACAGGCCGTACTCGAAATCCTTACTAACGATTCTGCCCTGGCCCTCAATATCCTAGCTCGACAGAACACTAAGCTCATTACCGCCGTCTACCAAAATCGCTTGGCTCTTGACTACCTCTTAGCCCAGGAGGGCGGGGTGTGTGGCAAGTTTAACCTCAGTAATTGCTGCTTACAGATTGATGACCAGAGCCATGTCATCAGGGAGATAACTGACCGGATGGTCAAACTAGCCCACGTCCCCGTCCAGACCTGGAACAGTGCGTGGGATTGGACTTCCTCCCTCACCAGCTGGCTCCCAACCTCCGGGAGCCTGCAAGGCCTCCTCGTCATGGGTGGCCTGTTTTTGCTGTCCTGCCTAATAATACCTTTGTCTCTCCCCTTAGTTTTCAGGTGTCTCCGCTCCACCATGGAAAGCATCGCTGACCGCCGTGCTGCTGCTCAACTTATGGCTCTCCAGATGTACTCCCCCATTCCCCAGTCTGATGAAGCTGACGATGAAGCACCTTGTGGCTGATGTGCACTTTGAACCCCCTGAGTCACTCAATGGGCCATCACCCTTGTGCCAGCAAAAGACCGGCTACAAAGGGGGGGGGATTCCACTAGGGGCCCTCCGTCTCAACCCCGGCGAAGCAACCAACGGCTGCGCAAGGGCTTAGGGCTCGCTTGTTGCCTCCCTCGCTAACTATCCTTGTCCTTTCTTTCCTTTTCAGGGTTCATGGAGGTGATACTCTCCACCAGAATGGATGTTCAAGTATCAAAAGGGGGGAATGAAGGAGTGGAACGCCGGTACTACCTGAATACTACTGAGCAACAGGACAACCTCATGTTTTGTGCCTACTGATGGACTTTTACTTATGCACTCTACCTCTGCTTTTGGCTGTTTGGCCACACCTTATTACTGCACTGGACATTTGTGCCTTATCCAGTTTTACTGTTTACTAACAAGACAAGTTTGCTGTTTACTAATGTACAGACAGAATGCAGGGCTATTAGATATATAGCTTGTAACAGTAGTTTGCAAGGCCTATACAAGACCAGCTTGCACGTAGCAACGCCATCTGAATAGGCGACCTTGGAGGGTGCTGACACCCCCCTGCATTCCTGAGCCGCACCTTATCTCCTGTGCTAGAAAGGAGCATTGTGTGTGTACAGAATAAGCTGCTAAGTTTCGTTTTTCTTGCCAGTATCATTTCAGTGTTATGACGTGTGTACGTACTGGGACTACAATTTTGTACTGTAAGAACTACAAATGTTTACTGCGCATGACAGGTATGACGTGTAAGGGGCCAAATGCGCAGGCCCAGTAGGGAAGTATAAATGTAAGCGTCAGATGATTTATGACACACAGTGTCCCGAGGCTACTCGGTGCTGTTCACTTGCTAGCAATAAAGTTGCCTTGTTTGGAACCAAAATTTGCCTTTCGTCTCCTGATTTCCCACCTGTTTCAGAGCCATCTGCTTTAGATGATCAGTCAGCGACAATTTGATTAAAAAGTGGTCTCTCTGTGATAGAGGCATTATCTCAACACTGCTATCCCAAATATCAAGCACTTTGCAGCATACCAAATCTAGTATGTGACCCTTTTTGTGGGTTGGAGGATTAATCAATCGTGTGAATCCTAATGCTGTCATCATATCCAAGAAGATAGCTGTGGTGGTATCTGGTGTTTTGATATTTAGATTAAAGTCTCCTATGATCACCAATTTAGGGACACTGAGGATCATCTCTGAATTCAGATTAAGGAGTTCTTGCACAGATGATGTGCTGTTATGCCCTGGTTGGTATACCATGAGCAGCAAGATTGGTCTCTCTTCTGTTTGGATTAAAAGGAATTCTGATTCAGGGGTCCTTTTACTAAGGCTTAGTGCATGCTAACGGACATTAGCACAGGCTAAGTACCACATGGCCCATGCTGATGTCCATTACTGCATGCTAAGCTTTAGTAAAAGGACCCCTCAGTTAGGTGGGGGATTTTGTTTATGTGCAGATTGATTGAGTCTCAAGTCAGGACTGCTACCCCTCCACCTCCTTTCCCAAATCCCTACTGTTTAGCACTTTTGGATCAGTCTGAGCTCCAGCCTAGCAGAATTTGTGGTTTTAGTGGCTTTAAAATATCTGAAACTCCCGGTGTGTTTCCGTTTCTCCCCATTTTTATCATACCATATCATACAAGCTTATATCCCGCTAATACCTTACAGTTCAAAGTGGGTAACAAAGCAAGGCAAACCAGAGCAAACCTTTGGGATATTATTAAAAGGAATAACAAAATCTAATTAAAATTAAACATTATTTTAAAAGAATAAGTTTATGAAACAGTAAGGTCTTAACCTTTCTCCTAAACATCATATATGAGTGGGAGAAGAAGAATATCTCAGCAAGTTCTTTCCAAGGCCGAGCGGCTTGGAATGCTAAGGTGAATTCTAGCATTTTTAATTTCTTTTTTTCCCTTGAGTGAATGAAAAGAAGGATAATTACAGATAGTCCTCCTGGATCTAGCAGAAACCGCAAACTGAAAGTACAAATATAGGTAACTGGGAGCTAGACCATGCAATAGTTTATAGGGAAAACAGGCCAATTTAAACAGAACTCTGGCCTCAAAAGGCAGCCAATAAAGTTTAATATAATAAGAAGAAACGTGATCGTACTTGGTTAAACCAAATATCAAACGTACTGCAGTGTTCTGAATGGTTTGAATTCTTTTAAATTGAGATTTAGTACATCCCAACTATGCTAGATTACAATAGTCTAGTTGTGAGAAAAGAAGAGACTGTATCAATAAACGAAATGAAACTGTCTCAAAATAGCTATGAACAGAGTGTGATTTTCTCATAAGAAAGAAAGATTTATTCACTAAGGAAGCAACTTGCGCTTCCATTGAGGCAGTGCTATCTACTAATACAGCCGAGATTATCACACACATAAATCTATTAAACCCTAGTGTAGACTCTATATTTCTGGCCAAATGGTTACTTCTGTATTAATAAAGTTATCACAGCCTAGCAGAAGATAGATCCATTAAATTATACGTTCGATGTTTGTATCTGAAGGTTGTATTAGCTTCCAGGACGGAAAGGAGTTATTCTGTGAACTGATATTTTCTGCAAAATATATTCAAATGAAGAACGTGTATAAAGGTTTCTGGTGACTTGGGATTTGTGAGATAAGACCTTACCATGAGCAAAGAAAATATTTGCTTCTCATTTTTACATGACTGAAAGCAATGTAAGCTATAACGAGAAAGATTAGAATAAATACCAGCCTATCTCGCTGGGTGTCCTAATTCTATCCCCATCAGTCAGTCATAGCCAATTAAAATTCCTGCACTTTTTCTTTTATTAAAGATTTGGGGTGACAATTTTCAAAGGGTTTGTGCTCCTAACTTTGAAAATTGACTAGAGCTGAGTGCATAACTTTATATGCAAAATTTCATTGAACTCCTAAATTTAGGAGCATAAAAGTGGGTGGCACAGGGGCAGATTTAGGGTAAGGTAAAACGTTATGAGCTTAGGGGCCGATATTCTAAGCATTTTCAGTGGGCAGTGGAGACTCCTGCCCAGTTAATTTGCTCGGAGCTGCCTCTCCACCGATATTCAATGTTACTTAACTGGGCAGTGCCACTGAATATTAGCACTAACTGGCCATTTTGGAATGGGGCTGGAGAGGGGCATTAGGGGACACAGTTGGAGAGGAGCTACCAATTTTGCAGGTACCAGCAATATTCAATACTAGTGTTTGCATGCTAAGCAGGCATATAGGATGGCACAAAAAGCAGTCCTGACTATGTCCAATCTGAATACCCACATAACTTCCTGGTAGATGATCCAATGTCTCCCCTCTTTCCAAATACCCCAATCCCGCCTCACTCATCAGCAACCCCCTTCTAATCACCCCCACGGCACCTTCCCCTACTTTTGATCATCCCCTTTCCAATCTCCCCCACCCCACCAAGGATTTGATCCCCCCGATCATCTTCTCAGCAACTGCCCTGTGGTCCAGGAACCTCGCTGGATCTAAGCCCCTGATCCCTGTCAATACAGGAAGCCTACCCCTTCCATTACTCCCAGACCTCTGCATAACCGCCTTGACCTCAAGGACTCATCCTGGGGAGATCCCTAGTATCTAGTGGGACGGGGCTGGAGTGGTTCCATTTCTGATCCTGCTCTGTTGGATCTGGCTATCGAAATGGTGGTGCCCCTAGTGGTAGTCTCACGGAGCTAGCGGTAGTTCCAATTGAGGTGGACAAATAAAGGAGCAGGAACAGACTTCCAACTGAAAGAAATATGCCTGACAACCTGTCTTTAAAATACATTGTGTGTAGCATGCTTGTATCATTTAACAGATATACATTCAGGCACATAAAGTGATATCTGATTTTATGTTTCTGCAGGCCATTAAAACAAGAGATGAGGCTTAAAGGACTCAAGAATGGAGTATTTCTGAGAGCTAATGACTTTACACAGCTGGCACAGCAGACAAGTAATATGGTGTTATTCCTAAATCGTCATAATAGTTTGAGCTACCGTATGTTACAGAGCTATTCTTCTTGAAAGTTTCCTTGAACCTTTTATGAGCTATGTTCTATTATTTGCATATATAAGTGATTTTAAGGTTTTAAGACTCTAATACTGGTTGTAGAATCTCCTAATCTTTGATGAAGGATTTTTTTTCAAGATGCAAATTCTAAAGGCCAGCTTGCTTTGCTTGGTGATAGTGTTCTGCATTGCCGTGTGAGAGAACCAGCTTTGATGCCATGGCAAGTTGCTGTGTCTAAGGTCCACAGGAGTGGGGGATGCTGCAAAAGTATAATCATGGCTCTTTGTGGGCATAGGAGGAAGGTGGAAGGGGACAGATTCAGATGTAACCAAAGGAAATACTTCTTCACAAAAATGGTGGTGAAATCATGGTTGAGATGAAGACTGTATCCAAATTTAAGAAAACTTGGGACAAGTACACAGGATCTCTAAGGGAGAGGAAGGGAAATTACAACAGCTCAACTATAGACAGCAACACTGTTGAGCATCTCATACATTATCAGGGTCACCTTCATGAATCCCAAGCCCTTGGGTAGGGTTGAAATCATTATAAAGGGAACCAGTCAACATTGGCTGTGACACATAATAATGTCTCCAAATAGCTTAGGTTTGTGCGTATCATGAAAGCAATGAACTTCACTCTCAAGTCAAGATATGATTTCAGTCTCGCAAATTTATCGCTAACATTCACCATAGTACATTCATTGTGCCAAAGAGAGTGTCCCTCTGGAGTTCATAAAATGTAACATGTGTAAGAATCTGCATATGTACACCCATTGCCTGTGTTAATGTCTAGAATACTAGTACTTACATTCATGATTGTATGCGTACCTGTGAAAGTGACAGCAGGGTGCCTAAGCCGTATTCTATAACAGTGTGCCTAATTTTGCATAGCATGCAAAGGCAAGGGAGCACATGCATGGGTGATCATGAGCGGAGCTCTCACTTACACTTGTAGCTTAGAGAATATTGGAGGCGTATTTTCAAAGCACTTAGACAATGAGCCCATTGTAAGCTATGCATGGCCCTGCTGCATTTAGCTGGCCACACTTACACCAGATTTAAATTTCACTTGACCCTGGTACAAAAAACTCAGGAGCCCTTTTATAAAGGCATGGGAGGGCTAATGCATGGGTACAGCATGCCCAATTGGCACTACTGCTGGGGTAGCGAGTACACCTGGTAGTAATTCCAATTTTGGCACATGCTGAATCCCACGGTAGAAAATTATTTTCTAGTGCGGGGGCGTTCCTGGCAGTAACCAGCAGTGCGCTCACATTGGCACTCGCTGCATGGTTACCATGTGGGTGGCATGTGAGCCCTTACCGCTAGGTCAGTGGGTGGTGGTATGGGCTCAGGCCATAAATAGGCATGTGCTAGTTTTAATATTAGCGCAGGCCCATTTCTCGGCCCATTAAAAAAAAAGCCTTTTTCCCAGCTGCAGTAAAAAAAAAATGGCCCGGTGCGCACTTTTTATTGCGACTTTGTAAAAGGACTCCTTTAGATTGTGAGCCCACTAGGGAAAGAGAAAGTACTGTATATAATATGTAACTCACCTTGGTTGCACAAACATAAGGGCGGTGTGTCAAATGCTTGACTCTTAACCTACCCAAATGTGCTTGGAAATTCATTCTTTTAATCAACCCTGTGACACCCAAATTAATGGGAAATATTTCTGTATCTTTCTGCATTTCACAGCAGCCAGACTGATATATGGTAAAACACGATTCGACAGCGCTAAATACCTTCGAGAAAAGCTACATTGGCTCCCAATCAAAGAACAGATCATCTTCAAAATCTGCACTTTAGTCCACAAAATCATCTACGGTATAGTCCCAAGATACATGACAGACCTCATTGATCTACCAACTAGAAACAGAATCGGATCAGCATGATCATACCTAAACCTACATTACCCAAACTGTAAAAGGCTAAAATACAAAACAACTCACGCTTCTAGCTTCTACTACATGAGCGCACAACTATGGAATGGACTCCCATATGCCGTGAAAACAATACATAACCACCCAAACTTCAGGAAATCACTGAAAACCCTCCTCTTCAAAAAAGCTTATCCCACTGATTCAACATAAATCCCCACACCCAGCAACACGAGATAATCTATGATAGTACTGGACAATTTATTATCCTCGACCCCATGACGCCTGAAACACCTCTACCTGTGACCATAACACAACCTTGTATTTGTTATCAAGATACTTTGTAAGCCACATTGAGCCTGCAAATAGGTGGGGAAATGTGGGGTATAAATGTAACAAATAAGTAAATAAATAAATTTCATGGTACTTTTCTGTCTCTCCACATGATTCACAGAGTAATCGCTTGGAAATGACTCCTCTATCATCAATGTCATTCTGGTATTTTTCTATTTTATCACTATGTCCCATTTGTTTGCATCCACTTTTTTATTGACTGGAACGGAGATGTCCCAGGTGATCATAACCTCTGTATTCTCAACAACAACAATAATAATAATTTCCTCTGAGGGTACACTCCTTTGCACTGGTGGAGTGGCTTGCACACTGCTCTGAATCAGAGGGCCACTCATATCAGACTAGAGAGAAGCCAGACTAAGAATGTCTCAAACTCATCAAAATATGGTGTGAACAAGAAAAACAAATCCTGTACCGGGCAACAAAAACTACATCAGGTGTTAGAGTACCTGGATATCTAGTGACAAATCTTTATGTTTAAGGGTTATGAGGGGTGGGATGGGTCGAGATTGTAGGGTTGTTGTTTTTATTTGTGATCACTATGTGCTTTTCGTCTTATTTTGTATCTCTTATTTTGGACTAATAAAAATGATTTAAACATAAGTTTATGGATTCTTGACATACCAGTTTTCAGGGCCTACCAATCAAAATCATGCACACACAAGCACTAACATCAGCTACATATACTGTATTATAGCAGGACTTGCCCATCCACTCCTACCCTAGCTGAGATCATTTTATGCACCTTTCGGATTTCAGTGTGAATTTCTTTACTATTTAACTCCTATTATTCTATCTGTCTCTATGCTTCACTTTCACTTCCACTCTATGCTGTCTATTAAGATGTTTTATTGTGTATTGTGTTGACATTATAAGCAGCATCCTATGCCATAATGTGTATTGTTATTTGAATATTTTTTTCTACTGAAAATGTCTATTGTCTGTATCCAGAATGTTCTTGCTGTACATGGCCTAGGGTGAATTTCTTTAAAAAGGCAGTAAACAAATCCTAAGAAAGAAAGAAAGCAGTTAATGTAAAAACAGAATGCTAAGTTTTACTGGAAAGAGAAGAGAGAAAAAATGGAGTGAGGGTCAGAGAAAAAAAAAAAGAAAGTCATAGTTCAAGAAGGCATACAATAGGTGGGGTTCTTGTCTGTCTAAAACACTTAGCATAATGACAAAGGGCTCTGTGAAATGGTGGGTCTTAAAGCCAGGAGCCACAATACAAACAGGAAGAACCTTTAGGTCAGAAAGACCAAACAGGAAAAAAAAAATAGGATGGCCAAAGGACGAATCCAACTCTGGAGATGTTTTGGAGAAATACTTTATTGATGCAAATATTGAGGGACCCGACACAGTGCAGGACATCAGGACGTCAGGATGACTCACACAGAAGAAACAGAATCCTAGGCTTCCACATCAGCTGCAGCAATGTGCCGGCCCAGAGACCGGCTGAGGAGGACTTCGGCAGGTGGGGGTTGGGGACCCTGCCAGCACAGGTACCTGATGGCGGTGGTGGCAGCAGCAGCAGCAGCAGCAGGGGACTCGGGGGAGGGTTGGCAACAGGGGGAAGGGATCAAAAGGGGAGGGGCGCCGTGGGGGTGGGGTCCGCAGCACTGGAGGAGGGCTAAAATATGCCCCCTCACCTCGAGCTCTGGCCCCCCCCCTTCCCGCCGAAGTCTGGCTATGCCCCTGGCGCGTGAGCCCTTACCGCTGGATCAATGGGTGGCGTTAAGAGCTCAAGTTGTAAATAGGTGCACGTTGGTTTCAGTTTTACCACAGGTCCTTTTCCTGGCCCATTGAAAAAAATCCCTTTTTCCCAGGCACGGTAAAAACTGGCCCACTGTGCACCAAAAACACGCGCACACACTACCACAGGCTACATTTTGCTGTGTCTTACTAAAAAGGACCCCAATGGAAGAAGAGAAATGAGGCCTGGCTGTCTACATTAATAATAGTGAAGAAGATAAGTCAAGAAGGCTTACTTAAAACCACAGAAGCCAAGAACAAGTAAGTACAAGGCAGTGGCGTTCCTAGGGTGGCTGACACCCGGGGCGGATCGCTGATGCGCCCCCCCCCGGGTGCAGCGTGATCCCTCCCACCCCCGGCGAAAGGACACCCCCCCCCCCGGTGAAAGGACACCCCCCCGGGTGCATTTTTACCTGCTGGGGGGTTCCGGGGCAGAGGGAGCACGGAACGAGCGGAGCCGACAGGCGTGCGGCACCCCCCCAGCGGTGTGCACCCGGGGTAGACCGCCCCCCCCCCTTGGTACGCCACTAGAACAAAGAGAAAGATGGCACAATAAACCACTCCATGGAGAATATAACATTGACAAATCCAAAATATGGTAAATGCCTCAAGAAAGAAACGGAGGAACTTAATATGGCAACACAGAACAAGTGCTTCAAACAAATGCAAGTGCCACCTGTAGAAAGTACCAAAGAGAATGTGAACCGCATAGTCAATGGCTTCAAAAAGATCATCTAGGCTGACTCCAAGTAAAGACACAGCAAAGTAGTAGGCAAGATTCACTGGACTATCTGCTGAAAGTATCATTTGCTTGTAACCACAAATCCAATAGTGAACATGGTCATTTTCAAACCAGAAAAACGTCCAACTTTTTGTTTCGAAAATGGCTATTTTTGTGCTCAGTGCATCTATCTTTTTGAACCATTTTTGAAAAAAACGTCCCAGCATTCCTAGTAGACTGGCCACACAGACATCCCAGAAGAGCAGTGGACCACCGTAGGAGGCACTGCAGTCAACTTCATATATTTATTTTTATTTATTTATTACATTTGTACCCCGCGTTTTCCCACACAGGCAGGCTCAATGTGACTTACATAGTAACAATATAAAGAATTACAAAGTCGTAAAAAAAGAATATACAATTTGTAGTAAACACAATATTAATGGGGTTAACGGATAAGTAAATTGAACATAGGAGAATTGGGTGCAGAAGGAAATGAGCATAAGGAGGTAGGCGTAGGAAGATGGAGAGGAATGGGTATGGGATAGCAATAAGGATAATGGGAAACATGGTCAATGTATAACAATTGTTGGTAAGAATCATGTGGTCAGGCTTTGGTTAGGCTGAATCATTAGGGTAGGCTATCTTGAAGAGATGGGTCTTCAGTGCTTTTCTGAAGGGCAAAAGGCCATTGATTGTTCGGATGGATCTTGGTAAAGCATTCCAAAGCTTATAACAGGTCCCAGGTAAACTTCTCACCATTAACCCCTTATATTGTATGGTGAGCCCTCCAAAACCCAACAAAAACCGACTGGTAGCGCTATAGAAATGATTTATAGTAGAATACACCACTACAATAGCCTTATGCCTGCGGTGTCACCTATAGGTGGGTACAGTAGGGTTTTGGACAGTTTTGGAGGGCTCACACTTTCCACCAGAAGTGTAACCTTTAGAATGGGATATGGGCCTGGATCCTCATCTCTACAGTGCATTACACCTATCATTAGGCTACTCCAGGGGCCTGTTTGCTGCTCTAATAGGACTGGTCATAACATCTAATGCTGTCATAGAAGCTAGTATGTACTGTTTCTTTCACATCTTTGGGGGTGGGAGAGGGTCAGTGACTACTGGAGGAGTAAGGGGGGGGTCATGCCTTAATCTCTTCAGTGGTCATTTGGTCATTTATGGCACCTTTTTATAACTTAGTCATGATTGAAACAGGTCTAGACCAAAACATCTAACATTTAGCCCCGTATGTTTTTGCTAGCAAAAAAATGTCCAAGATTATCCCACCCCAACACACCCCCTTGTGATTTGGATGCACCGTGTATGAACTACATAGAAAACTGTCTTTAAAATAGGCTTCAAAAATAGAGATTTGGATATTTTGACAAAAGAAAAGTCCATCTGCTGCTTTGTGCTGCATTTTGGACGTTGTTCTGTTTTGAAAATGAGCCCCTTAGAATACTGAAGGACACATGCACGCCCATGTGAATATTAACGAACCAGAAACAGACAACCTTTCCATTATCTCAAATGCTTTTCCAGTGAGCTTATTCATCATAAAGCATACTAGGGTCTTGCCCTGAGAATTTTCCAGCAGAAAGAGATTTGTTGAGTTTGCTAAGCTAAAATAATTGCATACTTTGTTAAAAAAAGAAACAAAACTTAGAGGCCCAGGACCCTTGATTTGAATTATGAACTTCACTACAATATGAATGAGCCTCATTATGCTTGCCCCAAATGCAAAGCTGCTCTCCTGACCTCACCAACATCTGAAAAGGGTGGAGGTGCACTGAGCAGAATCACTTTACATCAGCTTAAAGTAAAAGCAAGAAGCTAGAAAAACTTCCTCATGCTTAATTCCTAATGCCATCATCTACATTTCTTTCTTTCTTTCGGTAGACTTGATACTGCCTTAGGCTAACAGGTAGATCTAGGCAGTTTACAATTAAAATTTAATAGGTTTATAGCCCACCCATGCAGTCATCAGAGAGCAGTACAAAAAAAAACTCATAAAAGAATGTACAATGCAAACAACCCATAAAATATATTTACCCACTAATAATCAGGCATATTTTCGAAAGAGAAAGACGCCCATATTTCGACTCAAATCGGGAGATGGGCGTCCGTTTCCCGTGAGTGCCCAAATCGGTATAATCGAAACCCGATTTTTGGCGTCCTCAACTTCAGTCCGTCACGGAGACGAACAAAGATCACGGAGGCGTGTCGGAGGTGTGGCGAAGGCGGGACTGGGGCGTGGTTATCGGCCGAGGAGAGATGGGCGTCTTTAGCTGATAAAACAAGAAGGGTGTTTTTGACGAGAATTTGGTCTGCTTTATTTGGACCCTTTTTTTTCAGGTCCAAGTCCCAAAAAACTGCCCCAACTGACCAGATGACCACCGGAGGGAATCAGGGATGACCTCCCCTGACTCCCCCAGTGGTCACTAACCCCCTCCCACCAAAAAAAATCGACTTTACAAACTTTTTTCCCAGCCTGTATGCCAGCCTCAAATGCCATACCCACATCCATGACAGCAGAATGTGTTCTATCCCCTGACAGCCTTTCCCTGGTTCTGATGTTGGTCTCGGGTGAGTGTGACACCTTTTCTGTTAAGGGCACTGCAGAGTCACATCAGCAATGCATTGTGGTGGGTGTAGGGTAGTGGGCTCTGTGTTAAATGCTCACAATGTTGGTAGTTGGTAGGCTCTACTCCCATGGTGCTTTTCCCTCTGCTTACTGGGTCAGAGTGTGCCCTGTTTTGTTTCCAGTAGTCCATGAGGTAGTGGCCATTTGTGTAAGACACTGTTAGATCCCTTTCATGTGTTAGCCACATTATAGCACTTAGTTCTTACCTTGAATGTTGCTGAAAGAGGGCATTGTACACCATTCTGCCAGCTCGGACCTACTGCTAATCTCAGTACTAGGGAGACTCGTTGCCAGTGGGGCACAACCTCTGATCTGCAGTTAACTGTGAGTAAAGGTGCTTATTCAAATAAAGGACGTTTTCAGCAAGATTAGTCTTCAGGTGTCAACTGCTGTGCCAAGGTTATACAGCAGCAACAAGTCCTGTCCCTGGAGCACTTTTAGTGGGTACAGCAGTGCACTTCAGGCAGGCAAGCAGACCCAGGCCCATCCCCCCCCCCACCCGTAACACTTGTGGTGGTAAATGGGAGGCCTCTAAAACCCACTGTACCCACATGTAGTTGCCCCCTTCACCCCTAAGAGCTACGGCAGTGTTGTACATTTGTCCCTCCTACGACCAAATGGCTTGTATTGGGACGTTTCTGAGCTGGGCGTTTTTAATTTCCATTGTCACTTAAAAAAAAAACGCCCATCTTTTTCGAAAATACGGTCTGTCCTGCCTCTTCACATACCCGATTTCGGACATAGACGCCCATGGAGATGGGCATTCGCGTTCGATTATGCCCCTCAATGTGTTTTAAATTCCTTTTTCAAATCCTTATGGGAGTTGGTGTAACCCGAGAAAAGCTTATAGTTAGAAATTCCTTCTATCTTTCTTCCTTTCTGAGTTCAAGCTCAGAGCAAAACCATATCATCATCATGTCAATTCTACATGAAGTATGAATTCCTCCAGATTTCCCCCCCATACATTGAAGAAAAATTCAGTAATGCCATCAAAATCAAACCAGGCTAAAATTTGCCAGGTTTGATTTAGATCTCTGATTTTTTTGTATGTCTCCATATCTGCATGGAAATACAGATGATAAAGGAGTACTAGGTTCATTGCGACTGGCCAGATTCCCCCCATGGTTTTCAGGCACAATCAGAAATAATCCATCATTATCCTCAGATATTGGAGGGAAAGGGGGTAGAGAGGACAATGCACTAGTGGTCTTAATAAGCAGTCCTTGCCTGTTCCTCTTTGGCTATCATCTCTCTCTTTCCCATCTCTTTCCTTTCCTTTTCTAATTTTTATATGCCATGAACTACTGAAAATGTGTTATTGGCAGCTAAAAGATTTTAAAATGTTTAATCCTGGAAGACATTTGTACTGTTACATGGCTGCTGTAGTCATTTTTTTTTAAAATGGCCCAGCTGTTTGAAGCAATGGACTAGTCTTTAAGGGACCCTTTTACTAAGGAACGTATGTGCCTACATGTGCCCAACGCGCGTCAAATTAGAACTACCTAGGGGCGTAGCTACGTGGGGCCACAGAGGCCTGGGCCCCCATAGATTTGGGCCTGGACCCCCCTGCCGCCAACCCTCGACCCCCCCACCCGCCGCCAACCCACCGTCAACCCGCCGTCGCCTACCTTTGCTGGTGGGGGACCCCAACCCCCGCCAGCCGAGGTCCTCTTCTCCCTTCATTCTGTTTCTGAGTCTGACGTCCTACACGTTGTACGTGCAGGACGTCAGACTCACAGAAACAGAACAAAGCCTTGCAGATCATTCTGTTTCTGTTCTGTTCTGTTTCTGAGTCTGACGTGGGTTGGGGTCCCCCGTCAGCAAAGGTAGGCGATGGTGATGGCAGGGGAGGGTTTGCAGTGGGAGGGGGGTTGAAAGGGTCATCAGCGGGGGGGGGGGGGGGTCAAAGTTGGTGGTGGTGGTGGCGGTGGCGGGTTGTGTCGGCAATGGCGGGGGGGTGTCGGCAATGGTGGGGGTGTCGGGAATGGCGGGGGGGGGGGGTCAGCGGCGGCGGGGGGCTAAAATGTGCCCCCTCACCTCGGGCTCTGGACCCCCCTCTCGCCAAAGTCTGGCTATGCCCCTGGAACTACCGCCTGGCTACCGCATGCCCTGAGTGGTAATTCTATTTTTGACACATGTACCAAACGTGCAGCAGAAAATATTTTCTATTTTCTACCGCATGGCGCTAACTGGGCAGTAATCGGCACTGTACGCACGTCGATGATTACCTCCTGGTTAATGCGTGAGATCTTACCACTAAGTCAATGGGTAACGGTAAGGTCTCAGGACGAAAATGGGTGTGCATGCTTGTTTTAATTTTGCCGCACGTCCATTTTCGGCCACAAAAAAGGCCTTTTTGCAGGTGCGCTGAAAATTGGATCTGCGCACATCCAATACATGCACCTACACCAGTGCAGGCCATTTTTCAGCGTGCCTTAGTAAAAGGGCTCCTCAGTTCTCAAACTGTCCCAGTTAATGTACAGTGGTGGAAATAAGTATTTGATCCCTTGCTGATTTTGTAAGTTTGCCCACTGACAAAGACATGAGCAGCCCATAATTGAAGGGTACGTTATTGGTAACAGTGAGAGATAGCACATCACAAATTAAATCCGGAAAATCACATTGTGGAAAGTATATGAATTTATTTGCATTCTGCAGAGGGAAATAAGTATTTAATCCCTCTGGCAAACAAGACCTAATACTTGGTGGCAAAACCCTTGTTGGCAAGCACAGCGGTCAGACGTCTTCTGTAGTTGATGATGAGGTTTGCACACATGTCAGGAGGAATTTTGGTCCACTCCTCTTTGCAGATCATCTCTAAATCATTAAGAGTTCTGGGCTGTCGCTTGGCAACTCGCAGCTTCAGCTCCCTCCATAAGTTTTCAATGGGATTAAGGTCTGGTGACTGGCTAGGCCACTCCATGACCCTAATGTGCTTCTTCCTGAGCCACTCCTTTGTTGCCTTGGCTGTATGTTTTGGGTCATTGTCGTGCTGGAAGACCCAGCCACGACCCATTTTTAAGGCCCTGGCGGAGGGAAGGAGGTTGTCACTCAGAATTGTACGGTACATGGCCCCATCCATTCTCCCATTGATGCGGTGAAGTAGTCCTGTGCCCTTAGCAGAGAAACACCCCCAAAACATAACATTTCCACCTCCATGCTTGACAGTGGGGACGGTGTTCTTTGGGTCATAGGCAGCATTTCTCTTCCTCCAAACACGGCGAGTTGAGTTCATGCCAAAGAGCTCAATTTTTGTCTCATCTGACCACAGCACCTTCTCCCAATCACTCTCGGCATCATCCAGGTGTTCACTGGCAAACTTCAGACGGGCCGTCACATGTGCCTTCCGGAGCAGGGGGACCTTGCGGGCACTGCAGGATTGCAATCCGTTATGTCGTAATGTGTTACCAATGGTTTTCGTGGTGACAGTGGTCCCAGCTGCCTTGAGATCATTGACAAGTTCCCCCCTTGTAGTTGTAGGCTGATTTCTAACCTTCCTCATGATCAAGGATACCCCACGAGGTGAGATTTTGCGTGGAGCCCCAGATCTTTGTCGATTGACAGTCATTTTGTACTTCTTCCATTTTCTTACTATGGCACCAACAGTTGTCTCCTTCTCGCCCAGCGTCTTACTGATGGTTTTGTAGCCCATTCCAGCCTTGTGCAGGTGTATGATCTTGTCCCTGACATCCTTAGACAGCTCCTTGCTCTTGGCCATTTTGTAGAGGTTAGAGTCTGACTGATTCACTGAGTCTGTGGACAGGTGTCTTTCATACAGGTGACCATTGCCGACAGCTGTCTGTCATGCAGGTAACGAGTTGATTTGGAGCATCTACCTGGTCTGTAGGGGCCAGATCTCTTACTGGTTGGTGGGGGATCAAATACTTATTTCCCTCTGCAGAATGCAAATAAATTCATATACTTTCCACAATGTGATTTTCCGGATTTAATTTGTGATGTGCTATCTCTCACTGTTACCAATAACCTACCCTTCAATTATGGGCTGCTCATGTCTTTGTCAGTGGGCAAACTTACAAAATCAGCAAGGGATCAAATACTTATTTCCACCACTGTAGCTACTATGATAGATTTGTAAGTTTTAAGTTTATGGTAGTGATCATTACCATTTCTTGTGTAGTATTCTTTTAAAACAAAAACACAAGAATTCTACCTAGAAACTAAGGAATCTAGTTTTTTGAGACATGTGCTTTCACAATCTGTACATATTCATGGACCTGGATTTAAAAAAAATAAAAATAAATAAAAAAAACAACCCTGTTACAATCTTTCTGTTCTTATGACATGAACTGAAAATGTGGTTCTAACTGGGTACTTAATACTAGTGTTACTATGGTAAACAAACAAGCACACATAACAAACACACACTGCGGTTGAAGTTCAGTACAACTTGGCAATGTTGATGTGGAGATACAAAATACTAAAAATAGTCATACATTTAGTTTATCATTTTCATTTTCTTAAACACATTTCGCTGTTGTGTTTTTTTTTCAATGGTTTTCAGTGACCAAACTAAAACCTTGTTACTTATTTATTAGAATAGATAGATAGATAGATAGATAGATAGATAGATAGATAGATAGATAGATAGATAAGTACATAAGTAATGCCATACTGGGAAAAGACCAAGGGTCCATCGAGCCCAGCATCCTGTCCACGACAGCGGCCAATCCAGGCCAAGGGCACCTGGCAAGCTTCCCAAACGTACAAACATTCTATACATGTTATTCCTGGAATTTTGGATTTTTCCAAGTCCGTTTAGTAGCGGTTTATGGACTTGTCCTTTAGGAAACCGTCCAACCCCCTTTTAAACTCTGCCAAGCCAACCGCCTCCACCACCCTCTCCGGCAACGAATTCCAGAGTTTAATTACACGTTGGGTGAAGAAATATTTTCTCAGATTTGTTTTAAATTTACTACACTGTAGTTTCATCACATGCCCCCTAGTCCTAGTACTTTTGGAAAGCGTGAACAGACGCTTCACATCCACCTGTTCCACTCCACTCATCATTTTATACACCTCTATCATGTCTCCCCTCAGCCGTCTCTTCTCCAAGCTGTATAGCCCTAGCCTCCTTAGTCTTTCTTCATAGGGAAGTCGTCCCATCCCCGCTATCATTTTAGTCGCCCTTCGCTGCACCTTTTCCAATTCTACTATATCTTTCTTGAGATGCGGCGACCAGAATTGAACACAATACTCAAGGTGCGGTCGCACCATGGAGCGATATAACGGCATTATAACATCCTCACACCTGTTTTCCATACCTTTCCTAATAATACCCAACATTCTATTCGCTTTCTTAGCCGCAGCAGCACACTGAGCAGAAGGTTTCAGTGTGTTATCGACGACGACACCCAGATCCCTTTCTTGGTCCGTAACTCCTAACGTGGAACCTTGCATGACGTAGCTATAATTCGGGTTCTTTTTTCCCACATGCATCACCTTGCACTTGCTCACATTAAACATCATATGCCATTTAGCCGCCCAGTCTCCCAGTCTCGTAAGGTCCTCTTGTAATTTTTCACAATCCTGTCGCGATTTAACGACTTTGAATAACTTTGTGTCATCAGCAAATTTAATTACCTCGCTAGTTACTCCCATCTCTAAATCATTTATAAATATATTAAAGAGCAGTGGTCCTAGCACAGACCCCTGAGGAACCCCACTAACTACCCTTCTCCATTGTGAATACTGCCCATTTAACCCCACTCTCTGTTTCCTATCCTTCAACCAGTTTTTAATCCACAATAGGACATTTCCTCCTATCCCATGACCCTCCAATTTCCTCTGTAGCCTTTCATGAGGTACCTTGTCAAACGCCTTTTGAAAATCCAGATACACAATATCAACCGACTCCCCTTTGTCCACATGTTTATTCACTCCTTCAAAGAATTGAAGTAAATTGGTCAGGCAAGATTTCCCCACACAAAAGCCATGCTGACTCGGTCTCAGTAATCCATGTCCTCGGATGTGCTCTGTAATTTTGTTTTTAATAATAGCCTCTACCATTTTCCCCGGCACCGACGTCAGACTCACCGGTCTATAATTTCCCGGATTTCCCCTGGAGCCTTTTTTAAAAATGGGCGTTACATTGGCCACCCTCCAATCTTCCGGTACCACGCTCGATTTTAAGGATAAGTTGCATATCACTAGCAGTAGCTCCGCAAGCTCGTTTTTCAGTTCTATCAGTAGATATAGGTCGGCTTGGGTGCTGATGATCTCCCAATTCCCCAGCACAAGTTCAAAGAAGCCTCTTTATTGACGTACAACAGAATTTTTATCATCCTGTCTCCTAGCAAAACATAGTCTTATCATGAGCCACAGAGTTAGCTGTGCAGTATCCTAGTCAGTGCTTCCAACTCTTCGCCCATGTAGGTCTTTCCCATCACACAGTTGGGGAGAGCTAGTTGCTTTCCAAAAACCCTGAAAATGCTTTAATGTTTTCTAAAAACACAGTTTCATCTTTTGGAGACAGATTCTCCCCACAGTACTCAGGTCTCAAAAAGCCTCCACCATGTTCCTCAGTCACATCTCTGGGTTCCCTTCTCTCAGGGATCCTCTGCCATGTGGACTTTACCCCAATAGTATTGGGGGGTATCACCCCCTTCTTTCCCCTCTCTTGTAGATTGGTAGTGCCTTAGCAGTGTATAAAGTCCAAAATCATCCAGCTTAACAGTTCCTTACCTTTATGC
Source organism: Microcaecilia unicolor (assembly GCF_901765095.1). Classification (NCBI taxonomy): domain Eukaryota; kingdom Metazoa; phylum Chordata; class Amphibia; order Gymnophiona; family Siphonopidae; genus Microcaecilia; species Microcaecilia unicolor. The sequence goes on from NC_044034.1 coordinate 147,184,473, forward strand.
AGTCCCAAAATTATTTCTCCGTGCGCAAAAATATCCAGCTCTGGAGCTTTTATATTGCCACCACCAGAACTAGGGCAGCCAACCCTCTTGCAGTGTTCAGTGCATACTGGTCCGCTCGCAGCTGCCACAGGAGACAGAAAATAGTACAACGCACCCTGCACAGAGCTCTGCAACCCAAAAGTAATCCAATAATGTTTAGGGACTTATCTCAGTTTCCTTCAGTAATTAGCATCAATGGAGAGGGGGAGGGGGAACGGGGTTCCTCTCCACTCTAGCTCACCGGCCTCTGTTATGTGCTCCAGCCTCCAGCTTCCTGGGTCAGCCCTTACTTTGGTGTCCTCCTTGCCCCAGGTTGGGTAGCCCATTTAACCCTGCTGGCTGTCACTCTCTATGAGGGGACTTTACTCTCTGGATCTCCGTCCCTGGGATGGGGCTCTTTCCTTTTTCCTGCCTGTCCCCGTCTTCCTTCTCTCTGGCTGCTGGAGTCCTCCAACCCCTTTCCTGGGCCACGCCTTTCTTTGATGGGCAGCTAGGGAGCCTGGAAACCCCTCTCTTCAGTTATGTTCCCTGTCTCCTACGAGGCCAGTGCTCCACCTCTGCAGATCCCCTCTCAGAAAGCTCTGGAACTCCTAAGGAAAATCCCTCCCAGTTGACGGGATTCCACTCTGGGTTTTCCTTCCCACCCAGAGCTCTAAACCTCTCCTAAATCTCTGTATATTACTCCAAAGGGAAAGAGGGCCATACCTAGGTTTGGACTGCCACTTGCACACCACAATATATATACAAACACACACACACACACAAACACACAGTGATCTTAAAAGCCAACGTTTCCTTCAGAAAATAGGCTAACAAGGGTCTGTGTCTAATTTTTAGACTGAAATGTGAGCGCTGGTTTCATATGCAATGCACGGTTCTGAGAATTTATATAATAAAATATTGCTACATGTACAAATGTCAAAGCCATATGTATTACATTGATTACAATAATTAAAGGGCATTGTAACATATGGTGCTGTTCCCCAAGAGGATATTTGCTTTTCTAATTAGTCATAATGTTTACCAACAAAAACTAATGAAGAATCTTCTTCTCTATCCCCCCCCCCCCCCCCCACCCAATTCATGAATAAAAGTTTATCTGGTTTTGCTTCCTTAAATAATATAGTTGTGGTGACATTTTTTGTGTCCTGTGTCTGCTAAACATGTGAGTTTCATCTTCAGCAAGTGATCACAGACCTTGCATTAAAATGCCAGTTCTATAAACAAGTCATCTGCATGTGCCCCTTACATATATGAATGCATAAAACACTAACGCTTAGGTGTATAATGGGCTGATGATCAGAAGCAAATGCAGGCGCTAGAGGCTGTTAGCGCCATACTAGTGCCTGTGTTTGCTACTGTCCCATCATCAGAGCCCCACAAGCGCATGAAACAATGCACTAATGCTAGCATGCAAATGCATGCAAAACAGGGCTCTTAGTGCAAGTAGCACGCAAATGCATGCTAAACCTATTCATCCCCAATGATCAGTGGCCAGTACACCAAACATTGGTTCGCTGGCCGTGGCAAACTCTACACCAGCTTGGGGGGTCAGGGGGACTGGAGGTCTGCTGGATCTCCAGCCCCCCATGTCGCTTGGCTCAGGGTGGGGGTACTTGGGGTCTGGGGTCAAAAGCGCGGGGCTTTTGATCATCTGCCCATAAATGCATCCTTACCCACAAAAGTGCCTGCAGGGCACCTAAGTGATATTCTGTAAGGGTGCATATAATTTACACAGTGGGGTGAATACCATATATGGAGCTGAATAAAAGCTCTACTCTATAAACTGCGCTTAAAGTTAGGCACGGTTTATAGAATAGCGCTTACACCCAGGACTTGTGGCTAACTTTAGGCACGGCCATTTGAACCACTTAAATGTGGTGGGAATGTGTGCACCTATCTCCATTACCAAAAACTTTTGAAAACCTTTCTCTTTATAAGCTACGTAGAACAGAACTTAGCATAATGAGATAAGGTCAAAAAGAAAAGAAAAAAGGGGTAGCTTAACTGTATATTAGATTTTTAATTTGTACTGATTTTATTATGTAGTTTATTCTGGTTGCTGTGCTTTCCTGTTATGAATGGAATTCCTATGTTTGTTTATTTGTATACACTAATTGTTTTTATACATATGTAAACCATTCTGTTTTGCAGCTGCAATAAGACACGGTATATAAATTAACATAAATAAATAAATTGGGCACATATCCCCTGTATTCTGCAACAACACGCATAAAGGCGGCTGAGGGGAGATATGATAGAGGTCTATAAAATAATGAGTGGAGTTGAACGGGTAGATGTGAAGCGTCTGTTCACGCTTTCCAAAAATACTAGGACTAGGGAGCATACGATGAATCTACAATGTAGCAAATTTAAAACAAATCAGAGAAACATTTTCTTCACTCAACGTGTAATTAAACTCTGGAATTCGTTGCCAGAGAATGTGGTAAAGGCGGTTAGCTAAGCGGAGTTTAAAAAAGGTTTGGACAGCTTCCTAAAGGAAAAGTCCATAGACCATTATTAAATGGACTTGGGGAAAATCCACTATTTCTGGGATAAGCAGTATAAAATGTTTTGTACATTTTTGGGATCCTGCCGGGTATTTGTGACCTGGATTGGCCACTGTTGGAAACAAGATGCTGGGCTTGATGGACCTTTGGTCTTTCCCAGTATGGCAATACTTAAGCACTTATGTATATATAAGTGCTAGGAACGCCCCCTTTCTGCCATGACCCTCCCATTTCCAGGCCCCTTTTTTTTACTCGCATGCAAGTTCCAATTACATCTACTTACTGCCATAAATTGCTTCTTAAAAAAAACAATTATTGACACTAATTAGCTCATTCTTCAACTAAATTGGGCGCTCAAAGGGGATTGTTTGCTGTTTTGATGACTTGGAAATAAATATAATTTTACTTTTTATGTGGTCTGCTCTCTTTTTTCTGTTGTTCTCGATCTTGCAAATTGTTTGCCTATTTAGTTTTCTTTTTTTTGGGGGGGGGGGGGGGGACGGGGGACTGTCTCATTTATGCCAGGTCTATGGCTGGTGTAACTAAGGAAGTATATATGTTAGGTGCCCAGTACCAGGTTACGCTATATTCTATAACAGTTATACATTAGGCTCCCAATTCCTTCCGCGGGAGCCTACATTCAGGCACCAGTTATACAATTGTCCCCTAACTGTTAATGCAGTAGGTGATCCAGTTTACAGTTAATCCTGCCTCAAAAGGTGTTGCTAACTGCATCACCCATTGTCTGCCACGTTCTAGTGGATGGTGCCAACCTTTTTATTAACTGCACAGCAAAATGTTGGATACAGCTCCCAAGAGTTAACAGAGAGGTTTTGCAGTTACCACTCATTAAACTTAACCATTATTACACAGTAAATGCAAAAGCTTATTGAACTTAGCCAGACCTCAGTTTATGCAAATGACCTGGACTAATAACAGTCAATTATCAAATAGTACTTGTTGAAACTTGAATAGATATGACCTTTATTCATACAAGATACATACTAATTTACAATTTTGTAATTTGCAGTGTAAGGGGTTCTTTTACTAAGCTGCAGTAAAAGGGGCTCTGTCCATGCAGTGGCAGACGTTTTTGCCACACGCCAGGGCCCCTCTTACCACAGCAGGTAAAAAGGCTAAAAAAAATGGCTGTGCACTAAGTTTGCACTTGCAGTGCAGCCATTTCAGGGGGAGCACTTACTGCTACCCATTGAAATGGTGGTAGGGGCTCCCATGCTAATCTGGAAGAAACCGGGCAGTGCGTGGCACTGCCTGACTAACACTGGGTAACCCCTGTGCTAGTAAAATCAGGTCTGATTTTCTGTAGCACCAAAAATGGCACACACTGGGGGTGGAACTACCGCTGGCACCCATGTTGGGCTGGCGGTAGTTCCAGGTTGCCGTGTCCAACCCTTCAGTAATGGGCCCCTAAGAGAGGTAATCTTATGGGGGGTGGAAAGAGTTTGTAATCCATACTTGTTTCTGAATTGGGAATGAAACAATGCTATTATGGACTCTGCAAACTAAAACAAAGACATAAAAGAGCAATTCTATAACACTGCAGCTATTTCTTGGCACTGAGAGTGCACATGATATGTGAATTAAGGTTGCGGGGTAATAGACTTAGGAGTAAAGTCAGGAAATTCTTTTTTACTGAGAGGGCGGTCGATGCCTGGAATACCCTCCCGAGGAAGGTGGTGGAGACAAAAAAACGGCGATGGAATTCAAAAAGACGTGGAATGATGACAGAGGATCCCTAATTAGAACATGAATGGTATAAAAAAGCAAAAACTTAAGGAGACCTTTTACTAAGGTGTGCTAGTGTAGGTGCGTGATTTGGATGCACGCAGATCCATTTTTCAGCACACCTGTAACAAAATTCCTTTTTTTTTGGCCGAAAATGGATGTGCGGCAAAATGAAAATTGATGCGCATCCATTTTGGGTCTGAGACCGTACCACCACTCATTCACTTAGCGGTAAGGTCTCACGTGTTAACCGAGCAGTAATGGTCAACGCGGGTTGAAATGTTGATTACCGGCCACGCGCCGGAAAATAAAAATAATTTTCTGGCATGCATAGTGGACACACGTAAAAAATGAAATTACTGTCCGGGCCGTGCGGTAGCTGGATGGTAATTCCAAACTGACGTGCATTGGGCACTCGTAGGTGCCTACGTGACTTAGTAAAAGGGTCCCTAAATGACTGCATGTGTGTTCATGTGTCAAGCGGTGCTTAGATGGAGACTCTGGCTGTGAAGAACAAAGTCACGTCGTGAAACTCAAAATAGATCTCGATTCACATGAACCTCTTTGTGAAACAAAAACAGATAGTGAATCTTATTGGTACGCAGATAACCGCCATGTAATGGTCATATTTTATGAAAGAGAGGAAAAAACCTCATACTACTGTCGCCCTACACGGATATTTTAACCCGAAATAATGTAAGTGACGCACAGTTAAAAAGTAATCATGGGTGAAAAAACCTCTCTTTGGTTCTAACGAGAGCATGATACAATGACTTAGGAAATGAAAAAAGCCACTTATCTCAGTTAGACTGTGTGTTGGTCTGTGCTTCACTGCTCCTTAATCAACTTCCAAGAGTGAGGTCCTGACGGACCCGTTTCGCTGTTGCTTTCTCAAGGGTCCTCACAGCACAAATCTGAAATGATAAAAACCACAGTAAGCATTCAGAACTCGGACCGTGGTTATCTAATGTGTGAATCAAAAGTCTTCCAATACCCTGGGAGCTCCTCGTCTCAAAATCCTCACGAAGCCGACAGGCTGCAAATGGCGCCTTGGCTATTTAATGACATAGGAACCGTTGCATGATGACGTCAAGGCGTCTCAACCGCCGGATGCCTCCAGGTGCCAAAACGCGATCCCATGAATAAATGTAAAAATAAATGTAAGAAAATATATGTGTATGTGTGTACACACACATCCCAAAACGTGGATGAACTAGAAAACGGCGTACCAATAAGATTCACTATATGTGAAGAACAAAGGCCAGTGGCATATATATCCCATATATAGAAAAACACTTTAGGATGGGCTGGCGAGGGCTTCAACAGCAACCCCAGTAGCTAGAACATAAAGACAGTGCTGGGTGGACTTCTACAGTCTATGTCCCATATATGGCAAAGAAAGATCAGGATCAAGCAGTTTATGACAGATTAATTATTGGTTTATCTATGGACTGATAATGAGTTTTACTGTTGGGCAGACTGTATGAATCATTCAAGTCTTTTTCTGCCGTCAATTACTATGTTACAATGGGGCTCTTTTTTGGAAAAAGTAAAACATCCAAAAAAACAGCACAAAGCAGCGGATGGACTTTTTTTTCCACAAAAACATCCAAATTGCTATTTTCAAAACTCATTTTAAAGATGTTTTTTATAGCAGTTCATCCAAATCTCAAGGGAGTACGTTGGAGGAGTGTTTTGGGTGGGACTAGGGCAGACTTACAATTCGAACGTTTTTATGCAATAATGGAAAATTATAAAAATGTCCAGGGCAAAAAATAGGACGTTTTTGACTAGACCTGTTTCGATAATGACTTAAGTGCAAAAAATGTGCCCAATGACCAGATGACCACTGAAGGGATAAAGGCATGACCCCCAGTGGTCACTGACCCCCTCTCATCTCCAAAGATGTGAAAGAAATAGTACATACCAGCCTCTATGACAGTTTCAGATGATTTGTAGTAGTAGATATGGCCAGTCCTATTAGAGCAGCAAGCAGGTCCCTGGAGTAGACTGTAGAGAATGGGACCCAGGCCCATATCCCAGTATAACTGGTATACTTATGGTGGAAAGTGTGAGTGCCCCAAAAACCACAGAATACTTACTGAACCCACATATGGGTAACACGTTCGAGCATAAGGGTTATTGTAGTGGTGCACTGTATATTTTTTTTTGCTATTTTTGGAGGGCTCACCATACACTGTAAGGGGGTTATGATTTGATGTGTACCTGAGACCTCACCGCCACCCATTGACCTAGCGGTAAGGACTCACACATTACCCACGCAGTAAGCATGCAGTACGCGCCAACTGCTGCCAGGTAAGCAGCCTGTGGTGAAAATAGAAAATTATTTTCTAACACAGGAATCAACGCATGCCAGCTTCGGAATTACCGCTCAGCTCATGCACTAGCCAGGCGGTAGTGCCAACTTGGCGTGCGCTGTATGCGCATAGGCCCTCCTGCACCTTTGTAAAAGGACCCCTTAGTAACTAACTTCCTTATGCATAGCTTACTAAACTACTGAAATATTTGATTTATGTTTCTAAAATAAGTAGTTGAAAAACACTGACATATCATCCAAGTAAACATTAATTGATTTACATTAAGCTTCTTAATAAAGAAAGTACCTGTCTCAAACATCACGAAAGTTATGGTGAGCTTAAATCTCATTAGCCCTTGCTGCTATAATTGTCTTACGCTAACAACTCAACGACTTCAAGTAATGTTGATTTATGGGAGCACATAAGGAAGCCTTGTTAGAAGAGATTGCCTGCAGAACTGCACTTCCATTTTTGTTATTACCTCTAGTTGGTTTTTATAAGTTGTCTTGAAAGATTACGCAGAAGGAATTTAGAGAATGTAATTTTTACTTGGGTCATTAATTTCCTTAAGTCATTTGGACAGCAGTGCACTTGGTAAGCACGCTGAAGGATATATAATTTACAAAGCTCCAGGGCTAAACATGGTTTCTAATTCTAAGTAGAACACATCTGTTAGAAATGTTCCACTGCTCCCAGCGCAAATTCTCATATTGCCGAGCCATTGCATAAATATGTGATAAGACTAGAAATGCAATCTGATGCAGTAGCAGAGCAATTTTCAAAGATTTTTATGCAGGCGAGCACGTGTTTACTGATATAAAATAGCACTGTAGAGCCCTCGGGCCCATTTACATAACTAAAAGTATGTGCTCCTCTGTATTTCTATTTAATTTTAATTTAAAGCTTCTATTTACTGCTATTCTAAGTGCTGCTCAAAGCTCCTTACAATGCAAATACTATAAAACATCAACAGCATAAAATCATGACAAAACAAAAAGTCCCATTGCATCTATTAAAAAACACATTCAGCATAAAAAATCACAATGAAGAGGGGTGGATTCTGGGTTAGAGAAAATAAAGAGCAGGAGAGAATTTCATCTTGAAATTTCCATGCATACCTTGTGTTGGCTTTAAAGCAGAGGCAAAGTACACCACTAGCAGAATGGAATGGAGGAGTGATCCTCTGATAAGCGCTGTGGCCTGGGAAACTGGGCTCAATTCCCACTGCAACTCTGAGCAAGTCACTTAGGGGGTCTTTTACTTTTGTAGTGCAGAAAATGGCATGTGCTGGGGGTGGAAACTACCGCCGGGCTGCTGCAGTAGCCCGTCGGTTTCCGGATTAGCGAATGGTTAGCCCATGTTGGGCTTACTGCTGCTTAGTAAAAGGAGGTGTGGCCATGGGAGGGGTATAAGTGGGTCAGGGGTGTTCCCAGAATTTAGGCAGATTGTTATAGAATACCTGCATTTGTGTGCCTATCTGCCATCAGTTGGGCACAAGCATTTACACCAGCCTTTGGCAGGCATAAGCGCTCACACCCAAAGTTGGGTATGAAATATGCACTAAATGAGTATTCTATAAAGGATGCTCAGCGCAGAGCACCCTTTGCAAACTACTAGCAAAGGGGTCCTTTTTCTTAAGTATTGGCAAGTGCCAACACGCCTGCCGTGCGCCAAACCAGAACTACCGCAGGAGCACGGTAATAGTTCCCCCCCACACATACACACACACAGACACACACACTGTAATCCTAGTTGCCATCCTCATGTAGGGCTTAGGTGGATCTGGCTCTTTTCTCTCTCTCTCTCTCTCTCTCTCTCTCTCTGGCAAAGACAGCCCCCCCACACCCTCTTTTTCCAGGGTAAATCTCAATGTTTAAGTCCAGACCCCAGTCCTCGCTTCCACCCAGGCGTTTGCCCAAAGCAGTCCCGGCCTAATCCCCTTCTCATCCCCAGTGCACTGTCCTTTCCCTGGGGTTTCCCTAGCCGTCATCTACCAGTCTATGCACCCAACCAGGCCCTTTTACTCCTTGCTGATATCACTCATGTCATAAATATGAGCTGCACAGTTCTCCTTATTTCCTTATCAAACACAGTTCATGTATACACAGAGCAGTTATAATGCTTTCAGCTACAAACCCTTTTCCTTCACCCTCCTCCCAATATCTTCACTGAGGCTGAAGGGACCCCCACCCATTCCTTACCAGCACTAAAACCTGGCAACCTCCTACACAGGTCAGGGTTGAGTCCATTATCTGATGTTATCCTGTTGCTGTAGAAACCTCCTCTCTCCTTGCACCAAGCTGGAGAACCAGGTAGCCAGGACACCTTTCAGTTGTTCACCTTTTACCCTAGCTGGGACAGAGATGTCCATAGGTTCCTCCTCCTCTCTCTCTAACTCCCCACTTTCTTCATCCGTTTGCCAGTCCATGGGTTCCACCCCAGGGCTCTCCTCCAGCTGTTTCATATCTTCCTCACCAGGCTTCCCCAGACCACCCCCCCTCTTTTCCCTTAGGATCCTGGGGATTGTAGTGCGGGAAACGCCTCCTGGCTCTATCGAGTGACCACCCCAAGGGCTGCTGGGAATTGTAGTCTTTTGACCTCTCAGAGGAAGGAGAAAAACTGCTTCCTCTGAGAGGAGCGAGCCTTTTGTGCCTGGGCCTTCTGCTTCTGTACTCAGGTGAGGTTTCAGGGTAAACCTCTGCCCCCTTTCCTTCTCCCTAACAGGACTCTCTGCCCTTTCTCCTGGACCCTTCACACCACACACACCATTTCTGACCAGTGCTTCAAAAATACTTTCTATTGTGTTGTGCTAGTGCTTACCCAGTGGTAATTGGACAGCGCCACACGCCAATTCAGAGCTACTGCTGGGCTACTGCAGTAGCTCACCAGTAGTTCCCACCCTAGCATGCGCCATTTCTGGTGCTACAAAAATACTTTCTATTTTTGTAGCGCCGGTTCTTACCCGGTGGTAATCGGGCAGCGCCGTGCATTGCCCAGTTACCTCTAAGTTAGCATGGGAACCCTTACTGCCAATGGGTGGTGGTAAGTGCTCCACCCCGAAATGGCCACTCGGCAAGTGGCTCACTTACCACACAGCCATTTCTTGTCCTCAGAAAAAGATAGCCTTTTACTCGCTGCGGTAAAAGGGGCCTCAGCGCATGTCAAAAATATGCATGATGCTAGCACACGCCCCCTTTTACTGCAGCTTAGTAAAAGTACCCCTTAGTGAGGATCATCCCGACGCCTAATTTTGGGCACTATTTACAGAATCTGCCAAACTTAAGTTGCGGTAAATGTCAGGGGTGTGGCCAGCATCTATTTATTTATTTATTTATTGCATTTGTATCCCACATTTTCCCACCACTTTGCGGGCTCAGTGTGGCTTACAATATAAGATGAATGGTGGAAATACAATTCGTTACAACTTGGTTATGGATTACATTGTGAAGAATTATGCGAGACAATCAAAGTGCCGTTAAGGAATATAGCAATGGAACAAAACTTTGAAACATAGGAAGGAGACAAAGGGAAGCTAACAGGGCAGTATTAAGATACGAAGACATATGGTAGAAATAGTTCTGTGAGTCAAGGAATGAGTGAGGTAAGGTTACGGGGGATGAGAGATCGGGAGTGGATGTATTGATGCATTAATGGACATTGGGTGTGGATTTTATGTGTTTCGGTTCTTTCCGTAAGTTTTTTCAAAAAGATGGGTCTTCAATAATTTGCGGAAGGAGGCTTGCTCGTAGATCGTTCTCAGGTTACGCGGCAGTGTATTCCAGAACTGCGTGCTCATGTGAGAAAAGGTTGACATGTGTAGCGTCTTGTATTTCAAGCCCTTGCAATTAGGGAAGTGGAGGTTGAGGAAAGATTGGGATGATCTTTTGGTGTTTCTGGGTGGTAAGTCTATTAACTCAGACATCTACCCTGCATTTACCACACAGACCAGACACTGCATGATCTGCATAACATGTGTCGGCACAGATACACCCGCGTTACCTGCCTGTCTTCCAAAGAAAGTAATGCGAGTCTTAGCCCTAACAAAAAAAGTCACCTGGGGCTTGCAGAGGTAAAACCTGATCACCCCTCAGCACATAACAAGGATAGTCCCCCCAGCATTTAACTCTCCCAGTCAGACAAACAGATACTCTCCTCCCTCCCGCCAGCATTTCAGCTTCAGTCTTCATCAATGCCAGAGCCTTCAGCAGAAGGGGACTTAATTATGGTGAGAAAGAGAAATGATTTAGCAGTTGGAAGAGTAACAGTTCCCTATCTTGGTTGGTCTGACAGGTAACCTAGAATTAAACAAGCAGCTGGTTCTGTCCAGGAAGCTGCAAGAACAGTAAGAACTAGAAATACTAGTACTATGGGCATTCATGTATCTGGGACTGTGAGGTGGGCCACTCATGGGATCTAGGAGACTGTACTTTGGGCAAGATTTTTTTTTATTTTATTTGTACCCCACGCTTTCCCACTCATAGCAGGTTCAATGCGGCTTACATATTATATACAGGTACTTATTTGTACCTGGGGCAATGGAGAGTTAAGTGACTTGCCCAGAGTCACAGGGAGCTGCCTGTGCCTGCAGTGGGAATCAAACCCAGTTCCCCAGGACCAAAGTCCACCACGCTAACCACTAGGCCACTCCTCCACTGTGGCTTGTCATGGAAAGGGAGGGATATTGGGGAGGAATTCTATAAGAGACACTAAGCACTATTCTATAAAGGGTGTGTGCCCTGTATAGAATAGACACTATTCAATAGTGCTTAGTGCCAACTGTAGGCACCAGACTTACGCCTGCTGAAACCTGGTGTAAATGGTGGCATCCAGAGATACCGAAAGGGGAGGTCAAGATTCCCTGGGCCTGGCCTCCAAGGAGGGCCCGGCACCTGCTCTGCTGGAGATAGACAAAGAGAAGAGAACTGTCCAGGTGGTGCACCACCATGGCTGCTCTGCATTATTTCTGTGAGGGTCTGCACCATGTTACATGCAGTGACAGCTAGTGGGAGTGTTTCTGCATTATCTGCCACTCCACGTAACTTGGAGCCCATTGAAATGTCTATCCTGTGCAGTAATTGCAGTGCAGATGCTGGGCACACTCTCTGCATTTATCATACAGGCTTTGGACTTACCGTGTGCTAGTTTCTGCAACTAATGCACTGTGGGGTACTTTTACCAAGCTGTGGTAAAAAGGGCCCTGCAGTAGTGGCTGAGGTCGTTTTTGCTGTGTGCCAGGGCCCTTTTTACTGCAGCGGATATAAACCACCTAAAAAGACATGGCCATATGATAAGATTATTCTTACCACGTGACCATGCGGGGGGGGGGGGGAGCACTTACTGCCACCCAGTGAGGGGGTAGTAAGGGTTCCTGTGCTAACCCAACAGTAATCACAGGGTAAGCTCCTGGAAAAATACCTCCAGCACCGGAAATGCTGCTCGCTGGAGGCGGAGTTACCACTGGTGGCCTTGTTGGGCCAGGCAGTAGTTCCAGGTTGCCACGTGGCAACCCTTTCTTAAAAGGGCCCCTGTAAGGACAAAAACAGTAAAAAGGCCCTAAATCAGAAATTTAAGTTTTAGAGAATGTTCCGGTTTACTGGGTTTGATAGCAGTTTATATCAACTTTATTAAGCTTTCACTCTATTTTTTTTAAAGTATGTGACAGAATTCAAAAACCTGAAAGAATGATAGATTTATAGCCAAAACAAATGTACATTTAAAGTATTACAGCTCATGAGTGAGTGCAGTTAACTTCGGTTCTTCAAATAGTTCCATATAATTAATGCCATACGTCTGCAGACAGTGAATTTCAGCGCTCAGCTCTGAGCAAATATTGTCTCCAAATTTTAAAATGATGTGTCTGCTTTAATGAAAAGAACAAATCTCCAAACCTGACAGCTTAAATGTTTTTAAATGAACACTTTCCTTTTAAATAAATGTGGTAATTTAACAGGAAACCTTCAAACCTCCTTTCCTGGAGAAACCTTTTTAAATGCAGCAGTAACAGCTCACTGAGACAAGTAGATGGTATCTTTTGAAAAAAGCATTAGGGAATACAGATCTGCATGGAGCAATGAAGGATTCTAGTGCAATGTCAGTGTATAAATAAAGCAGTTGACTGAGAAATCCATTTTCTCCTTGGTTGATTCTCACTTGGAACACATCACTCTATTTCTATTCTATTCTATCTGGGTCTTGTATACCGACCGTTGTTCCTAACAGGATTCACAGTGGTTCACAAAAGAGAAATCCTAACAATAAGGAAAAAGTATATAAGACAAAGAAACTCACTAATACAGACCCAAACCTAACATTCGTATAAATAAGTCTTTAACGTCTTCCTGGACAACATATAAGAAGACTGTGTTTTCATATTTATAGGTAATGCGTTCCAATGACGTGCCCTCGCAAAGGAAATTATTTTCCTATTATTGATTTAAATCTAATATTTTTCATTGTAAGATAGCCTAATGTTAAGGTCTGATAATAACAAAGGTTTCTCCTAGAAAGGAGCTCTAACAATTCCACCATTTCTTCTGCATTTGCCCCAAAAAGTGCTTTGAAAATCAGACATATCATTTGAATCTAATACGCTGTTCAATAGACAGCCAATGTAACTCCTTTAGAATGGGTGAAACACTAGCAAACCGACCCAGGTCAGAAATGAATCTGGCTGCCATATTCTGTAATAACTGCAAATGATTTTACAGTTTACAATTGATCTGAGATTATAGCGAATTACAATAATCCAGCTGAGGAAGAAGAATGTCCTGCGCCAAGATTCTAAAGTCTTCTTTCAGCGAAGAAGATCTAATTGCCCGCAGTTGTCTAAACATTAAAGAAAATCTCTTACACAAAGGTGCTCAGCACTGGCCACAAACAGCAAAAGACTGATTATAGAAATGAGACTTGTGAATACCATGTGGGCTTGATGGATGAAGGGTTTGTAGTTTGATACAGGTACATTGATGCTGAATATATTGTCATTTCCCGAGTTCGGATGTCTCTGTGTCACAAAGCTGCGTCCTCCGGTTGGATATATTATAGAAGTACAATGTTTGTAACAGAAAGACAATAACTGACCTGTCATTGCTCAGCCCAGAAGATGATTGTCTTTTAATTAGCCAGCAATTTACACTAATACCAGCCTGCATAGTTGCCGAACGTGGTGAAGGTGGTTAGCTTGGCAGAGTTTAAAAAGGGGTTAGACGGTTTCCTAATGGACAAGTTCTTAAACCGTTACTAAATGGACTTGGGGAAAAATCCACCTGGGAAGCTTGCCAGGTGCCCTTGGTCTGGATTGGCCGCTGTCGTGGACAGGATGCTGGGCTTGATGAACCCTTGGTCTTTTCCCAGTGTGGCATTGCTTATGTACTTATGCTACAACTGCAATGCAAGCATTTGAGGGCCAATTCAGACCTCTTGTGCACCCATTTTCGGAGATTATTCTGTAGGAAATAGTTGACTCATCCAGCCTGAACTGCCAGTTTGGACATTTTTGGAGGATGATCCCTGAAAGCACCTGTATATTGGTCACAGACAATGTGATATTATTGTGAAAATAGACCAAATGAATTGAGACTTTTGAAGATGCAAAGTCACACTGGCATGATTCATCTTAAAAAAACAGAAAATGCAGAATATCACTAGCTATAGAGTCTCTTTACTAAAGTCTGTTGGGACACACTTTATAACATTGTTTTAATGTACTTTGGGATATTTGTATAATGAAATGCTTAGTTTTAGGGGTGGGAAGGTGCATACATGGCAGTAGTCTGGTCATTTACCATCATGGTTAGCCATTTTCCTTGTTATAGAATCCTGATTAGTGGCAAAGTAGGCTTGATAGTGTGAATTTTGCTGAAGGGTGTGTGCATGGCGCACATGTGAGCATTAACACCAGCTAAGGGCTGCTATAAATGATCGTGTTTTAATGTGTTTCTGTCCATGTGCTCTAGTATTCTATAAAGAAAGTAAGCACCTACATGCACCATGAAGCCTTTCCAGGAATTCACCACCTTTTCCATGAAGAAGTATTTCTTCAGGGCAGTTCTGAGTCTGCCTCCTTTCACCACACACACACACACACACACACACACACACACACACACACACACACACACACACACACACACACACACACACACACACACACACACACACACACACACGTGTATGTGCACACATATTCCTAATTGCAAAAAAGCTAGAAAACATTTCATAACCCTGCTCCACATGCTTTCCCTGCTCCACATGCTTTCCCTGCTTGTTTTACTATTCAGTCTTTAAATTTATTCCATCCCTGGTTTGAGACTACTTCATGAATCTAATTATTTCAAAGAGGTTCTGCTGCTGTTCTTCTGTTCCCTGAAGGAAGTACATGGTCTTCATTAATTCGTACAGAAGAGCCATGTAATAATACAAAATGCGACCAATATTCTTGGCAGATTTATTTTTACTCAGATTCTGTTTTCCTGTGCACAATAGTTTCTTTGCTGCATGTGAAGGACTTTGGATTGAAGTTGGATAACCCATTGTATATTTAACTTTCCACTGCAGAAAAGAAATTACCTTTTTTTTTTTTTTTTTTTACACAAAACCTTTGCAGGCTGAAAAAGAAAAATTCAAAGCCCTTTTTCAAAATCAGATCTATGTATTCAAAAGTTTTGCCTGGCAAGAAAGTTTCAAAATCCTAAAGCACAATAAAAAGCACCAAGAGCCTCCAAAAACAGGACACTGCTCCTTTAATTGTGAAACTAAAAATCAGTCTTCCAATATAGACCCGACACGGGTCGTGTTTCGGTGCACAGTGCCTGCGTCAGGGGTCAAATATGTTCTGATGTGAGATATTGCCGTGTGCTACTACTATTACTACTATTTAGCATTTCTATAGTGCTACAAGGCATACGCAGCGCTGCACAAACATAGAAGAAAGACAGTCCCTGCTCAAAGAGCGTCCTCGGTTTCCATTATCGCCGAAAATCGGGGACGATCATCTCTAAGGTTGACCTAAATGTCAAGATTTGGGCATCCCCGACTGTATTATCGAAACGAAAGATGGACACCCATCTTGTTTCAATAATATGGGTTTCCCCACCCCTTCGCAGGGACGTCCTCAGGAAAACTTGGGCGCCCCATTTGATTATGCCCCTCCACATCTTTTTTGAGATGCGGTGACCAGAATTGCACACAATATTTGAGATGCGGTCCCACCATGGAGCAATCCAAAGGCATTATAAAAAATTGATGCTGAAAAAAATGCGCTTAGTGCTATTCTATAAACCTTGCTTAAAGTTAGGCGTGGTTTCTAGAATATGCATAGTGCCCTTTCTGCGTCTAGATTTAGTCACGGCCATTTATGTCAACTAAAACTTGGCGTAAAAGCACACAAATAATTTAGGCATAGATAGTCGTATTCTATAACACTACATGTAAATTTTAGGACTGCTCATGACCTGCCCATGCCCCTCCCATGGACAGGCTCCTTTTGAAATCTGCACAGTACAATTTACACACATGGGGACAAGATGGCGTCTTGAAAAGAACGCTGCAAGGCAGCTCTCTACCCAACTTCCTCTATTATCGAACTTATTACCTTTTCTTTCATGCCAAAATGGAGGGGCTAACAGCGTGTGAGCCCCGCTACACCTCCGCTTTGCCATGCCGGGAATTTGTTCGGGGCCAGGTACCTCGTTGCTGGAAGGAGAGGTAGGAGGAAACTCGCTCCCCCAGCTAGAGGCTGAGATCACATTTAGCCCCGAAGTATGAAGTCCTCCGACAATGCCGGCGTTGGGAATGCAACTGGGGCAGGAAACTCTTAGCGTCACAGACCAAGGAGTGTTTCCTGTAGCGGGGACGGTTTGCAGCTTGGATTCACTGGATATTATTGCTGGAGAGAAGATAATGGAGAAAGCCAGTGTCTTGGCAGGCTCTAGTGCAGGAGGAGAACAGCAGCCATTTGAATGAACTTTAGCTGACCTAACCTCAATCGGTAAGTCATTTTTACAAAAAAAACCCAGCAACAATAACCTTAGATTCTATATGGGATGCTCTTATAGGGTTAGAAAACTCTTTTTCCCAGAAAATGTTACTGGTGACTCAAGCTTCAAATTTACCTATGGAAAAGATTGCAAACTTGGAAACAAGAACACTTAATATTGAGACAGCAATACAATTGAACAATGATAGTATAACATTTGTCAGCAGACACAGTTCAATTTGATTAAAGAAAATGCTTTATTACATTTGAAAACTGAAAATTTGGAAAATCAACTAAGAGCTAAAACTCTTAGGTTGATTAATTTTTCCAAAGTTATATTAGTGGCTCCTTTAATAACTTTCAAGAAATATTTAACAGAAAGTTTGAAGATTCCTGAGCAGGCCTATCCGCCTGTTTCGAAGATATATTTCCTACCACCATATAAAAAAAAAAACAAGGAAAAATGGGCCAAATAGAACAAAGAGCAGAAACTTCGTTTCTTGTACTGAATTTAACACAGATAATTCAGGAAGACGAGATGGGGACACCAGCAACTTTAATAGTGACTTTTGTATTAGAACCTGATCGAGATTGGATTCTGAAACAATTTTTTCGCCATAGAGTTGAATTCTTTATGAACAATATGATTAGAATATTTCCTGATATTGCAAGAGTAACCCAAAAGAGACGTCAGTCATTTCTAAAATTACGTTCTAAGGTTTTACAGCTGGGTAATAACCAATTATTGTCACTAATTAGATTTAATTGAAATATATGCGTGCAAATTTAGGCACAGGATCCGCGCCTAAGTTTTACATCCTAGTTCAAAAAGGTAGCACGGAAATAGGAGGATCATAGGGATACGCACCTAAGTTAGATGCATACATTTGGACCACATTTCAGTCATGCAAATGGCCACACCTAAAGTTAGCCGTGATTCACAGGCCTAAGTGCTATTCTGTAAACTGTGCCTAACTTTAAGCATGGTTTATAGAATAGCATTATTTTGGCCCTGATGTTTTTGCTGCCATATATAGAATTCATCCCTTAATGCACATAAGGACCTAACTGTCAATTAATGGTGTCTTTGGTGTGCCTAAGTGGCACCTTCCTCTAGATGGAGGAGTGGCCTAGTGGTTAGGGTGTGGACTTTGGTTCTGGGGAACTGAGGAACTGAGTTCAATTCCCAGCACAGGCAGCTCCTTGTGACTCTGAGCAAGTCACTTAACCCTCCATTGCCTGCCACATTGAGCCTGCCATGAGTGGGAAAGCATAGGGTACAAATGTAACAAAAAAAAATGTCACTTTAAAGAATTGCCTGCATTTAAATTTACCTTAGTAAAGTTCAACATTTCTCTAGCCATACTTTATAAAGAATGTCTTGTCAACTAGGCAAGCCTTGTTCCATTGGCATAATGTCAAAAGAATGGAACATGATGCTGGTTGATATATCTACCAAGAGTGATTGGCTGTAATTTGAAACCTTTTGTCTCTGGCTTCTTGTGGTTTCAAAAAAGCTCAGGAAATAATTAACGCTTCAGCAAGGGCCTTATCCAGTTGTGCAGACTTATATAGATGTTTTCATAAAGGATACTGGCTTCTTCTATCAATGGAACAACTGTTTCATTGCTTTGAAATGTTTAGTTGTTCCACTCCCTAAGTCAAATAACATTAAAAAAAAAAAAGGGTCAAAGAAAGTGAGCAGAATAAAATTTCAATCATAGCTGGTTGTAAAATCTTATTTCCTATTATAGTTGTAAAGACGTAACTAATCCTGGTACTAGATCAGATTTTCAAGAGTAAAATGATTGAGATGCAGGATTCCTGAGACCTAAATATGAACCACAAATCCACACCGAACCTTTATCTGCCCTACTTTCGATTTTTCTTCTATCTGCTAAAGTATGTGCTAAAATATTTTTGACAGCTCCTCACTTCAAGGTGACTCTTCTAAATATGATTAATGTGACATTCAGTTCAGGAGGTGGCAGCATTTTTACTGGTCTTTTGTGCAGGCGGCTGTGTATATCCTAGACATATGATGGGGAATATGTACCGTGAATCTCGGGCAGCAGAGCATGAAACCCTTTGGAGCACGAAAAAAAAAAATACAACAATTAGAGCTGGCACACATACGTATGTTATCTTTAAAAATTCAGGTGTGAGACTGCAAAATTGCTGATTCAATTGAAACATCACACACATTGCATCCAAAGAATATAAATGAGGCTATTTCCTGGCAGCTTGCTGGGCTGCAAATGGAATTAATTTGATTATGTTTTTATTTACTTTTGTTGAAAAGAGAATACAATTTAATCATCACCTAAAAAGATGGCCACTTTTATTTCATCATTACAGGAAATTCCAGGCCCACTTGTCTGTGTTCACACACCTGTAAGTGCATTTTTTTAAACTCCTCATTCTCATCTCTAATTATTTCTTGATTGTGGGGTAAATTCTCTCAGCCACGGTGCAGAGGAAATTGTCTCTTTATCATCTCCCAGGAGAATTCATTCCACTTGTTTACTGATGTGTGTGGCAGACTGAATAAAATGATTTCTAATTAGCATATATGAAATAATCACTGGTCTATCTGGAGTCATAATTAATGCATTAAGAAGAATTTACAGAGTGTCAAGAAGAGGAACATTAGCATACATGAATTTTTTTTTTTAAATTGTGGGGAAACTGAGTGCAGACTAAAGAATGGTTACCACAGGGACTTTAGTTGCTTTGAAGGAAATCAGAGCAACAATGTTACCAGGTCAAGGCCTACTCTGTATATCCTTCTTAAAAAGAGCATATCCTCCCTGTGTTCAGTATTCATCGCTTTCAGCTGGGTTCACTCATTACATGAAACAGAACAATGCCTATATAGTGCTCTGATAAGGATCAACACTGCTCGGCTCAATTTTTCTTACATTTATAATGGTTAATTAAAGAGAGTTCTGCCACTTTTTATTTATCATTCATCATCATCTCTCTCTCTCTCTCTGCCCACTGATGCTCACTCTAGTACCTCACTCAAGGCAGCCCTCCCCCTTCATGCTTGATGCTTCCAGGCCTTCTTACTTCTCCTGACCTCTAGGTCATGCCTTCTGTCTCCCCAGAGATGGCAAGTCACACTCATTTAACAGCTTTCACATTCTCACCCTCTTTGAGCCCTATTTCTCACTCATCAGAGCTTCAGTACCAGTGCACTGATCTTGATCACTGCTTTCATGAGAGGGAATCCTTAGAGAAAGTAAACCAAGCGGGTCCAACCAGTAAGAAGAAATCTGAGCACGTTTTTCCTGCCTACTGTTTCCCCTTGCCCTGTCCCTTTTCCCTTTAAATACAAGTGCATGTGCTCTCAAACAGATATACATACTTTTAGCTACTGGGTGGAAGACAATTTTTAGCACAAAAAAATTTACTCAAATTACTCCCCACTTTGTATCCTTTCAGATGCACCAAAGGAAAGTTAGTATAATTTAATGCTGCCTTGATTTATTTGCAAAAGCAATAATACACTTAGATCATTCTAAATTTAATATCCTGGATGTACCATCTGAGAAATCGAACTCTTTGGTCTTTAGTCTCACTCCTTGGCATGGTAAATTTCACTCTTTGGCAGTGCGTGCTTTCTAGCAAAAAAGGTGCTGGTACTCAAATGCCAGACCACCCTTCAGGGGTGGGGTGATCACTGAGGGACCCACCCCACAATAGCCAGGCCCCCTGCAACCAGTCACAGAATCTATGAAAAGGCAGAATTGGTATGTAGAGCCTGAGCTCTTTTACTATAACTTGGGGACCATGAGTCAATTTTAGCAGACAATGAAAAAGGTGCCGGTACTCAGTACACCCAAGTACCCCCTCAAAAAAAGCCCTGCTCTTTGGGATGATTCGACCTTGGCATCCGTGCCCTCTTCCCCTTCAAGTCTAAGCTGCAAAGTTTTCTCTTCTGTCTTACTTCAATTATCCTTGATCTTTGTTTTCACTTTTGCTTTAAATTGAAACAAACTCTGCATAGTGCCATTTGATAAACAATGTAAAAAAAAACCCCTGCTCACTGTGAGACAACATTCAGAATACTGTTTACCCATGAGCAAGCACCAACTTATTTATTTATTCAGGTTTAGCTCATACATTTTCCAGTAGTAGTTCTAATTGGGTTATCTTCAGGCATACTAAGCATTTTCATGTGCCCGGGCCTTCAAATTAAATTTGTAGCGGAGGCAATGGAGGGTAGAGGGTTAATTCTCAGAGGGAAAGTGCCTGTACTCTCCACTTCAGTCTTAGCACTGGTCCAAAACTCCCACGGACACTTGTAGCTATTTTTTATGCAGGTTTATTTCATAAAAAATAATGATTTATTTTCCTCTCCTGACTTGAACATGCTTTGGGAACACCTCCACATAACGAGAGTCTGCAGGTAAAACAATATTTTATGCACTGAAATATGTGTTAACCCAGAGTAGATATGTGAATAAACCTCTGTATGCACAAAAGTTTCACTGATCTTAGTAGAGGTGTTCCCAGGAACTGAGTCAGAGCAGAATTTGCCCCCATGTACGCATTTTACAAAATATGTACATCAGCGTGTAAAATTAAATAGGAAAGTTGTGTCTGCCTCAAAACAGGAATAATTTTGCATGGCAGCATTGAAGATTATAACAGCACTAAGGAGTGAAGTTATCAACGTAGGCTACCATTAAGATAGGTTATTTTACTGTTAACACCAGTAATTAGTAACTAGGTCTCATTGCATAAAATGTGACCTATGCTAAAATAGCAGCAGTTAGTAGACAACATTGATAACTTCCCCGTTTAGTATGAAGAGTTTCAGTCTCTGGTAACCAGAACTGTGATGTCATAATGCCTCATTCCACCAATAAGAGCCAACCTCGTCAGTGATGTCACAATGGCTTGATTGTTCTATACTTGGATCACTTTTATTACATATAGCAGTGATTTCAATTTCTAGGGATATTTCTTTTTTCATTGATTAAGGGGGAAGTTATCAATGTGGGCCAATGTTAAGACGTGTTATTTTACTGTTAACCTGGATTATTAGTAACTAGATCTAATTGTGCTAAAATAGCATGATAACTTCCTCATTCAATATGCACATTTGTGCTGCACAATGGCAATTTTAAAAGCCATTTCCAAATACAATTCAGTGATTTATGCACAGAAATTTGCCTTTATAAATTAGACATCTGATATCCATGCAAAGAGACATGTGTGCAGCCTGTACATACATATCTTTGACTGGAGATGTCTCTAGGAGTGGGATTTATATCTTGGTACATACTTTTGAAAATATACATGTGCACATGTAAAATCAGCAGAAAATTTATGTATGGGAAATAAAAGATGCAAATGTAAGCTCAGGTAATTTTCAAAGTGGAAATTTTCATATCCTGTTTTGAAAATTTGCTAGTACCTGCGCAGGGAGATGTCTGTATGCACTGTTTACTCATATGCTAAGTAATAGAGTTTCTCCAGTACAGATAAAACGTGTTCTTAACCCTGTTTGGAAAGGTAGTTTGTAGATATCTGATTTACATGGGTAATAGCAGATTATACCTGCATTAATAGCTTTGAAAATCATCCTTTATATCACCTCAAATAGAAATCAGGACGAAAAGTATAATTTGTTTGATTTTGTTTATTTCAACTGTCAGTTGAATAAAGTGCATGGTTCGTTAGGATTGCTTCTTTTGCTTCAGCTTCTGAAGGAGAGATCAGGATAGATTGCTGTATTATCATCAAATTACTTTAAACATCAGTCTTTAAAATACAATTTACTACATTCAGCTCTTCCACAAGAATGACTGCAAAACCATCAACCATATCTTTCATTATCAATTACATGCTTCTTTATAAGCATTCTGTTCTCCATATAAAATGTCTTAGCCATTAAAATGCCTTTTGAAAATACAGTACCTCTCTAGACATTTTAGATTATTTTTTTCTTCATTCAGCTCAATAGTAGTGTATTTAGCACTTTCATGGATCCCGATGAACCTTAAACAACCACACACATACACATCCCTATAACAACAATTGAGGGATTCCATAGAGCATAAAATTAAGAGAGAGAAAGAGGAAACCTGGTTGGGAGCACCAGAAGAAAAGTGTATGCAACCAAAAGAAAAACGAGCCCCAGAAAGGAATAATGGAAGAAAAGCTGGTACAGAAAGAGGTGATCTAGAAAGGAGCAACCAAATAAAGGCTGGTGCACAGGGAGGAGAGAGCTGTACAGTGAGAGAAAGGAGGAATATGGAAAGCAAAGGTTAATGATGAGAGAGAAAGAGGAAGCTTGGAACAGAGTACAAGAAGGAAGGATGAGGTAGAGATGGAGAAAGGAGATCCATAAATGTAAGAGAGTGAGATCAACAAAGGACAGGCCAAGAAGTCAGTTGAAGAGGAAGAATAGCAGGAAAATGACCTGGAAAAGGAAAAATTAATGGTTATCCTCCTAGCACCTGTGGAAAGAGACAAATATGCTGGGTTGAACACCTATAGAATATGGTAAGTAAGATTAATCAGGCCATATCCTGTATAAAGAGATCATACTTCATCTACTGTGGCTTAAGAATAGGTTTCATTACTTTCATGGTATGCTCAAAACTAATCCATTAGGAGACATTGCCCTGAGAGATAAATATATATGCCACACCACTGATACACAAACACACATACGCTCACACACATGCACATCATTAGTTAGTATTCACATCCCTTACACAGTTTTCCACACCACCCACCACATGTCCCCTGTTATTCTGCTGAATCACTCTCCACATATCTTCTGCCATTCCGCTGAATCACTCTTTACCATGGCTGTATCCTTCAGATCCAATATGCAGACATGGCCGACTCTGTAAATGGAAGAAAAGAAAAACACACCATTGTGTCACAATGTAAATTTGCAGTTTTCAACTTACTAGATTTAAGGTTATGCAGTATAATCCAAACTTGCCTCATCCATTCTTAGTCTGGAAGGAAACCATAATGTATTCTCTTTGCCAGAGGCACCCTGTCATACTTTTTTCTGATTTTATATTCCTAGGATTATGGTTCTGCAATAAAGCATCACAAAAAATGTTCTTTGCAATGTAATGAATAAAATGACTTTTTTTCTCTCACATAATTGAAAGAGCCACGTTAAAACAGCTAATCAGAATTTTAAATGCGCATTAAGCTAAAGTGGAAGTGCATTAAATAACAGAACGAACTACACGACATAGTAAAATTTCAAAGAAGTAAGTGGAAAAATGCTTTCTAGTTGGGTTATTCATTCAAAAGTAATTTCTTTAGAATGGGCTTTCCAGTTTACTATAATACTGAATATATACTGCTTTTGTAACTGATCCATTTAACTTCTCAGACTTTGTTGTGCATTATGATTTTAATACTTTAATGGTTAATTTCATAAACTAATTTTATTTCTTTTTTTTTCCTCCTGCTGGAAGACATTTTATAAATTTGGGGGTTGCTATTCAAAGCGATTTAATCAGGCAGGGAAAGCTGCCTGGTTAAATCACTGTGCAGGGTTTAATCAGATGATCTGCTAATGTTGTAATGGCGGTTTATCAAATCCAAATAAACGATTGTGCCGCTGGATATCAGCACTAACTGCCTCTACACATTCTGGTTAGTTTCAGGGCTATCTGCGGACAGAGATTGAACAGAGTCCTAACTTTATCCACCAAGCTAACCATGCACTGGTCTGAATATCAGCCGGTATGGAGTTAACTTCCTGCTGGCCACTGGAACTGGAAATGATAAGTAGTAAATCCAATGTCAGAGCCCGAGGTGGCCAGCATTGAATGAGCCAGACGTGGCCAGCATTGAATGTCTGAGCTCAGTTAGGCCCCTGGCAGTCAGCAGCTTAAAAACTACCGACTGCTCCAGGCTGAATATAACACCCCTGGGATTTTTGGGAGGGTGGGAGGGTTTGCAGAGCAGAAGGAGAGAGGGTACCACATAGATTAATTTGTAGAACCAGGAAACATGTTCTTTGTCCATTTTGAAGGGGTCTATGTTGAATATATGGTTTAAATAGTAACATACGTAGTATGTTGGGCAGACTGTACGGTCCATCCAGTCTGCCCAACAAGATAAACTCATTTTACAAGGTATGTGATACTTTATATGTATACCCGAGTTTGATTTGTCCTTGCCTTTCTCAGGGCACAGACCGTAGAATTCTGCCCAGTACTGTTCTTGTACTATGTTCTGAAGCTAACGTCGAAGCCCCTTAAAATGTACACTGCAGCCCATCCCTATCTACTCAGTCACGATCAGGGCGTAGGAGTCTGCCCAGCTCCCGTTTTGTTTCCCCAATTACCTGTCTCCTCCTCTCCCCACTCCTCAATATTCAGCCTGTGGCAATCAGCATTTTTTTTAAACGATGGGAACCATAAACAAATAAAAAATTCAGATATTTAGCAGCATCCCCACTGAACATCTGGATACTGTGTTGCTTGTCCAGCATATGGAAGCCGTGATGATGCTCAGCTGCTATCCGCGTCATTCCCGGCAACTATTTTGCTCTCCTAAGTTATTCTATAGATAGTTGTCTGGATAGCGGCACTGGAAATCACCGTATAATCATGCAACTGTATCATTTAGGTTTTTTTTTTTTTAAATTAGTAAACCACTAGCTTTTCCTAACTAAGGGATCCTTTTACAAAGTTGTGATAAAAAGTGGCCTGCGATAGTGTGGGAACGTGAAAATTGCTGTGCGTGGAGGCCACTTTTACTGCAGAAGGAATTTCCATTATTTAAATGGAGGAGTGTGGTAGCCGTGTTAGTCCACTCTTAAGGTTATCAATAGAAATCAAACTATGCCAAAATATTTCACAGGACCCCAAAGTCATCCACAAAGGAAAGATATTCAACATAAAGGGATCTTTCACTTGCTCATCTTCCAATGTGGTATATATCATTCAGTGTAAAAAATGTAACGAAGGATGCTATATTGGAGAAACAGGCCAGATGCTTAAGACAAGATTCAATTTACATAGACATCACATGAACAATACTGGTGCCAGTAGGGCTCCCACCCCTGTTGGTCAGCATTTTACAGGACCAGGACACTGTACCATTGACTTCACAGTGAGAATCCTGAAAGGTAACTTTAAAACCATACAAGAACGTAAGACCTTTGAAGTCAGAATGATTGAATATTTTAACACCCAACAGAAAGGACTTAACAAGGATCTGGGGTTCCTAGCCCATTATAAACCATAAAGCTGTATGTCTCTGTTGATCACCCCACCCCTCACCTATCCACACCCATCCTGTTAGAATATCAATGATATGCTTTGAAGTCCCCATGCATACCTCCTACCCACCCCCATCCTCCCACCCTGTCACACTGTCATAGTAATGCTTGAATGTTTTCACTTATATACACTGTCAGCTAGCACATTTGCTTATTTCCGATCTGACGAAGAAGGGCAACCTTCGAAAGCTAATCAAGAAATGTATTAAGTTATGTCCAATAAAAAAGGTATCATCTTATTTTCTTTTCCATGTTTTATTTTGTTTGATTTCTATTGATAACATTATTTAAATGGAAATTGTAAATGGTCATGCGCTAATAAACAATATTAGCACATGATGATTTACTGACTGAGCCCTTAGCGGTAAGGGCTCACACGCTAACCTGACAGAAATCAGAAAACACATACCGGTGGCCGATTACTACCAGACATGCTTACTCCCTCCCCCCCCCCCCCCCTCTTCTCGTGGTAGAAAATAGAAAAATATTTTCTGGCGCAGGATACGCCGTGCAGCAAACATCGAACTACTGCAGGGTACCACAGTGGGCCTCGCGGTACTGTTGTTTTGTCGCATGTTACTCACACGATAGCACTTCCACACCTTGTAAAAGGGCCCCTAAATTAAGTGATAAGGGAATTAATGTCTATGCTGAGAGATAGATATTGTATTGTGAAACATCTCCAACATGGTGAATGGAGTGTGGGTCACACAAAGATCGCCATTGCCACCCCTCCTATTTAATGAGATGGAGAACCTGGATTTGGGGGCAAATGATAGTGAAGTGATAGTCCAAATTAAAAATTCAATCGAGCCCACATGTAAGACACTTGATTTATGTTTTGAAACTATTCAGAAGTCGATGGAAAGAAAATGTCTTAAAATTAATTCTGAGAAACCCAAAATTCTGAAAAACACAAAACCCAGAGAGAGATCTGATAGGCAACTGGTTTGATTCTAGGTTAATCATGGAGATCAAGGGTCCAAGTTGGTCTGAAAATCATTGTTGGGCCCTTTTACTAAGATGCGTTAAGAAATGGGCCTAGCACGTTTTAACACAGGACTTTCCCTTGCGCTAAGCCCATTTCTAGCACATCCTTAAATAGGTCTTTTTTTTTTTTTACTTTTTGCAGGTTTCATGCTCATTTTGTCATTAGCTCATGAGACCTGCAAAAATTTTAAGGTGGGAACACCTAACCGCCTCAACTGCACCCACGTTGTCAGCATTATGCACTTAGGTCCCAATGCTCTGCTGAACGCCTTTGGCTTAAATCTCATACCCTTGCTGACTTCATTCACTTCAAATTCTTGCTGACCTCCTTCCAATCTGCTCTCCAACTTGCCAAACAGGACTATTACATCCATTTGACTAACTATTACTTTCATGATAAGGTTCACAAGATTAAACTTGAATTCACAACCAGCTCTCCTCCACCCCTTCTTCCCTTAGTCCACTCTCTCAACCCTCTTACCCCTGCCTCCTTTTCTTCCTTTTCCGAAATCACTGAAGAAGAAACTTTACTTCTTCTGTCATCCTAAAAACTAACCACCTGCTCCACTGACCCTATTCCCACTCATCTACTCAACACTATCTCTCCTGCTGTCACCCCTTTCATCTGTCATATCCTCAATCTGTCACTTTCCACTGCGACTGTCCCTGATGCCTTCAAACATGCCGTGGTCACTCCGCTCCTCAAAAAACCTTCTCTGGATCCTACCTCTCCTTCCAACTATTGCCCCATCTCCCTCCTCCCTTTCTTATCCAAGATAGTAGAACGTGCTGTCCACTGTCGCTGCCTCAACTTTCTTTCTTCTCAACCTATTCTTGATCCACTCCAATCTGGCTTTCGTCCCCTTCATTCAACTGAAACAGCACTTGCTAAAGTCTCCAATGATCTATTCCTGGCTAAATCCAAAGGACTCTATTCTATCTTCCTCCTTCTTGATCTTTCTGCTGCTTTTGACACTGTTGATCACAGCCTACTCCTTGACACGCTGTCCTCACTTGGATTTCAGAATTCTGCTCTCTCATGGTTTTCTTCCTATTTCTCACAGCGTTCTTTTAGTGTATACTCTGGTGGATCCTCCTCTTCCTCTATCCCGCTGTCAGTGGGTGTACCTCAAGGATCCGTCCTACGACCTCTCCTTTTCTCCATCTGTACTTCCTCCCTTGGTGCTCTGATCTCTTCCCACAGTTTTCATTATCACCTTTATGCTGATGACTCCCAGATCTACCTCTCCACACCAGAAATCTCAGCAGAAATCCAGTCCAAGGTATCTGCCTGCCTCTCTGACATTGCCACCTGGATGTCTCACCGCCACCTGAAGCTCAATATGTCCAAAACTGAGCTCCTTATCTTCCCACCTAAACCAACCTCTCCCCTTCCTCCATTCTCTATTTCTGTCGACAACACGCTCATTCTTCCTGTCTCATCTGCTCGTAACCTTGGGGTCATCTTTGACTCCTCCTTCTCCTTCTCTGCACATATTCAACAGATTGCTAAAACCTGTCGTTTCTTCCTTTATAATATCACCAAAATTCACCCTTTCCTTTCTGAACATGCTATCAGAACCCTCATCCACACTCTCATCACCTCTCGCTTAGATTACTGCAACTTGCTTCTGACAGGTCTTCCACTCAGCCACCTCTCTCCTCTTCAATCTGTTCAAAATTCTGCTGCACAACTAATATTTCGCCAAAGTCGTTATGCCCATATCAGCCCTCTCCTGAAGTCACTTCACTGGCTCTCTGTTTCCGTATAAAATTCAAGCTCCTCTTATTGACTTATAAGTGCATTCACTCTGCAGTCCCTCACTACCTCTCCACCCTCATCTCTCCCTACACTCCCTCCCAGGAACTCCGTTCACTAGGCAAATCTCTCCTAATTGCACCCTTTTCCTCCATCGCTAACTCCCGACTCCGTTCCTTTTGTCTCGCCACACCTTATGCCTGGAATGGGCTTCCTGAGCCGTTATGACTAGCTCCATCCCTGACCGCCTTCAAATCCGGGCTAAAGGCCTACCTGTTTGATGCTGCTTTTGACTCCTAACTTGTCACTTGCTCATAACCTTTATCTTGTTTTCCTCTCTTTAATACTCCATTTCCCTATGTGTCCTTCTGTCTGTCTTACCCTTATTACCCAAGAGCTTAGCCTAGAATGTGTGGCAGAGCTGGTGGTTGGGAGGTGGGGCTAGTGTGGGCAGACATATACGGTCTGTGCTGGGGCTGGTGGTTGGGAGGCGGGACTAGTGCTGGGCAGACTTATACGGTCTGTGCCGGGGCTGGTGGTTGGGCGTCGGGGATAGTGCTGGGCAGACTTATACGGTCTGTGCCAGAGCTGGTGGTTGGGAGGCGGGGTTGGTGGTTGGGAGGCGAGGATAGGGCTGGCCAGACTTATACGGTCTGTGCACTGAAGAGGACAGTACAAATAAAAAAAGTAGCACATATGAATTTATCTTCTTGGGCAGACTGGATGGACCGTGCAGGTCTTTTTCTGCCGTCATCTACTATGTTATTATGTTACTATGTTATCCTTATTGGTCCTGTCTGTCTGTCTTGATTTAGATTGTAAGCTCTTTTGAGCAAGGACTGTCTTTTCTTCATGTTCAATTGTGAAGCGCTGCGTACGACTGGTAGCACTATAGAAATGATTTATAGTAGTAGTTATAGTAGTAGTAGTAATGCTCAAAAGTAAACGCGGGTGCTAGAGGCCTATAGTGCCATCCTAGCACCCACATTTATCTGCGTAGAATGTTCAGAGGGGCCTAGCGCAGGAAACAACGAATGCGCCAGGCACTAGCACAGATAGCATGCAAATGTATTCAAGCTCATGCAAATGAAGTCATTTTGTATTTCTCCCCATAGCTCAGAAATGAGCGCCCAAAACCTTACCACTGCAAAAAATAATGACAGGCCAGAAGAGGTGTTAGGGTGTTGGAAAAGAGGATCTCTCACAATTTTCATGCTTCTCTCCTGATTCTTTCTGCAAAATCTGATGGTTTTGATTGCAGAAGGAAGCCTGTGCAAGCCCTTAAGTGCTGGTCGTAAGCACATATTGACATCTGTTTCCTGTATCTAAATATAATCATCCAAGCTAAAAATATGTAAAAATGCTTATATTTAGGCCACAGAAAACAGACACCAATGTGTGCTTCACGTTCAGGTTTTACCAGGCGCATGCGCACAGGAGCTGAGCGCCAGCACAATCCTCCCACGCCAAAGTATAATTCTCCCTAATGCTCTACGCTATGAGTGTGCCTATATTTGCATCTCATTAGCATTGGGCATTAGAGTGTTTTTCTTCTATGCTGGTCCATGGTAGCTTAACGGTGCTATTCGGAACAGCACCGGCATTTTGAGCATTGGGGTCTTAGGGGGAAATTCTATAAATGGTGCTCAAAAATCGGCACTGGAAAAAATTGGCGCTAAATTCTATTTTATAAAGGGCACCCCGAGATGAGTGCACTTTATAGAATAGCACTTAGAACCAATTCATGTGCCTAAAGTTGAACCCAGGAATCTATGCCAGCTGAAATCTGGTGTAAATGCCAGTGTCCAACTCATCCAATTAATTGACCAAAAAGATTTTTTAAAACAAATGTGGGGACTTAAATATAGCTAAAGTACATGTGGAGGGGCATAATCGAACGCGAACGCCTATCTCCATGGGCGTCTATGTCCGAAAACGGGTACCTGAAGAGGCGGGACAGACCGTATTTTCGAAAATATTGACGTTTTTCAGCTGGGTGTTTGTTTTTTTTAGCGATAATGGAAACTAAAAACGCCCAGCTCAAAAACGTCCTAATCCGAGCCATTTGGTCATGGGAGGAGCCACGATTCGTAGTACACTCGCCCCCCTGACATGCCAGGACATCAACTGGGCACCCTAGAGGTCAGTGCGGTGGACTTCAGACAACGCTCCCACATGCATAGCTCCCTTACCACGGGTGCTGAGCCCCCAACCCCCCTCCCCCAAAACCCACTACCAACAAATGTACAACACTACCATAGCTCTTAGGGGTGAAGGGGGCACCTACATGTGGGTACAGTCAGGGCCGTGCCTAGGTCTCTGGCACCCCCCTGCAGACTATCAGTTGGCGCCCCCCCCCCCCCCCCATGAAAATAATCGCTCACCACTTGCCACACTGAAAGGAATTGTCAGCAATATTCTTAGAAACAAATTGCTATACATTGCAAAATAAGATAGCAGATGTAAATTCTCAAAGTGGAAATATTCCAAACGCTAAAATAAAAATAAAATGATTTTTTCTACCTTTGTTGTCTGGTGACTTTCTTTTTCCGATCATGCTGGCCCAGTATCTGAGTCTGCTGCTATCTGTCCTCTTAACTCCATTTCCAGGGCTTCCTTTCCATTTATTTCTTTACTTTCCTCCTTTCTTCTTCATTTCTTGCTCTATATCCATTTCCAGCAATTTCTTCTCTCTCCCTGGGTCCTGTCCTCCCATCCACATCCATCCTTGTCCCTCTCTGCCCTTCCCTCCTCCATCCATAGCCAGCAATCCTCCACTCTCCCCTCCCCTCCCCTCCATTTCCAGCAATTTGTCCTCTCCCTGGGCCCCCATGTCCATCCTTGTCCCTCTCTGCCCTTCCCTCCTCCATCCATAGCCAGCAATCCTCCTCTCTCCCCTCCCCTTCCAGCAATTTGTCCTCTCCCTGGGCCCTGTCCTCCCATCCATGTACATCCTTGTCCCTCTCTGCCCTTCCCTCCTCCATCCATAGCCAGCAATCCTCCTCTCTCCCCTCCCCTCCATTTCCAGCAAATTATCCTCTCCCTGGGCCCCCATGTCCATCCTTGTCCCTCTCTGCCCTTTCCTCCTCCATCAATTTGTCCTCTCCCTGGGCCCTGCTGCCCTCCCATCCATGCCCTTCCATCCATGCCTGTCTCTCTGTCCTCCCATCCATGCCTCTCTGCTCTTCCCTCCGCGCCCTCTTATCATTTAAAATTTGTATGCACCAATTTAAAAAAAATCCACAGAATTCTCCCAGCACCTTGTCTCGTCCAGATCATAATACACAGACAAATGTCATTGACGCTCTATTACACACACCATTTAGAATGCTAAGGCTGCCACCCCCACCTCTACGCGAAAAAAAAATCCTTAGTCTAACCTTTTTCAAAAACGTAAGCCAATTTATCATGTGCTAGACATAATTTTGGTACACAGCCATGCAACCTGGCGCAAAACGGTCTCCCTTGTGAAATTCGTCCAACAAAAAACAAATGGCACATAGCACAGAAGGCCTTTAAATCTTTTACTTCCGGTCGCAGCAGCGTCAGTGAAAGCGGAGCACTGCCGACGTCTCCCTTCCCTTCGCGCTCTTGGTTCCCTCAGTGTCCGCCTTCTCCTGACGTCAGAAGAAGGCGGGTTACTGAGGGAACCAATGAGTGCAAGGGAAGGGAGATGTCGGCAGCGCTTTCACTGACGCTGCTGCGACCGAGGTAAAAGATTTAAAGTCCTCGGCGGCGCGGGGTGAGGGTAAGCACCACGGCACCCTCCAGAGGTGGGTTCCCCCCCTGCGGTGCTTACCCCGCTTACCGCATCGGCACGGCCCTGGGTACAGTGAGTTTTGCAGACCTCCCATTTACCAGCACAAGTGTTACAGGTAGGGGGGGGATGGGCCTGGGTCCACCTGGCTGAAGTGCACTGCGGTACCCACTAAAAGTGCTCCAGGGACCTGCATGCACGCAGGCCTTTAGGACTTGTTGCTGCTATATAACATTGGCACACCAGTTGACACCTGAAGACTAATCTCTCCGAAAACGTCCTTTATTGGAATAAGCACACTTACTCACAGTTAACTGCAGATCAGAGGTTGTGCCCCACTGGCAACGAGTCTCCCTGGTACTGAGATGAGCAGTAGGTCAGAGCTGGCACAATGCTGTACAATGCCCTCTTTCAGCCACATTCAAGGTAAGAACTAAGTTCTGTAACGTGGCTAACACGTGAAAGGGATCTAAATCTGGCTTACAAAAATGGCCACTACCTCATGGACTACCGGAAACAAAACAGGGCACACTCTGACCCAGTAAGCAGGGGGAAAAGCACCATGGGAGTAGAGCCTACCAACTACCAACATCGTGAGCATTTGACACAAGCTAGTGGAATCACGGAGCCCAATACCCTACACCCACCACAATACATTGCTGATGTGACTTTGCAGTGCGCATAACAGAAAAGGTGTCACACTCACCCGAGAGCCACATCAGAACCAGGGAAAGGCTGTCACAGGATAGAACACATTGTGCTGTCATGGAGGTGGGTATGGCATTTGAGGCAGGCATAGAGGCTGGAAAAAAAGTTTTTAAAGTGAGGTTTGTTTGGTGGGAGGAGGTTAGTGACCACTGGGGGAGTCCGGGGATGTCATCCCCAATTCCCTCCAGTGGTCATCTGGTCAGTTGGGGCACCTTTTTGGGACCTGTTCGTGAAAAAAAAGGGTCCAAAAAAGTGACCCAAAATCGCAGTAAAAACGCCTTTGTTTTTCGATTATCAGCTAAAGTCGCCCATCTCTCCTCAGCTGATAACCACGCCCCAGTACCGCCGTTCTCCATGCCTCCAACACGCCCCCGTCAACTTTACCCATTTCCGCGATGGATTGCAGTTGGAAACACCCAAAATCGGCTTTCGATTATACCGATTTGGTCGCCCACGGGAGAAAGACACCCATCTCCCGATTTGGGTCGCAATATAGGCATTTTTCTCTTTCGATTATAAGCTGGAAAGTGTCCTAAACATTGATATTGCAGCAGGAAACTCAACTACAAAATCTACAACAATATGACATTTTTAATATAAGAATATTTTTTGGGGGGGATCATCAGATCTTAATGCAACTCACACCATTAGAACATCTTGTTCCTTCTTCATATTGAAAAAGATGGTTGCAGTGCAAATCGTTATTAGATCACCCTGATTTTGTAAATTTTTTTGGCATATATCTTATGCAGTATCTTATAATTCTTTACAAAAAATGTAGTATAGCACAGCATAACACTTATCTTAATAAGCTGACGACAGTATCTAGTAGCAGGAGAACCTCCACCGACCTGGCCATGTGAGCCCTAAGGGATCAAGGGGGGCACCTAGATGTGGGTACAGTGGGTTTCTGGTGGGTTTTGAAGGGCTCACATTTACCACCACAAGTGTAACAGGTAGGGGGGATGGGCCTGGGTCCGCCTGCTTGAAGTGCACTGCACCCACTAAAACTGCTCCAGGGACCTGCATACTGCTGTGATGGAGCTGGGTATGACATTTGAGGCTGGCAAAAAATATTTTTAAAAGGTTTTTTTGAGGGTGGGAGGGGGTTGGTGATCACTGGGGGAGTAAGGGGAGGTCACCCCGATTCCCTCCGGTGGTCATCTGGTCAGTTTGGGCACCTTTTTGAGGCTTGGTCGTAACAAAAAAAAAAAGGTCAAAGTAAAGTCGCCCAAGTGCTCATCAGGGACGCCCTTCTTTTTTCCATTATCGGTCGAGCACGCCCATGTGTTAGGCACGCCCTAGTCCCGCCTTCGCTGCACTTCCAACATGCCCCTGTGAATTTTGGTCGTCCCCGTGACAGAAATCAGTTGAGGATGCCCAAAATCGGCTTTCGATTATGCCAATTTGGGCGACCCTGGGAGAAGGACGCCCATCTTCCGATTTGTGTCAAAAGATGGGCGCCCTTCTCTTTCAAAAATAAGCCTGTATGTCATAAACAATAATAAAATATGTTTGGATTCCTTAAGTAGTAATTTACAACACATTCAAGTATTATTCTCTAAGGAGTTCACATATTCTGTAAGTAGAGGTCTGTCACAAAATGCCTAGCCACCCGCCTGGGGTTACCCCTCGGCCACTTAGAGGGTCTATCCCCAGCACAGCTTAGGTCAGCCTGCACCTGTCACTTGTGCTCTACACTAGCACCCTCCTCCCACCAACTGGGTCACAACCATGAGACTCCCACTCTCAAATTATTCCCAGTGATTTCTAGGTTACTGGAGCCACACTCCCAGTGGTCCCACAGTTCCCAGAAAGCACTCACAGACCCAACACACAAACCACTAGGATTCTTTATCAGTCCAGACAGGCAGGGCGAACAAACAATTTTGTTTATTCTCTTTAAAAAGTTGAACAATGAACCAAAAGAAGTGCAATAAGCAAATAATAACAGGTAACTGAAATATGGATCAATTATAACACTAACTAAACATTTGTTTACTTCCTAAAAAGTACAGGGGGAGATCAGGACATATAGCTGTTCACCAGTTATCAAGCACAACTGTTTTTTACAGGGCTTCAGCAAAGAGCTCTCTAATTCTCTCTCTTTTCTCCTGGGCTAAAACTGAAGCAACAGCCAGCATCTGCCGGGTAATTTCAAACTCCAGGCCAATCAAACCCAGAATAGTCAAGTTTCAAATAAAAACTGGTTATATCACTACAGGTATTTCCTTTACCTGTGTGCTAACTATGAAAGAGAGGTCTGTCCTCTGTAACAGCTTTAAGCATAAACATGTACCACCTACTGGCCAAATAGAAAAAATACACTTCAGACATAATTAAGACAGGAAAATATCCAATACATTTTACAGGCTTAGAGCACACTGTTTCTTCACAGGACCAAATTGAGTTTCTTTTAATTAGTGATCCTGACAAGTCAGCTGACGCAAATTTGTATTTATGATAAATCAGAACAGACTTTATAATTTATTTACCAATTTAGTTGCATGCACAATCTTGAAAGTGGGGCCGATGCACAAAGCTTACCATGGTTGCAATGTTTGCTTTAAAAGGTTGTAACTGGTGTAAAGCAAATGTTATGTAGTGTCTAATGCAAAAGTGAATTCCATGTGATGCACAGAAAGAAGCGCCTACTTTTTTTTTTAAATTTATAGAAGACTTTATTTGGAATTGGAGAACCATTACATAGTCAGAAGAAAAAGAAAACCATATCCAATGAAACAAGAATAAATTACATACGTATGTAAACCATGCCTTCAAACATATTTCTCTGGGTCAAATTAACCTTCTGCAGAACTCTACAAGCAAAAAGATCTCTAACAATGTAATTCTAGTATTTATAACAAGATTTCCCCCCCAGTTTTACCCCCACCCACCTCTTCCACCTCTCCCATCCCTCCACCCATCAACTCAACTTGAACAATGTGATACAAAGGGTCCCAAATAGCTTAGACAGAGTTTTATGACATATGGCCCAAAGCCTCTCCATCTCACAAATGTACCACAACTTATTTAACCATTGTGCCTACTTTTAATGTGCTAGAATTTACGATAGATCTGGAGCTGTCATTGTGTGCAGTCTGCTTACATTTTTCAATAGCAGAAAAGCAGAGAACAGCTTAGAGGGGTCGATAAACAAAAGCAGAGAGTCTATTGACTGGGGAAAGCCCCTATAATGTCAACTGGGGAGGCCTTAACTAAGGAGAAGATCAGGGAGGCAGCCAGAGGGGAAGCAAGTAAGGACCAGCAAAATCAATCAGGTGGGGGGGGGGGGGAGGGGGCAGCAGGAAATCAAGTAAGCTCAGCACTGCAGGGGGAAGGAGCAGAAGGACAAAATGATTCCTGGAGGCAGATCATATAAAAAGGCAGTCTTTAATGAAGTAAAGTGCTCCCAGGTTATAATCATCTCTGCCCGACATGGCTTTGTTTTACCAATAATAATGGCTGCATCCGGTGAACACAGCATATTTCATCTAGTCTGGTCCAGCAAAGTGATACGATATAGGCACTCTCCCAAAAATGAAGGTGGAAACCGGGAAGTTCTGGGGATCCGTATTTGAAAATACTTTTTATATGATCTGCCTCCTTGTTTTATATCCTCCACTTTGGATTTGACAGACTCCTTGCCTTGTTGTTTCCTGTCTCCCAAAATGATTCCCGGGCACGCGCAGAACATGGACTCTTATGCTTTCCCTACCAACCTGCTTTCAGATTTCCCATGCAGCTCATTTGCCTGCAATTCCTTTTTAACCTTAGTCGCTCTTTAGAAATCGCTAAATTTAATCCCGGCTGCTATATTTAACAGTGACGTTTGAGCATCGATCCGACTGTGCCCAAATTTTGGTGCCGATCCATCAATGCCATATATAGAATCCAGGGATAAACACACACTAATGTGCACATGCTAGCTGGATAATGATTCACCTCCCATCCCCCCCCCACCCCACCCCACCGCCATGGAATACCCCTCTCTCTGTTCCTTTTTGTATTTGTTATATTAACATGAATAATTTGTTTACTCTTTCCAAAAATACTAGGACTAGAGGGCACACAATGAAGCTACAAAGTAGTGCATTTAAAACAAATTGGAGAACATTTTTCTTCACTCAATGTGTAATTATACTCTGGAATTCATTGCAAGAGAATGTAGTAAAAGCTGTTAGCTTTGCAGGGTTTAAAAAAGGTTTAGATGGCTTCCTAAATGAAAAGTCCATAGACCATTATTAAAATGGACTTGGGGAAAATCCACTGCTTATAAGCAGCATAAAATGTATTGTACTGTTTTGGGATCTTGCTAGGTACTTGTGACCTGGATTGGCCACTGTGGAAAACAGGATGCTGGGCTTGATGGACCTTCGGTCTGTCCTAGTATGGCAATACTTATGTACTTATGTAATAAACATAAGCATCTACTTTCCTTTATAGAATACTAGCCTAACAGGTAAAATAAGTGATTATAATTTAGGCCTGAACACTTATGTCAGAAAAGGGAAAGGGGATGAGATTTGATTTACTGCCTGTCAGTGATTACAATCAAAGTGGTTTACATATTATATACAGGCACTTATTTTGTACCTGGGGCAATGGAGGGTTAGGTAACTATTCCATTCTTCAGTTCTCAGTCCTTCAGTTCTCAGTCCTCTGCACTACTTGGCTACTCCTCCACTCATAGAGCTGGTGTGAACACTTATGCTTAAATGCTGGAGAAACGTGGTACTTATAGCATTCTATGTTATTACATGTGAGTCCCGGCCATGCTCCACCCCCACACTGCGTAATCAGCATGTAAATGTCAGTGTCCTTCATGTTCAGAAATACCAGAGTCCCTGCTCAGGTTTTTCTTGAAACATGTTGATTCGAAACACAATGGATGTATATTTTTTGTGTTCTGTGTATTGCATTCACTTTATTTTTCTAAGCATCACAGTCCAAATTACACCCCTTGCGTTCTTTCTGTAAAAATCACTGCGTAGCATTTCTAAGTGGGAGAGGTACAATTATCTTTGATTATGAATGCACTATCTTAAAAACAACTAGGCAGATGCTGATTACCAAATACTACCTTACAGTGATTTCATGTTCATCTGAAATTCTTCTCATGAATGCATGTAGACAGGGAGAATCTTTTTATTTCCTTGCTGTCTAAATGTTGCCTTGGACCTAAGAGGGCAGTGAAGAAAGAGAAAAAAAATCCATCATGGGGACCTATGGTGGGGTTCTAAAATCTTGCTAGAATTATGATAACTAATACATAGAGCTGGCATAGAACACATTTTCTGAAAGGAGTCTTTAGCCACTTCTCTTTCAGTGTATTTTGTATTTCTCCTCCTGCTCTCTGTGAGTACCACAATGCACAAGGATGAGCTATCACAAAGCTGGGACCAGCCTAAAGTTTTGTTCTAGAGAATGGGTCACATTACATCCCTGAAAACAAGCAACAAAATGCTACCTTGCCAATATGATTACAATCTCCCTCAAATCTCTTACAAGGTCAGGGCTTGGAAGCTGATAATATAAACATGCCATAAATAGAAACATAGAGGCATATTTTCAAAGCACTTTGGGAGGCTAAGTTCCATAGGTTTCTATGGAACTTTGGGAGGCTAAGTGCTTTGAAAATGAGCTTGATAGTGACATAGAAAATGACAGCAGATAAAGACCATATGGCCCATCCATCCCATAATGAAGAGAATGATTACATGGTTAGCTCTACGTCAACTAAACTACCAGTACTATGGCAGTACTATTAATAGCACTGAATGGGCCATCAATGGTTTTGTTGCTACGGTGACATTTATTTTCTAATACTGTGTAAAGTTATTTTATTGCTAATAAATTATAAAAGATGCTGCAAAATCCAGTGTGGAATCCACACATAGAGGAAAAGAAAGAAAACCAGGCACGGGATCCACAGATTAAGCAAGAGAAGGAGGGGAGATAGAGCAAGGTAATGAAAAAGGGGAGCCTAGCTTTGTTTCTTCGTATAGTAAGTTATATTTATCTACTCAGAATGGCACATGAACATCAGGCATCTCAAAAAAAGCCAACTGACACTGAGTGGATAGGATTAGGGCAATTCTAATCCATCACAGAATACTAGTATGAAGTCCTCACTGGCGTGCTGAAATATGGGTTTGCTTATGACAGGTCAATGAATGGTGCAAGTTGACGAGCCTATGTGTAACATGCAACATGCACAACTGATTGCATTCTTTAAGCTGCATGTCAATGGCCTGCCTATGTGCACCCCCTTGTAGGTATGTGCTAAGCCACTTTGGCATGTATGTTATAGAATAACACATCTAACTGACAATTATTGGTGCCTCTGATCACTGTTCCCTCTAAACTGAGTGGGAGTCCTCCAACTGCATTGCTGCCAGTAGGGGCATTGTTTCAACATTGTGTTTTCAATCATGAGGGACAGGCAGGTTCCCTGGAGTCCTGCAGAGTTTACCTTTCCCTCATGATTGAAAATGTACTAGTGAAACAGCACCTCCCACTTGCAGGACTATAGGTGGGGGACTCCCACTCAACTTAGAGGGAACAGTGCATCTGATGCATTTAAGTGCCCTAATAGTCATTCAGTTATAGAATTACCCTTTATAACTTCATCAAGGTCAATGAGTGGAGCTGCAAGGTTAGCCAGCATGATGTGGTGGCGAAACTCTGGTATGTTATCAGAAACAATGTGGAAGAGTTAGCAGGTCATGGCAGGGGCAAGGATTGCCTATCATTATTGCAGAGGGCTCTGGGAAATGGGATACAGCTTTGGGAATTGTCCTTCCATAGCACTTATACAAAATACTATACTCTAGTTTATCTCTGATGTCAGGAATTTATTCTGTCAAGTTACAAGCTAATTCCTACAGATTATGAATTATTACAATGGGTAGGGTGCTAAAGAGAGACAGCAGAGACATATATTATGGAGTTTTGGTGAAATAGTTACCCCAGTACCTCCACAGATTAATTTTACAAACTAATCTCAAAATTATGTGTGATCATGGATTCTCTCAACCAAGAATGTTCCAAGAATGGAATGTTTCAGTTGTCCTTTCCTGGGACTCCTCACTTTCTCCCTCCTCACGGTAGGCATTTTTCTTCTGTTCTTCTCTGATGTCCTTTCTGCTCCTTCTTATTGGTGTTATCTGTTCTAGTCTTTCTTCCCAGTCAATTTCCATGGTACATCTCTACAATCAGATCTCAAGCCAGGAGTGTAGCCAGACCTGCTATTTTGGGAGGGCCCTGAGTTAAACTGGGTGGGCCTTTCCCATCCCTGTACATACATGCATTTTTTTAACCTTTCCCTCTGCCCCTGCAGCCCATCTCTCCCCTTTTCTCCCCCACAGCCTGGCATTTGCCCCTCCCCCACCCAGCATCTACCTGTATCTCTCTCTCTTTCTGAACACCCCCCTCAATGGCCTACTTCCAAGCTGTCGCCAGCAGCGATTCCTGTAGGCAACCTGCGCCGGTCCTGCAGGTTTCTCTCTATTGTGTACCCACCACTAGCAAATAGCTTAAAAAGGAATAAGAAACAATCCCCTACAGATCTGTATAGCTAGCAAGTGGCAGATCTCTTTAGTGTGAAGGGTATTGTTAAGAGAAGGGAAAAGGAGGGAAGAAGCAGATGTCCCAGATGCTGAGGAAGAAACTGTGTGAAAAGCCAAAAGAACACTTTAGCAATACTGCTATCCCAGGAACATTTTGTGTAGTTTGAGAGAGGTGAGAGTGATCTTCCTTTGACCAAGAATATCTGGTTTTCTCCTCCTTGCTGATGTCAATGGTGGGGGGGGGGGGGGGGGGTATCCATTCCCATAGATAGTGTCAGCTATGGTATATGGCCATGAGTACACATCTGAAGGGTGGAAAAGAAAAATGACTGACCCTGTAGGACCACTGAAGGACCTATGGAAGTATCACATCTACATAAAAAATGGTAAAGGTGGAGTCTTCAGAAGTCATACGGGGCCCACTGACATACAGTATTTGAAATGTAAGGACAGTGCTGGGCAGAATTCTACAGTCTATGTCACAGAAATGGCACAGAAGGACTATAATCAAGTATATTATACCACATTCATTTTTTGCTTAATCTTGAATTGATAATATATGTGACTTTGAGGAGACTGGATGGATCGTTCAGGTCTTTATCTGCCATCTTCTGCTATGTTACTATATTACTATATGAAGAGTTTGTTTGAACTCTGCTGCTACTACCCAGGAAGGCCAGCTAGTATCCTCCACAAAGTTTGGAATTTTTCTAAATTCAAGTAACCAAATACATCACTTCAGCCTTTAATTTTTCCTAATGGTTCATCTGGTTTAGGTCTCCCTAGCATATATGTCATGGAATCCTCTCAGTTGTCTTTAGTTGGATGCAAGACTGTGGGACATTTTTAAAAATGATTTCTACTCTTAATTTGTTTCCCTACATAATGTTATTTATTGTTTATTCTAGACTTACTATACTGCCTTTTGCAGAAATGCAGGGAAGTAATATACAGACTAATGGGCTCATTTTCGAAAGAGAAGGATGCCCATCTTTCAACATATCTTTCAAAATATTTTTTGCCAGCCTCTATGCCACCCTCAGATGTCATGCTCAGGTCTGTGACAGCAGTGGGCAGGTCCCTGGAGCAGTTTTAGTGGGTGCAGTGCACTTCAGGCAGACGGACCCAGGCCCATCCCCCCTACCTGTTACGTTTGTGGAGGAAACAGCGAGCCCTCCAAAACCCACCAGAAACCCACTGTACCCACATCTAGGTGCCCCTCTTCACCCATAAGGGCTATGCTAGTGGTGTACAGTTGTGGGTAGTGGGTTTTGGGGGACTCAGCACACAGGGTAAGGGAGCTATGTACCTAGGAGCAATTTCTGAAGTCCACTGCAGTGCCCCCTAGGGTGCCTGGTTGGTGTCCTGGCATGTCACTACGAATGCTGGCTCCTCCCATGACCAAAGGACTTGTATTTGGTCATTTCTGAGATGGACGTCCTTGGTTTCCACTATCGCTGAAAATCAGAAATGACCAAGTCTAGGGACGACCATCTCTAGGGATGACCTAAATTTCAAGATTAGGATGTCCCTGACCGTATTATCAAAACAAAAGATTGATGTCCATCTTGTTTCGATAATACGGGTTTCCCCGCCCCTGGATGGGGACATTTTGCGAGAACATCCTCAACAAAACTTGGATGTCCCTTTCGATTATGCCCCTCCACGTAAGAATGAAAGGAATGCCATACAATCATATTGGAAAAAAAAGAAGGCAACGCAAGCAAGCAACAAAGACTAAAGCACGTGAAAACAAATAAAGGACAAAGGGATAGGAAAAAAGGAAAGGAGTAAGAAGTGAGTGTTCTTGTCAATGACAGTTACCTGTCTTGCTATCAGCTCATGAAAACCAGACCTTCTTTCCGTTAGTTAACTCATATTTGCGTATCCAAGGGGCTACCTCTGTGTTAGGAGAATGAGATATCACCACAGTTGATATTTGAAAGCCTGTCACCAGGGCTGAGGTCTTGTTACAGGGTTTTGCTATTCAGCTTGAAGGATACACTAGCTAAACTGGAGAACCAGAAGCATAAGGTAGATGGTGTCTTGTTTAGATATGATGGAAACTCAAACCTCTTTCCTGTGAGCTACTTCTGGGCTAACATTGAGGGTAGTTTGATGTTATATAGGAGCTCAAAGGTATGCATTTGATATTCTGAAATTTTCCTAAAATTCATCTTTTGTATGCAATGGCGTTACTTAAAATGTATTTTATGTTTTCCCTAATTCTGACATGATTGGTTTCCTAATATTATTTCATTTATCTTCAAAAGTATGGGTAGAAAATGAAATCATGGGTGGGCTATACATAGAGCTTATTTTCTATGGGAACAGCCTGGAATGCTGTTCCATCACTTTTCAGATTCCAGAGCTGCAAGGGTGTTCTGCTCCAGTCCCTCCCTTCTAGACAGGGAGGGGGAAAGGGACTGATCCTGGAGTAGAGCAAGGAAAGGTCAATCAATTCCCTAATCCAGCCCATCTTCTCCTATTGCTCCTGTCCTGCCCCCTTCACTGGCTCAATAGCTCTAGTTCTTTTTTGTCTACAAATTAAGCCCTGGCTAGACATGATTGATTCAGCTGACAGTCTTGCACATTGGGTCTTTTTAGAAACCTGACAAGATGGTATTACTGTAAGAACCACCTTATTTTTCTTCTTTTCTTTGGAAACTGATAAGAACATGGCTCTCAAGTCTTACTGATGTCACAAAAGCTACTCAGTTTCAGAGGATGAGTTTTCTTCTGCTATAACCCTGGGCACTGGCTTTAGGTGCAACTTTTTTTTTAAAGTTCCCATGTAAAT
This sequence comes from Microcaecilia unicolor, assembly GCF_901765095.1. Taxonomy (NCBI): domain Eukaryota; kingdom Metazoa; phylum Chordata; class Amphibia; order Gymnophiona; family Siphonopidae; genus Microcaecilia; species Microcaecilia unicolor. The sequence goes on from NC_044034.1 coordinate 147,227,927, forward strand.
GCCTGATTGGCTACCAGGGAAATAGATTTATACTCTTAAACATTATTCATCTTGAAATTTTCCTATAGACTACGTGAATCATTATTTTGCATAGGATGGAATGACCAGGTCAGGAAGTTCACAGTTACCCCAGTATTTTACAAAGTGCTCTATTGAGAATGGAGTGGTATAAGGAACCACCAAATACACAGGGTATAAAGAGCAGGAGCATAATTTTAGGAAGCTGCATGTGCAGAAAAAAAAGGCATCACTCCAGATTTTGCATGTGTGATTGCAAGTGATTATACATAGAAGTACCAATTTTCACTACTTCCACATGTAAGAGCTGTACATATAAGAATTACATTACAGATACTTAGGTCTATAAGTGTAGACAAGCCACAAATTATACATTTTTATATTTTAAGGACTAAAAAATGACCATGGGGCTAAGCGAAATTACCCCCTCCATCACTCATTTCAAGCCCTAACTGAAACAAGCACTTTGCAGAATTTTTTCTGCGTCTCGCAGGGGTGAAAATGCTACTGAGGAAATTTGTGGAACTATCCCTCGTATTCTATATAGCATGACTTAAGTTGCGTGCGCAAATACAGTCGTATTCTGTATTTGTGCACACAAGTTAATTAATTAACAAGCCAGTCAGCACTGATACTTGCCAATTAACAAGCAATTATTGCCATTAATTGCCATTAATTAGAATTTACATGCAGAACTGTCTAAGCATATTCTACAATGTGATGTGCATAAATTCTAAATTGCGTAGTTGAAAAGGGGGCATGGCCATAGGCATGGACTGGGCAGGTTGTGGTCATTTCTCAAATCTACGCACGTTGTTGTAGAATACACCCCATCCACACCTAATTTAAGCTTCGGAACTTACACCAAGTTTTACTTGGCATAACTGCTCGTGACTAAATCTAGTTGAGTGGACAGGCACTCAGCATATTCTATAAACAGTGTGGAAATTTAGGGTTATTCTGCATAGCACTGTGCAAGGCCTATCTACAGTCATTGACCATACAAGAGAAAGACAAGTAGAAACATACAAACATGACCAGATAAGGGCCAAACGGCCCATCCAGCCTGCCCATCTTCAGTAAAAACTCCTCCTTTTTCTAAGGGCTCCCACATGCCTGTCCCATGCTTCCTTAAATTCTGACACGGCCCTCATCTCCACAACCTCCACCGGGATGCCATTCCACGCATCTACCACCCTTTCCATCAAAGAGTATTTTCTTAGATTCCTCCTAAGTCTATTTCCTCATGCCCCCTCATTCCAGAGTTTTCCTTCATTTGAAAAAGGCTCGCCTCCTGTATATTAATGCCACTTAAGTATTTAAACGTCTCTATCATATCCCCTCTCTCCCTCCTCTCTTCCAGTGTATACATGTTGAGGTTAATAAGCCTATCCTTATATGTTTTATAACAGAGACTGCTTACCAGTTTAGTAGCACCCTCTAGACCGACTCCATTCTGTTTATATCTTTCCATAGGTGCGGTCTCCAGAATTGCATGCAAAACTCTAAATGGGGCCTCAACAGAAACTTATACAAGGGCACTATCACCTCTTTTTTCCTACTGGTCATCCCTCTCCTTATGCACCCAAGCATCCTTCAGTAAAATGTGCTTGCTGTGAAACTTACACAAGTGCTATACATTATGGCCTCTGATGATCGAAGGAGTACTGATGAGCTGGAGGTATGGCAAGGAGTGTTACTGGGAAAGCCCACCGTTATTAAAATCACAATACATTTATTTGCTAGTTTGTTCACAGATGTGTAGGGACTTAGTTTAGGAAAGTTCCACATAGTGAGCAAAAAGCACTTGCAGCAGGATATCGTGTAATAAAGTATTTTCTGCAAAAAAAAATTAATTAATTAAAACGAAGCAATGACTAAACTGTGCTCAGCTTCTCACTCAGATGTCTAGTGCCAGGCACCGGCAGGTGTTGCTGGAAAGGTCATTACTAATATTTACTCTTAAATTAAGAGCCTCAAGTGCAGGGACTGAAGCGATTCCAGCAGTGCTCTCGCTATTGAAGTTCTCTGGCAGAAAACACAACTGGGAAAGTCATATCGGCAAGCAGAGGACCATTTAACCGACACATTACATTTGTTTCTCACTTTTTTTTCTTTTAATTTAAAAAGTTGTACTGATTCACAAATAAACCAATTAAGCATGATTAAATGGTAATCTGATTGATGCCAATTGATAGGTGACGTGTCCCCAGCAGGCCCCTCTTTAAGATGGAGTAAAATATTCCCTAACAAACTCTTTTGATTTCTGAGGCTGCTATAGGTTGTGGGTAAGTCTCTGGGTTTATGGATTTTGGATCTCTGTACTAGCTCTCAAAGCCCTTCATTTGGTTGATATTTCTTATTTGTCTTTTATGTACATTTATTTAATAGAATTTATTTACCTCCTTTTTGAAGGCATTCACCCAAGCTGAATAACCTGGACATAGGTAATACGCGAGTACAGCAGTAAAACATTGAAACAACAGTACACATTATAGCATAGTACGCTAACACACATTAGTATCTTAAGGGCCAGATTCAATACATGGTGCCTGAAAACTCCACGTGGAATAAATTTCCGCCTAAGCGTATTCTGTAAGTGGTGCCTATATGTACGCGTGGTATATAGAATATAATTAATTGATATCACAGCACTTAAAACTACGTGCATCCATTTACACCAAAGGAAACGTGACATAAATACCGGTGTGTAGATTGAGGCACACAGGGGCATATTCTATAACAGTGCCCGTAAATTTTGGAACACCCACAAAATGCCCATTTCCCTGCCTATAACCATGTGTCTTTTTGAATGCACGCTTTAGAATTTAGGCACAGTGTGTTATATAATACACTTAGAGGGGCATAATCGAACAGAAACGCCTATCTCCATGGGCGTTTATCTCCGAGAACGGGTCCGTGAAGGGGCGGACCGAATCGTATTTTCGAAAAAACATGGACGTTTATCTTTTTTTGAGCTGGGCGTTTTTGTTTTTCAGCGATAATGGAAACCGAAAAGCACCCAGCTCAAAAACGAATAACTCCAAGACATTTATTCGTGGGAGGGGCCAGGATTCGTACTGCACCGGTCCACCTCACATGCCAGGACACCAACCGGGCACCCTAAGGGGCACTTTTACAAAAAAAAAAAAAAAGGTAAAACAGCTCCCAGGTGCATAGCACCCTTCCCTTGGGTGTTGAGCCCCCAAAATCCCCCTCAAAACCCACTGCCCACAAGTCTACACCATTACTATAGCCCTAAGGGGTGAAGGGGGGCACCTACACGTGGGTACAGTGGGTTTGGGGGGCGGTTTGGAGGGCTCCCATTTACCAGCACAAGTGTAACAGGTGGGGGGGGGGATGAGCCTGGGTCCACCTGCCTGAAGTCCACTGCTCCAGTGACCTGCATACTGCTGCCAGGGAGGTGGGTATGACATTTGAGGGTGAAAATAAAAAGTTGTGAAACGGCATATTTTGTGGTGGGAGGGGGTTCGTAACCACTGGGGGAGTCAGGGGAGGTCATCCCCGATTCCCTCCAGTGGTCATCTGGTCATTTAGGGCACTTTTTGGGGCCTTATTCGTGGAAAAACAGGGTCCAGGAAAAGTGCCCTAAATTCTCGCTAAAAACGCATATTTTTTTTCCATTATCGGCGAAAGGCGCCCATCTCTGATCGGCAGATAACCACGCCCCAGTTCCGCCTTCACCACGCCTTCAACACGCCCCCATCAACGTTGTCCGCATCCGCGACGGAGTGCAGTTGAAAACGTCCAAATTCGGCTTTTGATTATACCGTTTTATTCGTTTTTGGGAGATAAACGTCTATCTCCCGATTTGGGTCACAATATAGGCGTTTTTCTCTTTCGATTATAAGCAGGTTAGCGAGTTATGTGTGTAAATTCTAATTATTGCCAACTAGTGCTGGTTATTGTTCATTAAGCTTGTTATCAACACTGATTTGCTTGTTAAGCCAATTAAGTTAAGAGTGTTGTTATAGAATATGCTTGGATTTTGGCGCAGAACACTAGACGTGATATATAGAATCTGAGGGTAAATGCCTCGCATCCTATTTTATACCTCTGGGCCATGTGGCGCTTAGCACATGATAATGTCCTTTACCCTGTGCTATATTAAAAGGTATTTTCATGAATAAAACAATGTTTTGTGCAGAAACAGCTTTTTATAAACTTGCTTAGAAGATATACACATAACCTTGTCTGCATGTATCCTCAGATTCAGTATAGGTCTCTCAAAGTTGGACACACAATTTTGGGTGCCGATCAAAGGGCTCACACAAATTAGCTAATTAGACAATAATAATCAATCATTGGCATTAACAAGAACTTAATTGGCAGTAATTAGGAGTTACGCGCACATCTACCCTACACTCTATACTATAATGTGTGCACCCTATTCTATAACATGCAATTCCAAAGGGGAAGGGCAATGGGAGGACATGGATGGGTCAGAGGCATTCCCAGAAATTAGGTGAACTGTAATAGAATGCCTGCATCGGTTGGGCGCGAGCATTTACACTAGCCTTTGGCAGGTGTAAATGCTCGCACCCAAAGTTAGATGCGAAATGCGCACTAAGGGATCCTTTTACTAAGCTGTGGTAAAAAGTGGTCTGCAGTAGTGTGAACATGTGAAATGGGTACACGCCGGGCCATTTTTTTTACCTTGGCTGGGAAAAAAAGGCTTTTTTCAATGAGAGCAGTAAATGGCCGTGTGGTAAAATCGAAAGTAGCACGTGGCTATTTACTGTCTGAGGGGTCCATTTACTAAGGTGCACTGAAAAATGGCCTGCACTGTCATAGACAAGTGTGTTGAATGTGCGCACGTCCATTTTTCAGCACGCCTGCATAAAAAGGGCCTTTTTTAAGGCTGAAAATGGACGTGTGGCAAAATTAAAATTGGCACGTGCCCATTTTGGGCCTGAGACCTTACCGCCACCCATTGACTTAGAGGTAAGGTCTCACGCGTTAACCGGGTGGTAATCGTCAGTGCTCATACACTGCCGATTACCACCCAGTTAGCTCCATGCGGTAAAAAATTAAAAAATGTTTTTGGATGTGTGTATTGGACGTGCATAAAAAATGGAATTACTGCCCAGGGCTCGTGATAGCTGGGTGATAGTTCCAAATTGACATGCATTGGACACACATAGGTGCTTTGTCACCCTCTGATCACCATGCATATCTCCCTGTCCCTCATCCTCTCAACCCTCTCTGTTTCTCACCTAGTCCATCCCTCCCTCATCCTTTTAGACTGTCACTGAAATACTTTGATGTTTCACTTGTATATGCTGTTACTTATCAAAATTTGCTTAGTTCTTGTTACCTGGATTAGCCAATGTTTTAAGCATGATTCTGGGTTTGATGGAGCTTTGGTCTGACCCATTATGGCAAATCTTATTTTCCTATCTTTATTCCACATCTCATCTAACATCCTTCTTCTCCACCCAACGTTATTCCACCATCTTTTAGACTTCTTCACCCTTCATTTGGTGTGCCCTAACCACTATTTGCTGCAAGACACTAATATATTAACTGAAGTATTTTTGGGCAACCGAAAAAAAGCACAACAGATGCATATTGTATTGGAATGTAGTAGATATGAATTGAAATCATTTATTTTATGATACATTGTATGAATAATGTTCTTTTACATTTATAATCACAGCCTGGAACAGATGGTGAAGGCATAGTTGAATATCATATGCCTACTGAATAGTCTATGATGCCAAGTGATCTTTTTAGCTATGAGATTTGTATTCATTGTATGGAGAAATATAACAGTTCATATGTCAGTGTTATAACTTAGGTTTTTGTATTGTACATATACCAGCTGATAGTCAGCCAGAGGCAGTCAGCATTTTTTTAAAAACTAACCGTCATCGGCTCAATTAACCCTTTATTTTGATACCGTATCCAGTCACCAGCACTGAAACTGCACAGACCACCAGAACTTATGTGGATCCTAGCAGATATTCAGCTAGGACCCCTATAAGTGCTTCTGTCCACTCCAGATCTCAGCTGCTTTCCCTCCTAACCATAAAAGCATGTCAAGACACCCCCCCCCCCCCCCCACACACACACACACAAACATAGACAACACTATTGAAATGTAAAAAAAAAAAAAATTAGCTTTCATTTTTACTGGGTCAGGCTATCCCTCTGATGGTGGTCAGCCTTTCACAATGCATACTGTCTAACAGTTGCCTTGGGGAATTAGCAAGACCCCAGGTTCAGAGGAGCATATGTTTCACAAATGGCCCAAGACCCGGTGTTCAGAGGAGCATACGTTTCATGAATTACCCAAGACCTGGTTTCAGAGGAACATACTTTTTACCAATGACCCAAATGCCTGTGCTCAGAGGAACATACATTTCACAAATGATCTAAGACCCATGTTCAGAGAAACATATGTTTCATTAATGACCCAAGACTCTGAGTTCAGAGGAACATAGGTTTTATAAATAACTCAAGACCCATGTACAGAGGAGCATGCGTTTTACAAATGACCCAAGACTCATGTTCAAAGGAACATACATTTCATAAATGGCTCAAGACCCATGTTCAGAGGAACATATGTTTCATAAATGAACAAAGACCTGTTTTCAGAGGAACATACATTTCACAAATGATCCAAGGCCCTGTGTTCAGAGAAACGTGCTTTTAATAAATGACCCAAGACCCTGTGTTCAGAGGATCATACATTTCACTAATGACCCAAGATGCATGTACAGAGGAACATATGTTTCACAAATGACCCAAGGCTCATGTTCAGAGGAATATACATTTCATAATTGACTCAAGACCCTATGCTCAGAGGAACATACATTTCATAAATGACCCAAGATCCATGTTCTGAGGAACATACTTTTCATAAATGACCCAAGAACCTGTGTTCAGAGGAACATATATATTTCCTAAATGACACAAGACCTGTGTTCAGATGATTATACATTTCACAAATGACCCAAGACCCTGTGTTTAGAGGAACATATGATTCACAAATCACCCAAGACCCTGTGTTCAGAGGAACATACATTTCATGAATGACCCAAGAACCATGTTCAGAGGAACACATGTTTCATAAAAGACCCAAGCCTCATGTTCAGAGGAACATAAATTTCACAAATAACTCAAGACCCTGTGTTCAGAGGAACATATGTTTCACAAATAGCCCAAAACCCATATTCAGAGGAACATATATTTTATACATGATCCAAGACCCTGTGTTCAGAGGAATATATGTTTGACAAATGTCCCAAGACCCATGTTCAGAGGAACATACATTTCACAAATGACTCAAGACCCTGTGTTCAGAGGAACATATGTTTCACAAATGACCCAAGACTTATGTTCAGAGGAACATATGTTTCACAAATGACCCAAGACTTATGTTCAGAGGAACATATGTTTCACAAATGACCCAAGACCCTGTGTTCAGAAGAACATACATTCATAAATGACTCAAGACCCATGTTCTGAGGAACATATGTTTCACAAATGACTCAAGACCCATGTTCAGAGGAACATACATTTCACAAATGACTCAAGACCCATGTTCAAAGGAACATACATTTCACAAATGACCCAAGACCCTATGTTCAAAGGAGCATACTTTTCATAAATGACCCAGACTCATATTCAGAAGAATATATGTTTCACAAATGATCCAAGACCCTATGTTCAGAGGAACATATGTTTCATAAATAAACCAAGACCCATGTTCAGAGGAACATACGTTTCACAAATGACCCATGACCCCATGTTCAGGGAAACATAGAATACATTCCATAATTTGTTTACTTTTGAAAGAATTTCACACACAGTCAAGGAGTAGTGTCTTTATTTTTTGGATTTGGATAATTTACTGGTTTCTTGTACTTAACTAATTATTATACATGAAAAGTCGTCTATCAAATAACGTGTAAATAAATAAATAATCCCTCCTGTAGAGCATTGCCCAAAATGAGCACTGTTATAAAAGTTCTATATATACAGAGCAGCTACAAATCCTGACATTGATTATAGATGTACATTCCCCTTCTGAAATGGGTAATACGTGTCTATTGTTTGGTCCTGCCTTAGTCCCACTCAAACCCATAAGTACATAAGTAATGCCACACTGGGAAAAGCCCAAGGGTCCATCGAGCCCAGCATCCTGTCTACAACAGCGGCCAATCCAGGCCAAGGGCACCTGGCGAGCTTCCCAAACATACAAACCCCACCCCATGTCAAGCCTGGCTTTCTAAAATTGGGTTTTCAACAGTTATTCAATATTCACATGTAAATATGTAAACCAGAAATAGGGTTTCTAAAGTAAGAACCAAAGTCTTTTCTCGGTTCTAGGCCCAGGTTAGGAAAATCTCCGTTATTAGATGGCCTGTAAATGTGTGCTTGAATTCCATCTGTCTACAACTTGGCTAAGAGACCCGCTATTTCTTTAGCTCACTTTTTGAAAACATTGAGCTGCCTGGTTCCCATACAGATAACAGAATATGTATTAAAAATTACTTGTTGGAGGTGAAGAAATGATACTGGAGCTGGTTCTCTAGAGGGTGATTCTGCCATTGAGAAATCAAGACCCGCCGGCCCCGCTGTCACAGTTGGTGCAATGGGAATGACGCTTTTCATCAGTTATTTATCCCAAAAGAGAAGCTATAAATGCCCCTAGAAATCTTTGACAAGGTGAGGAAATTCAGTGTGGATCTCCTGTGAACACCCTCTTCAAAGCATGTCAGATTCTTGTTTACAAGAGCTGCATATTTATTTTCCCATAAAAAAATGTACCCAGAAAGGAAAGTTCTCCTTTGCTGCTTTATTGCTCTTATTCTTATGATCTCTTTTTACAATTCATGTCTTTCTTCTGCTTTATTGGTACATACTCTCAGCATTTGTTTACTTTTCTACATTTTTGGCAGTTTATTATAAACATTTCTTATTATAAATTTTAAGGTAATGTAAATTAGCACTGGCTGTGTTCATATATTACTATGAACTAGTTCTACTTTCTCCAGGTCAGCTGGAATTTCTCTGAGTTGACTCACTTCCCCTTGTCAGCATGAATCTATAGTTCTAATTTCCCTGCAAAAAAAAAAAAAGAAGTCTGAGAAAATGGTGTGCTCAAGCCCCAGAGGGCAGACTGCCAATACTGCAGTAGCCTGAACTTGCTAGACTTGCCCTATGACTCCAGATTTGCCCAATAGGATTGGCCCAATCCTTGGTTTACTCCATTGCATGCAGGGACTTGCAGTCTTATTTGTCATATGGAATCCAGTTTGCAGTGGGGTAAAACCTGGACTGGGTCAACCTGTCAGGTGAATCTGGAGCCAGTTGTTAACCCTAGTAATTGTTCGTGAGCAGAGGTTACCTGAGCATGATCTCTGTAGGGTCAGGGGGGAAGATATCAGAGACCACCAAGAGGAAAAATTCCAAGGTGGAGGAGAGGGGATAAAATATATGACTAAAACAGCACAAATAATTCTAGCCATATGATAATAATAATAAAAATCCAGAATGGATGAGGTTGACCTGAAAATATAGAAACGGTTCATAGCCTCACAGCCTGCCATCTGCATGCCTTAATTATTTGAGTGTTGGGTATTTAAAATGATCAAATGTTAATTTATAGATTATCAGCAAATGCTGGACTTAGGTATTTCCTCCTGCCTTCAATAGTACCACACAATTTAATTGGCTTCCTCATAAGCAAGGATTCTGTGTGCTCGCAGTTTGACAGGGTTATGCACAGCTTTTGCTAGGTGAAAAATAGTGCAGCTAATGACTTTTGGCAGTTACTGATTGGGCTGGGTTGAAGATGAAACTAGAAATACAAATCATTAAAATAAATCTGCAATGTAGATATCAAGGGTTATATTGTGTCTGCTAGTCTATATAAAATGAAGCCATATTTGATCAGTTCTAATACATGTTGAACTAAAAACAAGACGGTTAAAGAATCATGTGTTTTTTTTGGGAGATATGGTAATAGCTAATAGCAAATGATATCAGTGATATCATTTGTTGAGTCAACATAATAATCATTCAAAGATGAAGCCGTAGACAAATAATGTGCAGAGAAACCAGTTTGCTCCATGATAAGCCTTAGTCATGAAACTCCTTAAAGAGCCCCAGAGACCCTCTATGACATTAATAAGCCAAGGATGCTCTAAAAAGACCAGGTTTGTAAAATGTGTTAATGAACGTAGATATTTTGTATTTAATAAGTTGTGTGATACACTAGCACAGTTTAAGTAAAATAGCATTACTTAAATTCATCAAGGATATATACAATATCTACTGGCTTTTCCGATGGCTCAGTGGCATGAGGGAGACATTCTACCGCTAAGGGTGAGCAGCCGCCATTTTGAAGCCTGAGCCAGACCAGGCAAGAACAGAGGAGGACCGCTCCCCTCCCCGGGTGCAGTAGCCCATCATGGCTGCTACCAGGTAGGTCCTTGGGGTTCTGGGGGTTGGGGAAAGCGTTGTTTAGAGATCAGGTGATGGGTTTTAATTAGCGAACCTGCCTGGGTGGGAGGTCTTGCTGTAGGCATGGGGATAGGGATGGAGATCATCTTTCTTTGAAGGGGAATCAGGTGAGAGGTCTTGATGTTTGGAAGGGAATGGCGAAAGAAGATTCATTGTCAGAGTGATCAGCTATGTGCCACTGTGGCAGGGTGTTTATACATGCTGGCACTGTGTTTTGTACAGTGATAGTGACAATCTGGCACTGTATGGAACATAATGCCTGTGCAATAAGCAACTGCTCTGTGCAATAAATGCAGGACACACACCCCTTTCAGCACTTACTGCACCTTAACTTTAGAAAATTAAGGTTACCACACTTTAGTAAACATTCCCCTTAGTTTACTAATCATGGGGTCCTTATTACTAAGGTGCACTACTGGATTTAGGGTTAGATTCTATATATGGAGTCAAAAAAATTGATAATGAAAAAAGCACTTTTCTGTAAGCTGTGCTTAAAGCTTACATCTGGGAATCATGTCTAACTTTAGGCACAGCCATTTGCACCAACTGAAATGAGGTACAAATATATGAACTTACATTAGGCGCGTATCCCCCTTATACGCACCCTTTCTGCACCCTCTTTTTCAAATTGCGCATAAAATCTAGGTGCAGATCCCATGCCTAAATTTAGATGTGCAAAGTTCAATTGTATTTAATTAGTGACAAATATTGTGTGTAAAACAGCCAATTATTGGCTTGTTATGTAATTAAATTGCACATGGAAATTGGGTGTGCACCCAAATTTGCACACAGAAGTTTTGGTGACTTTTACATAATTAGGGGGTTAGAGGGCCTAATGAATTAGGCCCAGATGCACAAAGATCCCATTAAGAATCTGTCTGTATTTCACAGAGGGATTCACAAAGAGAATCACATGCAAATGAGCTACTCATTGCTTTTGCAACCCAGCTCATTTGCATGCAATATGGGGGAAGCCAATCAGTGAGCTAAGCATGTGCAGAACAGCCAATCACTATGCTGATCTAGCTGCACACTATTCTGTAACAATGGGCATCTAAATTGCATTATGCACAACTCAAAAAGGGGCATGGCCATGGGAGAGGCATGGGCGTGTCAGGGTCATTCAGAAAACATGTATGTAGTATTGTAGAATAGCCCACACGCCAGGATTTATATTAGGTTTCAACTGACTGTTGAGTGTGGAATTCGGCTACCAACACTATTTATAAAGAGCACCAATTCCAGAGCACCCTTTAAATAATAATGTTGAGCATTGATTTTTATCAGCACCTAATTTTTGGTGCCATTTATAGAATTTAGCTCTTTGTCTTAATGTGGGACTTTCCCACATGCTAAGCTTAGATTCATTGCGGCACTTTTTAAAAACATTTTCTATTCTTCTCTTTTGTAGGCCATGCACTAATCTTGCCATTAGCGCATGGTACTGTCAAGATTGCTAGACATACTTAGATTAATATGAAACCAGCTTCTGATAACTCCCCCCTTCCTCAGGAATCCTGTAGATTGTGTATTCTTGGGAACCCACTGCCTCTGTGGACTGGTCCCGGGACCATAACTGGACAACGAATGCTGAGAGGTACCTGCAAGAAGTTAATGTGAAGTCTGTGTTATCCAGTTAGCATAAACTAATCAGGGAAGACAAAGCCATAGCGGAGAGATTACATGAATTCTTTGCTTTGGTCTTCACCAAGGAATATTTGGGAGAGATACTGGTGCTAGAAATGGTATTCAAAGTTGACGAGTCGGAGAAACTGAATGAAATCTCTATAAACCTGGAAGATGTAATGGGGCAGTTCTACAAATTGAAGAGTAGCAAATGTCCTGGACCAGATGGTATTCATCCCAGAGTACTGATAGAACTGAAAAATGAGCTTGCAGAACTACTGTTAGTAATATGTAATTTATCCTTAAAATCGAGCATGGTACCTGAAGATTGGAGGGTGGCCAACGTAACGCCGATTTTTAAAAAAGGTTCCAGAGGACATCCAGGAAATTATAGACCGATGAGTCTGACGTCGGTGCCGGACAAAATGGTAGAGACTAATATAAAGAACAAAATTACAGAGCATATTCAAAAGCATGGATTAATGAGGCAAAGCCAACATAAACTAATCAGAACACATTAGTTGAATAGCATTTTCCATGCCCATTCCCCGCCTATGACATGCCCTGTCCAAATATATTAAAAAAAAATAAATAATGCACAGTTAGCATGTGGAGAAGGGGGAAATTACCACAAAATACTTTAAAGCATTTTGCTATAAGTGTTTTCTCATGGGTTAAATGCACAATAGGGCTTAATGCTCTTTAGGAAAAGGGCTCCTTAGTATGGGATCCTTTTACTAAGGTGCGCTAAAAAATGGCCTGCGCTAGTGTAGACATGTGTTTTGGATATGCGCAGAACTATTTTTCAGCGTGCCTGCAATAAAGTCCGTTTTTTGCCAAAAATGGACATGCAGCAAAATAAAAATTGGCGTGCGTCCTTTTAGGGTCTGAGACCTTACCGACATCTATTCACTTAACCGGGTGGTAATCGTCAGCACACATACAATGCCAATTACCGCCCAGTTAGCACCGCGTGCCAGAAAATAAAATACATTTTCCGGCACACGTAGCGGACACGCATAAAAAATGAAATTACCGCTCGGACCATGTGATATCTGGGTGGTAGTTCTGAACTGACACGCGTTGGATGCGAGTAGGCACCTACAAGGCTTAGTAAAAGGGCCCCATATGCGATGTCTGTTTGACACATGCACCAAATATTCCAAATTCCAAAACTGTACAAGTGAATTACCGTATTTTTCGGACTATAAGACGCACTTTTTTCCCCCAAAATTTGGGAGGAAAATGGGGGGGTGCGTCTTATAGTCCGAAGGTAGCGTTTTTGGACCTCCGTTCCGTACTTACAGGATTCCATGTTCCCTGGTGGTCTAGTGACGTCGGGGCAGGAAAGAGCCCCCTCTTTCCTGCCCATCGCGCTGCTCTCCGTGCTTCTCAATGCTTTCTGACGGTCTCGGCGAGATTCAAAATGGCCGCCGAGGTCCAAAACCCGGACAAGACGCACCGGAGCACCTAGGTTTTAGAGGAGGGAAAGAGGAAAATTTTTTTTCCTATTTCCCTCCTCTAAAACCTAGGTGCGTCTTATGGTCCGGTGCGTCTTATAGTCCGAAAAATACGGTAAGTTCAGTGATCAGAAATATCCTGCAAGTTGGGGACACTCTAGAAGCTTTAACACACGATGCAACAGAAGAAAACATTTTTTTCCAATTACAAAGCACAAAGTAAACGTGATAGATGATATTTTGTATTTGCCAATGTCAGCCTGTCACTGCTGGACTGCTTTTGCAGACATTTCAAACAGTCGCATTCCCATTAGAAACATAACAATTTGAATCTCGGTACTGAAGAGAGAGTAACAATTCAAGCACATTGTAACATAAATAGCTACCTCTGCAATGGTAGGAAAGAACACTACCAGGAATGAGAAGGAATAAGAAAAACTACAATAAAAATGTAAATGTAATAGGAAAGCCCAGATTAAATCTCCTTAATAAATTCAGAGTCTAGGTCGCCGGTCTCAGAAGACAACTGTGCCTTAATGCCAGACCCGTCTATTATTCATGAGTCCACATCCGCAGTAAACAATTATTGTCTATGGGAGAGGATGCTGCAGTCAGCACTGAACACCGAGAGCAGATATCTTTTAGAGAAGCCATCGATATATCTTTTCCAAGACATTAACGCTTATTCCTAATTATCTCCGAAATGCATCCCAGTTGTCGCCACAGGCTCATTTTCATCCAGGTGTGTTTACTGTAATTTATAATGAAAGGTTTTGCAGCATACACACACACAATCACTGCCATTTAACATGCTTAACATTTCCTTAGGACGTTTTCTCTAAGGAACCCTGTATGTCCTCAAACTGGAAAAATATAGAGGCGAAATAAATGTTGTGTCTTTGAGCCAGAGAATGGAGGAATAACCCCAGCAGTAGTAGTAATCCATAGGCAAATATAAGGGTATGGACATATGCTTCGTTTATCCAAGCCTAGACAGGCCAACCCAGCTTTTCAGATTCATAATTGAGGATTAAAAGGTCCATTGCCATTTTTTCTATTCATCCCTAAGAATCCTGCTTTGCATGGTGGAAACTGACTGTACTGGCTGCCCCCATCTGCTTAACTGTCAAAGACAGTTCCTTTATTTATCTTAGGTGGTTTCATGCTGAGCCACCTAACTAAGAGGCAGATGCACTAAACGTTTTTCATCGTTAAATGAGCCCTCGGGGAAGAATTTCCGATCCTTTCCATGCACTAAAGCCTATTTTTCGACGGTAGTAGCAGCTAACGAAAACGGAATGGAGATGAGCAATTAGTGTGAAAACCCCATTGAAACGACATGCACTAACCTTTTCCGATTGCCTTTACGCTGGAAAAAGGCAGGAAAACTAACGAGAGGTCTGGACCTCTCGTTAGGACAGCTCCGTGGCAGGAAAAAGTGTTAAGTGAAAAAATAAACAAACTTTGAGCCAATCCCAGCGCATTAGCAGAGCTAAAAGCGCTGTGATTGGTCGAAAGCCCTTTGCATAACATGTACCAAAAGTATGGGAGCCAATTTTTTTTTTTTTTTAAATAAAGCTTTATGAAACGTGTAATAACCACGTTAATACTGTGCGTGCATATTGCCGTGCTATATAGGCGTAATAATGGCGGCAAGAGGGCGAAAACCGAATTTCTCGGACCTCGATGTCCTCTGGCTGGCACAGCTGTTCACAGTAAATGAGAAACGCCTATTCCCTCGAGCGGGCAAAAGGAGGGACATCATGAGGATGGACCAGGGCTGGAGGACACTGCAGCGCTTGTTTAATAAGCGCAGCTCCTTCCCAAGATCTGTAAGTGGGGTACAAATGCATAAAAAAAATAATAATAATAAATAAGAAACAATAATTGACTACACATGTATGTGTAACGTGCATCATTGCTTTTCCATTGTGTTTGTCTACATCTGACAGGTGGAGGAACTTAAAAAACGGGCGAGGGCACTACGGAAGGACCACCCAGGATGGCTCCGTGAGGTCCGGGCCAACCTCGATAACAGCCCAGGTATTTTAACGTTTCACGTCACTCTGCTCCATGACATTTGATGATTCGGGGTGTTATCACAAAACTTTTATCATCCATATTTGTCTCTACAGAAGTGTCAGAGAAAGAGGAGGAGGAGGAGGAGGAGGAGGAGGAGGGTGACGACGATCATGATGTCGAGAGATCGTGTCATGACGATGATGATGATGATGATGATGACGACCATGATGATGATGATGGTGCCGGCGAGGGGTCCCTGGCTGGTGTTGTACCTCCCCGCCCTTCTGCTCCTACCCCTGGTCCCCACCTCTTACCTTATGCCCTTGTCCGTCCCGGCCCCTCCTCTGGTCCCCCCCCCCCCCAAGAGATCACGGAAGACCATTCTGCGTCTCCCTGCTCCAACATATGGCCCTTCCCACCATTCCTCTTCTCCACCCCCAGCACACTTTAGCCCTCCTGCCTCACCCTCCCAGCCACACGGTCTCACCACTCCTCCTGGTTCCCCTTCCTCCCCCCCCCCCCCGCAAATTCCAATCTCCCCTCCCGCTACCCCCTCCTTCGCTGTCCCTCAGACTTCCCTCGCCATTTCCCAACACCATGCTGCTGCCTCCACCTCGCCTGGGCAAGTCACCCCCGTACTGGAGAGGTTCCAGGTGGACCAAATACGTGTGTATGGTGAGTTTTACAATTCTACTCCTTGCCCAAAGTGTTATTGTTATTGCGTATCACGGTGTGTGTGCATTTAGAAGCTGTTCGTGGTGAACCATTCTGACAGTCGTTCTTGTGTCTTTTCTGACAGGTGGCACAGTGGACCTCACTGGAGAAGAAGACAGTGAAGATTCGCCATCTCTCCCCCCCCCTGCACCCGTAACTGTCCACCGCAGTGTCTCGCCCATGTCCCCTGCTCCCACCCTCTGCTGCTCCACCTCCCCTATCCCCCCCAACCCAACTGTTGACCGTGGTACCTGTACCATACCTCCACCTCCTACCCGTGACCGATCCACCTCCACTTTTTCTCCCATCATGGAAGACCGCGCCACATCTCCCCATATGCCTCTCCCCCTAATTAACCTTCCCCCAGATGAGCTCCAGGACATGGCCCAAACCCTGCGCATGGGAGGACAGGCACTGGCGGACCTTGCTGAAGTTATCCAGTACCTGTCCTCCAGCGTACAGCGCCCTTGAAAAAAAGTTGCACAAAAAAAATTTATTTTACATAAGTAAAGTCGCACCCAAAAAAAAAAAATAAAAAAAAATTTAATTATTTTACATAAGTTGTTAAAAAAAAAAAAAAAAAAAAGTTATGTTACGACTGTATAAGTCGCACAGAAAAAAAAAAAAAAAAAAAAAAAAAGTTACAACTGTTTCAGTCGCACATACATTCAAAAAAAAAAAAAAAAAACAAATATATATATTTTGCGGCTTTATAAATAAAGGCTTTCAAAGCCTACGGCCGTACACGAGCGACAATATGTTACGTTTATTTTATGCGCCACCATGGAGCTCCGGCTGATTGGCTGCTCATTTGGCGCTTAAATATGACGTACATTCTGCGCTCTACAGAGAAGCGTTGGTCCTCGTGTTTCCACGGCTCGCGAATTGCTAAAAGAAGTCATGGATGGTGGGTTTTTCCTTGCACAGTTGGACTTCTTCCCTGACATGGATTATGACCACATGCAGGAAGAGGAGGTAACAGAAACCATTGTACAACACCCTGTCCACGTTCGCCCACGCCGGCTCCCCCGCCCACGTGTGTTTCGTCAACGGCTGGTTCTGGAACACATGTCAGACAGAAAAATCGTGGATGACTACCGCTTGACCAGAGCAGCTATACATCAACTGTACCATGAAATTAGAGATGATATTGACCCAACCACACATAGATCTCACGCAGTGCCTGGCCTTGCAAAGCTGCTTACTGTTCTGCAGTTCTTAGCCACAGGGACATTCCAGCATGTGTTAGGGGGTAACAGCGGCGTGGACCAGGCAACTGTTTCAAGACATCTTTCGCAGGTAATACAACGCATTTCGCCCTGTCATCAATTACTTATTTTAAAAAGGTAAAACTTCAGATCCAGCATCACTGGTCTGTTTTTGATAGGGTGACCATACGGCTCCAGAAAGAGGACACATTGATCCAGTGTGGGTTTTGCTTCCATTGAAAGCAATGGAAGTAAAACCCAGAATGGCTCAATCTGTCCTCCTTTTTCTGGAGCCATATGGTAACCCCAGTTTTTGAAGAGCGTGATCCAGTTCCCACTCCTGTTTTTGGCGGCCTGCATTTCGCTACACCCTATCCTCATCCCACCCCTCCTCCATCGTTGTGCAACCCCCCTTCTGCAATGTATAAAACATGGATAACCAATCCCCAAATTTGCACTGTGTTTCAGGTCCTGCACGCACTGAAAAAATGCGTTCGCCAGCACATAGCATTTCCCACAGGGGAAGAAGAACAGAGGAGGGTCAAGCAGGACTTCTACAAGATTGCGCGGTTACCCAATGTCCTAGGAGCTATAGACTGCACACATGTTGCCTTGACCCCGCCAGCGGATCGAGAAATGCAGTATCGAAACCGCAAGATGGGCCACTCGCTGAATGTGCAAGTGGTTTGTGATGCTAACCTTAGGATCCGTGATGTTGTTACACGTTTTCCAGGGAGCTGCCATGACTCTTACATATTGTCTAACAGTGCACTGGGAAGGAAGTTTGCAGAGGGGCAGATTCAAAACGGATGGCTTCTTGGTGAGATGCTGACATTTGCTTTACTGGTGTGGTTGATACTACAACTAATACTACAAATTAACATTGCTGTATAGAACAACACACATGGAAATTCCAAGCTGCCATTTCTTTATAGTGCCCTGGTGGCCTAGTGACCACTTCCGTCTTCATGGTGAAAGGCGGAAAAGGTCACTATACCAACGGGCTACTTATAGGTAAATGTGTGTTAGGTGGCTGTGACTTAGCACATGAAAAGTTCATTACGGATATTTTGCGACCCTTTAATATTATGTTCTCACAGTTATGAACTGTTGTGTTCCTGCAGGGGATGCTGGATATGGGTCGAAAACATGGCTACTGACCCCGCTTGCAGTGCCCCGGTCTGATGCAGAGAAGCGTTACAACGAGGCACACATTGCAACAAGATGCACAATAGAGCGCACGTTTGGGGTATTGAAGAGCAGGTTTCGCTGCTTGCACATCTCTGGTGGCTCCCTGCAATACTCCCCTGAAAAGGTAGCAGACATAGTGCTTGTATGCTGCATGCTTCATAACATTGCAGTGAAGCATCACCTTGACATCGACATTGTAGTCCCTCCAGAAGTCGACATTGCCTCCTCGGACAGAGGGACAGATGCAAGCAAGGGAAATGCTGTGCGCCGGAAGGTCATCCATGATTTCTTTTCAGAACCACGCCATCCTTAGTAGCCACGTACCACTTGTATGAGCTGTCTGTCATATTCCTGGTCAAGGAGGGATATAGGCAAGTCCCACATAGCGTGTGTGTGTCATTTAGGAACTTACAGCCCAAAATCCTATATCCCTCCTGGAATGGGGAACATGTCAGCACAGAACTTGCATGTGAACGGTGTGTCATTACCTCGTGTCAACAGATAATGCTATGGGGGTAACATTGCAGCAATACTATGATTAGCAAATACCTATTTGTCACAACCTAAGTCCTCATATAAACTTATAAAACAACATCGAAACAGTTCAGAACAAATACTTTTATTAATTAAACAGGAGAAAAAAAAACGGAAATGTTTGATATATGTTCAAAATTCGTGCTGCATTCAATATTCAAAGGTAGGTAGACGCGATGCATTCATAAGCTGGAAAAGACAGCATAGCGAGATGTGTTTCTAGCTCCGTCGGACCATGTTCCGATGTTCCACAGCACCTTCAAAACCACAAAAAAACCTATTACAATTTGCATTTTACTGTTTTGTTGTGGGGGTGGGGGGGGGAAAGAAATGATACCAAACCGTTTCAAAGTTTTAAATATACCTGTTAACAAACATTTCAGACAACCCTTTCACATGGCGACAAAACAACAGTGCACAAATGTCAATAAAAACTATCAATGTATTTCACAAAAATATCCCCTGTTATGTAACCACAATTGGAAAACCTCTTTTCAGGCTCAAAAAAAAGGGCTTGCACTCCCCTCCCACAGCCCCACCGGTTTCAGTCAGCGGGTAACAAATGAAACTTACTATCCAATGACTGGCTGTTACAAAGCCGGGGTACATGTGGGTATTCCGTTGTTCTGTCGTCATCGCCGTGTTCTGCTGCTCTGTTGCTGCAATGAAACAACATAACATTAAACTTCATATGTTGCAAACTGTGTACCAAGTTTACGTTTAGAAAGGTTGGAGGCTAACGTGACAATTATAGAAAAATAAAGGCGAATAAATGATCAAACGAACTTTTTCTTTGTATGTGTCACACCCATACTTACTATTGAGAAACAGGCTGCCACACAGGGTGCGCAGTGGAGGGTGTTATGTTGTTCTGTGCTCCCGGCTGCGGGTTACAGCGATCGTGCCTGCAATTAGATGAAAAAGGAAGCAGGAAAATGTAAATAAGCCTGTCTAAAGTAAAGTACAGAGACAGAGCGACGGGCCACTCAATCACCCGAGATACTTACTCAGAAAGGGAGGCCCTTGCGACCACGTTTTGGCCTGCAGACCCTACACCTAGCCAAAAAAAAAAGGGCGGGTTACGGTATGCACAGTGTGCCAAACAGTAAAAACAAGGATTTTACAATTAAAAACATGTACAGAAAAGAAGAGGCCACAGACATTACCTATAGGAGGCTGAGAAAAAGAATAAACACGATGGCCGATGGGAGACAATGAAGGGAGCGTGGGAGGTACACCTGTCTCGAAGCCTGGGGAAAAAAAAAAATCATGCTACAGTACATACATCTGGATCGTTTAACAAAGAACTGAGTACAGAACCAGTTATTAGAATACTATACTTACTTGCAACTGCACCGTTGGTCGTCCGATGCTGCAATGGACTCCAGGCTGTAAAATTTTTTTAGAAAAGAACTCACACATTAGACGAACTCTTTAGAACAGAGGGGATATATAATATGTGTTTGTGGATAACATATATGCATGGAAAAATGAAAGAAAATATACCATTTGCAGTGCGATAACCCCAGGCGGAGTCATCGCGCAGTACAGCACGCTGCATCCCCCTCATCTCCTGTTGGAGATCCATAAACATCTGCCGTTGCTGCTGGGAATGCGCTCTGGTAAGATTGCACAGTTCGCGCAAAAGAGCGTTGTTCTGGTCCAATAAGGCGTTTGTTTTATCTTCCGCATTCTGCATTTGTGCACAAATGGCAGTTGTGGAATGACGGACACGTTCTGCCACTTTTTCAAGCAGAACGTTTATACCCTCATTCCACTTGCCCTGCCTGTCCCACAACTTGCGTCGTGCCTGCCATTCCTCCACCGGGGTCCGACAAGGAGGGCCCATGGGCGCTTCAATAGAAGAGGATGGGGTGGTGTTTGGGACACCAACGAGGTCTAGTGTCACAGTTTCAGTTTCCCCCCCATCCTCTACTCCCACTGTAGGGGTCATCAACAGTACACCTAACAAATACAAAGGAAGAAACCATTACACGGAACATCGAAGACACACAGTCAACGGGAGGGAGGGAGGCTTGGTGCTGCTGGGTGGGTGGGAGGCCTAATGCTTAGTGCTGGGAGGGAGGCCTGGTGTTGGATGTCGCTGGGTGGGAAGGAGGGAGGGGGGCCTAATGCTGGGTGGGTGGGTGGTTGGGAGGCCTAATGCTTAGTGCTGGGAGGGAGGCCTGGTGTTGGATGTCGCTGGGTGGGAAGGAGGGAGGGGGGCCTAATGCTGGGTGGGTGGGTGGTTGGGAGGGAGGGCGGCCTGGTGCTGGGTGAGAGGGAGGGCAGGGGGGAGAGGAGGGTGGCTGGAGAGGAGAGGAAGGTGGCTGGAGGGTGGCTGGACATTGTAAACAGGAAAACAAGTCTGTACTCACGTGCTTCCTCTCCCTCCTGTTGTGTCGCACATGGCGTTGCACACCCTGCTAACCATGTCGAACATCCTGGGACCGGAGGCTCAGTGCCACATGGTGTTGCTGAGAGAAGATATGATAGAGGTATGCCAAAAATGTTCATTAGAAGCGACTGCTGCCGTAAATAAAAAAAAACAGCAAACACAGGTCCTACAAAAGGTAGAACACAATAGAAACTGCGATACAATACTTACGTGGAACTGCATCACTGCTACACCAGGAAGGGGAAGAGTTGGAGTGACTTGAACTTTGCAGAACATCACAGGTAGTACAGGAAGGGGCAGAGGGGGGCAGGCTTCTCATCCAGGCTGTTATACATGTCAAAGAACACACGCTTGTAAATGTGGTTGCCATGCTCTAAGGTTCATGACAATAATCATGTAGTTATGTCCCCTACAGCAGCCCACAGAAAATCATCAGTACTCACCACCTTCTGTGTCCTCAGATAATCTAGAATGTTCTAGATGTTCACCTACAACCGAACACAAATACAAGGTACATTAAAAACCACCATCACAAAGAGGGTCCATACCCAAACACACCACGACTTAAGCGCGGCAGGAAAATATTCAAGTTCCATACCATCAATTGTATTTTCAGACGTGTCGTCACCAGTGCATAGTCCAACCACCTGTTCACGACCAAGGGTGGCCAACACTGCCTCCTCCAGGGGAGTCATCTGCACGGCACATGGAGGGCCACCACCTGTCCCCTTTCCATGGTTCCACTTGTTCCGAGCCTTGACTTTCACCATACCCCTGAAGTCCTGCCAACGGTGCTTGCACTGCTCTAAAGTGCGTTTCCGCACACCAAGAGCATTCACCTCGTCCACAATCCTCCCCCATATCCTGTTCTTCTGTCCAAGCGTCAACCGGGACTTTTTAAACAGTTGTCCAAATTCGTCACATACACCGCGAATCAATACTTCAAGCTCTTCCTCCGCAAATTTTGTAGCACGCTTACGCTTGCCATTGACATTAGGGCCCTCAATTGTCTCCTCATCCTCCTCACGCCACGACACATTTTCCTGCATTGCTTCATGAACAGAAAAAAATGTAGACCAGAACAGACAAGTAGCAGAAAACTCAAATTAAACCACATTCATAGGCTGTTTGAAAGGCCATACCTACCTGAACGAATTAACGGTGGAACAACGCAGAACACACCTTGAAAAGAAAAAAATATGGACGTTAAACAACAAATATCAGCAAATCGCTATCAAGGCATATCATTAATTAATGTGTGCCTCTTACCTATAACGATTTTTTGGAAAACAAAAAGGATGAAACCACACGTGGCACACACACACCTTACAAAAGGGAAAAATAATTGATTAACGGCAAATGCAGTGAAATCACGGTTTACAACATCAGACGTCTTACCCACCTTTTTAAAAAAAAATACAACGTTGCACAAAGGGAGCAGAAAAGCGCGAATAAAAACGAAGCAGGGCAGTCGCCTAAGTTGCAGCGACGCGATTCCTACACGCTGTGGATGCACGCTAATGACGTCAAGATGGGTCGCGTATTATCCACGTCGATACCGTGTGCTTTACGAATGTGCAACAGCGCATGCGTTTTCTGCTCCGCTACGAAACTGTCATGCATCCGACTTTTGAATAACGAATCGGAGTTTGCAGGTGGGGTTTCTTGGTGCATTCTTCGTTTTTTTGAAATCGGTAAGTACTTTAACGATTTAGATTTTTTTACGTTTGGTT
Organism: Microcaecilia unicolor; assembly: GCF_901765095.1. Taxonomy (NCBI): domain Eukaryota; kingdom Metazoa; phylum Chordata; class Amphibia; order Gymnophiona; family Siphonopidae; genus Microcaecilia; species Microcaecilia unicolor. The sequence goes on from NC_044034.1 coordinate 147,251,328, forward strand.
GCTGCATCTGCCTCAAAGGCCAGTGCTGGGCTGGCTTGTATGGTCTGAGTCCTGCATATAGCAATCTGGTTGTAGGATGGGCTGAAGAGAGCTTTGATGGAAATTCCAGTAATTTGGAATGTGAGGATAGTGCTGAGTTGACCTTTACGGATTTGGATAGGCTGGAGTGGGCTTTGACAGCAACTCCAGTAGTTGGAACATAAAGACAGAGCCAGGTAGACTTCTATGGTCTACGTCCCAGAAACACCAAAGGAAGACCATGATCAACTATATAATATCACGTTCATTGTTCCACCTTAAAAGCTACGAGGATGGTATGGGATTTGCGTTACAAGACATATGAGGAGAGACTTGCGGACCTGGAGGAAAGGAGAAACAGGGGTGATATGATACAGACGTTCAAATATTTGAAAAGTATTAATCCGCAAACAAACCTTTTCCGGAGATGGGAAGGCAGTAGAACGAGAGGGCATGAAATGAGATTGAAAGGGGGCAGACTCAAGAAGAATGTCAGGAAGTATTTTTTCACGGAGAGGGTGGTGGATGCTTGGAATGCCCTCCCGCGGGAGGTGGTGGAGATGAAAACAGTAACGGAATTCAAACATGCGTGGGATAAACATAAAGGAATCCTGTGCAGAAGGAAGGGATCCTCAGGAGCTTAGCCTAGAATGGGTGGCAGAGCTGGTGGTTGGGAGGCGGGGCTAGTGCTGGGCAGACTTATACGGTCTGTGCCGGGGCTGGTGGTTGGGAGGCGGGGATAGTGCTGGGCAGACTTATATGGTCTGTGCCAGAGCCGGTGGTGGGAGGCGGGACTGGTAGTTGGGAGGCGAGGATAGTGCTGGGCAGACTTATACAGTCTGTGCCAGAGCTGTTGGTGGGAGGCGGGTTTGGTGGTTGGGAGGCGGGGATAGGGCTGGCCAGACTTATACGGTCTGTGCCCTGAAGAGGACAGTACAAATAAAAAAGTAGCACATAGGAATTTATCTTCTTGGGCAGACTGGATGGACCGTGCAGGTCTTTTTCTGCCGTCATCTACTATGTTACTATGTTACTATTGTTGATTTAATTTTGAATTGATAATGAACGTGACTATTGGGCAGACTGAATGGACCATTGAGGTCTTTATCTGCCGTCACTTACTGTTACTATGAATATCGCGTTTAACTGGATAAGGAAGAGCTGACTGCATACACCTGGAGTTTCAGTGTCAGTGCCTAGACATAGCTTGGCATTGAATACCCGTGGCATAATGCCACCATTGACCAAAAAGATGTTGACTGCCGTTGGCTAAATATTTACCCCAAATGTCGACTGTTACCAAACACTGATTGTAGCATTATCACTTAAAGCAGTAAACAGTTTCCTATATCAGTGAGCTATGTCTTTCACCCCACCTCACTTAACCCGATAACCTTTGGACAGATATTGACATGTCCAACCAAAGGTATTGGGGTGGCTAGGCAACAAATTCAAAAATAGATTTGTCTGGTTATTTCCTGAAGTTAACCAGACAAATCTTTTGAATGTTAATCCCTATTGGATGATATTGTTCTCTGTTCACCCTAGATGTTTTTTGCTTGGTTGTTTCTTGCTAATGTGTTTGACCACAGGACACCAGCTTTTATTCATAACACTCAACTATTTCCTAAATTAAAGCATCATAATCCTGCACTGGGCTGGATACACAAAATGAAATCAGAATTGCCGTGATGTCTCATGTGCAAACAAAATGTAGTACAATTAAATAAAGAGAAATAAAGTTAAATGAAATACTTCAAAGAGAATGTCCGGCAAGCATTTAAACAGGTTATGTGCTCGTTTAACAAACATCGCATGATATAATCAGTCTTATCTGATCCCTTCATTTAAGCTTCTTTCAAGATACGTCTTTATTGTGTTCCATATGAATAGGAATAATTCAGAAGGGTCAGGAAAACAAACCACAGATATTTCTCTAATCTTCAATCATGTCCATGTGACCAAAGATATTAATTATATTAGAGATCTTTGAATCAGTACGATGAAACATAACAGACTAAGGAGGCAATTGTAAATACAGTAGAGCACAATTTTGGCATTGAAAAGGCATACCACAATGATCCTTCCTAAAAACCAATTAATGAAACTCTTCCAGAACTAGACAAAATCAAATTCTCTATTCCTGACTGCTTAAATTACCCTGTCAATAATGAACGTTAACGCTTCATCAACTAATCTTGCACACCAGAAATGAACTGATTATCTAACTTACTCAATAATTTACTCTATCATTTATGTACTTAATGAAATTCCACATTATATTTCTCATTCCGGAAATGGCGATCACCACTATGGCATACTGTAAGCCACATTGAGCCTGCAAAAAGGTGGGAAAATGTGGGATACAAATGCAACAAATAAATAAATAAATAAAAGGTGAGCACCAAACTAGTTTTCTCTGGTAGACATAACTCTAGGTTCTATAGCAGGTGTATTGGCTCACGCCTAAATATGGAAGTTGTGCATGTAACGTGCATGCTAAAATGACGCATCCTTGACCTGCCCATATCTCACAAGCAGCTACATACTATAGGATTATAGAATAGGGGCGAACCTCACTAATGCACTAATTACTACCAATTATTGAGTATTAGGGGCACTGAAGTGCCAATTTAGGTCCAATCATACAATTAAGTTACATGCATAAGTAAGGTATTCTGTAAAGCGTGTGCACATTTTCGCACATGTTGCCATTTACAAAATTAGGAGTTAAGGACTAGGTTCTATATATTACGCCTAAAAATCAATGCTGAAATGAAATTCGCCTAAGCGTATTCAATCAAGTACATCTTAATTTAGGTGTACTTTATAGAATAAGCTTAAATTTCCACGCAGTATATAGAATACACCGAGCACTGCTTAATGCGACTAAATTTAGTTGCGGGCAGCTACACCAAGTAAAACTTGGTATACTATAACATTGCACATAGATTTTAGAAATACCCATAATGCACCCATTCCATGCCCATGCCCCTTTTTCAATTACGTGACTTAGAATTTACGCTATAGAATACGCTTAGACAGTTCTGTGCATAAATTCTAATTAAGGCCAATTAGTGCTGATAATTGGTTGTTAACATCCAATTATCAACGCTGATTAGCTTAACCAATTAGCTTATGCACATTGTTATGGAATACACTTCCATTTTCAAAATCTTGGGGAAAGTGCTTTGGGTATGCAGATGTACATCGGACAAGTTTGAATCCATTGACATTTCTGGATTTTTCTGAGTTCTACATCAAAAACCCGTTTGTGTAAAAATAAAGATGTTTAGCAGCAAAGGGCCCCCTTGGTCCACTTTTCCTGCCCATTTGCATCTGTCTACTGTGCTGTCACACAATTTCTCCTTTCCTCACTTATTTCCTTGTCCTTTCTTTCACTGCAGGCTCCCACCACTCTGTGTTAAGTTCTGTTATCAGCCCTTAAGGATTTCTTGAATATACTGGAATTGTATATGCATTGCCTTTTGATACCCAAGGGATGGAAACACCAGGGAACACTCTAGAAAGCAGAAAATGTGCATTGCGCTATCCAGGGTAGAAAGGAAAGTATCCATGCCGATCATGGAGAATTGAAATGGATGTTGGTAGATGCTTTTGCAAATAGGACAGGACTCTAAGGGCCTAATTTGAGAGGACTTCTTGAGCCATTACTCTTCAACTATCATGGTGAAGCCAATAAGATACCTCCACAGCTTGGAGAAATGATCTTTTGCCTCAGCAACATTTTTCTCTTGTTCTCAGAGCAGCACTTAACATTGAAAAATAGCATGTTCAAAACAAATCTCCTCTTTTCCCATAACTAATCTTATACTTCAGGATAACATTTATCACCTAAACTGTTATCCAGCTGGATGACCCTTTTGTTACCTTAACTCTTCCTGCAAAAGTAAAATAACCTCTAAAAGAAGAGATGCTCCATATATGAGAACTAATTGATCAGACGTCTAGGAGCTGTATCAGTCCTAAAAGAAACTGGTGTCTTTGTAGACTATCATCCTTTTTCATAGAGCCAACAAAAAAAGCTGATGGACTGCATGAGCTGTCCTGATCCTACCCATCTGTTCATCAGGCATGACAATAGATGCTGTCACAAGCGGTTACATATATCAGGATAGTATTTAAATTTTTCTTTTTAAGATTTTACGAGGCAATGCCCCATTTTATATGTATTCTTGGTTTTAATTTTCCCCTAAAATAGAGATCTTGGTCTATGAGTGATACCAACATGTTTGTTTATCCAAGTCCTAGAGGAATAAAATCCTATCGTTTGTTTGAATCCTCTTTTCCCTCTCAGGCAGTGAAGCTTTGGAGGATTCTTTCACCTGATTTAAGATCCATTCAAGATTGAACACTTTCTAAATTGTTTGTAAAGACAGTTTTATTTCAGAAATTTAAAGGGGCTATTGCCTCATTTGGGAGTTATTGAATTATTTGACTGTGGTAATTCACCGGGCTGTACCTGGTTGATTTTGTTGTTGTGATCTGCATGGAACTAGTTGTCTGGTATATGCGGAATGTAAGAATAAATGCTATGCCCTCAGAAGTTTAAAATTCAACATGGTCATGTCAGTAGGGGCTTTTAATACTGCTTGTCTCATATTTATTGTAGATTTATTTTCTGACAACAAAACTGCTACCTAAGAGAGTGGCACAGTTTTCTGAGGACTTGCTAGTTCTCTGACAAACACATTGGAAACCCCACACTGCTAGGCAGCACAGGAACATTTGGAATACAGCAGGAAGCAATGTTAGCACAGATTTTGTTTAAAGCTTTTTAAAATGCCGAAGTAGTGCCAACCATCATTCTGTGGTAGATTGCCCAGTTCCTTTTCAGATTATTTTACAATATATATGCATTAATTATGTGTTCACATATTTCTTATCTGAACTCTATACAACAATTCTGATCTAACCAGAACTATTGCACAGATTAAAGGGCTGAAAATTGATTCTTTTAGATAGGATTGTCAATGAGAAGGTTGGGACAAAAGATTTGACAAAATGCAGGGCGCTGAGTGAAAATTCGATAGCCAGTTTTTGTTATTGAATACAGCATAAGCGCACGTTTGTGTGTCAGCATTTAGATGCCATGCAAAAGGCAGATGTAAATATAGTAACACAGTAACATAGAGGGGCATAATCGAAAAGGGGGCGCCCATCTCTAAGGACAGCCCCGTAAAGGGGCATCCCTGACCGTATTATCAAAACAAGATGGGTGTCCATCTTTCGTTTCGATAATACTGTCGGGGATGCCCAAATCTCAACATGTGGACCGACCTTAAGAGATGGCCGCCCTTAGAGATGGCTGCCCTTGGTTTTCGCCGATAATGGAATCCAAAGATGCCCATCTCAAAAACGGCCAAGTCCAAGCCATTTGGTCGTGGGAGGAACGAGCATTTGTAGTGCACTGGTCCCCCCCACATGCCAGGACACCAACCGGGCACCCTAGGGGGCACTGCAGTGGACTTCACAAGTTGCTCCCAGGTGCTCCCTTACCTTGGGTGCTGAGCCCCCCCAAATCTCCCCCCTAGGTCCGCCTGCCTGAAGTACACTGCACCCACTACAGCTGCTCCAGGGACCTGTATACTGCTGCGATGGACCTGAGTATGGCATTTGAGGCTGGCATAGAGGCTGGCAAAAAAGTATTTTTAACCTGTTTTTTATGGTTGGAGGGGGTTAGTGACCACTGGGGGAGTAAGGGGAGGTCATCCCCGACTCCCTCCGGTGGTCATTTGCTCAGTTCGGGCATCTTTTCATGGCTTGGTCATGAAAAACAATGGACCAAGTAAAGTTGTCCAAGTGCTCATCAAGGCCGCCCTTCTTTTTTCCATTATTGGCCGAGGACGCCATCTCCTAATCACGGCCCAGTCCCGCCCCAATCCCACCTTTGCTACCCTGCCGACACGCCCCCGTGAACTTTGGTCGTCCCCGCGATGGAAAGCTGTCGAGGGTGTCAAAAAATCGGCTTTCAATTATGCCGATTTGGGCGGCCTTGCGAGAAGGGCACCCATCTCCCGATTTGTGTCGAAAGATGGGCACCCTTCTCTTTCGAAAATGAGCTGGATAGTAAATGACGGCAGATAAAGATCTGAATGGTCCATCCAGTCTGCCTAACAAGATAAACTCATTTTGCATGGTATGTGATACTTTATATGTATACCCGAGTTTGATTTGTCCCCGCCTTTCTCAGGGCACAGACCGTCAAATCTGCCCAGCACTGTTCCTGTACTAAAAGTTCTGAAGCTAACGTTGAAGCCCCTTTAAAATTTGCATTCCAGCGCATCCATATCTATTCAGTCACGATCAGGGTGCAGACCGTAATATAAATATATAAATGTTGTAGTTCAGCACATAACATGACATTCTCTAAGTTACACGTGTAAGTGTGGGATAGGTTCATGCCCTGCCCTAGTGTCTGCCCCCTTGCAGTTGTGCGCTATACAGTTTATGTGACAAGTTTACAGAATACCACTTAGCACCCAACCAACACTTACGTTGTGTGAATGCAGCCTTCACCTGTGTAAGCGTTAGCATTATATAATCTTAGCATGCCAATGGGGCTAGACTCTATATATAGCACTTTAAAAATGCACGCGGAATACATTTCCACCTAGGCGTATTCTATAAGAGGCGCCTAGATTTAGGAGTGGTATGTAGAATATGCTTAGTTGATATCCTAGCACCTAAAACTAAGTACATCCATTTACACCAACAAAAATGTGGCGTAAATCCCGGCACGTAGATTTAAGTGCAGAGGGCCATATTCTATAACAATGTGTGTAAATTTTATAATGTCCATTTCCCCGCTCATAACCATGCCCTTTTTTACATGCACACATTAAAACTTAGGCACAGTGCCTTACAGAATACACTTAGGGAGTTATGCACATAGCCAATTAGTTCTCATTATTGCTTGTTAAGTTCTGTTAACAATGCTGATTGGCTTGTTAAGCTAATTAAGTTACACATGTTGTTATAGAATATGCTTGGATTTTGGTGCAGAACGCTAGGCGCACTATATAGAATCCTGGGGATGGTGCGTACATTTAGGTGCCAAGGTGGCAATTCTATAAATTGGTGCCATGATTTAGGTGCATGAAAGCCATGCCCAAGCACCAATTCTATAACACAGTCTTGGCACTATTAGCTTAAATTGGCAATGATGCACCTACGGTTATACACCAATAGTTACCTCGTCAATGGCAGTCATAACTATTGACATCAAAGTGTTCCCTCAAGTGTGTGTGAGTGTGTATGTATGTATCTCAGAGAGATGCACATGACCACCCATACTCTGCCCATGTTTGTGCACCTACACTTACTTGCTATGGGGGTAGAATTCTATAAATGGCATAAAAAATGGGTGTAAAAAAAATCGGCGCTAAGCGTGCACACCATTCATAAAATAGCACATAGTGCCGACTCCTGCACCTAACTTTGGGTGGCCGATTTACGCCTGCTGAAACCTGGTGTTGAGGCCGTATTAATAACTAATCACATAGCTTTTCAGAATGCCCCTGACATGACCACGCCCCATTTTGGGATATGCGCAATGAGAGTTAGGTGCCCTGCCTTTTAGAATATTGCACATCCAGATGCGCATGCAAATTTTAATGAGTGCCAATGAATATCAATTATTGGTTATTGGCACCCAATTATTGATAGTTAAGAGCTCATTAAATTTGCATGCACATCTCAGCAGCACACCTTAGTTTGAGCGCAGTATATAGAATCTAGGGGTAAGCAATTTTGGCACATATGCTGTGATATAGCACCTACCACTTATGCACATAAATGCCAATTAGGGCCTCCAATCACACACATTATTCTATAAATTGTGCGCAGAACTGGTGCCTCTATAGAATTTCATTTTTAAGGTTATAGAATGGGTGGGGGGAGGGGGTTTAAAGAAGCCTGATTCACAGTTTTCACATGCAACTTTGTTTTTTTTATACGTGGAATTGACAGCCATTTTAGAACATAACACAACATAACAATAAAATTTATATTCCGCCATATACCTATCAGTTCAATTCAGATTACATAAAAGAAACTGGTCATTTCCAGGAATTACAAAACAAAGAAAACCTAAGTATAAAACAACTTATTACAATTCAGTACAAATTTCATGAACAGATAGGTTTTCAAATATTTCTGGAACTGATTATAGTCAGTCATTTGAAGTATTAAATTTTGGACGTATTAATCCAAACGCACTGCCTGATAACAGAACAGAAGTGGTTCAAGTTGTATGTGGATTTCGATAAAGTACAGAAACTGCAAAGGGGTGTGGTTTGGGAGTGGCCTCAGCAGGGCAAAACTCTGCACATGTATTTCCCCATTTCATAAACGGAACGCATGCTTAGGACTGGGATTTACAGCCAGTTCCTGGCAGGTATAGTTTTTTTAAAACCTGTCCAGCCAATATTTACAGCAACGGTTAGCATTTTTTAAATGCTGTAACCGGCTACATTTATTTATTTAGATTTTGCTCACACCTTTTTCAGTAGTAGCTCAAGGTGAGTTACATTCAGATACACTGGATATATTAGCTCCCATTATTCAGTGCTGGGCCTTGTCCATCCACCAGTACTAAATATCCAGGGCTAACAGAAAGAGCCCTGGCCACCGAAGCTTATGTGGGTCTCAGTCAATATTCATCCAGGGCCCACATAAGACGGTAATGCAGGCCCTGGCTGAATATCAACCAGGATCCATATAACTTTTTATAAATTTCAGTACTGTGATCCCCTTCCTGGCACACTCCTTCTCTCCCACCCTCACCCAGCCCACATTATGTAAAAGCCCAAGTCCCAGCCCTTCCCTGGAATGTTGCTCCCCACCCTCCGGGGGCATTGCAGGCAGGAGTGAAGGTCACTCCTGCCCCTTGTGGCACACTGGAAAAAATTGCTGCCATGACCTCTTCGGTAGCCATTTTCTCTAACCTGCTACCTAGATTGCTGGGTTGGGGGTGGGTCTTTTACATTATGCAGGCTGGAGAAAATTTGGGAGAGAAAGATGGGGCTGAGAGGGGGATTGCAGTACTGAAATTAAAAAAAAAACAAAACAGTTATATGGGTCCTGGCCGATATTCAGCCAGGACCTGTATAACTTCTGGATGAATATTCACAGAGCTGAAATAAAAAAATAAAGGTTATGGAGGTGCACGCCAATTTTCAGGGCTGGCACCCACATAGCTAAGTGGGAAGAATTAGGACAGCTTTTAAGCTGTTCTAAATTTGTCCTCTTAGCTATGCGGGCACCCACATAACCCCTAGCTCCTCCCTAATGCCACCCCCTTTTACCACCCCTGACCTGCCCACTTTTTCTGTGGTCCCTCTTCACAAAAGTGGTGATAGGGAAGAAGCTGGAAACTACAGGCCGGTAAGCCTCACTTCGGTTATTGAAAAAGTAATGGAAGCGATGCTGAAGGAAAGGATAGTGAATTTCCTGAAAGCCAATAAGTTGCAAGATTCGAGACAGCATGGTTTTACCAAAGGGAAATCGTGCCAAACGAATCTCATTGAATTCTTTGATTGGGTGACAGGAGAATTGAATCAGGGACGAGCTATAGATGTAATCTACTTAGATTTCAGCAAAGCTTTTGACACGGTTCCCCACAGGAGGCTTTTAAATAAACTGAATGGGCTGAAGATAGGACCCGAAGTGGTGAACTGTATTAGGAACTGGTTGACGGACAGACGCCAGAAGGTGGTGGTTAATGGAATTCGCTCGGAGGAGGGAAAGGTGAGTAGTGGAGTGCCTCAGCGATCGGTGCTGGGGCTGATTCTGTTCAATATATTTGTGAGTGACATTGCCGAAGTGTTAGAAGGTAAAGTTTGCCTATTTGCGGATGATACTAAGATCTGTAACAGAGTGGACACCCCGGAGGGAGTGGAAACATGAAAAAGGATCTGAGGAAGCTAGAAGAATGGTCTAAGGTTTGGCAATTAAAATTCAATGCGAAGAAATACAAAGTGATTCACTTAGGGAATAGAAATCCACGGGAGACGTATGTGTTAGGCGGTGAGAGTCTGATAGGTACGGACGGGGAGAGGGCTCTTGGGGTGATAGTATCTGAGGATTTGAAGGCGACAAAACAGTGTGACAAGGCGGTGGCCGTAGCGAGAAGGTTGTCAGGCTGTATAGAGAGAGGTGTGACCAACAGAAGAAAGAGGGTGTTGATGCCCCTGTATAAGTCATTGGTGAGGCCCCACCTGGAGTATTGTGTTCAGTTTTGGAGGCCGTATCTTGCTAAGGAAGTAAAAAGAATTGAAGCGGTGCAAAGAAAAGCTACGAGAATGTTATGGGATTTGCGTTACAAGATGTATGAGGAGAGACTTGCTGACCTGAACATGTATACTCTGGAGGAAAGGAGAAACAGGGGTGATATGATACAGATGTTCAAATATTTGAAAGGTATTAATCCGCAAATGAACCTTTTCTGGAGATGCGAAGGCAGAAGAACGAGAGGACATGAAATGAGATTAAAGGGGGGCAGACTCAAGAAAAATGTCAGGAAGTATTTTTTCAAGGAGAGAGTAGTGGATGCGTGGAATGCCCTCCCGCGGGAGGTGGTGGAGATGAAAACAGTAACGGAATTCAAACATGCGTGGGATAAACATAAAAGAATCCTGTTCGGAAGGAAGGGATCCTCAGGAGCTTAGCAGAGATTGGGTGGCAGAGCCGGTAGTGGGAGTCGGGGATAGTGCTGGGCAGACTTATACGGTCTGTGCCAGAGCCGGTGGTGGGAGGTGGGGCTGGTGGTTGGGGGGCAGGGATAGTGCTGGGCAGACTTATATGGTCTGTGCCCTGAAAAAGACAGGTGCAAATCAAGGTAAGGTATACACAAAAAGTGGCACATATGAGTTTATCTTGTTGGGCAGACTGGATGGACCATGGAGGTCTTTTTCTGCCGTCATCTACTATGTTACTATGTACTATTTAGGTTAGGGTGCGGAGAGGGGAAGGAGTGGGTAAGGAGGTGGGTTTGATTGTGCAAGTTCAGAAGTGAAACTGAAAGGATCAGCCGGTGCTGGCTGGTGAAAGCTAAAGGAAAGGGTTAGGATTTGTGATATGAGGGGGGATGGTAAGCAGATGGAGAAGGGGGAATAATATTTAAGAGTCTGTACATTTTTTAAAACTTCTATAACTAAAATACAGCAACAAAGTGAAAAAAAGTAAAGAAGAAATACCCAAACTTTGCATTGTTTCCAGAAGATTAGCATTCTACTGAAGATGATTTTAAATCTCTCTTCATCACCTCTTCACATTGCTGTCTCACTATTGGTACAACTACAGCAACAAAAACAATTATGTATACATCAGTCTACACACAGACAAGCCTACATCTATGCGCATATCTATTAGACTTTAGCTGCCAAGATATCAATGGCACCAGACACAAAAATGTCACATTTCCACTGGGATCAGAGATTTTTATTGTCACCGCTTTCTTTTTCTTGGCCAGGAAGAAAACTGCACTGATCATTCACTAGACCTCATTCCTCTAGAGCAGTGGTTTTCAGCTCAGTCGGGGGGACGCGCCCAACCAATCCAGTTTTCAGGATAGCCATAATGATTATACATGAGATACATTCACATACCAAAGACGTAGTGCATGCAAATCTATCTCATGCATATTCATTGTGGATATCCTGAAAACCTAATGGGACTAGGTGTACCTCAAGGAAAGGGTTGAGAAGCATTGCTCTAGAGCAGGGGTTTTCAGCTTAGTCTGTGGGGCACATACAGCTGATCCAGCTTTTAGGATACCACAATGATTGTGCATGAGATAGACTTGCATACCCTGCCACCCTGGTATGAAATCTACCTCATGTATATTCATTGTTCATATCCTGAGAACCAGGGTTATCTTGAGGGCTGAGTTGAGAGCTACTTGATTCATTATTATTTTTTTAAAAGTAGAGTAGGCTGTTTATCATTCTGTTACTCTTTACTCTTTGTATATATCTGGTGTTTGGGGGGGGGGGGGGGGCGGGGGTTGCTACTGTTTTCATTTTTATAGTCTGCCTGGAATAATGTTGCATTGGATCAATGGAATATAAGAAATTTGAAATAATAAATCTCAAGTGTGAAGAATTCTGTGTAGAACCGTGTCAAAAGAGAAAGCGAACTGGCAGCATTTGATCTCCTACTGAAATGAAGATATTTAAGCTGGTTTGTGGGGCTCTCAGTTCTTTTCCACAGAGATTTGCATCTGTTTGGAATATTTGCACAGTAAAAGCTAATGCTAGTAGGGGAATGCTAATAGGGGAACTTGAAGCAGCTTTTCTAATTCCAGCCCCCTCTTCAGTTCTTGTCTGATAGTCCCTTTCTTCTTTTTACCTTATACTGAGGGCATAATTGAACAGGCCGGCCAAGTTTTCCTGAGGACATCCTCGCAGGACGTACAGGCGAAGGGGCGGGGAAACCCATATTATCGAAACAAGATGGGTGTCCATCTTTCGTTTCGATAATACGGTCATGGACGCCCAAATCTCAACATTTAGGTCGATCTTAGAGATGGTTGTCCTTAGATATGGTCGTCCCCGGTTTTCGGCGATAATGGAAACCGAGGGCGCCCATCTCAGAAACGACCAAATCCAAGCCCTTTAGTCATGGGAGAAGCCAGCATTCATAGTGCACTGGTCCCCCTCACATGCCAGGACACCAACCAGGCACCCTAGGGGGCACTGCAGTGGACTTCACAAATTGCTCCCAGGTGCATAGCTCCCTTACCTTGGGTGCTGAGCCCCCCAATCCCCCCCCCAAAACCCACTCCCCCCCCAAAGCCCACTCCCCACAACTGTACAACACTACCATAGCCCTTACGGGTGAAGGGGGGCACCTAGATGTGGGTTGAGTGGATTTCTGGTAGGTTTTGAAGGGCTCACATTTACCACCACGTGTAACAGGTAGGGGGGATGGGCCTTGGTCCGCCTGCCTGAAGTGCACTGTACCCACTAAAACTGCTCCAGGGACCTGCATACTGCTGTCATGGACCTAAGTATGACATCTGAGGCTGGCAATAAATATTTTGAAAGATATTTTTTGAGGGTGGGAAGGGGTTAGTGACCACTGGAGGAGTAAGGGGAAGTCATCCCCAATTCTCTTCGGTGGTCATCTGGTCAGTTCGGGCACCTTTTGAGGCTTGGTCGTAAGAAAAAATGGACCAAGTAAAGTCGGTCAAGTGCTCGTCAGGGACGCCCTTCTTTTTTCCATTATTAGCCGAGGACGTCCATGTATTAGGCACGCCCAAGTCCCACCTTCGCTATGTTTCCGACACATCCCTATGAACTTTGTTCATCCCTGCGACAGAAAGCAGTTGGGGATGCCCAAAATTGGCTTTCAATTATGCCGAGTTGGACGACCCTGTGAGAAGGTCACTCATCTCCCGATTTGTGTCGAAAGATCAGGGCCGGTCTTAGGCAGAGGCAACCGAGGCTGCCACATAGGGCCCCGTGCCTAAGGGGGCCCCGCGTGGTGTGCCTCAACTCTGCCTCGCCGCCGGACCGCCGCTGCTCGCCTGCCCTCCACCCATGTCCACCGACGCGACTCTCCTCGTTCCCCTGCTCCCCCTCCCTCTAGTCACCTGAGCCCCCCTCCCGTCTGAGCCCCCCTCTCCCCGACCCGCCAAACGACCCTTTTCTGCCAGCCGACCCGGCCGGCACCTCACCTGACCCAGCATTTTAAAAAATCTCCAAGCGGGGGTGCCTGAATCTCAGTAAAAGAAGAAAACCCGCTTCGAAGTTCGTCCGTCGGCCGGCCTTCCCTCATGTCCCGCCCAGCGGAAGTTACATCAGAGGGCGGAACATGAGGGAAGGCCGGCCGACGGACAAACTTCGAAGCGGGTTTTCTTCTTTTACTGAGACACAGGCACCGCCGCTTGGAGATTTTTTTTAAATTCTGGGTCAGGTGAGTTGCCGGCCGGGTCGGCTGGCAGAAGAGGGTCGTTTGGCGGGTCAGGGAGGGGGGAGCTCAGAAAGGAGGGGGGCTCAGGTGACTGGAGGGAGGAGGAGCAGGGGAACGAGGAGAGTTGCGTCGGTGGACATGGGTGGAGGGCGGGGGGACGGGGGGTTTACTGGACATAGGTGGATGGCAGTTGGCAGGGGATGGCTGGGGGGGACAGGAGGGTTGCTGGACATGGGTGGATGGAGGGGAGGGGGGTTTCTGGACATAGGTGGATGGCAGGGGAGGACAGGAGGACAGCAGGGTCGCTGGACATGGGTAGATGGCACATGGCAGGGGAGGGGGGTTTCTGAACATAGGTGGATGGCAGGGGAGGGCAGGGAGGACAGGAGGGTCGCTGGACATGGGTGGATGGCAGGGGAGGGCAGGGGGGACAGGAGGGTCGCTGGACATGGGTAGATGGCAGGGGAGGGGGTTTCTGGACATAGGTGGATGGCAGGGGAGGGCAGGGAGGACAGGAGGGTCGCTGGACATGGGTGGATGGCAGGGGGGACAGGAGGGTAGCTGGACATGGGTAGATGGCAGGGGAGGGGGGTTTCTGGACATGGGTGGATGGAGGAGAGAGAAGAAATGCTGGACATGGATGGAGGCGAGGGAAGAGTGAGGAAGTAAATGAGATGAGGGAAAAGGAAGAGAGGAGAAAAAGTGCACATGGCTATAGAAAATAGGCAGAAGCTGGATCCACTGGACAGTCAAGTCTGCGGAGGACCCAGCTTTTACTTACGGATGTAGGGCAAGAAATGAAGAAGAAAGGCGGAAAGTAAAGAAATAAATGGAAAGGAAGCCCTGGAAACGGAGTTAAGAGGACAGATAGCAGCAGAATCGGATACTGGGCCAGGAGCCTAAGAAATAAGATGGGGGAGTTGGAATATATTGCACTAAATGAAAAATTAGATATAATAGGCATCTCTGAGACCTGGTGGAAGGAGGATAACCAGTGGGACACTGTCATACCGGGGTACAAATTATATCGTAGTGATAGGGTGAATCGGATTGGTGGAGGGGTAGCATTGTATATTAACGAGAGCCTTGAATCAAATAGATTGAAAATTCTGCAGGAAACAAAACACTCCTTGGAATCACTGTGGATTGAAATTCCATGTGCAAAGGGGAAAAGGATAGTGATAGGAGTGTACTACCGTCCGCCTGGCCAGGACGAACAGACGGATGCGGAAATGTTAAAGGAAATCAGGGACGCAAACAAACTGGGCAACACAATAATAATGGGGGATTTCAATTACCCGCATATAGACTGGGTTAATGTAACATCTGTACACGCAAGGGACATAGGATTTCTTGATGAAATCAAGGACAGCTTCATGGAACAGCTAGTTCAGGAGCCGACAAGAGAAGGAAAAATACTAGACTTAGTCCTTAGTGGTGCTCATGATCTAGTGCAGGGGGTAACGATACGAGGGCCGCTTGATAACAGTGATCATAATATGATCGGTTTTGATATTGGCATTGAAGGAAGTGAAACTAGGAAATCAAGTACGCTAGCGTTTAACTATAGAAAAGGTGATTACGACAAAATGAGAAAAATGGTGAAAAAAAGACTGAAAGGAGCAGCTCGCAGAGTAAAAAACTTGCATCAGGCGTGGATGCTGTTTAAAAACACCATCCTGGAGGTTCAGGACAAATATATTCCACGTATTAGAAAAAAGGGAAAAAAGACTAAACGTCAGCCGGCGTGGCTAAACAGTAAGATAAAGGAAATCATTAGAGCCAAAAAACAATCCTTCAGAAAGTGGAGAAGAGAACCAACTGAAAGTAACAGGATAGATCATAAGGAATGCCAAGCCAAATGCAAAGCGGAGATAAGGAGGGCAAAAAAGGACTTTGAGAAGAAATTAGCGTTGGAAGCAAAAATACATAGTAAAAATATTTTTAGATACATTAAAAGCAGGAAACCGGCCAAAGAGTCGGTTGGGCCGCTGGACGAAAATGGTGTTAAAGGGGCGATCAAGGAGGACAAAGCCGTAGCGGAGAAATTAAATGAATTCTTTGCTTCGGTCTTCACCGAGGAGGATTTGGGGGGGACACCGGTGCCGGAAAGAATATTTGAAGCGGGGGAGTCGGAGAAACTAAACAAATTCTCTGTAACCTTGGAGGATGTAATGGGTCAGTTCAGCAAGCTGAAGAGTAGTAAATCACCGGGACCTGATGGTATTCATCCCAGAGTATTAATAGAACTAAAAAATAAACTTGCGGAGCTACTGTTAGAAATATGCAATCTGTCCCTAAAATCGAGTGTAGTACCGGAAGACTGGAGGGTAGCCAATGTTACTCCGATTTTTAAGAAGGGTTCCAGAGGAGATCCGGGAAATTATAGACCGGTGAGTCTGACGTCGGTGCCGGGCAAGATGGTGGAGGCTATTATTAAGAATAAAATTGCAGAGCATATACAAAAACATGGACTGATGAGACAAAGTCAGCACGGATTTAGTGAAGGGAAGTCTTGCCTCACCAATCTAATGCATTTTTTTGAGGGGGTAAGCAAACATGTGGACAATGGGGAGCCGGTTGATATTGTATATCTGGATTTTCAGAAGGCGTTTGACAAAGTGCCGCACGAAAGACTCCTGAAGAAATTGCAGAGTCATGGAATCGGAGGTAGGGTATTATTATGGATTAAGAACTGGTTGAAAGATAGGAAGCAGAGAGTAGGATTGCGTGGCCAGTATTCTCAGTGGAGGAGGGTAGTTAGTGGGGTCCCGCAGGGGTCTGTGCTGGGTCCGTTGCTTTTTAATGTATTTATAAATGACCTAGAGATGGGAATAACTAGTGAGGTAATTAAATTCGCCGATGACACAAAATTATTCAGGGTGGTCAAGTCGCAGGAGGAATGTGAACGATTACAGGAGGACCTTGCGAGACTGGGAGAATGGGCGTGCAAGTGGCAGATGAAGTTCAATGTTGACAAGTGCAAAGTGATGCATGTGGGTAAGAGGAACCCGAATTATAGCTACGTCTTGCAAGGTTCCGCGTTAGGAGTTACGGATCAAGAAAGGGATCTGGGTGTCGTCGTCGATGATACGCTGAAACCTTCTGCTCAGTGTGCTGCTGCGGCTAGGAAAGCAAATAGAATGTTGGGTGTTATTAGGAAGGGTATGGAGTCCAGGTGTGCGGATGTTATAATGCCGTTGTATCGCTCCATGGTGCGACCGCACCTGGAGTATTGTGTTCAGTACTGGTCTCCGTATCTCAAAAAAGATATAGTAGAATTGGAAAAGGTAAAGCGAAGGGCGACGAAAATGATAGTGGGGATGGGACGACTTTCCTATGAAGAGAGGCTGAGAAGGCTAGGGCTTTTCAGCTTGGAGAAGAGACGGCTGAGGGGAGATATGATAGAAGTGTATAAAATAATGAGTGGAATGGATCGGGTGGATGTGAAGCGACTGTTCACGCTATCCAAAAATACTAGGACTAGAGGGCATGAGTTGAAGCTACAGTGTGGTAAATTTAAAACGAATCGGAGAAAATTTTTCTTCACCCAACGTGTAATTAGACTCTGGAATTCGTTGCCGGAGAACGTGGTACGGGCGGTTAGCTTGACGGAGTTTAAAAAGGGGTTAGATAGATTCCTAAAGGACAAGTCCATAGACCGCTATTAAATGGACTTGGAGAAATTCCGTATTTTTAGGTATAACTTGTCTGGAATGTTTTTACGTTTGGGGAGCGTGCCAGGTGCCCTTGACCTGGATTGGCCACTGTCGGTGACAGGATGCTGGGCTAGATGGACCTTTGGTCTTTCCCAGTATGGCACTACTTATGTACTTATGTACTTATGATCAGAAAAACAAAGTCACCAGACAAAGGTAGAAAAAACTATTTTATTCAGGATTTATTAATTGGAATATGTCAGTTTTTGGAAATGTGCATCTGTGATATTTTTCATGTAAGTTTCAATTTTTGTAGTATTGCTGCATGCTGAGTCTGACTTCTTGAGGTAACTTTCCAGTTCAGTATTTTGCCTTCATGTGTTTTTCAGGTGTGATCAAGGAATGCGCAGTATTCTGCTAGCGTATAGTTTGCAGCCCTTTTTGTTTTGTTTTTTTCACTAGGTTGTGCACTAGTGTTTTAGAGCCCGGTGTAATTACAGTTGCCTTTCCACGCCACGCATAAGGTTGTAGCTCGTCCTGTCCTTGGAATTAGTGCTGTTTATGGTTTGTTAAGGTTATGAGTGTGTTTTTGCACAAGTTTGTGTATAATGTTTTGCAGTGGAGAGATTGTGTGTTGGCCTTACTAAGGTGGCACCAAACATCAGAAAGGGTGTAGAGCCTAAATCATGACACACTACCTCTAAAAGGGTGTTTTGTGGCTCTACATGAGAATTGTGATATTATGATCCCTTGCTAGCTTCATATTGTTGATGGTCTGCATTTTCCGTATGGCTGGTATATTGGTGTATAAGGTATTAATTGTGTCTATTTTATTTTTACTTATTTTTTTCTGTGTGTTCTCAGACAATTATGGATGACAGACAGAGTCGGAGTCTTCTTGAGTCAGAGAGTTGTGGTATATATTTTAAAACAATTTTAATACCTTGGTGGTCTATATATTTTTATATTGTACATTATATTTTACACATCACTTTATTTTACTGTATATCTTTTCATTTCATTTTTATTTTATTGCATATATGGGTTACAGAGTAATAGGGGAATTTGAAAGTACTGAATCTTTTCTTAATATTTTTCCTTTATTCTCCTTTGTTATGAGAATTGGAACTACTAATTGTAGTGGACTTGAACTGAATAATTTCTGGGGAGGGGAGGTTTCATGATAGCATTGTGCTTATTATTTCAATCAGTTTTTTTGTACAAGTTTAGCTTCATTTGTCTTTATTTGAAATTTCATAAATAAAAATATGTTCTAAAATGGAATAATCTTATCAATGGGGTGGAGCTAGGGTGGGGGAAGAGCTAGGGTGGGGGTGGGGCTACAGTGGGGTGGGGCTAGGATGGGGGCCCCACCAAATTGGTCTGCATAGGGCCCCGCACTTGCTAAGACTGGCCCTGCGAAAGATGGGCGCCCTTCTCTTTCGAAAATAAGCCTGACTGTGTCCTCCAGGTTAGTCTGCTGTTTATACAGCTGATACATTATTAACTAGAGTCAACTGTACCTTTTGGCAGTTATATTGTTTTAATTTTTATTTTTATCAGACTACTCAACTGTTACTCCAAACAATTTTTTTGGGGGGGAGGGGCATTCCAGTATTCAAAATGTATGAAGTAAAAAGTCAGAAATACACAAGGCAGAACATTGAGCCCCACCACAATCAAGTGTATTATCTACTATAATAATTTGCATCTCCAACGTTCTGAAGCTGACTGCCAGGAAGTTGAAGCCCGGTTCGTAATGTCTGATGCCTTCCGGTGACGTCACCGTGTTACCTGGAAACTGCGACACATCCAAGTTGCAGGACGCCCCCCTCCCTCCCTCCTTCCACTCCCCTCCGAGTTCCATGCCCCCCTCTCCTCCGAGTTCAATGCTTCCCCTCCTCCCTCCCTCGAAGTGCAAGCAGGACCTGTCCTCCGGCAGCCTTTCACCTTCCTGCGTGCCGGCTCTAATTTAAAAATTGTTACCTCGGGGTCCGGCGTCAGCATTGAAAGTGAGCGGCGATTCACACTGCCTTCCCATCTGTCTGAGCTCTGCCTCTGGTCCCGCCCTCATTTCCTGTTTCCGGAAGGGCGGGACCAGAGGCAGAGCTCAGACAGATGGGAAGGCAGTGTGAATCGCCGCTCGCCTTCAATGCTGACGCCGGACCCCGAGGTAACAATTCTTAAATTAAAGCCGGCATGCAGGAAGGTGAGGGGCTGCCGGAGGACAGGTCCTGCTTGCACTTCGAGGGAGGGAGGCGTGGGGGCATTGAACTCAGAGAAGAGGGGGGGCCTGTAACTTGGAGGGGAGTGGAGGGAAGGAGGGGGCATCCTGCAACTTGAAAAGGAGAGAGCAAGGGAGGGGGCATCCTGCAACTTGAAGGGGAGGGGGTGTCCTGCAACTTAAAGGGGAGTGGGGGCATCCTGCAACTTGAAGGGGAGGGGGCCTCCAACTCGAGCGGGAGGGGGCCATGGAACTGGAAGGGGAGGGGGTCCTGCAACTCGAAGGGGAGGGGTGCCTGGAACTCAGAGGAGATGGAGGGAGGGAGTGGGGCTGGAACTCAGATGAGAGGGAGGGAGGCGCGGGGACGTTGAACTCAGAGGAGAGGGGGGATGTGGAACTCGGAGGGGAGTGGAGGGAGGGAGGGGGGCATCCTGTAACTTGAAGAGGAGGGAGGGAGGAGGGCGTCCTGCAACTTGAAGGGGAGGGGGTCGTCCTGCAACTTGGAGGGGAGGGAGGGAGGGAGGGCGGGGGTGTCCTGCAACATGAAGGGGAGGTAGGGAGGGGGCAGCCTGCAACTTGAAGGGGAGGGGGAGGCGTCCTGCAACTTGAAGGGGAGGGGGGCATCCTGAAACTCGAGGGGAAGGGGGCCTTCAACTCGAGGGGGATGGGGCCTGGAACTCAGAGGAGACAGAGCGAGGGGGGCTGGAACTCGGACGACAGAGAGGGACAGAGGGAGGGAGGGAGGGAGACGGGGGATTTGAACTCAAAAGAGAGGGGGGCGTGGAACTCAGAGGGGAGTGGAAGGAGGGAGGGAGGGGGCGTCCTGCAACTTGAAGGGGAGGGGGCATCCTGCAACTCGAAAGGGAGGACGGGGGAGGGAGGGGGGAAATTATTCATTAGCATCACAGGAAATATCTAAAAACACTTCCATTAAAAACATTCATGGCAAAATAGGATTACCTTGCTAGCGCCCATTTCATTTCTAAGAGAAACGGGCCTTTTTCTCTAGTTTAAGATAAAATGAACACAGTCTAAGAAAAAAAAAACACACAATCCACTGCTTACCACCCTTTCTTCGTATAAGGAAAAGCTTTTGAGGGGTAGGAGTGTGCTAGGATCTCTGTTGTTAGCCGAGGTCCATTGATGTTCTCGAATTTTCTGTATTTCCTCCTTTGTCCTTCCTCCTTTCCCCTTCCCAGACAGACAGAAAGACCCACACCATGGCAAAACATAAGAACCATAAATCCCATTTGGTCTTCCAATTTCAGTCCTGGTGCATACCAATAGAGTCCTATTGAACTCAGGATTTGCCTTCACCTCTTTGCATATAGGGATCCTCTGTGCTTACCAGATACACAAACACATGTATTTATTTAAAAAATGTATATTCTGCACTATTACAAATGTTCTAGGCAGATTTCTTCACATACATAATATGATAAAACAAATTCAAAACAAACAAGTGCATACAATATAACATTCAACAGAATCACCCTCACACAATAATCAGATCATAGTGCATTCATCACTTGATACCCTGGCCTCCCGTGGCCATCTCTGCTTTGAACTCTTTTTATGGCTCTTCTCTTATGTCAGCATTCAAAGGAACCTCTCCGTAATAACTTACAACAGCGAGCAACTCAGACAAGTCAGCTGATTCTTCTCCTGGATTTTAAGTCACCAATGGATTGATATTGACCTGGGCAATGATACAGCTCAATATGGGCCCTGTTTACAAAGGCATGCAAGCATTTTTAGAGTGCACTAAAAATTAGTGCACTAACTGTGTAGATGCCCATAATATTCCTATGGGTGTCTACATGGTTAGCGTGCACTAATTTTTAAAGCACCGAAACAGTACTAGTTACTCTCCTGACTAAATTTAAACAAACAATCGCAACTGGCAACAACATACTTCTCTTACAATTTGACATGCCCAGTGCCTTCGACATGGTCAACCATGAAATACTACTACACATCCTAGAATATTTCGGAGTTGGAGGTAATGTTCTTAATTGGTTTAGAGGCTTCCTGACCACGAGGTCATACCAAGTGATATCTAACGCGATCACATCAGCCCCATGGATACCTGAATATGGAGTCCCTCAAGGATCTCCTCTCTTCAACCTAATGATGACACCCTTGGCCAAGTTACTATCCAATCAGAACCTCAATCCATCACAATCTGTGAATTTATTTAGGTAATTATCGCGCTGCTTGGGGTGGCCTAGTGGTTAGGGTGGTTGACTTTGGTCCTGGGGAACTGAGTTTGATTCCCACTTCAGGCACAGGCAGCTCCTTGTGACTCTGGGCAAGTCACCTAACCCTCCATTGCCCCAGATATAAATAAGTACCTGTATATAATATGTAAGCCACATTGAGCCTGCCATGAGTGGGAAAGCGCAGGGTACAAATGTAACAAAAAAAAGTGCGCTACAAACACTAGTGTGCCTTTGTAAAAGGGCCCTATACCTTGAAATTAAAGATTAACTTGCTTTGTCCAAGACCTTATTTACGTCTAATCTGAATTATGTTCCACATTGGAATTATATTGTGGAAGTGTGCAAAGTGAAGCCATGCATTTTCCATGTTTGTCCTAAGTACATATTACAGACGTGTTGCCATAGTGAACAGCTGCAGCGAATATGACAAAGTGCAGGAGAGGAAGAATCACGCCTTGATTTAATTTCTTTTGAAATAATGGAACTGTGTTCTCCAGTGTGTGGAAGTATAGTCTATTTAATTTATTTTAAATGTGCCAAACTTGAAAGCTGGATTAAGATGAAACCTAGCTTTCAACTGAACCCTGGGGGAAAAGGGGGATGGGTACCGGAGTAATTTGCTTTCTAGCTCCATAGATGACTTTCAAAATTGTGCTCCCTAGAGCTGCATCCTTTGTCTATCCTTATCAGTTATCTGATCCTACAGAAGGAATTTAGGGGAGGGGTAGTGAAATATTGAAAGAAAATGATTTTCTTTTTAAATCGCTGAGTTAGTTTCTATTGGTCAATGTTTGAATTTATGTATTTGCTTGTTGGGATTTATAAACCACCTTTATGAAGAGATTCACACAAATCAGTGTACAGCAGGTACGGTTTAACATAAAACAATTTTGTTAACAGCATAACAATAGTGAAATAGCCAAATAAAAACTTAAACACAATCAATAAGGTAAACGTTATGGTAACTTGAATCCTAGAATGTGAGTAACATGATACACTATGAGAAACATAAACATTTAACAGCATAGTAGAACAATCATATAGAAGAAATATGGTAAATGTTAGCAGAATACAAATGATACATCATATCATGGAGGAACATTCATATAGCACAGATATGATATAATGTCAGCACAACATACAAGACCCACCTTACCAGGCACACATAAGAACATCCAAATGAAATAGATGTAATAAACACAATATTTGCACAGTGGAAAAAACACAACGGAATAGGCACATGTTAGAACAACTGAAAAACATAATATCAGTAGAAAACAATGAAACATCTTAATAGGGAACCAAGGGACAAGTGCACTTGAGACATATAGAAGGGCATTTCTGATGTGACGTCTAAATCAGACTTTGGATGTTTTGCACTAAACGCCCCAAATCCAAATAGCAATTTAACCATTTTTGAAAAAGCAGAATGTCTACCTTTTTTCGAAAATACTATTTGTAGCAAGGTTTTGTGCTCTGTGCTTTTATCTTTTCAGGCTATTTTTTGAAAAATAAAATGCACAAGTGAAAAAAGTGAAAAACAGAGAAAATCAAGCCATTGGAATGTAGGTGGGGACGGCATTTTTAGCAGACTGGTCCCCCAGACATCACAGGTGAGCTATGGTACTCTCTAGGAGGCACTACTGTGGACTTCATATAAATGCCAAAATAATAAGCAGTATATCTTAAAATAAACTCCAAGATATGCAAAATGTACAAAATGTTCAATTTATTTACCACTAAAAAAATAAATGCATAGATAATTAAAAGCCCGACACGGCCATGTTTCACCCTCTCAAAGGAATGCATCAGGGGCTTAAAACAGACCCGGTGATGTTGACAGAACGCTTCACCTACTGATTTTAAACTACTCTCTCTTTAGAAGCAGCAGCAGCAGCAATGGTGAGTTTTTTTTTTTTTAAATATCTACTGCTTCTTTTTTCCTTCATATAAATGATCCCAGGTACATATCTCACCGTTACTCCCTTATTGTCTGTTCAGCCCTCTAAAACCCATCCCAAACCCTCTACCCCCAACTGTACACCACTACAAATAGTCCTTATGAATGAAGGGTCACCCATATCTGGGTACAGTGAGTTTATGATGAGTTTTGGGGTCTCACAGTTTCCACTACAAGTGTAACAGGTAGGGGAGGTATGGACCTTGGTCCACCTGTCTACAGTGTACTGCATTCACCACTACAGTACTCCACGGACCTGCATGCTGCTTTAATGGACCTGCCTATAACATCTGAGGCTGTCATAGAGGCAGGTGAGTACTATTTTTATTTACATTTTTGGGGAATGGGAGGGGGTTAGTGACCACTGGAGGATTAAAGGGGGGTCATCCTTGATTCCCTCTAGTGGTCACCTGCTCATTTAGGGCATGTTTTGGGGTCTTATTCATTAGAAAAACAGGTCTGGACCAAAATGTTGAAGTTTTAAGCCTAGATGTTTTGGTTTTGTTCCATTACGGCTGTAAAATGTCCAAGTGTTAGGCGCACCCTAAGCCCGTTTTTGAAATACCCCAGCACGCCCCCTTGTGATTTGGATGCACTGTAGACAAAATGTATAGATAGATGCCTGCAAAATAGTTTTGAAAATATCAATTTGGACATTTGGAGAAGAGATTCATCCAAATAGTGCTTTATGGCACTTTTTGAATGCTTTTCTCTTTTGAAAATGAGCTCTGTAGACGGACAAAGTCATTGAGATAAGTAGATAGGGGCCGATATTCAGACTGTGGGAGGAAGCCCAGCTACCCCCTATGGTTGGCGGTCTGCCCGGATATTCCATGCCGTGCCATTTCCAGTGACCAGCATTGAATATCCTGTTTTATTTTTAGCCAGTTAATCTGCGGGAGATAACTGAATATCACAAGATAGCTGGTTAAGTGCAGCCAGATGCTCTTACTGGCTGGTTAAATGGTTTTGAATATCGGGAGGATAGTGACTAAATTGAAGGCAAATATGCACAGTTGAATATCTACCTCAATATGTGCTTCTGAGCAATTGTGTTCCCTGCTGAGGGGGATTCCTACTGTTTTATTCAGAAAATAATAGAAAACATTACCATAAATTATGTTGACATTTCTCGTGTCATATCAAACAAAGGCACCTCCTCTTTGCTAACCAATAAGCACACAAAAGTGCTAATCAGCATTATATTTGGGAGAGTAGGTGGGCAACTCACTTGCTTAAGAGGTAAGACGAAGGGGCCAGCAACATACCCAGCTCCTGTATTTACCTCTCCCAACCACTCTACCCTTCCCATTCCCAGTCATGCATTCTAAAATGGGCCATGAGAGCATGGGGGGGAGGGGGGACCATGAGGTGCTCCCTTCCCAGAATAAATACTGTCAAAAGGGAGCGATGTGTGTTATTCCCTACAGTTCCTGATGCATCCCTCTCACAGCAAACCCAGAAGCGCACAACCAGCACAGATGAACTTGAAGTCGCAGGGTCAATGTGGAGCTCAGCTACTCCACCCCACTACATTTGGCCAGCCACATACTGGATACACAATCCCCCAGAGTGTCTGTATGGTGCCCAAATTTGGGCGTGCTATTGAGATGTACGTGCAACCTAATTGGTCAATGAGCTGCTAACCATCAATAACTGTATGCTAACAACCAATTATTAACATTAATTGGCACCAATTGGGATTTGTGTGCGGCATCTAAATCCCATAGCACACAATCCAAAAGAGGGCATGGCCATAGGAGGGGCATGAGTGGGTCATGGGCATTCCTATAAGTTGCATGAAGTGTTATAGAATAATGACTCGCTCACAATCCTGGGACAGAGAAATATCCAGTGTACCTGAATGTAACTCACCTTGAGCTACTACTAAAAAAGGTGTGAGCAAAATCTAAATAAATAAATGACGGTGTGCCTAACTTGTGCACCAGGATTTGCAGCTGGAGACCTATGTCTGGTGCCCAGAACTGAGTGTGGAAACCAAAGCTAAGCAATAGTCTATAAAGAGTGCACATCAATAAGAGCCAAACTTTTCCAGCACCCGCTTTTGAGTGCTATTTATAGAATCCCCCCCCCCCCCCCCCCCCCCCCCCCGTTGCCTCCACACTGGATGCTGCAGTGCCAGATTCTACAAAAGCTTTACTATTGTGCAACTTCACAAGATAAATTCTTTTCCTTCTCTGCATCCCATCCAGGGTGTGCCGGGTTTGAAATAATTGCCTTTTTCATATGCTCAAGTCTCTTCTGCCATCACTGAAACTGCACAAAGGAAAGAGAAAAACCTGTCAGCCTTCTGTTTCTGCTCTTTAGTGTTTCCTAGCCATCAAGCTATCAACAACCAGCATTGTGGTCTTAATTTCATGCTACTGTAACCTAGAATGGCCGACTTTCAAGCAGTAGTAAAATAATGTGAACCTGAAGCCAGAAGCATGCAATATATTTACCAGTAAAAGCAGAAAATGTGACATCAAGGGTTGATAAACTCATATTTATTAACTGTAACCAATACATCTTAATTACAGTGACAATAAAAACATTAAGTAGACTAATTCAACCCCACATTAATAAATGTAGCTTTGGGTTTATAAAGCTGCTTAATGCAAGCTTACTGCACTAAGCTTTTAACCAGTCTGTAACCTTTAATAAGCGCACACAGTATCCGCAAACTAAACCCATCATTATTACATGTACATATATTTAATCTAAACATTTTGAGTTACTGCCTGCAGGTCTATCCTTCCACTTAAATATCTGTTTAGTTAGTCAACAAAGAATAATTTTTCTAGCTCCTTTGTGTGCATGATGGAGTGCTGTAAACCATGATGGAATAAATGTTTTCTGACTTCAGGGCAATGCATTTTCCTATTAGCAACATGCAAATTGGAGTATTGACTGGGAGAAAGCTCTAACTCATATTTATATGAGTTAAAAGAAGCTATTCACCAAAGTTTCACCCAGTTAATAGAGGTTCAGCTCATTTTAAAAGTATTTAAAAATTAAATTGCTTTCTGCTTTTTTAACTCCTCTAGTTAATATATCATATTTATGCAGCATTATCATTGTAGTCACAGAGCTATATGAGAGTATTAACTATGAAATGACAGCGGAAAGTCATAGAAACAGAGACAAATGTAGGCAGATAAAGACTGCATGGCCTATCCAGTCTGCCCATCCATGCCATTTTCTGTCCCTATCACTCTCGTAGAGATCCTATGTACTTGTTCCAGAATTTCTTGAGTTCAGATACTGTTTTCATCTCCACCACTTCCACAGGGAGGCCATTCCACAAATTCACCACCTTTTCCATGAGGAAGTATTTCCCCAGGTTACTTTTGAGTCTGTCCCCTTTCACCTTCATCCTTTGCCCTCTCATTTCAGAATTTCTTTTTAATTGAAACGTGTCAAAGGTTTTGCTAAAATCTAAATTCACCACATCTAGCACTCTCCCTCAATCCAACTCTCTAGTCAAAGAAATTAATCAGATTTGTCTGACAAAACCTGCCTCTAATGAAGCCATGTTGCCTCCAGCCCTGTAATCCATTGGATTCCAAAAACTTTACTATTCTCTGTTTTAAAACGTGTTTCCATTAATTTACTTACCACAGAAGTCAGACTTACTGGCCTGTAGTTCCCATCGTCTCCCTTACTTCCATTTTTGTGGAAAGGGACCACATCTGCTCTTCTCTGGTCCTCCAGGATTACAACCAAAATCTGCAATAGGGTAGACACCCCTGATGGTGTGGATAACATAAGAAAGGACTAAGTGAAGCTAGAGGAATGGTTTGGTATTTGGCAGCTTCAATTTAATGCTAAGGAAGCATTGAAAAGGTCAGCCAGTGGAGTTACTAAAGTTCCTTTACTATTCTCAGATATATGTCATCTGGTCCCATTGCTTTGTCCGTTTTTTTTTTAATCTAAGGTCTCCTGCGTTACCCATGCACTAACCAGTTAATGCATGGTAATGTAGATATGATAACTGGTTAGCTATAGAACATCCACTATCTGCCTCAACATGCCCTCTCAAAAAATACCGATAATTATTTAACACGCACACATTCTAAAATTGCAATGTGATTCTATAGTGAGTCCCACTGTACTCCATTTGTTGCTGTGTTAGCGCATAATGCAGCTTAGCAAAAGGGCCTTAAATCATGAAGATGATAGGGGGATATTAGCAAAACCTGTCAGCACCAGATGGTCAAGTCCAGCCCTTCAAAGTACAATTATAGAGAATGAAGAAAAGGGGGAGGAGTTGCTCTCTATTTAAAAATAGTATTAAAGTGACTGAAATCAGGGGATGTGGGGAAAACAGGAGGCACTATAAGTAGTCTTTGAAAGAGAAGATGGCACTTTCCATCCTCACAGGTGTAGTCCACAGACATCTGACAAACAAAAGAACTAGACAGAGATCTGTGGCAAAACAGGAGGTTTCAAGCCTGTGAACTGTATTAATCTTTTCATGCAGTGTATTTCTCTTGTTTGGCCAGCAGGTGGTATGTGTTTTCTGGGCTGTGATTGGCCCTGGAGTTCAAATCCAGTCAGGAGATACTGGATTTTTCCCAGTCTCAGCTAAGGAGTGCAGAGGGTAAACATCTCTGCCCTGAGGCCCTGCTTACCTGTAAGCAGTTAATTTCCTGAAACTCCCCAGGTGCTACCCAGGTAGTAACAAAGTGTTTAGATAGCTTTAATATTGATCCTTATTCAGCTACCTGTTATTGCTTGTTGTTTTTCCATCTGTTTTATTTTGTTCACTGTTCTATTTTTCTGATAATAAACCCATTAGTTTATTAGCTCTGTTGTCCTGGACTGACTAAGAATCCTGGTGGTTTGTGTTTTGAGTCTGTGGGTGCTTTGTAGGAATTGTGGTAGCCCTGAGAATGTGGCCCCAGTGTCCTAAAAAATCACCGGGGAATAACTTGAGAGTGAGAGACTCTCCCAGAGGCAAGCGGGACCCAGTCGATGGGAGGCGGGTGCTACTGTGGACCACATGCACCAGTGCAGGTAGGCCCAAGCAGTGCTGGGGACAGACCCTCCATGTGGCAGCAGGGTTAATCCCAGATGGGTGCTAGGTGTTTCATGGCAGGATCTGATCAATGAAATCATAAAAGTAGGAATTAATGGGTGAATCAATAATACTGGGTGACTTGAATCTACTGGAGTATCACTATTTGTGAATCTGGAGAGAAGTAGAAAGATCCCGGATGACCTACAAGAACCTTTGTTCAGACAAATGGTGCTAGAACCCACCAGGGGAGCATCAATGCTGGATCTAGTTCTTATGAATGGTAAAAGTGTGTTTAATATCTGGATGGGTCACCACTTGGACAGCAGTGAAATCATGGTGTAGTTTCACAAACAAGCTAAGGGAAAGGGAAATGGGACTTGATATACCGCCTTTCTGAGATTTTTGCAACTACATTCAAAGCGGTTTACATATATTCAGGTACTTATTTTGTACCAGGGTCAATGGAGTCCAGTCACACCAAACTTGTCTTAGATTCAGAAAAATGGAGAAATACCTGAAAGAGGAACTGGCAGGTTGAAGAAAGTAAGGGAAATGGACAAACTGCAAACTAAACTTAAAAGGTCTTTTAAAAGGGCACTGGATCTTTATAGAAGGAAAGTAAATCATTTACGGAGATGCCCCGATCTACGTGCTAGATCTCGTGGATCTGCCACCCAGAAATGCTAAAAGATCTTCTCGCACCTTTCTTAACCTACAGTTCCCCAGCTGCAAAGGATTAAAATACAAACTAATACATGCGTCCAACTTCTCCTACATGAGCACACAGCTGGAATGGACTACCGACACACTTGAAAATGATCAACAAATTAACTAACTTCCGCAAATCTCTGAAAACCTATCTCTTTAACAAAGCCTACCACAATAACTCATAACTAACTATAACACAACACCTACCTTACTCAGACTGTCTTGTTCTATAACTGCTTGTCCAAAAACTCTTGTTTTACTTGATTTTTTGTAACACCGACTGTACTCTTTACCCTGATATGGCGATGCCATAACAGGTCTTTGTAAGCCACATTGAGCCTGCAAATAGGTGGGAAAATGTGGGATACAAGTGCAATAAATAAATAAATAAAAGCAAGAGAAAAAGGAAACTGGTGGAGATGGTTGAGACAACAAGAGTGACAGAAGAGCTTTATATAGCAAGAGGATGGGGATCAAAGGAAAACAAATGACAGTGGCATAGCCAGACCATCAAGTGGGTACAACACTTTGCCCTGCCCTCTGCCCCCCCCCCCCCCACTTTGCACTCCTTGCCCCCCTCCCGCACAACACCCAACTCAATCTTTAAATAACTTAGCTGGCAGGGATCCCCAAGCCCCATCAGCAAAGAGATCCTTCTCTGGCAGCCAGAAACTCCCCAAAGCTCGCAGACAGTGGCACTTTCCAGAGACAACAAGAGTGACAGAAGAGCTTTATATAGCAAGAGGATGGGGATCAAAGGAAAACAAATGACAGTGGCATAGCCAGACCATCAAGTGGGTACAACACTTTGCCCTGCCCTCTGCCCCCCCCCCCCACTTTGCACTCCTTGCCCCCCTCCCGCACAACACCCAACTCAATCTTTAAATAACTTAGCTGGCAGGGATCCCCAAGCCCCATCAGCAAAGAGATCCTTCTCTGGCAGCCAGAAACTCCCCAAAGCTCGCAGACAGTGGCACTTTCCATAGGCTGTCACAACACCAGCCCCTTGTGCCTGGCAGGTTTGTGCGCATGTGCAAAAACTGAGCATTTGTGGAGGGGCAGTCCGGTGGTGGCCTGTTTAAAGTACATCCAACCATGAGCATTGGGGAGTTTGGGGGGGGGAGGGATTCTACATATGGTGCCTAAAAAAACATGACGCTGAAAAAAAGCACATAGTGGTATTCTATAAACCGTGCCTAAAGTTAGGCGTAGTTTATAGAATAATGCTTAAGCCCAGTGATCACGCCTACATTGTGTGGACATTTGCACCACTGAAAATGTGGTACAAATGCCCACACTTAT
Source organism: Microcaecilia unicolor (assembly GCF_901765095.1). Classification (NCBI taxonomy): domain Eukaryota; kingdom Metazoa; phylum Chordata; class Amphibia; order Gymnophiona; family Siphonopidae; genus Microcaecilia; species Microcaecilia unicolor. The sequence continues at coordinate 147,282,382 of NC_044034.1, forward strand.
ATTTAACTTATATTTAGGCACAGAGGTCACATTTTGAGGCTGCTTTTAACTCCTAACCCCTATTCACTTGTTCAGTACCCATGTCTGTTTTGTCATTCCCACCTTAAGTATTTCCCTTATTTGTCCTATTTGTCTGTCCTGATTAGATTGCAAGCTCTGTCAAGCAGAAACTGTCTCTTCGCTGTTCATATCTAATAGTGCTATAGAAATGATAAGTAGTAGTAGTAATAGAGGCGCCTTACTCTATATTACAGGTGTAAAATAAAAGTCACATCCACATTCTGCCCATAGCCCTCCAATTGCCACTAATTAGCTCATTATTCAATTAAAATACACATGCAAATTGGGCATGCACTCATGTTGTAGTGCTTTTTATAGAATTAGGGAGTTTATGGCCACCGGAGGAGGACCGCTTCACTGACTGGGCTTGGGGATCCCTGGCAGTCATAGCAACAGTGCTGCAATTCTGGGGGGGACCTGATTCCAAAATGTGGAAGACACAGGGCATCTGGCCCCTCCCATGTCTACGCTGTGTAGAGTGGTTTAAGCTGCAAAGAGAGGCAGGTACAATCCTAAACAAAGGCTTAGAGGAGGTGACTGGCATGTTCTGCACAGAGCAGCAGGTACGACTCCAACCATCTTGCTGGGCAGACTAGATGGACCAAGCTGGTCTTTATCTGCCCTCTGTTTCTATGCTGTTTTACAGAGGAATGCCTCTTCTCTGCAAGAAAGCCTACGCCTGCCCTCATTCAAAAATAATCATTTCAGCCAGGCTCACTGGGCTGAGGTCTGGAACATGGCATATGCTTAATGTTTTAAGCGTAGAATCCTGTGTATTTGCTACAATGAATAGTTTATTGCATTGAAAATGTCATGCTAAATGTTAGCAGAGAGTTTCCCATTGACACCGACTGGGAACATTGAAAAATAAGTCCTTAAAATGACTTGCTCTATATTCTTTCTTTACCGCTTTTAAAAGAAATAGATTCACAGAAGATCAGTGTCATGAAGATTTCATTATCTGACTGCAGAAATAGACTAGTTAATGCTTTTAATGTTTTCTAAAAATAATTGTTTAAATATTAGCCAGTTTTATAGGAATATTATGATAATATTCAGCTGATGGCAGTGTTTTGTTAAACTCTAGCTACCACAGGCTAAATTAGACCCAGATATCCAGGTCATGGGTGGCTGCCGGGAGTTACCCGGCACTACTGTGATTCCGTGGCAGTACCCAGATAGTTCCCCGGTTATCTTAGGACAAACCCCACTCTGCTCCCGAACCACCCTGGCACTAACCAGAGAGTGGGTTATTTATTTATTTATTTCAACATTTGTTATATCGCTATAGCTGAACACAGACCTAAGCGGTTTACAGGCTAATTAAAATAAAAACCAGAAAAGAACTACAATATAAGATAGGAAAGCAGACAATTATAGTAGACAAAAAAGACAACTATATTATAGGCATGAGAGAAGAAGGTCACAAAACAAATGGAGGGAAGACTGGGAGGAGAAGAGATGAGGAGGGAACAAGAAAGGGCAACCAGTGGTTTGGTAGACTAATCGCTGAAAGCTTTCCTGAAAATCCAGGTCTTTATCCAGGTCACTCTGCAGCTCCTCAGTACCTCTCCACTCTCATCTCTCCCTACATTCCTCCCCGGGAACTCCGTTCACTAGGTAAATCTCTCTTATCTGCACCCTTCTCCTCCACTGCTAACTCCAGACTCTGTTCCTTTTATCTTGCTGCACCATATGCCTGGAATAAACTTCCTGAGCCGGTACGTCAAGCTCCATCTCTGGCCGTCTTCAAATCTAAGCTAAAAGCCCACCTTTTTGATGCTGCTTTTAACTCCTAACCCTTATTCACTTGTTCAGAACCCTTATCATCCTCACTTTAATATTCCCTTAGCTCTTGTTTGTCCTGTTTGTCTGCCCTAATTAGATTGTAAGCTCTGTCGAGCAGGGGCTGTCTCTTCATGTTCAAGTGTACAGCGCTGCATACGTCTAGTAGCACTTTAGAAATGATAAGTAGTAGTAGTTTATGGCTGTTTGAAATCTTGGAAAGGGCAATTCTGCATGGATGTCAATAGGGAGATTGTTTCATAACTTTGGTGCCAAGAAATGAAAGGCAGTGTTTCTGGTTCTTTCATGTCTAACGAGATGGGGGCCTGGCAAGACCATACAATGGTGATTAAGGGAACGTAGAACTCTAGTGGGTTGATAAGGAATTGTAAGGAGGGGCTAGATAGGGAGAGGAACCAATATGAAAAGCTTTAAAGGCTGACAATATCTTGTATTGCATACAAAAAGTGATGGTTAACCAATGATGTTCTTGAAGAAGGGGAGATTCTCAAATTTACTGACATAAGAAAAAGAAGTCTAATGGCAGTATTTTGTAAAGTGTACCATGATATTCAGCAGCATTCTCCAGTTGGGTACTGTTGAATATCTGCTACTGGCCCAGTCAGCATGGATTAACCAGAGAGAAGCTTATCCTGCCCAGTTAAGCCACAATGAATATCGACTCAATTGCTGAAATGTCTTACTTTGAATATTTATTTCTAATCTATGAAATTGACCTGAATAAGCAGTGTGTCTTCGCTCACCAAGCACCAAGGGTTAACATGTGGGCAGAGGATGGGCAGGACACAGCTGTGCTATCAGTTACATGTATCGCATGGCACTCTTTCATGTTGCAACTGATGGCAGCCTTTGACTTGGTGTAAGCGGTCGTACCTGAAGCTTGGTGTGCCAAAGTGGCTTTACACTAGTAATTCTGTGACAGCTGAGGTGCACCCAGATCCCACTATAGAACTGGAGCTCAGCATTCACCATTGTGGTCAAGTTATTGAATTGCCCCATTCAAGCCTCCACTAATTTCCTGATCAATACTGCCTCTAATCTCATCTGGTAAAAGGTTCCACTCAATTGGGGTTAACGCTTTGGAAATTCAAATCAAAGAGATTTTGCCCTGACTTATCCTGCTTGCTTTATTTACATTTGAAGGTGACCAACCACAGATGACTTCAGCTCACCGAGCTATCGGTTGAGTACATGAAGAATTTCCTCAGTCTTTCTTTTTGGCATTTCACATTCTCAACTATGAATCAATTTAGTTTGCTTTATTCTTTTTCTTCCTTTTATGTTCAAATTCATTGTTCAATTAAATAAAAGAGTATTGCCGGGGAGGGCGGATCAAGGTGCTAAAAAGAGCTGTGCAATGGTCTTTATGGAACTATAGTGAAAGCAATTTGAAAAAATAGATTTGTAAAGAAAGACAAATTCTGCTGCGTTGATGTAATTAAGATATTAATCCCAAAGGCTGTAAAGCTATTGAAGCCCACTGGCAAATCTTAGTGATATAAGCAGAAATGAAAGAACTTATTGAAAACCTACTCATGAAACCTAAAATAAAATCTTTGGGAACCCAAGCACTGCAAGTCCCAGTTTAATTAACGAACATGGGATTCCCAGATGATAACTAAACAAAGAGCAATATTGCAAACTCTCTTCATCAAAATCAGTATAGGCCACATAAGCATTTGTAGTTCCAACCAGTATGTTACTGTTTCCAAAAATAAATACATAAATAAATAACACGAGGAGATGAACCAGTATATAAGAAGCATTTACAATAAATTCAAAATATATCCATTGCAATTCTTTATAGGTCACCCTATGCTGAATATCCTTAAGAAAGTCATTTACTTCTAAGAATTCACAGTAATGGGACATGAGTTGAAATTGATGCCTGAGTCTAGGCACCCCAATGCCATGCACTTAAGGGCCCTTTTACTAAAGGGTTGCTGTGCAGCAAAGGTCTTGCTGGGTGGCAACCCAGAACTACCGCTGGACCAACGCAGCCACCGGCAGTGGTTCCATCTCAAGCGCACACCATTTCTGGTGCTATGGAAATGTTTTCTGTAATTGTTAATGTGGTGCTCACCTGACGGTAATCAGGCAGTGCCATGAACTTCCTGGTTACCGCAGGAGCCCTTACCGCCATCTCAATGGGTGGTGGTACATGCTTTCCCCCCCCCCCCCCCTGCATGACCATGTGGTAAATGCAATTTTACCACATGGCCATATTAATTTTCAGCCTTTTTAACCCACTGCGGTAAAAAGGGCCCTGGCGTACGGCAAAAATGGCCACCGCCACTAATGCAGGGCCCTTTTTATCACAGCTTGGTAAAAGGGTCCCTTAGTGCCAATTCTATCATGGCATCTTGATGCCAAGATTCTATTATAGAATACCAGTTTAAGTCAGCATCGGTGCGGCCATGATTAGACGTGCCGTATTACGGCATGCCAGTGGCAGGTAAAAGTTGGCATGCCTACATGTGCTAAGTAATGCTCATAATTATAGTATTCTATAAACTATGCATGTAACTGTGAGACAGACCCATGGCCAGCCTGTGTTCTGCCCACATGTAAGTCTCCCTTGCAGTTAGACACTACCTTATAGAATAGTGCCTAGTGCATGTGGAGGGGCATAATCGAACAGGGGCACCCATCTGTAAGGGTGCCCATCTCTAATGACAGCCCCGTAAAGCAGCGTACCTGACTGTATTATCGAAACAAGATGGGCGGCCATCTTTCATTTTGATAATACGGTCGGGGCTGGCCAAATCTCAATATTTGGGCCGCCCTTAGAGATGGCCGACATTGGTTTTTGGTGATAATGGAAACTAATGGCGACCATCTCAAACCCGGCCAAATCCAAGCCATTTGGTCATGGGAGAAGCCAACATTTGTAGTGCACTGGTCCCCCTCATGTGCCAGGATACCAAGCGGGCATCCTAGGGGGCACTGCAGTGGACTTCAGAAATTGCTCCCAGGTGCATAGCTCCCTTACCTTGTGTGATGAGCCCCCCAAAACCCCTCCCCACAACTGTACACCACTACCATAGCCTTTAAGGATGAAGGGGGCACCTAGATGTGGGTACAGTGGGTTTCAGGTGGGTTTTGGAGGGCTCCCATTTACCACCACAAGTGTAACAGATAGGGGGGATGGGCCTGGGTCCGTCTGCATGAAGTGCACTGCAGTACCCACTAAAAACTGCTCCAGGGATCTGCATAGTGCAGTGATGGAGCTGGGTATGACATTTGAGGATGGCAAAAAAATGTTTTTTTGTTTTTTGTTTTGGGTGGGAGGGGGTTGGTGACCACTAGGGGAATAAGGGGAGGTGATCCCCGATTCCCTCCTGTGGTCATCTGGTCAGTTCGGACACCTTTTCAAGGCTTGGTCGTGAACAAAAAGGGGTCCAAGTAAAGTCAGCCAAATGCTCGTCAGGGCTGGCCTTCTTTTTTCCATTATCGGCCAAGGACGGCCATCTCTAAACCACACCCCGTCTTGCCTTTGGTACACTGCTGACACGCCCCCTTGAACTTTGGCCAGCCCTGCGACGGTAGGCAATTGAAGCTGGCCAAATCAGCTTTCAATTATACCGATTTGGCCGGGTTTAGGAGATGGCCGGCCATCTCCCGATTTGTGTCGGAAGATGGCTGGCCATCACCTTCGAAAACAAGCAAAATAGGCACCTGTCAATTAATGACACTTTTGATGTGTATAAGTGATATCTACCTCTAGGTGCCAGTTTATGGAATTGACCCATAACTATTTATAGCATTTTTCCTTCTACCTACTCTCCTTAGTAATCTCTGAAACACCAAAACTGCAGAGCCAACTGAGTCAGTTCAGTCATTTGGATAACAAGTTTATTTAACAGAATTTATTATCTGCTAATCCACGTTACACAAGTTGTCCATGGATTACAATGCATGAAAGTTTGGTTTAAAAAAATCACAGTATAAACTGTACTGGTAGTATTTTTGTATAATCAGACCTTAAAATGTCAATATGGTTTCAGAGAGCACTACTTTTCTTGAAAACATCTTGGTCTTCTATGTGAGTTGTGGTTTTCTGTGAAATGTATAAGTTAACTCAAAAAGCTTTATAAGAAATAATACAGTTATATAAATGTTTGCATCTATTTTATGCAACATTTCAGCAAAGGGAGTTTTTAAAATTTATTACATTTTCTTTTAGTGTTCTAGTATCATAAATAATTCCAGGGCACTCCAGCCATAATAAAAAAAAAATCAGTTTTGCATGCATGAGAGAATTATTACCACATGACTTTGGAACTTTTGATACCACTTAAAAAGAAATGAAATATTAAAGATCAGGAACCAATTATTAATTCTAACAGCGTGAGTTTGCAGTATGTCCTCCAGGGAGACCTGGCTCTAATATCCTTTTACTAGTCACAGTCAAAAATGTGTTTAGTCAATGTAACACAAACATCACCCGCATCGTATTCACTGACCTTTGTAGTGAATAAAGTGAATAAGTGTTTTGTTAAAGTAGTGGAAGAGTAGCCTTGTGGTTAAAGCAACAGGTAAATACCCCAGAAGCCAGGGTTCAAATCCCACTGATACTCCTTATGGCTGTTGACAATTCTCTTCACTATTCTTTGCCTCAAGTACCAAATTAGATTGTAAGCACTGTGATGAGAGGGAAACAGCTACGGTACCTAAATATAACTTTACTAAAGCAGGGGTGGGCATCCATGATCCTCAACAGCCACAACCCAATCAAGTTTTCAAGATTTCCACAATGAATATGCATGACATTGATTTGCACGTACTGCTCTCATTAGATGCAAATATATCTCATACATATTCATTGTGGGAATCTTGAAAACATGACTGAGTTGTGGCCCTTGAGGCAGTGATGTAGCCAAGGGTGGGCCTGGATGGGCCCAGGCCCACCCAGTATAAAGAATGGCCTTAGCATGCAAGAATGACCTACATAAAGACATGCTATGAGCACTTTTTACTACAGTTTGGTAAAAGGACTCAAGTAATGCTGACAGGGACTATCTGTAGAATTTCAGCAACATTATTTGGACGATGCCACAGAAAATCATGTAGATCACCCCAGGGTTATCTGGATAGTGCCAGGGTAGTCAGGGGTGGCACTGAATTTCACCATTACCTGGATATTTATGGGAACTACACCATACCCAGACTTTTTGCATCAAGATCCAGGCATTGGCTGGTGCTGAATCATTGAGTACAACTTTGAATGCTGTTGCCAGTGCTTAAAAGAGTTTGAACATCAGCCTTAATCCTAGCTTTCTTGTGGTGGCATAAATCAGTTTCTCACTCGACACTGCATACTACCCCCTCAGATTGCAGCACTCCAAATCGTGGTTGCAATTTTTTCCATTGAACTCAGTGACAAAAATCACCCATGTTATCTGTATTTCTACCTCATTGCTCCCCCCCTCAAAACTGTCCTCCAAACTAGATCTGCCATTCTAACAAATAAAAGATAAGAGCATAAGAATAGCCATACTGGGTCATACTAATGGTCTATCTAGCCCAGTATCCTGTTTCCAACAGTGGCTAATACAGGTCACAGGTACCTGGCAGAAACCCAATTAGTAGCAGCATTTCATGCTACCAATCTAGGGACAAGAAGTTGTTTCCCTATGTCTATCTCAAGAGCAGACTATGAATTTTTCATCCAGGAACTTGTCAAAACTTTTTAAAACCCAGATACTCTAACCACTGTTACCACACCCTCCAGCAACAAGTTCCAGAGTTTTACTATTCATTGAGTGAAAAAATATTTCATCCTATTTGTTTTAAAAGTAATTCCATGTAACTTTATTGAGTGTCCCCTAGTCTTTGTACTTTTTGAAAGAGTAAAAAATTGACTCATTTCTACTCCACTCAGTATTTTGTGGACCTCAGTTATGTCTCCTCTCAGGCATCTCTTTTCCAAGCTTAAGAACCCTATGCTCTCTAGCCTTTCCTCATATGAGAGGAGTTCCAGCCCCTTTATCGTTTTGGTCGCTCTTCTTTGAACCTATTCTAATTCTGCTACATCTTTTTTGAGATATGGTGACTAGAATTGAACGCAGTACTCAAGGTGAGGTCATACCATGAATGGATTTGGGGATCACATTTTCTTACTGCTGTGAAGTGAGAGTAAAAAGAATGTGTGGCGATTCCTGTATTAGGATCTACTGGGGGCATCTTCCAAGAGAGCAGATTGCAGGACTCAATGACCCATGGATGTCCCAATGTGGTATTTCTTATCATCTGATATTCTTAATTAATTTCAAAGTGGAATATTAACTGTAACTTTTCCTTTTGTATGTGAGAAATTACTTCCTCTGCTATTCTTTGTTCATGTTTCTATTCAGTGCCACTGTTGTATTATTGACATAAAGAAGTAACTCAGAACTGAATGATTAATTTTAACGTTGTTCTTTTCGTACTTGAATAATTGATGGAGAGTACTATTGGTGTTCTGCCTAGTGAATACCTGATGTTTTGTTGTATCTCTCCTCACCTTTATACTTGTTCTCAACCAAGATATCCCAGGGGGGGTGTCAGATTTTGTTGCGAAACAGTCATGCCATCAGTGCCTTTGTTTGTCTCTTAATGCACATTTCAAGTGGTGTTTGAAATGAACTCAACCCAAAATGTGGATTATTCCTACATACACTACTGCATTTCTTGATGTATCATAGTAGTTATTTGACAACTATAATGCAAGCAGAATGTCTGTGTGCATTAATACATGTGGATTGTGTAGGCATGTTCTAAAGCCCGAGGTAAAGAGCAATCACTAGAATTTGCTCCATTGCTTTTAGAATTGGTGACTTTAGAGTGTGATGGAAAAACAACAATCAGACATTTACAACTGCCCTATCTAATATAATAATTCGCACCTCCAATGTTCTGAAGCTGACTCCGTGGCAGCGTGGCAATGAAGCCGTGTAGTGTTCGTAATCGCACTCCCGATCACTACCCCGCCCTTGAGGGAATTCTGTATAGTTGCCAGGGAAAGAAACGCGATGTCAGAAGGAGAAGGGACCAACCACAGGCCTCGCACTCGCTCTCGGTGCCCCGCCCTAGGATGGAAGGGAAGGCTGCATATAATATTCACCCACCAGAAGTTCGTTCCCTCCCTCGGAGTTCCAGGGTCGTCGTCCGTCCCCCCTCCATCCCAGTTCCAACGTCCCCCTCCCTCCCTCCCAATTCCAGGGTCCCCCTCCCTCCCAGTTCCAGGGTCATCATCCCTCCCTTCCTTCCAGTTCCTGGCCCCCTCCCTCTGAATTTTAAAAGTCATCCTGACTTACCTCGCACGGTAAAAAGTTTTACCTTCTCTGTCTCTCAGCTCTGGTCCCGCCCTTGTGGAAACAGAAAATGAGGGCGGGACCAGAGCTGAGAGACAGAGAAGAGAAAACTGAAGTAAGTGCCGAGCCTGCACACTTTTTACCACTGCTGCCGGCCGCTGTAACCCCAACAAGGTAAGTCAGGATGACTTTTAAAATTTGGTGGGAGGTGGCCTGGAACTGGAAGGGAGGGAGGAAGGGACGATAACCATGGAACTCGGAGGCAGGGACAATGACCCTGGAACTGAGAGGGAGGGAGGGGGACCCTGGAAATGGAAGGGAGGGTGGGAAGGAGGGGGGACCTTGGAACTGGGAGGAAGGGGGACCCTGGAATTGGGAGGGAGGGAGGGGGGACATTGGAACTTCCCTTAAAAACATTAATGGCAGAAGGTGATTACCTTGCTAGCGCCCGTTTGATTTAAATGAGAAACGGGCTTTTTTTACTAGTACCATATAATAGTACAAATAACCATGTTTATCTGATTTGTTTAATATTATGTATTTAACTTTTCTGCTTCTATTAAAGTCATGCAACACTGATTTCTGAGATACAGCAATCACCTAAAATGAAAAGGGGAAATATTTTAAAAAATCATTATACATCAGTCATTCAAAATATATTCTAACTATTCAAGCCATTTTACAAAGTCTATTCTTTGATGCTTGTGAAAAGGGATTAGGCAATTTGTTGATTAGCTCCATGTTCACAGATGTCTACATTAAACTTGAAACAAATCACTTATGTGAACAAATTCATTGTTGACATGAAGGATATCTAGTAATCTATGTTAGTTTGCCTATATGCTTTGAAAATGAGCCTCGTGGAGGGGCATAATCGAACGTTGCCGGCAATCTATTTTGGCGGCGGCGCTACAGCTGGCCATAACCGTATTATCGAAAAAGATGGCCGGCCATTTTTTTTCGATAATACGGTTTAACCCGGCCAAATGCCAGAGTTCGCCAGGTTTGAGATGGCCGGTTTTGTTTTTCAGCAATAATGGAAAAAAATGCCAGCGATCTCCAATCCAGCGACATCCAAGGCATTTGGTCGTGGGAGGAGCCAGCATTTGTAGTGCACTGGTCCCCCCGACATGCCAGGACACCAACCGTGCACCCTAGGGGGCACTTCTAAAAATTTTAAACAAATATACAAATACCTCCCAGGTGCATAGCTCCCTTACCTTGGGTGCTGAGCCCCCCAAATCCCCCCCCAAAACTCACTCCCCACAACTCTACACCAATATCATAGTGCTTATGGGTGAAGGGGGCACCTACATGTGGGTACAGTGGGTTTTAGGGGGTTTTGGAGGGCTCAACACTTACCACCACAAGTGTAACAGGTAGGGGGGGATGGGCCTGGGTCCACCTGCCTGAAGTCCACTGCAACCAACATAAACTGTTCCAGGGACCTGTATACTGCTGTCAGGGAGCTGGGTATGACATTTGAGGCTGGCATACAGGCTGGCAAAAAAGGTTTTTATTTTTATTGTTTTAGTGTGGGAGGGGGTTGGTGACCACTGGGGGAGTACAGGGAGGTCATCCCCCATTCCCTCCAGTGGTCATCTGGTCAGTTCAGGCACCTTTTTGAGGCTTGGTCGTGAAAATAAAAGGACCAAGTAAAAGCGGCGAAATACTGATTAACGCCACTTTTTTTTCCATTATCTGCAAAAGCCGGCCATCTGGTAGCCATGCCCATGCCCGCCTTCGCTTCACTGCCGACATGCCCCATTGAACTTTCGCTGCCTTGGCGACAGGAAAGCGGCGATGGTGTCAAAAAAGCAGCTTTCAATTATACCGATTTCGCCACTTTTGCGAGATCGCCGGTCATCTCCCGATTTATGTCGGAAGATCGCTGGCGATCACTTTCGAAAATAAGCCTGATAATAACCTGTGTAACTTTGTAAGTCTATGAGCCTCCACATGTCTCAGAGTAACCGAGGAAGACAAAGAAGGAGAATCTGTTCTGGTTACTACGTATTACTGCTTTAGTCAAGGGTTCTACAAAGCTCAGCCACTGACAATGAGAACAAAAGACAAGCAATGATTTAGCCAAAAGTTCAAAGAAGGGACTGAAATGGGATGACATGTATAACATTGTCTATTCAGGTTGTAATACATTCTAGAGAACCTGCAAAGAAGCTCTCTATTATATCCCATTTCATCTGAAGATAAAGGTAGTTATTAGAATTCCACACGGTACAAATGAAATGAATTGTTTCTGTATTTCCATTATTTGCCTTTGTGTTTAGTCTCTTCATTTTCTTGATTTTGCTTATTGTACATATTGCAAAAAATAGAAATGACTACTTACCACTTACTCTACTACTTATCATTTCTAAAGTTCTACTAGACATTTTAAGGCATAGACAATCCCTTGTCAACAGATTTTACAATCTGTTCAAGGTACATAAAAAGGGCAAAAAAGAGATTAGGGAATTCATTTATCATGGGAATGATCAAAACAACAGTGGGAATTAAACAGATAAGTAAGGGATTGAGACTTAAAAGAAGCCTCAGAGAGACACCCTGATTTTAAGGCAAAACTGTCATGGGTCTATTTTAACCAATGTCCATTGTTTGTGATGAATTCATGTATCTTAAATGGACATTTGTATAAATCTAGGTATGGATCTCATAGAACCCTGAAAAATAGGATCACATCCCCATTAAACTCATTTGATTTACATAGTAATGTCTCAATATATAAGTTATTCTATTCCCTTTGTGAGCTGTCTCATTCCTGAACAGCTTTGATCTTATTCGTGTTTGTATAGTCCAGAGACGATCAAAACTGCACCTTTTAATTCTAAATGAAACCTTAGCAAAACCTCACCGAGTGATAATATCACTTCCTTTTCCCTTCTGCTAATTGTCCTTTTCAGGCTCCCCTGTGCTTTCCATACTTTGCCAGTAAATTGGCTTCACTTACTGCTCACTGTTCTGTGACCTACTTTCTTCATGGGGTGAAATTTTTCTTAAATGTTAAATAGCATTGAAAGTCAATGGCAGAAAATGCATTTGCTCTGGATTGGAATATCTGCTGTCATGTAGATTACAGTTTTTAAAGCACATTCCTTGCCTCCTATTGTTGAGGTGTTTCTCAGAAGCTTCCTATTAATCTGATTGGAATCCAATCATCTCCAAACATCTGAAAGAAAGGACATTTCTTTGAATATCAGCAAAACTGATAACAACAAACATTTTTCAGTGATACTGACCAAATAAACCATGAAAACATTCTACGAACATTGCGACCTAATACAGAATGAATTTTAAGTTGACCTTTAAATTAATGGTACTCATTTTTACAATATAACAACTTTCAAAAAGAGTTCAGAAAGGGTCATGCTAAGCTTGCTAACCAATAGTCCCCTTTCTCACACTCTCTATCAATTTCCATTACCACTGAGAGCAAATATTTGGGAAGGGAATGGTATCTGTGGTACTGTATATGGTATCTACTGCTTAAATAGGATGACAAAAACAGAGTTTGGATTCTTAAAAACTTCTTACTAGTTTTACTTTCATTTTTAGCAATTGCATTGTTATTGATGTATGGCCAGTTGAGTCTTTGAAACACAAAAAAAGCAAACACTGGGCCTTCAGGATTGCGAAAAATGTAAACCTTTTATTCTGAAAATGACCCGACATGGGCCATGTTTCGGTGTGCAAACGTCTGCATCAGGGGTCAAAAAGATCCTATAGGTCTGCTCATGGACATATAACATTTAAAAAACAATCAGGGTATACTTCCCAAAGTGTGGTGATAGTCCATTATTGATTTATGGCCAGTTAAGTCTTTGGAAATAGGGAAGCTGGAGGGGTAGCATGTTGAGAAGCAGGAAGACCACAAGATAATAACATAGTAAGTGACAGCAGATAAAGACCTGAATGGCCAATCCTGTCTACCCAACAGTCACACTCATTATCAATTCATGATTAAATCAATAATAAGACTTTTTCACAAGTCTTTCTTTTGTGTTTCTGGGACATAGACTATAGAAATCTGCCCAACTCTGTTCATATATTCCACCTACTGGAGTTGCCGTCAAAGACCACTCCAACCTATCTGAATATATTTTGTCATTTGCAAGACCCAGACTGTAAAAGACTGCCCAGAGTTGTCCTCAGTTCCAGCTATTGAAGTTGCCATTGAAGCCCTTTCCAGCCCATCCTAAACTTTTTATTTTTACTTTATATTGTCTATTTTCTAAATAGAGTTCCTCTGTGTTCATTCCATGCCTTTTTGAATTCCATCACTATTTTTGTCACATTTCATTTCTCCAACCGATGATCCTTGTGATTTTGGGCAGGTCACTATGAGGGGCATTTTCAAAAGAGAAGGGTGTCCATCTTTCGACACAAATCGGGAGATGGGCATCTTTCTCTCAGGGTCGCCCAAATCGGCATAATCGAAAGCCAATTTTGGGCATCCTTAACTGCTTTCCGTCACAGGGATGACCAAAGTTCACGGGGGCGTCTTGGCAATGTACCAAAGGTAGGACGCGGGCGTGGTTAAGAGATGGGCATCCTCGGCCGATAATGGAAAAAAGAAGGGTGTCCCTGACGAGCATTTGGTCGACTTTACTTGGTCCATTTTATTTCATGACCAAGTCTCAAAAAGGTGCCCAAACTGACCAGATGACCATCGGAGGGAATCGGAGATTACCTCTCCTTACTCCCCCAGTGGTCACCAACCCCCTCCCACCCTAAAAAATAATTAAAATTTTTTTACAGCCTCAGATGTCATACCTAGCTCCATGACAGCAGTATGCAGGTCCCTGGAGCAGTTCTAGTGGGTGCAGTGCACTTCAGCCAGGTGGACCCAGGCCCATCCCCCCCACCTGTTACACTTGTGGTGGTAAATGTGAGCTTTTCAAAACCCACCCAAAACCCACTGTACCCACATGTAGGTGCCCCCTTTCACCCCTTAGGGCTATGGTAGTGGTGTACAGTTGTGGGGAGTGGGTTTTTTGGGGGTTTGGGGGGCCCACCAAAGGTAAGGGAGCTATGCACCTGGGAGTAATTTGTGAAGTCCACTGCAGTGTCCCCTAGGGTGCCTGGTTGGTGTCCTGGCATGTGAGGGAGAGCAGTGAACTACGAATGCTGGCTCCTTCCACCACCAAATGGCTTGGATTTGGTCATTTTAGAGATGGGCGTCCTTGGTTTCCATTATCACCGAAAACCGGGGATGACCATCTCTAAGGCCAACCATCTCAACATTTAGGTTGACCATCTCTAAGGTCGACCTAAATGTTGAGATTTGGGCGTCCCCGACCGTGTTGTCGAAATGAAACATGGACGCCCATCTTGTTTAGATAATAGCGGTTTCCCCGCCCCTTCGCCGGCACGTCCTTAGAGATGGGCGCCCTTAGAGATGGTCGTCCCCATTCAATTATGCCCCTCCACATCTTCCATTGCCTCAGATACAAACTTTGATGGCAAGCCCTGCAGGGAAGAGGAAAATATTGCTGTTCCTGAAAGATATTTAATTAACTAATTCATTTTATTCGACCTTATATATTTATTTATTCGCTTGTCTATGGTTTCTTGATATACTGTGTATTGTATTAATTGTACTGCTGTGCAGTTTACAATGATTTTAGAAATCAGAAAGGAAAATGCAAAATCAAATAGGAAATGATAAAGGACATAAGTACATAAGTAATGCCACACTGGGAAAAGACCAAGGGTCCATCGAGCCCAGCATCCTGTCCACGACAGCGGCCAATCCAGGCCAAGGACACCTGGCGAGCTTCCCAAATGTGCAAACATTCTATACATGTTATTCCTGGAATTGTAGGTTTTTCTCAAGTCCATTAAGTAGTGGTTTATGGACTTGTTCTTTAGGAAACCGTCTAACCCCTTTTTAGACTCTGCTAAGCTAACCGCCTTCACCACGTTCTCCGGCAACGAATTCCAGAGTTTAATTATACGTTGGGTGAAGAAAGGCTATGGATGACACAAAATACATAGGGAACTGACACAGAGGAAGGGGAGTACAGATGGGGGGAAGAGGGGATATGGAGTGGAGGGAATACCGCAGGGCAAGTAACAATAGTTCAAGGGCTGCTGTGAACTGAATGCCTGATGAAGGAACCACATCTTACCTTGAGGTACCAGTGAAAAGTCAGGAGCTGAATCCAGATAAATTAAAACAAACAAACAAAAAAACATGTTAAAATGTCACCTCTAGCACCTACTGTGTGACCTTGCTTGAGTGGTTAAGCTCCAGTCAGGCATCTGCATGTTTTAGGTCCAGAAAAACAGAGGTGTTGGTTCCAAAAAGGAAGAGAAAACCATGGGTTCACAAAAGTTTTTATTAAAGAACAACCCTACTTGACTGAGTTTTGGCAACAGACTTCCTCAGGGTTTAATACAATCTTCAATGTGAACTCAAAGAGAGGT
The DNA here is from genome assembly GCF_901765095.1 of Microcaecilia unicolor. Taxonomy (NCBI): domain Eukaryota; kingdom Metazoa; phylum Chordata; class Amphibia; order Gymnophiona; family Siphonopidae; genus Microcaecilia; species Microcaecilia unicolor. Next base: position 147,297,990 of record NC_044034.1, read on the forward strand.
CCATGTATAATCTCCTTTAGGAACTGGAACATTCCTCCTAGCTGCTGTGATATCCAACCATTACTTTGAATAACGGTCAGATGCCGCAGCTGCTAGGAGGGTTGTTCCAATTCCTAAAGGAGATTATTGAAGACTGTATTGACCCCTGAAGAAGGCTGTTGCCGAAATTCGACTGAGTATGGTTGTTCTTCAATAAAACCTTTTGTGAACCCTTGGTTTTCTCCTCTTTTCCTGGACCACCACCAGTTTTTCTGGACCTTTGACTGTTATTGTGGACGTTTTCCCCTTTTTCTTATCTGCGTGTTTTAGACATTGGTTCTTTATGATGGTGCACATTGGGTGTTGTAACATAAAGAATTATTCCTGCCAGCAGTGAAAATACACAGTAATGATTTTTCCATTTAGCTAGGTACGGAGGAATAATGATTTTAGCTCAAAGATGGGGAATTTATGGACATTCTCATGCTCAGTGTTGTCAAATGCACTTCTCATTAAATTGCCCATTTCTTTCAAATAAGCATAGTTGCTCATTGGCCTATTTAATAAGTGTTTTCTCAATAAACTACTTAATTATTTAAGCTGTTTTATGTACTCTTGCCTAGTTAAATCAATTGCCTTTAGATCAAATGCAAATAAAAGAATAGTTATTCCTCTGTTTCCTGCTTACTGTCTTTTATCTCATACTAAAAAATGCAATGCTGGTCATGCTAATCTTTATATATCATTATCAATAAATGCAGAATGGGCTTGCTAAACAAAATCTCACATCTACTAGGACTACTGATTCGTGGAAAGTTCTGAACTTAGCTGTTTGCAAAATATTCATTCACAGACACTCTGGTTTTATTTTAATGTATTTTGGAAACAAAACCACATAAAATATGTATTCTATTTTCAAAAATGCCAAAAATAAGAGAGGCTAGATCTCTTTACTTTCATGCCTTGAGGTTAATAAAGGTGACATGTACTGGGTCAGACTATGAGCCAGGTCAAAGAGTTTGGGATTCAAACTGGACCACTCTCAGTCATAGCTCTTTGGATTGACAAAAACCCATAGGAATTGTAAGGATGATTTCTTGTGTAATGCATGCTCATTTATTTATTTCTATAGACTGAAAATAGTACAGATAAAATGCAAAAATATTGTATTGTAGTCAGAGGTTAACCTAACCACACCCTCTCCAAAGGACTTCACAGGATGTGATACCCCAAGGGAGCCTTCTCTGGAGTAGTCCCTCCCTCCCCCTCTGGAATGCACTCCCTGAAAGACTTCACTTAACACAAGACTATCTCTACTTCAGGAAGCATTTCTCTCTCTCACTCTCACTCTCACTCTCACTCTCACACACACACACACACACACACACACACACACACACACACACACACACACAAGGAATGACACTAGCTGCACATACTATAGCAGGATATGTTTGTTTATTGTTTTTATGGCTCACATCAATAAAGGTTTTAAAAAACATTTGGACAAGTTCCTGGAGGAAAAGTCCATAGTCTGTTATTGCGTTGGACATAGGGGAAGCCACTGCTTACCCTGAGGTTGGTAGCATGAAAAGGTACTACTAACTGGGTTTCTGCCAGGTACTTGATGACCTGGATTGGCCACTGCTGGAAGCAGGATACTGGGCTAGATGGACCATTGGTCTGACCCAATATGGCTATTCTTTATGTTCTTAATTCAATATCTTTACATAATATGACATAATATGAATGAAAGGAGTTAAGCCAAGTCAGAATGAAAACTAAAGTAAATTAGATTCTATTAAGGAATGCTCTCAGTAGTTTGCAAAAATGCATGTAGTTGTTTAAAAGTCCACTCCTACCCTAGCTAAGATAATATTCAAGCACCTTTCTGACCTCATTTGCAACTTTTTCCAAATTAGTACCTTATTTGCTTACTCCCGTTACTCCATCTCAGCCATTCCCAACCCAGTCCTATTGGGTTTTAAGGATATCCACAAATAATATTCATGAGTTAGATCTGCATGTAATTGAGATAATACATGCAAATGTATCTCATGCATATTCATTATGAATATCCTGAAAATCTGATGGGTCTAGGTGTGCCCCGAGGACTGGGCTGCTCTGTCTTATGTATCTATATGTTCCATCTTTGCTTACACCCTATCCTTCCCTTTTACAAATCCACACTAGCGGCAGCCATGTGGTAATGCCGACACAGCCCATTCACTTTAAAATGTTTTATTGCGTATTGTGTTGACATTGTAATGTAACATACTGTGCCGTACTATGTATTGTTGTTTGACTATTTTTACTACTGTAAGGGGTCCTTTTACTAAACTGTGGTAAAAAGTGACCTGTGGTAGTGTAGGTGCGTGTATTGGGCGCGCTGGGCCAGTTTTTACTGTGTCTGCAAAAAGAGGCTTTTTTTTTTAATGGGATGGGAAAAGGGCCTGCAGTAAAACTGAAACCAGTGTGCGTCCAAAACCAGCCTGAGCCCTTAACACCACCCATTGATCTAGTGGTAAGAGCTCACGTGCTACACATGCGGTGACTGATCGGTGTGCGCCAAGTGCCGATTACTGCTGGAAATGGCACCCGTGGGAGAAAATAAATAAATAATTTATCCAGGTGTTATGGTCGTGAGCCAAATCTGAAATTACTGCCAGGAGGGCACGCTGGCCTGGCGGCAGTCTCATTTGGGTGCATGCTGCAAGCGTGTAGAGCTTACCGCAGCTTAGTAACATAGTAGATGACGGCAGAAAAAGACCTGCATGGTCCATCTAGTCTGCCCAAGATAAACTCATATCTTGAATTTGTACCTGTCTTTTTCAGGGCACAGACCGTATAAGTCTGCCCAGCAGTATTTCCCGCCTCCCAACCACCAGTCCCGTCTCCCATCACCGGCTCTGCTACAGACCGTATAAGTCTGCCCTCCCCTATCCTAGCCTCCCAACCACCAACCCCTCTTCCCCCCACCTGCTAAAGGGTCCCTAATTGTCTATTGCTTATGTTTGACTTATTCTTGCTGTACACCGTCTTGCGTGAATTCCTTCAAAAAGGTAGTAAATACAATACACAATAAAGCATTTTAAAGTGAATGGGCTGTGTCGACATTACCACACGACTTTGTAAAAAGGGGGGGGGGGGGATAGGGTATAAGCAAAGATGAAACATACAAATAGATAAAAAAAATGTCCAAAAATATTAAACAAAGTTGCAAGGAAAACAGATGCCCTTGTGCCCTAAACCTACCCTCAGTGAAAGCTACAGGAAGTGACTTCAATTCTAGCCTGCCTGGAAGTTTCCCTGAGAAGAGGGGGACGAGGAAGAGGTTGGCAATAATGGAACTTCAAAGAAAGTAGGTGTTTGAGTTTTGTGTCTGCTGAAACAGCAAAAAGAAGGAAGTTTATGCAGAATAAAACTATCCTTAAAGAAAAAAAGCCTGTCTTGCTCTTACTGAAAAACTATTGTCTTATGAGACTGCTGTCTAAGGAACCCAGTCAGTTGCCATTAAGGGCTTATTTCTGATCTGAAGAAGAAGGGTTACCTTTGAATGCTAATCAAAAAATGTATTAAGTTAGTTAAATAAAGTTTAGAAAACTTTTCAGGCTATGCATATTTTTCTGGCAGTTCGGGAGAGGGGAAATCAGTGGACCTGTATAAGAAAAAGAGTAATAATAAAATCAGAATAAAAGAGAATCATAACAAATGTTGCAGCTGGTTTGTATGATTTAGCCATGATAGGGTCTAAACTTGCAGGATAGTGTGAGCCTGTACATTGGATGAACACAGGGATGCTGGACAAAAAGAAAGGAAAGTAGAACAGTGTTAGTACTTATGTTTCTGTACTAAAGTTGGAATTATCAGGTCATTTTCAAAAGAGATGGACATCCATGATCTTTCGACATAAATCGGAACGTGGACATCCATCTCCCAGAGACGTCCAAATCGGTATAATCGAAACCCGATTTTGGACCAGTGGCGTAGCAGGGGGGCTGCCACCCGGGGCGGTTCGCCGTTGCACCCCCCCCCCCCCCCCCCGGGTGCAGCACGATGACACCCCTCCCCCCTGACCAGCTCCCACACCCTACCTTTAAAAAGAATATCGGGAGGTGAGGCGCAGCGCCTCGCGCCTGCCCTGCACGTAAAAGAAATGTGGACCATCGGGTCTTCTCTCGCTGTCTGTTCCTCCCTTGCGGAAATAGGAAGTTGCGTCAGCGGAGGGCGGGACAGATAGAGCGAGGGAAGACCCGACGGTCCACATTTCTTTTACATGCAGGGCAGGCGCGAGGCGCTGCGCCTCGCCTCCTGATATTCTTTCTAAAGGTAGGGTGCGGAAGCTGGTTGGGGGGATGTTGATTCGCCAAGTGGGGGGGAGCTGGCAGGGAGCACCCTCCCCCCGAGCTGACACACGGGGCAGACCGCCCCTCCCGCCCCCCCTTGCTACGCCACTGTTTTGGACATCTCCAATTGCAGTCCGTCACAAGGACATCCAAATCTCAGGGGGGCGTATCAGAGGCATGGTGAAGGTGGGGCTTGGGCGTGCCTAAGACTTGGACGTCTTTGAGCCATAATCGAAAAAAGCAGGGACATCCTAAAGTAAAACTTGGATGTTTTCACCCGGATGTGTTTTTTTAACGAATAAGGCACAAAAAGGTGCCTAAAATGACCAGATGACCACCGGAGGGAATCGGGGATGACCGCCTGTTACTCCCTCAGTGGTCACTAACCCCCTCTCACCCTCAAAAAACATCTTTAAAAATATTTTATGCCAGCCTCAGATGTCACACTCAGGTCCAAGACAGTGCATGCAGGTCCCTGGAGCAGTTTTAGTGTGCACTTTAGACAGGTGGACCCAGGCCCATACGCCCCTACCTGTTATGTTTGTGGAGGAGCCCTCCAGAACTCACCACAAACCCACTGTACCCACATCTAGGTGCCCCCTTCACCCGTGAGTTCTATGGTAGTTGTGTACAGTTAGGGGTAGTGGGTTTGGGGGGGGGGGGGGTTTGGTGCTCAGCACACACGGTAAGGGAGCTATGTACTGTACCTGGGAGCAATTTACTGCAGTGCCCCCTAGGTGCCCGGTTGGTGTCTTGGCATGTCAGGGGGACCAGTGCACTACAAATGTTGGCTCCTCCCACATCTAAATGGCTTGCATTTGGACGTTTTAGTCATGGACTTCTTTGGTTTCAAAAATCGCCGAAAGTCAAAGATGTCCATGTCTAAGGACGTCCAAATCCAAGGACATCCTTGGTATTTTCGAAATGAAAGCTGGATGTCCATCTTTTTTCAAAAATACGGTTTTCCTCGCCCCTGGATTTGGACGTGTTACAAGGACGTCCAAATCCTAACTTGGACGTTTCTTTCGAAAATGCTCCTCGACGTATAATATTTTTTTTCCTGAACTAAAATTCATTACCAGCATTTGAATATCTCATGATTTTACGTGGGAAAGTTAAATAAAACTCTTTGTTTATTGAAACATTTCTGGGATTTTAGACAGATAGAAGATTCCATCATGACTCCACAAACCAATCTGGAGCAATACAGGGTCTCAACAAGGCAAGACATGAAATGCAGGGTATTTATTTATTTAAAAAATTATATTCCGCTGTATCATCAAAGATTCTAGGCAGATCACATCATCACATACACAACTGTTATGACTCAGCAGGTAGGGAATACTTCTGCCGAGCCAATCAGAATACAAGGTACATCAGCACCACAGCCGATCAGTCAACAAAGATCTGACTGAGCCGCAGTCCTGAGGAGTAGAGGTCCAAACCCCACACATGCTGTATCTCACGTAGTGAAACTATACAGCAGTTGTATCGCTTTCAGTTGATGAATGATTCAGTTTAAAGTTCTCATCTGAATACATTACACAGATATTCTTACTACAGAAAGCTGTCAAACTCTTCTTACCGATTCCTAAAAGAGAGGCGAGGTGGAAAGGGATTATTCTGAAACTTGTGAAGTAATAGATCTGGAAATATTTTACAGTACTTTTGATACATTCCTAAAAGCCTGATGCATTATAAAAATTCCAATTGTACCCTTGAAACATATTGCATTATTAAAAAGGCCACACTTTACACATGACTCAACATTTACAAAAAATTGTACTGGGATTTAGCAAAACAGATCATAGCAAAACATGATTCTCATTGGCATAATGAAGAGATAACTAGAAGAATGTGTGTACTTTTGCATATGAAGTGATAAAATGAAGAGAAATTGTGCTTAGTGACAATGAGTTAATGGTATTTACAGGATAACAATCATTTCATTTGCATTTATTCATGTTAGGAGAACATGACAGTACAAAGGCTACAGTAAAAGCATGAATTATGAAAAGGACAAGAAATATCAGGCATTTTAGTCTGACAGCAGTGAACAGTGAACACACTGTCAAGCACTAATGGACTACAGAAGAGTTTTTACAAAGCATTGTGACATCATAATGAGCTCTCACTTCACTGAAACAAATGACCAAACAATAAGAAAGAGATTGAATTTTTAAACAATTTCAAAGCACCAGTTTGAGAGTCTTTGGGGCTCATTTTTGAAAGAGAAAAACATACAAAAAGTGTCATAAAGCACCATTTGAATGGATTTCTTCTCAAACATCCAAATTGTTATTTTCAAGACCTGTTTTGCAGATGTCTATCTAGGCAATATATGATTAAAGGACTCTTTTACTAAGGCACGGTAGGCCTACCGCATGCTAAAAGTTTACTACCACGAGATGCGCTTAGGTGTCCCATGGTACTTTGCCGCTCAGCACATTAATCATGCGCTGGAAAATATTTTTTATTTTCCAGCATAGGAGGCGTGCCAATGGGCGGAGAGTAGGCATGCCTATGTTAATTGGGTAATGCAGGCACATTACCGCATGTTACCTGATTAGCATGGGAGTAGCGTAGGAGCCCTTATCACCTCCTAAATAGGTGGTGGAAAGGGCTCCTGAGGTAATGGCCATGCACTAATGGGAAAATTAGCGCATGGCCATTATAAAAAAGTATGGTGAGGCAACCATTTTAGTGCGATGCATGCACATGCGGAAAACCCACGCACTGACACCTGGCCAGTTTTTAGCTCGGATTGGTAAAAAGACTCCACTTGCTAAATAGAATGTGATAAGCGATCCTGCATTAAAATGCCAGTTCTGCCCCCAGTGGTTGATACATCAAATTTGCAGCTACCATGTGGTATATTCCTGCAGTAACTACAAATTTTACCACGGTTTAGTAAAAAGGTCCCTTAGATTGTAAGAGGACAGGGAAATATCTAGTGTACCTGAATGTAACTCGCCTTGAGAAAAAGCATAGGGCTTTATTGTCACATTTGAAAGGGACGTGCATTTTTTGCTGTGAAGTCAGGAATCCATTTCTGTTTTCTCACATTAGATTTCTATTACCAGCAGGGGACACTGATAGTATTGTTAAGGTTTTCTGTGCCCGGGGCAGATATTTAAAATTATGCCTTTCTTTCCTCTGGCTCAGTGTTTTCTCCTTTGGTGGCAACAGCAGCTCCTGCAAAGCCGTCCCTGCTTTAGTGATGGCTCTGAAACAATATATGCCCTCCCCCCTCTGTATCCTCCTTTCTCACTCTGCCATTCTCTACGCTCCCTCTCCTTTTCCCAGCATCCCTCCACTCTCTTTGTCCCTTAGTGGTTAGAGGTTTAGTTGGGGTTTTTTCTTATATGTTGTTTTTATTATATGTGTATTATTTGCAATATATGGTTTTGGGTCTTTTGATTTCTTTCTTTCTTTTCCTATCATTATTAATTTTATCCTATTCTAATTATTGTTTTCTTGTAACTGCTGTGAATGATAATTTGGTTGGTAAAGTGTATATAAGAGTTTATAAATAAATGCAGTGGTTAAATATATCAAGGCCGGTAACCAAGATGAGAGTTGTGGTGTTACAGCAGGCTGAAAATTTAGAGCCTTGGTACAATGCTGGCTGGAATTAAATGAAAATATGGATCAAGGGACCAGTACACAAGAATAAGATAAGCACCATAAAATGTATTCTACTGTTTTGGGATCTTGCCAGGTACTTGTGACCCAGGTTGGGCACTGTTGGAAACAGGATACTGGGCTTGATGGACCTTCGGTCCGTCCCAGTATGGCAAACGCTTATGTTCTTAAGGCTCCAAGGACATTTTAATTTGAAGAGCAGATTTTATTACAGTACCATTGAAGAAGAAAATGTTGAACATTATCAAAGGTCACAAAGGAGCAGTCGACATCAACAGTGTTTTGTGACTTCTTAATACACACTGTTGACTTTGTCCGCTTCTGATGTTAATTCTTTTTGTGTGAGCTTTGGTGTTAGTCAGCCTCTCTTTTATTTTTCTTCAAGGTACCATTGTCCAAAAGACCAACCGTTAATCTAGGACTTTCCAAACCTCTTTTGGTGACTTTACAGCCAATCCAGTTGTCAGGATGTCCACAACAAAGATGCATGGGGTACATTTAGAGGTACAGAGCCTGAATAAAAGAAAATTGGGGGCTGAAAACTCAACTGGCCGTGACGTTGCCAGGACAAGTTTGCATAAGCCTGCAAAAAACGTTCAAACAGTATCTCTTAATGATACCCGTTGAGCATTAGCCTCTGGTTAGAGGGACTACTGCTCTCTGTGATACAGATGACTTTTTGAGACTGTCTTGAGCGTTTGATTTCTGTCCTGTCTTATCTTTGAGTTAATCCATTTTAACTTGCTTTTGCTAAAAAAACAAAAACAAAAATACATCAACAAAAATAGAACAGCAAATCCAACTAACACTTGTAATACAGGTGCTTCTATGAATTTTGGATGCAAAGGCTTGGAGGCCCAGGCCCAGGGCATTTTGTCCCCCCTGCCCCCCCTCTCTGCGGCCCTGCTTATAGCCCACCGTTCCCATATAAATACTTCACAGTAGATTACAACAAGATTCTAAAACACTATAATCTAGGAAATTACATAGTATGATTACAAGATGTACTTGAACCTAAACAGTATCATAAGAGAAAACTAGATAATAAAGGTAACTGCAATACTTAATTTTTCAATCTTTTCTACACATAGGCAAGATAGAAAAATATCCTTGTCAACAGGTAGTAACAAAAACAGGTCATCGGTGTAAGAAAAAATCTTATCGCTGAATGCAAGAAAGCCGTGACAAAACAAAGTCATATAAACATTAAATAATGTTGGGGAAAGTGGGAATCCTTGAGGGACTCCACAAGGTGATTGCCAATAAGATGAAAACATATTTTTCATTTTAACCTGATAACATCTATCCAATATCAGAACATGGCCTGTGAGTCCTAAAAGATATAATAAGATGTCATGGTCTACGCTATCAAAGGCCGCGGTAAGATTGATTTGTAGTGGTACCGCAGCCTTACTCTGAGCAAGCAACGATTTAGCTTCCAAAGTAACAGCAAACGTGGTGTTGAAATATATACATGCATTTTATGTACATGTACACATTTACACCTTGTTCAGAGCAGGGGAAAATTAGTGCATCAGCATTGGTGTGCTAATGTGTTTTATAAAAGCACATGGTTACCAATGCCTTTAGAAAATAGCACTCCTTTGAACTTCTTACAAAAGCACACTATAATATTTTTTTTATTTCTCATATACTGCCTGAAAGCTTGAAACCTATTGAAGTAGTACATATTCAGGTACAGTAGGTATATATTTATCTTCCTGGAGGGCTTAGAAGCTAAGGGCTCCTTTTAAAAGTGCACTAGTGATTCCAGTGGTTAGCTTAGTGGAGTTTAAAAAAAGGTTTGGACGGCTTCCTAAAGGAAAAGTCCATAGACCATTATTAAATTGGACTTGGGGAAAATCCACTATTTCTGGGATAAGCAATATAAAATGTTTAGTACTTTTTTGGGATCTTGCCAGGTATTTGTGACCTGGATTGGCCACTGTTGGAAACAGGATGCTGGGCTTGATGGACCTTTGGTCTGTCCCAGTATGGCAATACTTATGTACTTATGTAAATGCAACAAAGCCCATAGGAATTGAACGGGCTTTGTCACATTTGCCATGCCAGATTTGCTAGAGTGGCTTTGTAAAAGGAACCCTAAATTTGTACTAAGGCAACAGAGGATTAACCCCCCTCCCCCCGTTTACTAAGCCACACTATCGGTTGCAGGTGAGCTAATGCCGACACAGCCCAAATGGGCTTGTCGGCATTGCCATGTGGCTTAGTAAACAGGGGGTAAATGACTTGTTCATGGTCACAAGAAGCTGCAGGGGAATTCTCAGCCCACTGCTCTAGCCATTAAGCTACTCCTCCACTCCAAATTCTACCCATGTGGAGCATGAAAATGAAAGGAAGACTATGAAAATACTCCTGCATGTATTGTCAGCTAGTAGTCTGTAATAATTAGAATAATTTTAAAGGTATATGCACTTCAGGTCTCAAATGACAAAGAAATATAAGAGTTAACTTGAGTGAAATTTACCAGGACTCCCTTTCACTGTACAAATTCTTAACATCCATACTATATATGTGAAATGTACTTCTTAAGACCCACCTGTTTATAAAAGGCAGCCATTTTTAGCTGAAAACTCTTCGGCTGAGTGTATTCTACAGAGAAGTTTTTAAACAATTGGCCCATTGGTGATATTAACCTATATGGCAAAATGTAAGATGTGGTGACCCTGAATAATGAAACCACCTCATGCTTCACTGCACTTTGTGACACAACTGAAGTTAAACTTCATTTCCTCTTGTCTCTGCCATGTCTTATTTACTCCTAAAAGCATTAACATTTAATTCATTATTCTATCTAAAAAAAAAAAGTCTCTTTCAAACCACATTGTCTAACACAGCTGAGACTCAGCCAAGAGTTTACTTATTTAAAACATTGAGAACACATGCAGAAGTCTAGTCTTCAGCTCACAGTGGTCAGTGGAAAACAAGTTTGCTATTCAAGGATGAAATCAATGTTGGAAATGCACTATAGAATAAAATATCAAAATATGCAAGTCATGTCTCCATATCTGCCTTTTTACTGTCCTAATTTTATCCGGTTTGTTATCTGGTTAACATTCTAAGGCCACTAAGTGGGCCTTTTACAAAGGTGCACTATCGTTTATTAGCTTGCGCTAAATGCTAGAGACACCCATGTATTCCTATGGATGTCTTTATTTATTTATTAGGATTTATTTACTGCTTTTTTGAAAGAATTCACTCAAGGTGGTGTACAGTAAGAATAAATCAAACATAAGCAATAGACAATTACAGCAGTAAAAATATTCAAATAACAATACAAAGTATTTATTTATTTGTTGCATTTGTATCCCACATTTCTCCACCTTTTTGCAGGCTCAATGTGGCTTACAGTATGCCGTAGTGGCGAGCGCCATTTCCGGAATGAGAAATACAAGTGGTATTGCATTAAGTAGATAGATGGTAGAGTAAATTATAAATTGAATTAGATAATCAGTTCATTTCGGCGTGAGAAATAAGGTGGTGATGTATTAACATTCGTTAGTGATAGAGTTACTAAAGCAGTCAAGTATAGAGAGTTCGGTTTGTCTAATTCTGGAAGAGTTTCGTTGTCTGCTATTTAGGATGGATCATTGTGGTATGCCTTTTTGAACAGGTTGGATTTTAGTAATTTTCGGAAGACTGTTAGGTCGTTCGTTGTTTTTATGGCATTTGGTAATGCATTCCATAGTTGTGTGCTAATGTAGGAAAAGCCGGATGCGTATGTTGATTTATATTTAAGTCCTTTGCAACTGGGGTAGTGGAGATTCGGGAATGTGCATGCTGACCTTTTTGCGTTCCTGGTTGGTAAGTCTATGAGCAGGGCCGTGCCGATGCGGTAAGCGAGGTAAGCGCCGCAGGGGGGCGCCCACCTCTGGAGGGCGCCGCCGCGGTGCTTACCCTCGCCCCGCGCCGCCGAGGACGTTAAATCTTTTGGCACCAGAGAGGGGGTGCCACCGCTCCCGCTGCTCTTCATCCTGGCACCCCCCCCTCCCGCACCAGCCCTTTAAATTTATTTGCCGAGCGAGCGCAGCCAGCACCTCGTGTGCAAGTAAAAGAAGCGGATCCGATCATCTCATTGGGCCTTCCCTCACTGTCCCGCCCTCCTCTGACGCAACTTCCTATTTCCTCTAGGGCGGGACAGTGAAGGAAGGCCCAATGAGATGATCGGTTTCGCTTCTTTTACTTGCACACGAGGTGCTGCGCTCGCTATCGCGTCGGCAATTTCTTTTTAAAGACGGGTGGCAGGGAGAAGACGAGGCAGGGTGAGGGTGGGGGACAGATGGGGTGACCGTGAAGGTGGGGGCGGACTCGGATAGCAGAAGGGACTGGGTGGGAGACAGATGGGGTTAGGGGGACTCGGATGGGCAGACGTACTGGGTGGGAGACAGATGGGGTGAGGGTGGGAGACAGATGGGGTGAGGGGGACTCGGATGGGCAGAAGGGACTGGGTGGGAGCCAGATGGGGTGAGGGAGACTCGGATGCGCAGAAGGGACTGGGTGGGAGACAGATGGGGTGAGGGTGGGGGGCACTTGGATAGCAGAAGGGACTGGGTGGGAGACAGATGGGGTGAGGGGGACTCAGATGGGCAGAAGGGACTGGGTGGGAGACAGATGGGAGAAGGGGCATGGAGCTGGAGCTGGAACTGGGATCTGAAAAGTGAGCAGGAGAGAGAATGGGGTCATGCCTGGGGCAGGGGTGGATGGGAGAATCAATGGATCTGGAACTAGGGGCAGCCGCAGGTGGGAACTGGGAGCCGAAAAGAGGGGGCAGTGAGAGAGGGGGGATAGATCCTGGATGGAATGGGGAGTGAGAGGGAGGGCAGACCCTGAATGGATGGGAGGGGGAAAGAGAGAGGGCAAATGGTGAATCGAAGGAGCAGAGAGAAAGGGCAGACAGTGGATCAGTGGCATAGCTACGTGGGGCCTGAGGGGGCCGGGGCCCCCGCAGATTCACCCCAGGACCCCCCTCCTGGCGAACCCGCCGCCGCCTACCTTTACTTTTGCTGGCGGGGGATCCCACTCCCCGCCAGCCGACGTCGTCTCAGTCCTTCCTGCTCTTCAATTTGTTTGCTGACGTCCTGCACGTAATTGTAAGTGCAGGACGTCAGACTCAGAGAACAGTTCTGTTCTCTGAGTCTGACGTCCTGCACGTACAACGTGCAGGACGTCAGCAAACAAATTGAAGAGCAGGAAGCGACTGAGAAGAAGACGTCGGCTGGCGGGGAGTGGGATCCCCCGCCAGCAAAAGTAAAGGTAGGCTGCGGCGGCGGCGGGTTCGCGGCGGGAGGGGGGCTGGCAATGTCAGCGGTGGGGGGCGGCGCCAGGGGGAGGGCTAAAATGTGCCCCCTCCCCCCGGGCTCTGGCCCCCTCCCCCACGGAAGGCTGGCTACGCCCCTGCAGTGGATAGAAGGGAGTGAAAGAGCAGACAGTGGATGGAAGGGGCAGAGATAGAGGGCAAATGCTAGAGGGAAAGGAGAGAGAGAGGGCAGATGGTGGATGGAAGGGGGAGAGAGAGATGGCAGACTGGGGCAGATGGTGGATGGAAGGGGCAGAAATAGAGGGCAGATGTGGATGGAAGAGACATTAGAGAGGGCAGACACTGGATGGCAGAGAGAGAGCGAAGACAGATGCTGGATGGAAGGAAGACGGTGAAAAGAAGATGAGGAAAGCAGAAACCAAAGACAAACTGTAAATATATATTTTTATTATTTTGCTTTAGGATATAGTATTTTAGCTGTGTTAATAAATGGTTATAAATAGAACATGTAAATAAGGTAATCTTTTTATTGGACTAATTTTAATACATTTTGACTTAACTTTCAGAGAACAAAACCCCCTTCCTCAGATCAGGATAGGATACTGTAATAGCACTATACTGTATTGACCTGAGGAAGGAGATTTTGGCCTCTGGAAGCTAAATGTATTAGTCCAATAAAATGGTATTATTTTATTTTCTGTATTTGTTTTATTTCTATTTGTTAATTTGTAAAGTGGTGATTGGTATTTGTTAGTTTTTTCAAATTTACATCTGCTGTCTTTATATTTTGCACAGTACTAGGAGACATTTTCTGTTTCTGTGGTGTTGCATTGTATGCAGAGTCTGGCATCGGGGGTTCAGTTTAATTTTTGTCTAAATAGAAAGTTTATGATTACTTATTCTATAGTGGATTAGGGTGTATCTGTGTTTGTGAAAAAGACATGGCTTTCAGTTGGCATTGACTGTGCAGGATTGACGATCTGTACTATTCTGTCTGGTTTCATTTTACAATAGGTGAATTGATGTTCTAGTGCTCACTGTAGTGCTTAAGATGCTTTCCTTTTCCTTGTGTGACTCGTAGAAACGACTGCTTATGGTATGGTAAAATTGCTCTATAGGTCGTGAGTGTTTTGTATTCTCGGTATGCCTAGTACTGGATTTGGGGGGGGGGGGGTGTTAAACAATGACCGGCCCCGGGTGTCAACTACCCTAGCTACGCCACTGCTGCCGACGTCTCCCTTCCCTTGCACTCGTTGGTTCCCTCAGTGTCCCGCCTTCTTCTGACGTCAGAAGAAGGCGGACACTGAGGGAACCAAGAGTGCAAAGGGAAGGGAGACGTCGGCAGCGCTCCGCTTTCACTGACGCTGCTGCTGTAATGGTATCAGTTTATTACTGAAATATGTAGCATATTTGCTGGATTATATATACACCAATATATTTGTGTATCTTTTAAAAATATATATTTGACACAGCAACAGAGAGAATAGTTTCATTTCAAGCCCCTCTCTCTCCATTCCTTTTTCTGGGAACTTCTGAGATAGTTAATCACAAACACTTAACAAACACAAAAGAGCTTCCTCTGCCCTCCCACCTAACAAAAGATGGACTAAGGTGGACACCTGAATACTCAGGAGAAGCATAAACAGGACATTTGCTTGTCAAAGGTATACCTGCCCCTCCCATCAGCTTCCAGACATGTGCAGAAAGGAAGGACTTGTAATGTGTATCTGCCCCAGAGACTGAACAGGACATCAAAAGACATTTGCCAGCAAAGTCCAGACTGTAAGTCTCGTGATGTCATAAGACATGGGACCAACTCAGGGGTCGTGTGCAGACCAAGATACCACAATGCTTTGCAAATGCTCAGGGGTCGTGTGGAAACCAGGAAATCAGGACAAAGATCCACATGGCATATCCTCCTGCAGCTTGCAAAATATAAAAGGACAAGCTGTTTCCCAAGATTCAGATTCTCTTCACTGCAGCAAGGCAGATTCTCTCTTCACTGCAAGCAACTCAGATCCATATACTGCAGAAGCCCTCCTGTCCTCAACATGTGCTCATCAATCAGCTGGACCACAGCATGCTTGTAACAAGGACTTGTAAGTTAACCTACCTGCTACTTTGTTCTATTTTAAGCACAGATTACCTGTATAGATCCCTTAAAACCTACCTCTCGTGTGCAATTGCATATTAAATCAATCTTTTTGAAGCTAAAAATACGGTCTCTTTGTGTTCTGAGTATACTTAATTTATTTAATTTATTGCAATTATCACCTTTGGTGATTGGTGGAGAAATCAATATAAATACAGCACCTGCTCTTAAATTATAAGCAGTGGCGAGTTGCTCTAGAGCTATTTTCCCCAAAATAAATAATTTCTTCCAACACTGCGACCGGTAGTAAAAGATTTAAAGGCCCCAGGGTGCGGAGGGAAGGGCAGAGAGGCATGGATGGGAGGGCAGAGAGGCATGGATGGGAGGGCAGGGCCCAGGGAGAGGACAAATTGCTGGAAGGGGAGAGGAGAGAGGATTGCTGGCTATGGATGGAGGAGGGAAGGACAGAGAGGGACAAGGATGGACATGGGGGCCCAGGGAGAGGACAAATTGCTGGAAATGGAGGGGAGGGGAGAGAGGAGGATTGCTGGCTATGGTTGGAGGAGGGAAGGGCAGAGAGGGACAAGAATGGACATGGATGGGAGGGCAGGACCCAGGGAGAGAGGAGAAATTGCTGGAAATGGATATAGAGCAAGAAATGAAGAAGAAAGGAGAAAAGTAAAGAAATAAATGGAAAGGAAGCCCTGGAAATGGAGTTAAGAGGACAGATAGCAGCAGAATCAGATACTGGACCAGCATGATTGAAAAAAGAAAGTCACCAGACAACAAAGGTAGAAAAAAATTATTTTATTTTCATTTTAGCATTTGGAATATGTCCACTTTGAGAATTTACATCTACTATCTTATTTTGCAATGTATAGCAATTTGTTTCTAAGAATATTGCTGACAATTCCTTTCAGTGTGGCAAGTGGTGAGCGATCATTTTCATGGGGGGGGGGTGATCATTTTCACGGGGGGGGGCGCCAACTGATAGTCTGCAGGGGGGCGCCAGAGACCCTAGGCACGGCCCTGTCTATGAGGTCTGACATATATACCGGGGCCTCACCGTGAATGATTTTATGGACCAGGGTACAGATTTTGAACGCAATTCGTTCTTTTAGTGGGAGCCAGTGCAGTTTTTCTCTTAGGAGTTTAGCGCTTTCGTATTTCGCTTTTCCAAATATGAGTCTGGCTGCTGTATTTTGGGCAGTTTGGAGTTTCTTAATGATTTGTTCTTTGCAACTGGAGTAGATGGCATTACAGTAATCTAGGTGGCTTAGCACCATTGATTGTACCAGGCTGTGGAATATTTCTCTTGGGAAGAAAGGTTTTACTCTTTTGAGTTTCCACATTGAGTGGAACATTTTCATCTGCCCGCAACCTCGGAGTCATTTTCGACTCCTCCCTCTCCTTCTCTGCGCATATCCAGCAGATAGCCAAGACCTGTCGCTTCTTTCTCTTTAACATCAGCAAAATTCACCCTTTCCTCTCTGAGCACACCACCCGTACTCTCGTCCACGCTCTCATTACCTCTCGCCTTGACTACTGCAACCTACTCCTTACTGGCCTCCCACTTAGCCATCTATCCCCCCTTCAATCTGTTCAGAACTCTGCTGCACGTCTTATATTCCGCCTGAACCGATATACTCATATCACCCCTCTTCTCAGGTCACTTCACTGGCTTCCAATCAGATACCGCAAACAGTTCAAGCTTCTCCTTCTTACCTACAAATGCACTCAGTCTGCAGCCCCTCATTACCTCTCTACCCTCATTTCCCCTTACGTTCCCACCCGTAACCTCCGCTCACAGGACAAATCCCTCCTCTCAGTACCCTTCTCCACCACCACCAACTCCAGGCTCCGCTCATTCTGCCTCGCCTCACCCTATGCTTGGAATAAACTTCCTGAGCCCTTACGCCAAGCCCCCTCCCTACCCATCTTCAAATCCTTGCTCAAAGCCCACCTCTTCAATGTTGCTTTCGGCACCTAACCTTTATACCTTTCAGGAAATCTAGACTGCCCCTATTTGACTGACTGTACATTTGTCCTTTAGATTGTAGGCTCCTTTGAGCAGGGACTGTCCTTCTATGTTAAATTGTACAGCGCTGCGTAACCCTAGTAGCGCTTTAGAAATGTCAAGTAGTAGTAGTAGTATTGTATTTTTCGTGTGGCTTTCTAGTGTGAGATTTCTGTCAATTGTGACTCTGAGAATTTTCAGGCTGTCCAAAACAGGTAGGGAATAGTCCGGGGTATTTATAGTGGTGGGTTTGATCGTGTTATATTGTGATGAGAGGATGAGATATTGTGTTTTTTCTGTGTTGAACTTTAGTTGGAATGCATCCGCCCATTAGTTCATTATTTGGAGGCTGTGTTTGATTTCATCTGTGATTTCAGTTAGGTCTTGTTTGAACGGGATGTAGGTCATGACATCGTCTGCGTAGATGTAAGGATTAAGGCCTTGGTTGGATAGCGATTTGGCCATCCAGTGGTGTCATCATCAGATTGAAAAGGGTAGGTGAGAGCGGTGATCCCTGGGGTATTCCACATTCCGGTTTCCATGGTGATGAGGTATTCAAATTAGCTAACACTTGGTATGTTCTTGCGGTTAGGAAGCCATTGATCCATCTCAGTACTCTTCTTCCAATCCCAAAATATTCAAGGATGTTCAAAAGTATTTTATGACTAACCATGTCAAACACGCTAGACATGTCAAATTGTAGGAGAAGTACACTGTTGCCAGTTGCAATTGTTTGTTTGAATTTTGTTAGGAGAGTGGTTAGTACTGTTTTGGTGCTGTGGTTGGATCGAAATCCTGATTGTGATTTGTGTAGTAATACAAATTTGTTTAAGTAGTCGGTAAGTTGGTCGGTAAGTTGCTTGGTTACCATACTTTCCATCAGTTTTACTGCCAGAGGGATGGATGCTACCGGGCGGTAGTTGGTTATGTTATTCACTTTTTTCTTTGGGTCTTTGGGTATTGGGGTGAGTAATATATTTCCTTTATCCTTAGGGAAGAGTCCTTGTTGTAGCATATAGTTTAGGTATGACATGAGGTCTGTTATGAAGCATTGAGGGGTGGATTTTATTAGGTTGTTGGGGCAGATGTCCAGTTTGCAGTGAGATTTGGCGAACCTGTTGATTGCTTGGGTGACAGTTTCGTCAGTCAGTAGGTCAAAGTTTGTCCAGATTCGGTCTGCTGGATACTCATCGATGATTGGGTCCAGACAGTTAATGAAATTTTCATGGTCGGTGGTGTTGAGTGATAACGTGGATCGTAGTTTTTTAATTTTCTCATTGAAGTGTTTAGCCAGGCTGTCTGCTGATGGGGTGTCCGTGTTAGTTGTGGTAACCGGTGTGGTGTCAAGTAGTTTGTTCATGAGTTGGCAAAGTTTGTGTGTATCTCTGTAGTCTGGCCGTATTTTGGATTTGTAGTATGACCTTTTGGTTTGTCTTATTGTATATTTGTATTTTCTTTGCATTTGTTTCCATGTGTTAAGTATGGCATAGTATACTACTTACAATGCCAACACAATATGCAATAGAACATTTTAATAGACAGTGTAGGATATAAGCAAAGATGGAACATATAGATAGGTAAGAGAGTAAGAAGAGTTAGACAATAAGGTGGCTAATTTAAAGAAAGTTGCACCTGAGGTCAGAGAGATGATTAAATGTTATCTCAGATAGGGTAGGAGTGAATAAATATGTCGTGCTGAAGTATGTGCAACCTGTGTCACTCCCACTGTGTGTGTGTGTGAGACTAAGAAGTTAGTTACTTCTTCCATTAAAGGCCTGGTTGAAGAGCCAAGCTTTCACCTGCTTCCTGAAGTAAAGATGGTCTTGTATTAAGCGGAGCCTTTCAGGGAGTGCATTTAGTCTTTAGCACACACTAAAAATGCTACCAGCCTACCACACCTTTGTAAAAGACCCCCCCCCCCCCAACTGAAATCTCTGGTGTCACCTAAACTCCACCCATGGACCACACTGGTATTATCCGGATAGTCAACAACAAACAGCGGAGGTCCAGAGAAGGAGAAGACAACCATGGATTTTCCACATGCAGGTTTTTTAGAACATTGATCCTTGGATAACGCACCTAATGCAAAACAGTGCTTCAACATTGATAGAGTCTGTGCTGCAGACAGATTCAAGAGAAGAGTATTTATTTATATTAATTTGGATTTTCCTCACACCTTTTCAGTAGTAGCTCAACGTGAATTACATTCAGGTACACTGGATATTTCCCTATCCCTGGAGGGCTCACAATCTAAATTTGTACCTGAGACAATGGAATGTTAAATGACTTGCCCAACATCACAAAGAGCAGCAGTAGGATTTGAACCAGCCACCTCTGGATGTTAAGACCAATGTTCTAGCCACTAGGCCACTCCTCCACTCCATTTATGCCTCCTTTCCATTTATACTTGTTAATTGCCTTTTTTCTATATTCAAGACCTTGTTGACCCAAAAGAAGGCTTTCTGCCAAAACTTAGTAAGGTTGGGCTAGTATCAGAGGGTTAATATCCAATAACAGTGCATGTTGCAAATCCAAGGTTGTCTTCTCCTTTTTTGGAGTGCCTCTGCTGTTTGTTGTTGTCTGTGTTGACGTTGCAAAGTGCTTTCTCCTGTTTCTTTGCATTATGCAGTAGTGGCAAGACATTCAAAGGACACATTATGTGGCATTCTCCAGTTAGTGCCATGGAATATCCCTTTCTCTGGCACTTATCTGGTTATCAGCATCTGTTAACCGGATAATTGCCTTTGAATATTGGCTGGTTTATTCTTAATTTGTTTTTAAAACTTTTAAGTCGAACATAATTTGAGAGTACAAGTAAAGAAAAGCTAAAAAGGAAATATCATATAAAGCCATTAATATATTCTTCATCAAAGCAGATAATATATGTTATTGATTGGGTGGGCGGGGCTTTGCGGTTGGGGTCCATATTTTTTGCATTCTAACTGAAGACCTAGAAGAGGGTTTTAACTTAGCTTTGGTTCTACAGGTCCTTTGGACTAGCGTGTGAATGATTAAAGAAGCATTTGCAAGTTCAGCCATGGTTTAGGAGCACATTTACTAAGCTGCTTTAGGTGTTTAATGTTGGAATAAGTGCATCTAACAACACAATACTGTATTAACTGTTAACACAGTGATCAACTGTTAGCATGTGCTAATTGTCACATGAAACTGCTAACATAGAAATCACCATTTTGGGGTATAGAATGGACAGAAACACAGATACACCTGCTGAGTGGAGGAGTGGCCTAGTGGTTAGGGTGGTGGACTTTGGTCCTGGGGAACTAAGGAACTGAGTTTGATTCCCACTTCAGGCACAGGCAGCTCCTTGTGACTCTGGGCAAGTCACTTAATCCTCCATTGCCCCATATAAGCTGCATTGAGCCTGCCATGAGTGGGAAAGTGCAGGGTACAAATGTAACAAAAAGAGCAAAAAAAACCACCCCTAATATTAAAGACAATTGCAGGCCTGAGGGCTATTGAGGTGGTCCACAGTCAGGTACAGTAGGTATTTCCCTGTCTCTGAAGGGTTCACCATTTAAAATAACAGAGTTGCAATGGAATTTGAATCTGGGAGCCCTGGATTAAAGTCCACTGACTACTAGGCTGCCCCTCTGCTCTGCAGGGACGTCTGTGTGGCCATTTTTGTACAAATTCTGCCAGCCATCGTTGCCCCTGGTTTTTTGCGTTCATAATTTGGATGTTTTATTATGGAAAATGGCTGTTCAATTTGGATGCTCTCATGCATTTTCGAACAGGAAAATGTGACATATTACCTGTTCAAATATGGCTGTGAGATGGATGTTCTTTTGAAAATGCCCCTCCACAGCTCCCATAGAATAAAACAGCCAGTGGTTGTGCACTAGCAGTTTTCACGTGGTAACCTTAGGAAAAGGGCCTCATAATATTTTAAGTAGGTTTAACTTTGCTTTACGTTAGAAATGCACCTTTTACTGTTGGTACTAAGTACTAGTAAAATGGCACACGTAGTATATTTCTTTTGTATCTGATCTAGTGCAGCTACTGAGAACTCCTACCTTTTTAAACTTAAGTGTAAGTGTAGAAGTCTTGGAAAATAAACAGGCTTGAATAAGCTAAGAAATCCTTTCTTCAGAATTATTAAGCTATTGAATTCCCCAAACCAGACACTTTTTCAAAGCACATAGACTTACATATGCTTTGAAAATGAGCCTCACTTGTTTTCCAAGCCTAAGTTAGAACCTCCAAATTAAAAAAAAAAAACTGTTGGCCCGAACTGACCAGATGACCACCAGAGGGAATGGGAATCACCTCCCCTTACTCCCCCAGTGGTCACTAACCCCCTCCCACCCTAAAAAAACCTGTAAGAATATTTTTTGCCAGCCTCTAATGTCATACCCAGCTCCCTGACAGCAGTATGCAGGTCCCTGGAGCAGTTTTAATGGGTGCAGTGCACTTCAGCCAGGTGGACCCAGGCCCATCCCCCCACCTGTTACACTTGTGGTGGTTTTTGGGGGGTTTGGGGGGCCCACCAAAGGTAAGGGAGCTATGCACCTGGGAGCAATTTGTGAAGTCCACTGCAGTGCCCCCTAGGGTGCCCGGTTGGTGTCCTGGCATGTGAAGGGGACCAGTGCACTATGAATGCTGGCTCCTCCCATGACCAAAGGGCTTGCATTTGGTCGTTTCTGAGATGGGCGTCCTTGGTTTCTATTATCGCTGAAAACCGTGGACGACCATCTCTAAGGACGGCCATCTCTAAGGTCAACCTAAATGTTGAGATTTGGGCGTCCCCGACCATATTATCGAAATGAAAGATGGATGCCCGTTTTGTTTCGATAATACGAGTTTCCCCAACCCTTCGCCGGGATGTCCTGTGAGGACGTCCTCAGGAAAACTTGGGCGCCCCATTCGATTATGCCCCTCTTTGTGTGAAAATATCAATTTGAGCAGTAAATACTATTTTGATACGGGTATAGGAAAAAACTCGTATACCAGCTTCTACTTCTAAATCTTGTTCTTTGTGGTAGATATGAAGACTATTGGGTCTATATCTGCCTGGACAGAGTATAATGATAAAAAATAATATAAGAACATAAGCGTTGCCATAGCAGACTGAAGGCCCATCGAGCCCAGCATCCTGTTTCCAACAGTGGCCAATCCAGGTTACAAGTGCCTGGCAAGATCCCCAAATAGTATAATACATTTTATGCTACTTATCCTAGAAATAAGCAGTGGATTTTCCCCAAGTCCATGTTAATAATGGCTTATGGGCTTTTCTTTTAGAAAGTTATCCAAACCTTTTATAAATCCCTCTAAGCTAACTGCTTTTACCACATTCTCTGGCAACGAATTCCAGAATTTAATTACACATTGAGTGAAGAAATATTTTGTCTGATTTGTTGTAAATTTACTACTTTGTAGCTTCATTACATACCCCCTGGTCCTTGTAATTTTGGAAAGACTGAACAAGCGATTCACATCTACCTGATCCAATTAAACAAACCTTCACACATTTTCTCAGCACAAGTTGATTTATTCATCATAGTATAACACTGTCATTTCCTTACTTGTTCTGGACATTTTGTCTATAAATTCATGAAATATGAATCATTTCAAGAAACACTTGTCATTTCATTTTATTTTTTAAAGAAGTTATAATATGACTGGACAGTTAGTATTTACAACTGCACAAACATGATTATTGTCACAGACATCATGTGCAAAACGAGACTGTGAAAAAAACCCCGTGGCTACACTTTTCATCATTTCACTAAAAAACATTAAGCAAAAGTATCAAAATGCTATGACATTTCTCCTGCATCCCCTTGGATACAGGCAATGCTATATTGTGTATTTTATCATCAGCCATGGAACATTCTTTCATATTCCAGAAAAACCAGTGTGTTATATGGAAGGTATAGTGAGGTCTAGATCCAGACCCAAAGGTCATTCTTTTAGGGGTCCTTTTACTATGGTGCGCTGAAAAATGGCTTGCGGTAGTGTAGGCATGGGTTTTGTACACACGCCGATCCATTTTTCAGCGCACCTGTAAAAAAAGCTTTTTAAAACTTTTTGCTGGGTGGCTGGGGGGGCAGAGGACACAGGAGAATCGCTGGGTGGCTGGAGGGGGGGCAGGGGAGATAGGACAATCGTTGGGTGGCTGGAGGGGGGGCAGGGGAGAGAGGAGAATTGCTGGGTGGCTGGAGGAGGGCAAGGGAACAGAGGAGACTCATTGGGTGGCTGGAGGGGGGCAGGGGACAGAGGAGACATGCTGGGTGGCTGGAGGGGGGACAGGGAAGAGAAGAGCATCGATGGGTGGCTGGAGGGGGGCAAGGGAAAAAGTAGAATCGCTGGGTGGCTGGAGGGAGGGTAGGGGAGAGAGGAGAATTGCTGGGTGGCTGGAGGGGGGACAGAGGAGACACACTCGTACCCAGCAGTCTCACTCTCTCTCTGTCACACACACACACTCGCACATTCACTCTCACACACAATCTCACACATAATCTCTCAAACATACACACTCCGAGGAAAACCTTGCTAGCGCCCGTTTCATTTGTGTCAGAAATGGGCCTGTTTTACTAGTTATTATATAGAGAGATAAGTTTGATCATTGGGCAGACTGGATGGACTGTTCAGGTCTTTACCTGTCATCACCTACTATGTGACTTTCAGGCTTATTTTCGAAAGAGAAGGACGCCCATCTTTCGACACAAAATTGGAAGATGGGCGTCCTTCTCCCAGGGTTGCCCAAATCGGCATAATCGAAAGCCGATTTTGAGTGTCCCCAACTGCTTTCCGTTGCGGGGATGACCAAATTTCCTGGAGGCGTGTCGGAGGTGTAATGAAGGCAGGACTTGGGCGTGCCTAACACATGGGCATCCTTGACCCATAATCGAAAAAAGAAGGGCGTCCCTGATGAGCACTTCGACGACTTTACTTGGTCCTTGTTTTGTTACGACCAAGCCACAAAAAGGTGCCCGAACTGACCAGATGACCACCGGAGGGAATCGAGGATGACCTCCCCTTACTCCCCCAGTGGTCACTAACCCCCTCCCACCCTCAAAAAAAATTCTTTAAAAATATTTTTTGCCAGCCAGCCTCAAATGTCATACTCAGGTCCATCACAGCAGTATGCAGGTCCCTGGAGCAGTTTTAGTGGGTGTAGTGCACTTCAGATAGGCGGATCCAGGCCCATCCCCCCTACCTGTTACACTTGTGATGGTAAATGTGAGCCCTCCAAAACCCACTGTACCCACATCTAGGTGCCCCCCCTTCACCCATGAGGGCTATGGTAGTGGTGTACAGTTGTGGGCAGTGGAGTTTGGGGTGCTCAGCACACACGGTAAGGGAGCTATGCACCTAGGAGCAATTTCTGAAGTCCACTGCAGTGCCCCCTAGGGTGCCCGGTTGGTGTCCTGGCATGTGAGGGGGACCAGTGCACTATGAATGCTGGCTCCTTCTACAACCAAAGGGCTTGGATTTGGTTGTTTCTGAGATGGACGCCCTGCCCTCAGTTTCCATTATCGCTGAAAATCAGAAACGACCAAGTCTAGGGACGACCATCTCTAAGGTCGACCTAAATTTCCAGATTTGGGCGTCCCCGACCATATTATCGAAACGAAAGATGGACGTCCATCTTGTTTCGATAATACGGGTTTCCCCATCCCTTCACGGGGACGTCCTGCGAGGACGTCCTCAGAAAAACTTGGGCATCCCTGAATGTAACCCACCTCGAGCTACTACTGACAGGGGAATTAAGTAGGGAAAAATTAGCCAAATATATCTATGTCAGCAACTATGGTGTCATCATTATAGAGAAACCACAATATTTACCATGATGAATACAGGAGAAAATATTTTGATACATCAGAGCAAATTACTTTCCAGGTGAGAATAACTCACTTTTCTTTCACATAACAAAGACTGAGGTGTATCTTAATGCTAATGGGATTAAATAAATCTGTACTTAGTGGTTTCATAGCTATCCTTGATAAATTACTCCCTGTGCATAGTCCTATCACAATGTCTTCATCCATCAATTATTACTGAGCTTACATATACCAAACAAATGTGCTTAGTATTCCAATTAAAAAAAATGAAATGTTCTCACTTACTATACAATTACACAGCCAAAACAATGGCAGAATGGCACATACAGAAGATAAATTGGATGAGGGAGGGGGGAAGGATAGTGTGAAAGCAATTCTACAGTATCTGCTTGATCAAAGTTTAGAAAGGTATTCAGTAAATTCATCAGTCAAATCACCCTGGGCAAAATGAACAACCCATGACTGAGCTCTTTTTTTCACTGATATTTTGTATCTATAGAGAAAAGCAATTTGAGCCTGATTAAATAAGCTTTCTTTTACCACAGTCACAGAGAGTAATTTCGTAACCATGTGCCCATGTGAAATATCTAAGAAGGGGCCTACTTTATTGAGACAATCCCATACATATTCTCTGGATATTGAAAATATAATTATACGCTTATATATAAGCGTATAATTATATTTTCAATATCCAGAGAATATGTATGGGATTGTCTCAATAAAGTAGGCCCCTTCTTAGATATTTCACATGGGCACATGGTTACGAAATTACTCTCTGTGACTGTGGTAAAAGAAAGCTTATTTAATCAGGCTCAAATTTCACAGTCCATTATATATATATATATATATATATATATATATATATATATATATATATATATATAAATAATGGACTGTGAAATATATATATCTGCACTAAATTGACTTGCAGACAAAAACCACAGTTATATCATCATCGGTTCGTACCATCCAACTTATCTTCCCAGTGTAATATGTGACATCCAAACATTTCAAATATTTTTTCATAGAGTGCACCCAAAGTTTAAGATTTAAAAAATGGCAAAAATGGAAAACTTGTTAGGACACTCCTTCCACAGATTGGATATGGATTTCCTAGATCTTTTTGGCATTGTGTTTTGGTAATGTAGGCATGTGAAGATCAGTTCTATAACTGGGTGTCCACATGAACATGTCCCTTGCACTTGCAAATTTAGGGGCTCTTTTACTAAGTCGCATAAGCACCTACATGAGCCCAATGCACGCCAATTCTGAGTTACCTCCCGGCTACCGTGTGGCTCTTGTGGTAATTTCATTTTGGTGCGCGTCCGCTGTGCACATCCAAAAAATATTTTTATTTTCTGGCGCGCGTCAGCTATGCGTGCTAAGTGGCATTTGATGCACTTAGGTCATTACCGCCTCGTTACCGCATGAGACTTTATCGCTAGGTCAATGGCTGGCAGTAAGGTCTCGGATCCAAATGGACTTGCGGCAATTTTCATTTTGCCGCATGTCCATTTTCAGCAAAAATAAAATAAAGGCATTTTTTTGTAGGTGCGCTGAAAAATGATTCTGTGCACCCAAAACACACATCTACACTACTGCAGGCCATTTTTCAGTACACCTTAGTAAAAGGACCCCTTAGAGAATACTAACAGTTATGTGCATAAGTGTGACTTACCTGTGAAAGTGCCAACAGGGTGCCTACACACTATTCCGTAAGGGTTCAAGTGCCTAAGGGGGATAATTCTCAAAAGGATGTCTAAAGTTAGAGGCTGGGATAAAATGTGCTGAGTGCAAATTCTGTTTCAGCAAAACCCCCTCAGCTGAAGCACAGAACATTGCAGTCTTGAGGGGAATGGCCCTATTTTGCGTTTTCATTGGTTTTAGGCAGTCCGCTGAGAGGGGGCAGGGGGGGCAAAATTCCCTGGACCCGGGACTCCAAGGAGGGCCCAACGCCACCTGAAATTAAACATGACCAAAACTGAGCTTCTCATTTTTCCCCGCAAACCCACCTCCCCACTTCCCCCGTTTTCTATTTCTGTTGATGGCTCTCTCATTCTCCCTGTCTCCTCAGCTCAAAACCTTGGGGTCATCTTTGACTCTTCTCTCTCCTTCTCTGCTTATATCCAGCAGATCGCCAAGACCTGTCGTTTCTTTCTTTACAACATCCGTAAAATTCGCCCCTTTCTTTCCGAGCACTCTACCAAAACCCTCATCCACACCCTTGTCACCTCTCATTTAGACTACTGCAATCTGCTTCTTGCTGGCCTCCCACTTAGTCACCTCTCCCCTCTCCAGTCGGTTCAAAACTCTGCTGCCCGTCTCGTCTTCCGCCAGGGTCGCTTTACTCATACTACCCCTCTCTTCAAGTCGCTTCACTGGCTCCATATCCATTTTCGTATCCTGTTCAAACTTCTTCTACTAACCTATAAATGTACTCACTCTGCTGCTCCACAGTATCTCTCCACAATCGTCCTTCCCTACACCCCTTCCCGTGCACTCTGCTCCATGGATAAATCCTTCTTATCTGTTCCCTTCTCCACTACTGCCAACTCCAGACTTCGCGCCTTCTGTCTTGCTGCACCCTATGCCTGGAATAAACTTCCTGAGCCCCTACGTCTTGCCCCATCCTTGGCCACCTTTAAATCTAGACTGAAAGCCCACCTCTTTAACATTGCTTTTGACTCGTAACCACTTGTAACCACTCGCTTCCACTTACCCTCCTCTCCTCATTCCTGTACACATTAATTGATTTGATTTGCTTACTTTATTTTTTGTCTATTAGATTGTAAGCTCTTTGAGCAGGGACTGTCTTTATTCTATGTTGTGCAGCACTGCATACGCCTTGTAGCGCTATAGAAATGCTAAATAGTAGTAGTAGTAGTAGTACCGCCCTCTCCTGCTTCCAGGCCGCCGGCGCCGCAGTCCCCACCTACCTACCCTCAGCTCCCTTCTGTCTGCCATCCAACCACCTTCATTAAAAAAAACCTCAAAATCGGAAGCGCAGCACCTTCTGTGTGAAAGCGGCAGACTGCTTCAGGCGGGCCTTCCCTCACTGTTGTAACTTCCTATTTCCACGAAGTTGGGACACAGTGAGGGAAGGCCCGCCCAAGGCGATCTGCCGCTTTCACACAGAAGGCGCTGTGCTGCCGGTTTCAAGATTTTTGTTTTGTTTTTTTAAATGGTGGTCGGATGGCAGACAGAAGGGAGCTGAGGGTAGGTAGATGGCGACTAGGGACTGCGGTGCTGGCAGCCTGGGACTCTGGGAGCAGGAGAGGGAGGTGATAGCAGTAGCGATTAGGGGGAGGGGCGGCAATGTCCTTGGGAGGGGGCTAGAGGTGGCTTTCCCTGTGGGGGGGGGGGACTGGGGGCGACCTTGTCCCGGGTCTGGCTCAGGCTCTTGGCGGCCCTGTCCTGAATGGTCTGTGGCACAGATCTGGGAGGGGCTTCTTTGAGCCCAGTCTTTCCTGCTGTGCCACCACAACCTGGAAGTGTACCAATATGTGGCTTGCATCCTGCCCGATCGGGGAGTGGAGCTCTATCTGCATTGGAGGGCATGCCATTAGCAATTTCTTCCTCAGTTTTGGGGAAAGTAGAGAAGCCATGAGTAGTTCTGCTCAAGTGGTGACCCCTCCTCCCTGAATCATCTCCAGAGAGTTTGTGACAGTTTGAGAAGTCATTCATTAGTGGTTACATTGGATTCTTTATGGGAAGCACTGCATGTACTGGATGTTTTACTCCAGGCACATTCTTTAAAAAAAAAATCTTTATCTTTTCAGCAGGAACAAGTATAAAAACAACATAGTTCTGCTCAATGTGAATATAAGCAAAAGAAATACAATTATCAAATATCTGCAAAGTAGAACCACAGCGTCCCTCCTGGTGGGCTCTTATCCAAGGAGGCTCCGATGCACGACAAATGTATCTATTCTACTAAAATTTAGCATTGACCCCCTTAACCACAACACCCCACACAACATCCTTCCATTCATCTACTACCTCCCCCGCCACCTGGCAGATGTATACAAGACCATGTACAAAAATCAATAGCATCTTAAGAAGAGTTCAGGTTCTCCATCGTTCCTTCCTCCTGGTATCCATAAAGTCTCAGAAATTTCTTCCACAAGAGGACATAAGTCTTAGCCCAGGGTCTGGTGCTATGAGCATATGAACAAGGACATTCGAGACATCCTCTGAGTCCAAAAGTTATCTCAGGTGCCATTTCTTTAATCCACTCTTTTAAAATCAACTTCTTAGCCAATAAAAGAGCAGCAAGAATATTCTTTCTAGGCATCAGGTTCCCAATCCCCCAAACATAAGCAAGGTGTACGTATATGGTGGCGACTTCCCCAAAACAGTTTCAATAGCTCTAAAGACAGAGCTCTATAATGTTTCCAAGGCAGAACATTCCAAAAGTGGATAATTTTGCCATGCAGTTTTCAGAACAGTTCCAAGTTTAGAACCAGCAAACTGCTAGACTTGATGCCTTGGAGGTTCAAGTGTAGGAAATTCAGGAGTTAAAAATGACCAAGATTAAAAAGAGAGAGTTGTTGTAAAGAAAATTGAAATATATAGAAAACCAGAACAGGAAGGATAATTTGCAGTTTTTGAACTTTCCACAGTCTCCTTTAATTACAGCAGTAGACATATTAAAAAAATACTTTACAGAAATTCTGGGCAAGGTTGAGACTATTACCACCTATGGTAGGGCAGTCTATTTGACACTGTCAGAAGCCTCTGGAAGTGGAGCAGTGAGTGGCCAAGAGTATATTCAGGAAGTTTAATTAAATCTGACTGAATATTTGGAAAAATCTTTGGAGTTTATAACTTGTAGAGCTACAGCCTTGGATACGTTCGCATTTGAATCAAACTGTAATACTGTTCTTAAACTTTATTTCTGGCATACAACCAAATTGTTTTAGGGTGTGTAATTTGTATATTTCCCGATATGTTGAGAGTGACCCAATCCAGACACAGAAAATTCATGGGATTGAAACCAAGAGTTCTAAGGGCCACGTACTTGTCAACATTTTCTTGTAGATGTTTTGCTATGGGGGTCTTTTACTAAGGCACGCTCACATTTTTAGCGCACGCTAAATTTGGGCACACACGCTAAATGTTAGAGATGCCCATCCCTAATGTTTAGCAAGTGCCCAATTTTAGCGCATGCTAAAATTGTGAGTGCGCCTTAGTAAAAGGGGGTCTATGTTTGGTGAGCAATGCTATGTTTTTTTTTTTAACCCTAATCAACTATTGCCTTTTTTAATGGCAAAAGAATATCTAAATAATTCCATGAATACCTTAACCAGCTACTGATGAATCTCTGAGCCTCTTCAATTTGTTTCTTTTTCTTGCCTTTAAATTTCCCTAATGGTCTCTATTGATAGTGGAAAAAGGACTAAATTTATTTCTTTGTATGGTTATATTACCTCATTGTTTACAACATTACTGTTATTCACATTATAAATTTGAATGCTAAATTAGAAATGTCCATAAATAAAATTTTTTTTAACAAGATAAAGCACACTGATACTGGGTTACACCGGTATTCTATAACAAAATGTGGGCATCAGATGTCATTCTAAAATAGACTTCCATCACATGGCACCAGGACACCTAAATGAAGCCAGTTACAGAATTGCCCCCCCCCCCCCACCTTGTGTCTATAAAATAAATTTGTACAATGACTCCCTGTAGTGCTCAAATATTCTTGCACAAATTTATATCTGCTCTGAGTGTGTGTGCACACGTGTATGTGTATGTGCACATGTGCATGTGGGTGCACGCGTATGTGTGTATGTGCACACATGTGTGTGCACATGTATGTGTGTGTGTTCTACATGAATGTGCATACGTATCTTATACAATATGTACATACCTCTTCAATGCAATTCTCTGCATCAGCCAAACACCTCCCACCAGAACTTCTATGCTCATATCAAGAATATGGAGCACCTATATATTATGCATGCATGCCCCTATGCAATTTTAAAGCACGATCTACTACACACAAACCCCCGGATTCTATATAGTGCGACTTAAGTTACGTATGCAAATCCAGTCATATTCTGGATTTGCATGCACAACTTAATTACATAACAAACCAATCAGCACCGATACCACTTAACAAGCAATTATAGGCACTAATTGGCATTAATTCGAATTTACACACGGAACTGTCTAAACGTATTCTGTAAAATGATGCGGGTAAATACTAAGTTGCACAGTTGAAAAGGGGATGCGGCTATGAGCATGGAATGAACGGGTCATGGGCACTTCTAATATCTATGTGCATTGTTATACAATACACCCAGTCCATGTATAATTTAGGTGTTGGCATTTACATCAAGTTTTACTTGGCATAACTGCCCGCAACTAAATTTACTCAAGCGGATGGGCACTTAGCATATTCTATAAACTGCATGGAAATTTAGGCTTATTTTATTTACCTTGGTGTATTTTTTTTTTTTTTTTAGGTGTGATATACTGTATAGAATCTAGTCCAAAACATGCTTTATACAATGACCCCTGAATTATGACAAAGCAGCCTTAGTAAATAAGGCCTCTTCTAAGCCTACTCTACCTGTAAATACATTTCTGACTGATAGCCCTCTAACAAAAGTAAAATCCTATATTGAATTGGAGAATAAGACATGCAGCATCAGCTACCAATCCTCCCCCACCCCCACCCCCCCCCAAAGTTACACCAGGATTAGATTTCACATATTAAAATCAATGCAAGAAAGCAATGATACAACACTGAGTTCCATTATTTGAAATGGGGGCTTGCTGCTGTAGTGCATTTATTTTCAAAATGAAAATGTTTTTTACAGGTTTATGGAGACATGTACAATACCAGGACATTTTAAAGAATATTTCAGGTTGATAGCACTCCAGTTCTGTTTACAAAAGAAATAAGACACCATTCCATTGTTATGGGCTAATCTTCTGATATTTGCATCTTTTGAATACCCCTCTTCATTTCTGGGATTAAACTGCAATTATTCACAAAGATATGACTTTTCAACTTAGACAATGGAGCTATTATCCTGGGTTTGCTTTCTTAATTTACAAGGAGCATTTGCTTCATGCAGAACGAGATAAACAATAAAATAATTACAGAGATAGGAGAACTGAACACAACAGCATGGCTGGAAAGTCAATACAGAATATGGCGATGTCCAAATATTTTAATAGGTTCTGGACTCCGCATCTCTGAGTTTACTAACTGCAAAGTATCAGAGATTATATTTTACAAGGGTACAGCCAAAAACAAGAATCTTGTACTTTCTTGTCATGGTTTGGTATTCTTTCTGACCAGTAAGCAGCCCAAAATATGGATCTCTATCAATAATGTAAACAAAAGAATAAAACAGTATAAAATTCTTCCTTCAACCTTCTGCTTAGTGCAGCAGCAAAATCATCTGTGATGATCCATAACTAGAGTTTGGTATAACCTGAAATGGGGAGGGCTATGGGGTAGTAAACCCCTAATATAGCTATTGATCTCATGTAACTCAAATAGTGGCCCAGTGTATAGGATACATTTTCCACTGGATTCCTAAGGATGCAAAAAAAAAAGTCAATTTCAAACATAAAGTACCTAGGTACAGGTACCTTAGATGTGGTAAAATAGAAGTGTAACTTAGGAATGATAAGAACATTCCTACAATGTGCATCCTATTTTTGAAAATGAAGCGCTGCATTTTCAGCAGTGGTGAGCAGCTTAATTTAATTGCCAGTGCTGATGTTTACATGAATATGTATATATTTAGAATGATTGAGCAGGTATAAAGTACACACATTCAAAACAGTGCTAAAATATACAGTGAATTTTTAGTGGTAGATTGGCCATATAAAGATAACTGATAAGGGGCTCATTTTTGAAACAAAAAAAAGACCGAAAAGTGGCACAAAGCAGTGGATGGACTTTTTTTTTTGCCAAAACATCCAAATTGCTATTTTCAAAACCCATTTTTAAGATGTTTTCCTAAGCAGTTCATCTGCAGTGCATCAAAATCACAAGGGGGAATGTCAGTGACACATCGGGGGAAGGATTTGGGCATTCCCAAAACTTGGGCTCTTTTTTTTTTCTTTGCCATAATGGAACAAAACAAAAAAGTCCAGAACTAAAAGTTAGATGTTTTGGTCTAGACCTGGTTCAATCATGACTAAGTCACAAAAAGGAGCCCTAAATGACCATGAAGCATATTTTCAAAGCATAGGTTACTATAAAGCTTTGTAAGTCTAAGTGCTTTGAGAATGAGCCCCATAACCACTGCAGGGATTAAGACATGCCCGCCCCTTACTCCCCCAGTGGTCACTGACCGCCTCCCACCCCCCAAAGATGTGAAAGAAACAGTACATACCAGCCTCTATGACACCTTCAGATGTTATAGCCAGTCCTATTAGAGCAGCAAGCAGGTCCCTGGAATAGCCTAGTGACTGGTGCAGTGCACTGTAGAGAAGGGGACCCAGGCCCATAATCCCACTCTAACTGGTACACTTGTGGTGGAAAGTGTGAGCCCTCCAAAACCCACCAAAAACCTACTGTATCCATATATAGGTGACACCTGCAGCCATAAGGGCTACTGTAGTAGTGTACAGTTGGGTATAGTAGGATTTTGGTGGGTTTTGGGGGGTTCCCCATACAATCTAAGGGGGTAATGGTGAGATGTTTGCCTAGGACATTTTATATGAAGTTTACTACAATGCCCCTAGGGTGCCTCACTGCTCTGCTGGGATGTCTGTGTGGCTAATATACTAAGAATGCTGGCTCCCCCATACACCCCAATGGCTTGCTTTTTGTGCATTTTTCCCTTGGATGTTTTTTAAATGGTCACAAAAGATAAATGCACTGAGCACAAAACATCCAAGAAAAGGACATTTTCAAAACAAAAAGATAGACATTTTTCTGGTTCAAAAATTGCTATATTTGCCTTTTGAGTTTTTGGACGTTTTGGATTTAGACATCATATCAAAAATGCCCCCCTAAGTGTTCTAAATATCTTGGTGATTTTTAGTCTGCCTAGTTGTGAAAGTTACAGTAGAACAATGAATATACAGTCCTAAAACTTATATGGATAAGTTTTTTCCATATTACGTTTCGACTGCTAGTTACGTGGATAGTGAGTTGGGCTTTAACACTGCTGAACATACCTGAATAAAGTTAACCAGGTAAATATATCCATAGATATAGAAGCATAGAAAAGGATTGCACAGAAAGACAATATGGCCTATCCAGTTGGCCTATCCATACCAACTAATTAGCTCTATAATCCCTTCTGCTCCCTTTCTGTGTTTATCTCATGCTTTCTTGATTTCAGATACAGTCCCCATCTCTACCACCTCTGCTGAAAGGTCATTCCATACATCCACCACAGCTCTGCATCCGTGTTGACAGCTCAGTTTTGCCCAGATAAAATGGATCAGACAACATTTAAACATCATGAAGGGGAAAAAACTTTAAAAAGAAACGAACTAAGGGGCCGTTTTACAAAGCAGTGGTAGATCTACCGCCGCTATGTCGCGTACCAATCTAGCACTACTGCTGGCTCATCACGGGAGCCGGCAGTAGTGCGGCCCTTACCGTGCGCCATATCTGGTATGCCAGAAATTATTTTTTATTTTTTTCTGCCGGATGCTTACCGGGCAGTGCAGGTTACTGTCGGGTAAGTGCTGCCCCAGGAAATGGCCATGCAACAAGTATATACTTACTGCACAGCTATTTCCCTTTTTTTCACAAAGAGCCCCTACTGTAGTAAAAGGGACCATTGGCGGGTGGCTAATCTATATGCCAAGGTCACCTCAGGGCCATTTTACCACAGCAGAGTAAAAGGGCCCCTAAGATTTGACTGGATAACTCTCAACTTTACCTGGACAAATCTTTTGAATATCTCCACTTGTGTTCAGCTACATAAATGGTACCTAAGACTTTGCCAATGTATTCAGTTAATTGGGCAACGTCCTTATAGAAAGTTCAGCATAACTCTCTACCTTTACAGACCTTCTCTTTATTCTAACACCTCAGCTTTCTTCCAAAACTTGAATGAAGTCATTTGTGCTCTCAGATGCTATAAAACGTCAGGCATGTATAGGGAATAGCTGACCTGTCTCCCAATACGCAAAGCCTTGCAGCGCTGGAGAAAAACTCAAGAATATTCACATCACTATCATACTGTCCCTGAAAGCTATTTAGGATTACAATAAACATCAGTCTTCCAGGTGCAGGTTTCTGCTACCAGCACAGCTCTTAATCAACATTCACAACTGTATACTTGCAAAATACCTTGATTTAAAAGTCTCACACTCCATTTATGCTGCTTAAAGTTGAACATTTCCTCTTGGCTTTAAAAAGAAATTACAAATCATTGCTGCTACATCGTTAAGCCTTCACAAGCCCATCATCTGTGTGTTTGTACCCTGAAACCTGCTGCTTTGACTGTAAGCTCCACAGTGGCTGCATGCAGGTTACTTTCTTTTGAGCTGTGACTGTATCCTGAAGCCATATTGTTGATTAAGGACTCCACTTAAATATCTAGAAATTGTGATTATTACTATTCACACTACAAGAATTATGAGATTGTATTGTAATAATACTGCCCTAATGTTCATCACGTCCATGGGTAATTCTAGCAAGCAGGCGCAGCATAGAACATCCCCTGGCCTCAGCAGGGTTTACAGAGAAAGACATGTTATCTTCTGACTTTTCAGCTAACCTGTAAATGCTAGTCAATGAATATAAGGACAATACAATAAATGAAATGCTGACATCCTCTTTCTGTTTGTTAGAAATCGGTGAGGAAGGACATGATGGCAGGAGGAGAAACTTAAAAATCCTCATGTTTTGATTTGGGGCTTAGCTGGTTTTAAATTGTGCATACAATTTATTTATTAGGATTTATTTACCGCCTTTTTGATGGAATTCAGTCAAGGCGGTGTATGGTGTTATTTCTAAATTCCTTCTCTGACCTCTATTGACTAAAGATGTATTCTTTTATGGTGCAGTAATTTAGGTGGGCACAGGGTTGAGATGTGAAACTATTTCAAGACACAGGGTTTATTCTTTCAATCATTGCACACAGTATTCACAGGTTGCATACGGGTTACATTTCCATGTGCTTCCAACAATCATCATAAACTGAGAATTAATTACCAATCTAACTTTCTTACACAGTTTTAATCCTTTAGCTGGTGCTCCTACGTTTAACCCCTTTTGTCGCTGCATCATAGTGACGGTCTAGATGTCTCGTCAATTGGACTGAGGGCTGGTGATCTTTGCGAATCATCTTGGAAGGTTTGCAATGGTTCTCAGCCATGAAATTTAAGTATTATGAAATATATCTGTACATACATACATATTTTCATAAATACACCTGACAGGGACCTTGGAAATAAATGGGCAATGTATGAGAGACAGTAGAAGCCTTCATGGTAGCATGGAGATCCAAACTGAGGTGTTGAGTTTGCAGCATTGTATCAATATACAATTTAAATCAAAAATACTTCATGGCTTACTATGAAACAACAAACGTATCTGTGAAAGTAGTAATAGGAAAAGTAGGTGATTCACAACACTGAAACCTTTAACAATCTTTAGATGCTTTGCACTGTGAGTCACCCAAACACAGTTGGTGAGGATGAGCATAGTGACAGGTCCCAAAGGTAACTCCCAAATGTCTTCCACTTCCTGGAGACTCTAATAACTTTCTATTGTATAAAACACCGACTCGATCTCACTTGCAGATGGGAACTGTATTATTAGTCTTCTTCACTCAGAAGAGTCCACGCTTATTACTTCAGTTATTGTGAAGACATGCTAAATCCACCGAGCAGCAAACATTTCCATTCTGTTGGATCAATCAAACAAACCATTGGTTAGGTATTTTTCTTCAGATGGAATACTATTCCTTTCGTTTAGTTACAGAAATCTAGAGACACGTGGCCCAATATATTCAAAAAATTTGGATAGCAACAGCTGCTATCTCTTTAAGGGGTCCTTTTACAAAGGCACGCTAGCGTGTGCACAGTAATGATTAGTGCACACTAAACATTAGAGACGCCCATAGAAATATATGGGCATCTCTAACATTTAGCCCGTGCTTATTTTTAGTGTGCACTAAAAACGCTAGCGCGCCTTTGTAAATGGACCTCTTAATGTCCTGTCCTGGCCCTATCCATGAATTTTTAATGGAAGTATCTAGAATCCGAGGGACTGTGCGTAACTCTACAGATAGTAGAT
The DNA here is from genome assembly GCF_901765095.1 of Microcaecilia unicolor. NCBI lineage: Eukaryota > Metazoa > Chordata > Amphibia > Gymnophiona > Siphonopidae > Microcaecilia > Microcaecilia unicolor. The sequence continues at coordinate 147,335,393 of NC_044034.1, forward strand.
GATATTCAGGCACTATGCAAACTGCTATACAGATAAATTTAGGATACCAGTGGACTCATTTTCGAAAGAGAAGGACGTCCATCTTTCGACATAAATCGGAAGATGGATGTCATTCTCCCAGGGACGTCCAAATTGGTATAATCAAAACCCGATTTAGGACATCTCCAACTGCACTCCGTTGCAAGGACGGCCAAAGTTCAAGGGGGCGTGTTGGAGGCATAGCGAAGGCGGGACTTGGGCGTGCCTAACACTTGGACGTCCTTGACCCTTTATCGAAAAAAACAAGGACGTCCCTGGCGGACACTTGGACGTTTTCACCCGGACTTGTTTTTCTTATAACTAAGGCACAAAAAGGTGCCCGAAATGACCAGATGACCACCGGAAAGAATCGGGGATGACCTCACGTTACTCCCCTAGTGGTCACTAACCCCCTCACACCCTCAAAAAACATCTTTAAAAATATGTCGTGCCAGCCTCAGATGTCATACTCAGGTCCTTGACAGCAGTCCTGGAGCAGTTTTAGTGGGTGCAGTGCACTTCAGACATGCAGACCCAGGCCCATCCCCCCCACCTGTTACGTTTGTGGAGGAAACAGCGAGCCCTCCAAAACCCACCACAAACCCACTGCACCCACATCTAGGTGCCCCCTTCACCCATAAGGGCTATGGTAGTGGTGTACAGTTGGGGGTAGTGGGTTTTGGGGGGTTCAGCACACAAGGTAAGGGAGCTATGTACATGGGAGCAATTTATGAAGTCCACTGCAGTGCCCCCTAGGGTGCCCGGTTGGTGTCCTGGCATGTCAGGGGGACCAGTGCACTACAAATGCTGGCTCCTCCCACAACCAAATGGCTTGCATTTGGTCGTTTCTGAAATGGACGTCTTTGGTTTTGAAAATCGCCAAAAATCAGAAACGACCATGTCTAGGGATGGCGAAATTTAAGGATTTGGACGTCCCTGACGGTACTTTCAAAATGAAAGATGGACGTCCATCTTGTTTCGAAAATGCAGGTTTCCCCGCCCCTAGATTTCGCCATTTTGCAAGGACGTCCAAATCGCAATTTGGATGTCCCTTTCGAAAATGCCCCTCCAGAGCTACCTAGAAAGTGGCTGAATCATGCCACTCTCCATATAGATCAAATAACAAAAAAAGCACCAAGAGCCTTCAAAATAGGGACACAGTTCTTTTATTTGTATAACTTGAACATCAATCTTCCATAAATGACCTGACACAGGCCGTGTTTCGGCGCACAGCGCCTGCGTCACAGGTCAAATGTGTGACGGTGTCTAATTGTTGTAATGTGCAGTGATGGAGCTTTCTCTTTCCTGCAGAGTAACAGCATGCTGTTGGCAGGTTGTCTGCTTGGCACAAGTTCAGCCTACTCCTACGATCTCTCTGCCCCTGCCCCTGCTCTGGGTCATTTATGGAAGATTGATGTTCAAGTTATACAATTAACGGAACTCTATCCCTATTTTGAAGGCTCTTGGTGCTTTTTTTGCTAATTGGACTTTGTTCTGTACTTTGTCCTTTATAGTACATCCCTAATCTCTGCAGTACCCATGAAGTTGAAAATCAGCCAGGGTCAGCAGCTTCTCCCCTACACAGAAGCTTGAGGTTCATTTTCAAAGCAGTTAGACACAGTGGTACTTTGTATGTCTAAGTGCTTTGAAAATGAGACCCATAGAACCAAAATCATGAGCTACTGGAACCAAATGTTTCTGACTTTAGTATATAAGGTTCCCCCCTCTCCTGAGAGAATTTAGCTTCCCTTCACTGCTAAAACACTGTATTAGAACCAGATTAAAAAAAAAAAAAAAAAAAAAGCAAACAGTGACTGTAAAGGTAAAATAGAGTTCAAACTGTTTAGATTCAGCAGCCCAACTACCATGAAGCAGCATTCAGTATAATTCTGGTTGAGCACAATTATTATTACAGAGACATTAAAGTGTCTTTCTGTTTAATAAGCTTATGTGCCAGAATCCTGCAAGAGCCAGGATGCTCACATCCTTCCCATATCTATGTAGATGGTTATGAATCATGAAGCCAGGGACTGTAATGCCCCGAGCCAACTTTTGCATTGGTGCCCCCCCCCTCTGATATATTTTCCTCCACTGTACTACCTCCACCACCTGTAATCTAATCCCCCCCCCCTCTTTCAAGCCCCACCCCTCTCTGCTGGATCAGATGAGGCAATGGCCCTCCTCTCTCAAGCCCACCCCCTTCTGCCAGGCACTAGTGATAAAGGGCACCAAAATTACAGTCTGTCTTCTATACCTCTAGTAATTTGAAGGTAGACTGGACTGGGATTTTGTCATTCTTTATCACTGGTGCCCTGAGCAGTGTCTCACCTGGTCCATAGGTTGAGCCGGCCCTGCATGAAACTATGGGCAACGCTATGAGGTGGATGTGCCAGAGCAGAATTAAGAAGCCAATGTTCAAAGCTATTTACATGGGTAGATGTTTCCTGGAAATTGCTCTCCCTCAGTCTGGTTAAAAGCACAAGCAGTTTATTCTGTACCATCAGGGTAATGATTTACAATTGCTATAATTTCTTTAGGCCAGAATTTTACAGAAAGCCTCTTTTAGTGCTGATAGTAATGTTTAGACTCTATCAAACAGAAATCAAGCATTAGCCTCAAATCAATTTTATCACGTTCTCTTAGAACACATGAATTTAGTAACAGTAAGTTCAAGCTACCAGTTTCCAAAATCTGAGCTTGGGTATCCTATTTCAACCATAACATTTCCTGGCTGAAGGATTTTACAGACATGTAGGGGTATTTTATAAAGGGCCATCTAGGTTTAGGCAGTAGGGACATGTGTAAATGACAGTCCTCTAGCCCTTTTTGCATGTAAATGGCTCCTTATGCACATAAATGACCACTTATACAATACTAACTAGCAGAAAAGTGCACACCTTGTTTTGATGGTGTATACTTTGCTATTGGGCATGTGCATGGATGGAGTTTGGACAAAGAATGCAAATACATGCCTAAGATATAGTAATTTATGTAACTTATGTGCATTGTGAGCTCTTACACCACCTATAGGACCAGTGTAAGTGATCGCACCATAAATGTAAGTGTGTTTTTTGTCACTTCAGCTTGTATTCAATAAAGAAAAGTAGGCCCTTACTTTTCTTTATGGAAAAGGCTTGAAGTGGGCACCTTTTTACCCTCTTATTCATCCTAATACTTTCTGTTTTATTTGGTGAGGCATTAATCAGTATTGTACCAGCAGCGTACCTTGCACTTGCAGGTTGTACATGGCGATCCAGTCATCGTCCATATTGACCCACTAAGCCGTGTTATTCCATAGGCATCTAAACATGTTTTTCTGATATCGTAGGCAATGCTGTCAGCTAGGCAAGGGTCAGTGACACAACGGGGACAACACTCGCCTTCGGAGATTGCTGTGTATTCACAACTCAGGCTAGGACAGGTCAGAGGCCAGCAGTCTACCTCTCCTTCCTGCAGAGTTAAAAATAAAGATTTGTTCCAGAACTCAAATTATCCAGACAATAATGATGTATCTACTAGTATAAAATAGGAGCAATATTATAAGGAATGGTACATGTCTCACTCCATGGATTGAATTAGCCAAGGTACCCTTTTCTGATCTAGAAATTCTGTCTATCTGGCTGATGTGTCAGATAAAAGAAACCCTCACTAAATAGGGTCATGGGGTGTGGTGCAGAGGCCAGAGTCATACATACAAGCATAAATAGCCAGTAATATTTTTGGAGCTTTTCCCAGATGCAGTAGCTGTCAAGATCTGGGGGGAGTGGCTCAGTCAAGATTCTCTTCTGGCATGACAACTTGGGGTATTTGTGTTGTGTTTGGAACTGAACATAGTTGCATGTCCTAAGTCTATTCTGAGATGGCAAAATCGCCTACTCCCTTTCTCATTCCAAGCAAGCACCTTCTGAATCCTAGCACCAAACGTGGATGAGTCTAGTTCCTGAGTGCCAGAGCATCTGTGGAGATTTGATCTGGGGAGACTGGTGAGACAACTTATGTGCCTGTATATCTGACAATATGGGGAAGCGAGGAGGTATCGTTTGCCAAGCCCTTGGGCAGTGTGATTCTCCAGGAGGGTGGATTGAGGAGAGTATGCTTGGGTTTAAAAAAGGGTTGGAAAAATTCCTGGAGGAAAAGTCCATGAACCTTTATTAAAGTAGACTTGAGGAAAGCCTGAGGTTAAACAACATGGAGTCTTGCTATATTTTGGGACAACTTGTGACCTGGACTGGCCACTGTTGGAAACAGAATACTGGGCTAGATGTACTCTTGGTCTGACCTGATAGGGCAATTTTTATTTTCTTCTGAAATACATTTTTCAGGCGCATGGGGCAGGGATTTCTTGCAGTGTTAGCACATTTTCATCTAGCAGGGTCTTCCTTCTAGAAGCTATAGTGTGAAAGTAACCCATTTTATTTATTTATTTTTTATTTATTTCGGACCTCTAGTCCACAAATGATTGTGAGTTGGATGCAGAGCGGTAGTTATTGTAGTGCTAAGATGTATAGAACTTTTTAATAATTGTTAATAGTATTTAAAATAAATATTTATGAATAAATTGTGCTCAGAAAAACTGAGAGAGAACCAGCACCATCAGGCATAATAACCATCCAGTCTCTCATGTTTTTAATTATACTACCCTATAAATCTTTTCATATTGAAGATGAAATCCTTCTAGTAGCAATTACTACACAACCAGTGTCTCTCAATACTTATTACTGGAAGGATTTCATCTGTAACATGAAAAGAAGCTGATCTTTAGAGTGTGTGAGGATGGTCTCCGTGAAGCAGCTTTGATGAAACATGGTCCGTGTTGGGAGCCGCAGTTGATCAATAATTCAAAAAGTGTGTGACTTACCGGGATTACAGTGACTGTCAAGATAAGTCAGGGCCGCCATGAGGGGGCCACAATTCCTCGGGCCAGTGCTGGGGTCTCTCTCTCTCTCTCTCCTGCTCCTGACGGGACCAGAGTGATCTCCGCCAGTCAAGGTATTTCAAGAGCAGCAGCGATGGGGGGCGGCAGTGGCAGCAATCAGAGGGGGGAGGAAGCGGACAATGATTTAGGGGGAGTGGCAACGGCCCTGCCCTGGGCCCAGTGGCGTGTTCTTACCACAGTTGAGGCATTCCGCGGTAATTTTACAATGTGGTTGTGCAATCTGCTCACTAAAAACAAAAAAATCTTTTGCCAAATGTGTGTGTCTGGGGGCAAAGAGTGGGTATTTTTGCACTAATCAGATAGTGCAGGGGTAGGCAACTCCAGTCCTCGAGAGCCGAAGGTAGGTCAGGTTTTCAGGATATCCACAATGAATATGCAGGAGATAGATTTGCATACTATGGAGGCAGTGCTTGCAAATCTATCTACTGAATATTCATTGTGGATATTCTGAAAACCTGACCTGCCTGCGGCTCTCGAGGACCAGAGTTGCCTACCCCTGAGCTAGTGCATCTGCATTCACATGCAGTAACTGACTAGTACATGATCAGCGCATGAGCCCTTATGGCCTACAAAATAGGTGGCGGTAAGGGCTCATGCACTAATCTTTTTTAATGGCTGTTAATTCGGAAAATGGAAAAATGGCCATTAGCACATGGGAAAGACCCGCAAAAGGCTTTCTATAGTCAGTTATAGTGTGGTTTTAGGGTGTATTTTTGTTTTATTGTCTTGTTATATGTTTTATTGTATGTGATGTGATGTTTTTGCTGTATGAATGTTAAGTTGTAACCCGCTTAGATTGATTGGATAGACCGGATATAAGTTTGATAAAATAATACTGACTGCTTTGCTGAAAGCCTCAGGTCTTGATCCAAAATCGGAGGCCAACTACCGCCCAATAGCCAGCATCTCTCTTCACAAAAGTACTGGAAACACATGTCGGTAGACAACTCTCATCTTACTTAGAAAGATTCTCATTCCTACACTGATCACAATTTGGCTTCAGACCAGCACACAGCACAGAGTCCCTACTACTCACCTCAACCACTTATGTCAAGTAACACCTGTGTAAGGGAAATCAAGTAATTCTTCTACAGTTTGACATATCAGCAGCGTTCGATGCTGTTGACCATACACTGCTGCTAGGCCGATTAGATCAAATCAGTATCCCGGGACCTGTTCTCAACTGGTTCGGGGAATTCATGTCAACCCGAAACTATGCTGTCAAACAAAACCATCTTCTCTCTTAGTACTGGCTCCCAGAGTGCGGGGTCCCACAGGGATCCCCGCTCTCCCCAATCATATTTTACTTCTTCATGTCTTGTCTGTGCTCTGTACACCTAGGCCTAGGTAAACTTCTGCTATCTAATGCAGATGAAATTCTGCTCCTCCTACCAATTTCCCCAACCTACCCGCGATATAACCCAGACTGTAACAGCAGAGATGAACGCCATCCAGAACTGGGCTCTGAGAAACAAATTAAAACTGAATCCTCACAAGACCAAGACCTTATGGTTCCGAAATCCAGGAGTTCAAGTCCCAACCTCAATATCAGCAGGATCTTTCAAGACACTTGCTGTGGAATTCGAAGCCAAAGTGCTTGGAGTTCTTCTTGACTCTTCCTTAACCATCTCTCCCCACATTAACCAGCTTTGGAAAACAACACTATTTAAAATGAGGCAGCTCTGACTGCTACATTCATTCTTCAATCAGAAGGTCTTCATGCTGCTGGTCCAAATGACTATCCTACCTCACCTGCAATGTTTTGTACCTTGGAGTCAAATCCTGTCTTACTAAAGAAGTTACAAATAATATAGAACACTGCAGCAAGGCTGACCTTCGGGCTAAACAAATTCAACAGTGTTTCATCTTACCTAATCAAACTACACTGGTTCCCCATGTCCGAGTGAATAAAGTTCAAAACTATAAACTTAATCTTTCAGATCCTCTATGGCATCACTTCCGGCCTATTGATCGAAACTTCATGCATAAGCCTGGCCCACTCAAAGAGACTGAAAGACCAGCCGCTTATCTCCTCTCAGACTTACAAGGGAACCAAATTCCAGAGAACCTTCAACTCGCTCTTCCCTGTACTCAGAGTGGAGGAGTAGCCTAGTGGTTAGTGCAGTGGACTTTAATCCTGGGGAACTGAGTTCAATTCCCACTGCAGCTCCTTGTGACTCTGGGCAAGTCACGTAACCCTCCATTGCCCATGTAGTTGCAAAAACCTCAGAAAGGCGGTATATCAAGTCCCATTTCCCTTTCCATTCCCTTTATGGAACTCTCTATCCATTGCAATTAGAACAGAGAACAATTACCTCAGCATCAGAAAGAAGCTAAAAACTCATATGTTCCCTAAACCTAATGCTTAATCCACTACAATTGCACCGTGCCTCATAGCCTTCTAACCTGTTCTCCACTCTTCCCCAGCCACGACAGCTTCCCCTGATCTAGCAGTATGCTGTTACATCTCTCTGTTTACTATAGCCTAAACCATGTAGCTATGGGGGCTCACAGGGGCCTGGGCCCTCCCAAAGTGTCTCTGGGGCCCCTGGTTTAGCTTGTGGGGGTCCCCAGCCCCTGCCAGCTGAAGCATTTGTCCTGCGCTGGTCTCGCCACATTGACTGCCCTGCTCTTCTCAGTCTTAGATTTAGTGAAACTGAGCATGCATAACACTTCACGCATGCTCTTTCATTAAAACTAACATGCACGGCGCGACTAAGAGCAGGTCAAGCAATGTGAGACCTGCACTGGGTAAACGCTTCAGCTGGTGGGGTTTGGGAGCCCCACCAGCCAAGGTATGATCATGCGGCGGCAGTAGCAGTGGGGGGAGGGGGGGTGCAGCAGGGTAGTGTGGCAGGGAGGCAGGCCAAAATGTGCCCTCCACACCTTGGGCTCTGCCCCCCCCCCCCCCCATCGAGGTCTGGCTATGCCACTGCTGCACTGAACTCTGACTAGGGGATATTAGCTGTGTATAAGATCTCACTTGAATTGAATTGATAAATAAATAAATAAATAAATAAGGTTGCACTAAGGCCACTTTTTAGTGCAGCTTATTAAAAGCACCCCATAGTGTTTTGGATTTATCATTTTGGTTGAAAGATTAATTAAGAAGACACAGAAAACATTTTTGAACACTTTATTGAGACACGTAATCTATAATTAAAACCTGTGAAATCGAACAGTTATGATGCCTGGTGGTGCTGCTGCTTCTATCTCCATTTTTATGAGCACAATTATTCACAAATATTTCTTTCAAATGGTATTTACAATTATTGCAAAGTTCTATACATCTGTTATTCTGTGGGGATTCTTATGTTTGACAGTTTTGATTCCCTCCAGTAATTGAATTTCCCCCTTTTTGTGTACTTTCGGTAATAGAGCAGCTGGTCCTGATTCTCAGGCCTTTCTCCTCCATGTGCTGGAGCTTCTGTTTCATAGAAACCAATCCGATAAGTAATCGGGGAAAAAACAGGGCATGGGGTCTGATGCACGCTCGTGGCTGAAGTACTGAACTTTGATTTAGAAAAATGTGTCTAATTCTAAGCCTACGCTCCCACTGATTCTCCCTGTGAGCCTGGGCAAGGCACTTTATCTTCCCCTAGCTTCTGTTTATCCAACTGTAATTGGATAAGGACCAGAACACTGGTTTCTGCTCCTGTCTGCTTTTGGATGCTGTTGTGCAGTGCAGGTGCTAGAAATGTGCTACCAGCTCATCTACTCAAGAGCTTTTATGGAGCTCTTCAGAATTTCAATTCATTGTAATTAGAATAAATTTAAATACTGCAATTCTTGTTATTATACATAATACAATTACTGACTTTTTTGTCTTTTATACCTGTTGCCTGATTTATTTTTAATTATATGTTTGGTGCATCAAAGCCTAGTTGTTGATGTGCTGAAAACCCTCGAAATACTTCCACCTCCAGAAAAGGCTGTACGTACATTTCTGAAGTGGTAGACTGTAAAGAGGTTGAAACTCTGTGAGAGGACAGATGCTCAGTAAGTCCCCTTTATGGTTATAATTGCCAAGGGATTTGTCTACTCAGAAAACAATGAATGATATAGCAGTGGTTTACAGTGGTTGAAAAGAGGTAATATCATGAATCATTCTGCAAACCCACTGTCATCTTTTTTGTCCTAGTCATTTCATCTTGCTCCTTTGAGGCTGTAGCTCAACTGCATCAGCCTTCTATTAGGTTATTGCACCCTGAACTTTGGCGCAGAACTGCGTGTTGACTTCCTTCACTTTTAACCTTCTCCTCCCTGCTATCTATAGTTCTCAATCAAGAGCCAACGATCATGGCTTTCATCAGAATCAAGTTAAGGCATACATTGAGGCTGGGTAGGGGCGCTGTTGTTTTTATGATGGCCGAAGCCTCCTGCTCCCAGCATCTGTGAAAGTTTTTTTCAAAGCATTCCCATCCCTGATCAGCTCTAGAAGAAGAAATGAGGTCTGGGAATCGAACCTAGGCCTCTTTATCATTTCCATAAGACATTTCAGAGGTTTCTAATTTTTATAACATAATTGAATGCCATCATATTTATTTATTTTTATTTGTAGCATTTGTATCCCACATTTTCCCACCAATTTGCAGGCTCAATGTGGCTTACATTATGCCATAATGGCGAGCGCCATTACCAGGTAAAGAATTACAAATGGTATTGCATTAAGGCGCATACATGGTAAAGTAGAATACAATATGGTATTGCATAGAGGTTCCTGAGTAATAGAATAAATTATAACATAAGTTAGATAGTCAACTATAGATAGTTCGTTTCCGACATGAGAAATAAAGTGATAGTGTGTATTGCATAATTTTCATTAGTAGCAATGAGGTAAACAGTCATGTGTAGAGAGTTCGGTTTTGTCTAGTTCATGTAAAGTCTAATTGTTCAGTATTTAGGATGGATCATTATGGTAAGCCTTCTTGAATAGGTCAGTTTTCAGTAGCTTTCGGAAGATTGTTAGGTCATGCATTGTTTTTATGGTCTTTGGTAGTGCGTTCCAAAGTTGTGTGCATGTGTAGGAGAAGCTGGATGCATATGTGGATTTGTATTTAAGTCCTTTACAGCTGGGGTAGTGGAGATTGAATGGCATGCTGGCATGCTCCAAAAAAGGTGGCATAGCAAGTGATTATACTAAGCTAAAAATGTCTTTGGTTACCTTGGTTAGTGTGGTTACTTTGGTAGCTTTTAGTGAAGCTGATTTATAAGATTTGCCTGACTGATGTATTTTTATCTATAATTTTTTTAAGTTTGTTGTAGGTTTGTTTAGTTTTGTATTTCCTGGTGACTGTACAGCTTCTTGGTTTTGTAATGCACATAGAACCTCAAGGTTGACTGCAGAATAGACATTTTATTATTATTATTATTACTTGAACATACCCTGCTAGAAAATAAATATCAAATACAACTGGAGTCTTAATGGAATGTTCTGAAATATATACTACTAATAATAGAGAATATGCCTAGTATAAAGCTTCAATTTCAGAGCCTTCATAATATGGACATATTAGATTAAGGACAGTTGCTTTTGTTCCTGTACTGTCAAGAGTACACAGTCCATTAGAGATGGGCAACAAGAAACTTTTCATTTCGTATTGATTCCCGTGTTACTTTCAGGAATGTTTACTTTATTCACTTTTACTTGGCCATGTTTTTATCAGAGGAGCACAATCATGGAGTGTGCATTCTTTTGAAAGAGGGCACACTATGTGCAAAATAGGACAGTCTTTGCATATAGGGCTAGATTCAGTAAATGGCACCCTATTTTGGATGCCAATAAAAAATCAGCACTATGTGCTATTTGATACAAGACGCACTGGGCTGAGTGCCCCTGATTCAGGGGCCCTTTTATGAAGTGGCAATAAGTGCAACGCAGGCTTACCACTCGCTAAAAGGAAGTACCGCCGGGCTACTGCAACAGTTCCCTCCCCCCAGAACGCGCCATTTCCGTCACTGCAAAAATATTAAAATTTTTGTAACATCGGTGTGTACTCAGCAGTAATTGTGTAGTGCCATGCGCTGCCCAGCAACCGCTGGGTTAGCTTGGGGATCCTTACCACCATCTAAATGGGTGATGGTAAGTGCTCCCCCCCCCCCCTGAAATGGCTGCATGGCAAGTGCTTCACTTGCTACATGGCTATTCCTTTAAAAAAACAAAGACCTGCGTTTTACTTGCCATGGTAAAAGGTGGTATTAGCGCATATCAAAAACATGCACTGACACCAGTACAGGCCCCCTTTTGCCACATCTTCATAAAAGGACCCCTGAATAATGTGTAGTGCCAATTCCCATGCCCAAATGTGCTAAAACCAGCTGTAAATCTGCTTCCTCCAAATTTCATAACCGTGCACGTAACATGTTGGGATGCCCTTGACCTGCCCAGGTCTCTCCTATGTATAGAAGAAAGTGGGATGTTTGACCACGGCAATACGAGACCTCCACCCACAAAATATATATCCCTCAGAGAAGATAAACAGATATACTGTATATGATATGCATAGGTTCAGAAAGAATTATGTGCAGAAAAAAAATATATAAGTATATTTAAGCATAGTTCTTTTATAAAAAGATTACTGTCTGTGTACTAAATATAGAACACATTTTTTAATATATCGTGCAGATATATTTTACTTAATACATGTTATATTATATGTTTTATTTATATGCTCTGTATGTTCAAGTTCTATATTTTACTTATCATTTATCTGTTTTTTACTGTACACATTCTTTATGCAGTGTTACCACTCTAGGACTGACATAAGTGCATTTTACATGTGAATACACATATCTTTGCCTGTATTCAACAACTGATGTATATACATTTTTATTTGTGATTTAACTGTCTGTTTATACATGGTTTCGATTATTGTAATATTTTATTAGTTTTTATCTTGTAATATTTTTCATTACCAATTGTTTTTAGCATTCTAGTATTTGAGTTTTTGGTTATTTTTATTCATGTTTATTTGTATATATGTATTTTGTAGACTCCTGATGCAGGCCTAACAGCCGAAACACAACAGTTGTGTCGAGTCTTTCTTTCATCAATAAACAAGTATTTTTAAGATTCATCTCTCCAGGTCTTGTATTGCCGTGGTCAAACATCCCACTTTCTTCTATACCTGTGCTCTCCCGTGGGTTGTTCGAGTTCTCCGCTTGACTGCGGATTTGTTTTGAACAGGTCCCTCCTATGGCCACACCCCCTTTTGGGTTACACACAACAGGATTTAGGCACGGTTCTTTATAGAATTGGCAGTTGCAGATGCATCTCCAAATGAATGCCAATTAACACCAGTAATGCTTGTTAGCAGCCAACTACTGAGTGCTAATGGCTTATTAAGAGGGTGGGATAAACATAAAGGAATCCTGTTCAGAAGGAATAGATCCTAAGGAGCTTAGCCGAGATTGGGTGGCACAGCCGGTGGCAGGAGGCAGGGATAGTGCTGGGCAGACTTATAAGGTCAGTGCCAGAGCCAGTGGTGGGAGGCGGGGCTGGTGGTTGGGAGAAGGGGATAGTGCTGGGCAGACTTACACGGTCTGTGCCCTGAAAAGGACAGGTACAAATCAAGGTAAGGTATACACAAAAAGTAGCACATATGAGTTTATCTTGTTGGGCAGACTGGATGGACCATGCAGGTCTTTTTCTGCCGTCATCTACTATGTTACTATCATGTCTTTTACTAAGGTGCGCTAGCATTTTTAGCTCACGCTAAAAATCAGCTGGTGTTAAATACAAAGATGCGCATAGGGATATAATGGGTGTCTCAGGGTTTAGTGCCAGCTAAAAACGCTAGCGCACCTTAGTAAAAGACCCCTTAACTAATTCAGTTGCATACACAACTCAGGATCACATGCAAATTTAGGCACCCATTTTTGGGTGCCCTTTACAGAACCCACTTTCTTGAAACAGTGCACACTATTATCAGAAAACAATAAAACATTCAGGGGTCCTTTTACAAAGGCACGTAAGGACCTATGCGCATGCAGCAATGGTCAAATTGGCATTACCGCCCAGCTAGCGCATGTACCCGTTGGTAATTCTGAGTTTGGCATACTCTGAAAACCCACGGTAGAAAATAATTTTCTATTTTCTACCAAGGGGGCATTCCTAGTGGTAATCGGCAGCTGGCACGCACTGGATGCTTATCACGCGGGCAACACATGAGCCCTTACTGCTAAGTCAATGGATGGCGTTAAGGACTCAGGCCATAAATAGACACGTGCTGTTTTTAATTTTGACACACATTCTTTTCCTGGCCCAAAACCCCCTTTTTTTTTCCAGACGCGGTGAAGAAATGGTCCAGCGCGCATCTAAAACACGTGCCCATACTACCACAGGCCACGTTTTGGCACGCCTTTGTAAAAGGGCCCCTGATTTTCATGTTTTCTTCCGCTCATTTTCATTTAATAACAACATACAATGATATGGGATATGTCCATGGAATCAAATGCCCATCCAACACTCCATCAGCACAGTCCTGCTATATTGTATACATTCCATAATTATACATTCTAGTTCTATGAAACAAGCTTAGTTGATTGTGATACCAAGCAGCGGCATTGCTGACAGCTGTACGTCCAGTTGTCCCCACTGCGGTACAGTTTATGGCCATTTTGGTGCAAGCACTGACTGGTAGCTCTAGTGTCACACTCCGGACAGCAATAGAGATCAACATTGGGGTTCTGGCAGTCACACGCATTTCTTCGGCAAAATATTTTTCCATCCTGTTAAACAAAGCGGTAAGATTGATCAGACTTTCATGGCATCGCAACACTGGATGAACATCGCAATGCTGATTAGTTCTTAAAGCAGCCTTAACTTGCCGCTCAGAAAGGATTCAGCTGTATTACAAGAGAATGGATGTCAATTTCTCCTTTTTTGTAATTTATGCAAGTTTCATAGATTTGAAATCCACACAACACAAATCAAATTGGAGTAAGTCAAATACAGAAAAGAAAATCCCCAGGAAAATTGATTTTTGCTCCCAAATACAGATTCAAACAAGAAATTGCAACAGGCAAAAGTGTACTACTATAATTCGACATGTCTAGTGCGTTTGATATGGTAAACCATAAAATATTACTAAACATTCTAGAATATTTTGGGATTGGGGGAAGGGTTCTTAGCTGGATCAAGGGATTCCTTACCACAAGAACTTACCAAGTGATATCAAACTTGAATATTTCATCACCATAGAAACCAGAATGTGGCGTACCCCAAGGCTCACCACTATCGCCGACCCTCTTTAACCTAATGATGACCCCAATAGCCAAATCCCTATCCATACAAAGCCTCAACCCCTACATCTACGCTGACGATGTCACGGTATACATCCCATTCAAATACGATCTAACAGAAATCACAAACAAAATCGAACTCAGCCTGCAAATCATGAACTCATGGGCAGATGCATTTCAATTAAAACTCAATGCTGAAAAAACACAGTCTCATCATATCATTACAATACAACACGTACAAACCCACCAGTATAAACACCCCAGATTACACTCTTCCTGTCTCAGACAGCCTGAAAATTATCAGAGTCACCATCGATTGAAACCTTACGCTAGAAAGCCAAGCGAAAATTACAACAAAGAAAATGTTCCACTCAATGTGGAAACTCAAACGAGTAAAACCTTTCTTCCCGAGGAAAATATTCCGCAGCCTGGTACAATCAATGGTGCTAAGTCACCTAGAGGGGCATAATCGAACAGAAACGCCTATCTCCATGGGCGTTAATCTCCGAGAACGGGTCCGTGAAGGGGCGGAGTGAACCGTATTTTCCAAAAAAAATAGACGCCCATGTTTTATTCGCCAAGGTGTGAGCTGGGCGTTTTTGCTTTTCAGCGATAATGGAAAATGAAATCGCCCAGCTCAAAAACGAATACATCCAAGGCATTTGTTCGTGGGAGGGGCCAGGATTCATAGTGCACTGGTCCCCCTCACATGCCAGGACACCAACCGGGCACCCTAGGGGGCACTTCTACAAAAACAAAAAAAAGGTAAAAGAGCTCCCAGGTGCACAGCACCCTTCCCTTGGGTGTTGAGCCCCCCAAATCCCCCTCAAAACCCACTGCCCACAAGTCTACACCATTACTATAGCCCTAAGGGGTGAAGGGGGGCACCTACATGTGGGTACAGTGGGTTTGGGGTGGTTGGACGACTAAGCATTAAGCAGCACAATTGTAACAGGTAGGGGGGGGGGATGGGCCTGGGTCCACCTGCCTGACGTCCACTGCACCCCCTAACAACTGCTCCAGGGACCTGCATACTGCTGCTTGGGAGGAGGGTATGACATTTGAGGGTGAAAATAAAAAGTTGTGAAACATCATTTTTTGTGGTGGGAGGGGGTTAGTGACCACTGGGGGAGTCAGGGGAGGTCATCCCCGACTCCCTCTGGGGGTCATCTGGTCATTTAGGGCACTTTTTGGGGCCTTATTCGTGAAAAAACAGGGTCCAGGAAAAGTGCCCTAAATTCTAGCTACAAACGCATCCATTATCGGCGAAAGGCGCCCATCTCTGTTCGGGTGATAACCACGCCCCAGTTCCGCCTTCACCACGCCTCCGACACGCCCCCGTCCACTTTGTCCGCATCCGCGACGGAGTGCAGTTGAAAGCGTCCAAAGTTCGGCTTTCGATTATACCGCTTTATTTGTTTTTGTGAGAAAGACGCCCATCTCCCGATTTAGGTCGGAACTTGGGCGTTTTTCTCGTTCGATTATAAGCTGGCTAGACTACTGCAATGCAATCCATGCTGGATGTAAAGAACAAATTATGAAGAAACTTCAAACTGCCCAAAACACCGCAGCCAGACTCATATTTGGAAAAATGCGATATGAAAGCGCCAAACCTCTATGTGAAAAACTGCATTGGCTACCAATCAAAGAACGAATCGTGTTCAAAATCTGCACCCTGGTTCACAAAATTATTCATGGCAAAGCCCCGATCTACATGGCAAACCTCATAGACTTACCAACCAGAAACACAAACAGGTCAGCACGCACATTCCTAAATCTCCACTACCCAACCTGCAAAGGAATAAAATACAAATCAACATATGTATTCAGCTTCTCCTATATAAGCACACAAATATGGAATGCACTACCAAACACCAAGAAAACAATGCATGACCTTCCGGAAATCATTAAAGACCTATCTGTTCAAGAAAGCCTACCACAACGATCCAACCTTGGATAAAAACGGGCTATATATTTTTAATAAATCTAAATAACTAATAAATACACAATATAAATAAACAGCCAAAACATAAAACAAGTCACAAAATAACAAAACACTTCAATTAAACTTCCAATTATTATCAGTCATGAGTTTGAAAGAAGTAATATCACACACCATTTAAGGCTTACTGAAATAGGAATGTTTTAAGAGTTTTCTTAAAAATGTGTAGATTTTTAATCAACATCATATTAGCAGGTAAACTGTTCCATTAATAGATACTCGTCAAGCTTAACCAAATGAGAAGAAGGAACATCTAGTTGATCCTTATGGCTGGCCTAAGCTATATAGTAAGTTGGTAGTTACCCAGTTAAACACTTGTTTTTCAATAATATTCCCCACTGATTATGAAGTCATGAGTGGCCACATAGGGCCATCCAAGAAAGAAATGCTAGCATGGGTACTCCTGAGCCAAGCTTTTATCTTTACTGCTAATTTTAGCTGGCCACTCATATAGGTAGACTTGGCTAAAATTTGACCAGTGGCTTGCTGTACATTGACCCAAAACTGTGGCTTGAGTTCATTTAAGCACCAGGTCATTCTATCAGAATTAGGCCATTATGAGTTAGGAAAAGAACCAGTAGAGATGTAGTAGTTAAGAGAGTAATTTTGAAAGTCACTACCACAGCTAACACAGTGCTTTACTCACAGAAATTAGGGGTGACTTGATAATTGTATTCAAAACTCACAGAAATTAGGGGTGACTTGATAATTGTATTCAAATACATGTGAAGGAGGTTTCTAAAGTGGATACTGTTGGTTCCCCCTCCCCTCTCTTTACAAGAAAAATGATAAAGAGTAATGCATTTCAATTATAGCAGAAGGAATGTAGGTTAGACTTTAGGAAGTGGGTATTTGAGTACTAGAACAAATTATCTAGGGTGAGGAAGGTCTCCATTATTGGAGTATCTATAAACAGATTAGACAAGCATTTGCACTGGATGATATACGAAGACTAAGGGGACAAGCAGAATGACTTCTTGAGGATACACTCAGCACCATGATTCTATACAAAGCACCACCTGTAAATCACACTGTCTCATCCTCTTATCCCAATACAGCGCGGACAACCCCACAAGTATAAACACCCCAGATTACACCCTCCCTTTCTCAGACAGCCTGAAAATCCTCGGCAATACAATGGACCATAACCTTACACTAGAGAGCCAAGTGAAATCCACAACAAAGAAAATGTTCCACTCAACGTGGAAACTCAAACGCATGAAACCATTCTTCCCGAGGGAAACATTTTGCAACCTGATACAATCAATGGTACTAAGCCATGTAGACTATTGCAATGGAATTTATGCGGGATGCAAAGAACAAACCTTAAAGAAACTTCAGACCGCTCAAAACATGGCAGCCAGGCTTATATTTGGGAAAAACGCGATTTGAAAGCACAAAACCCCTCCATGAAAAACTGCACTGGCTCCCAATCAAAGAATGTATTGCTTTCAAAATCTGCACCCTGGTTCATAAAATTATCTTCGGCGAAGCCCCGGGATACATGACAGACCTCATAGACCTACCAACCAGGAACACATCCGAATCAACACAAACATATCTAAATCTCCACTACCCAAGCTGCAAAGGACTTAAATACAAATCAACTTCCACAACTGTGGAACGCATTACCAAAAGCCTTGAAAACAACGTATGACCACCTAAACTTCCGGAAATCACTAAGAACTAACCTGTTTAAAAAGGCATACTCTACCGATCCTACTACTACTACTTATCATTTCTATAGTGCTACAAGGCATAAGCAGCGCTGTACACCATCCAACTTAAATGCCTGAACTCTGCAACACAATGAAACCAAAGTACGTAATGGACATAACACAACTCTTCCGCTCTACAATTCCCTAATGTGTCTGTTCCACATGAGACTTATCTTACCACAACATCATACCGGAGTCGGCTAACGCATCTCCGGTACTATGTAAGCCACATTGAGCCTACAAACAGGTGGGAAAATGTGGGTTACAAATGTAACAAATAAATAAAAATAAATATTATATTAGTGTCCCTCTATTTATTCAAAGAAACAAAACAAATACAGCATACCTTACCTTGGATGAAAACTATGCCATTGCTATGTGTGTACCCTCAGATTAACAATCTGATTGACCAATCCAAAGTTTAGATCAGGCGTATCCAACATTGGTCCTCGAGGGCTTCAACCCAGTCAGGTTTTCAGGATTTCCCCAATGAATATGCATGAGTTCTATTTCCCTGTACTGCCACCATTGTATACAAATAGATCTCGTGCATATTCATTGGGGAAATCCTGAAAACCCAACTGGGTGAGAGTCCAGGTTGGATACCCCTAGTTTAGGTGCTTAGGAAGCCTCTAAGATTGAAAATCGTAGCATGCTGTAAATGCCATGCTAAACAGCACACATTCTAGTAAAACGTATTCAATGTTGTGTCCCTCCAGGTTATGAGACCTGTCAAGAATTTTTCATCTGAAGTTAGGAAGTATGTAGTTTTAAAAAAACAGAGAAAAATGAAGGCAGATAAAGACCATATGGCCTGTCCTCTCCCTTAGAGGTCCTAAGTACGTGTCCCAAGCTTTTTTGAATTCATCCTCCAAATTCCACTTACATAAACCCTCCCAACCTCCTCCCTTCTCCCCCCTCCAAAATCAGTAAAACCAAGGAGAAAATTCTCCCAGCTTAATACACAGGGAAGCAATGAAGCGATTTTAAGTCCCATAATATGAATAAAAGTATTAAGAATGTGAAACTTTTTAAACAGTTGACCTCTTTATGTTATCAAGCTCCATTGATACGGAACACTGTACCTTTAGATATTAGGAAGATTAGTGATTACATGGCATTTAGAAAAGCTTTGAAAACATTTTATTTAAGAAGTTTGTTTTAGATAAATTTTAATCATTATGCAATTGTAAATTTTCTAATCTGCAGCAAACTGGATGGGTAATTACAGAATATAAGCATTTTAATGTAATATAATGTAATGATATCCTCTCAAATTATTTCACACTGTCTTGTGAAAACAGTGTGACTGTGGCCCATTAATTAAAATAAGAGCAAGATATTAAAAGTTCTGTGAAAGCCAGCAATGTTAAAGAAATTTCATGCAGCCCAGGCATGGAGGCAGTGTGTAGTCCACATTCATTTAGTGCCCCTTTTACCAAGCTGTGGCAAAAGGGGGCTGGCGCTGGTATCGGCGTGTGTTTTACATATGCGCCAAGGCCCCCCTTTTACCGCAGCTGGTAAAAGGGAAGTCTCACTTTCTGACAGGAAATGTCCAGGCAGCAAGTAAAGCACTTGTCCTGAACCCTTTTTTTTTTGGGGGGGGGGGAGCCCTTACCACCACCCATTGAGGTGGTGGTAAGGGCTCCCGCATTAACCTGACGGTAACTGGGCAGAGCGCGGCACTGCCCGATTACTGCCGGGTACACTCCGGCACTAATAGAAATAAATAATTTTTTGTAGCACTGGAAATTACAGCGCGCTAGGGGTGGGAAGTACCACCAGGCTTCTGGGGTAGCCCGGTGGTACTTCCTGTATAGCGAGCGGTAAGCCCTCATTGGGCTTACTGCCACTTAGTAAAAGGAGCCCTTGTGTTCTAGACCTTAGCCTACCATTTTTCAGATGCAGACAAGATCACTGCGCCCTGCATTTTCCTGCAGAATAATCTTAGCTCACATACTAAGTCCTCTTGCTAAGGTCTCTTTTTTTCTACCACAACCAATACATGTATACACAATGGCAATAAACTGTCAGTATCCAAGTCTTCATTTTGGGTGCTAAGTGGCATTTTAGCACTCATAGGTGCAAAAATGTAGCAGACTAAAATGTATAAGTGCCACTGGGCAAGGCTTTCATAATGGGCTGAAAAATGTCCTAATAGTTACGTTACAGAATATAACAGGCAAATCTCATCTTTAATTATGTGTCTGAAGAATCTATTAGAAGATTGTTAAAGTGCCAATTTGCTCATGAAGGTGTTATATCCAACACCTGCCTACAGTACCCAAGTTTTAAATTGCTTCTCTGATCAGTGTGTTAGCTTTTTCTTTTTTTTCCTGTTTCTTCTGCATTTGAGGAGGTTTCTAATGCACATTCGATCTTTACTAGGAAGAACTCATAAGACTTCAATGGCACATAAAAATGGAAACAAAAAGGATTTTATAAGATAAAAAATAATAATGTACATAAGAAAGTAAGCCTTGACATACTGGGAAAGACCAAAGGTCCATCAAGCCCAGTATCCTGTTTCCATCAGAAGTACCTGGCAAGATCCCAAAATAGTAAAACAGATTTTATGCTGCTTATTCTAGACACAAGCAGTGGATTTTCCCCAAGTCCATCTGAATAATGACATATGGACTTTTCTTTTAGGAAAGTATCCAAACCTTTTTTAAACCCCTGCTTTTTTACCATATTCTCTGGCAACAAATTCCAGAGTTTAATTACACGTTGAGTGAAGAAATATTTTCTCTGATGATTTGTTTTAAATTTATCCCTCTCTCAGTGGGGTGAGGGTTTGCCCTAGAGGAGACAGAAAGGTAAAAACCCAAAACTAAGGGGTCCTTTTACAAAGGTGTACTAGCAGTTTTAATGTGCACTAAAAGTTAGCGTGTGCTAAACACTAGAGATGCCCACAGAAATATAAACTTATTATAACTGAACACACAGAGGCGCTTTCATAGGCTCATCAGATCAATTGATGAGGATTGTGATACTGCCTCTCTGAAAATGCTTGGCTCACAATAACTCTTAGCCATTTTAGAGGTTGGTACGCTGATCTGATGATCCTGTGAAAGCGCCTCTGTGTGTTCAGTTATAATAAGGATATAATTGAGGTGAAGTTGAGTATATTGAAAGTAATTGACTACGCACTCCCTTCACTACTTAAATTGGATGTATGCCTATATATTACTGTCATAGAAATATAAAGGCATCTCTTACATTTAGCACGTACTTATTTTTAGCTTCACTTGCCAAACGGCCATTTATTTAAAAAATAACAGCCTTATACCTGCTGCAGTAAAAGGGGGCCTCAGCGCATGTCAAAACAACATGGTGATGCCAGCGCAGGCCCCCTTTTGCCGCAGCTTAGTAAAAGGACCCCATAGTCAATGGGTTTGGGACTTCAACATCACTTTTCAGATGAGTATGAGCTTGAATTTAAAAGTACTTGACCAAGTCAATTGTTACATGGTTTTGGATTCACATGAGCAAAATTTATTTTCACACAAAGATTGATTTTTAGTTTTTACTCAATTTTTTCATAAGACTGATGATGGCAATTGAATGAGGAGTTGTTTACAGATTTTTCTAACTATAGGGCTATTATTATCACTCTAGTGATTTTGAGCTCTATCGTCATCATTATCATTATTAAGTAAGAGTAATTTGCTCTAGTGATGCAAAGTGGTTTTCTTATGTGTACTTTTTTTTTAATGGGCACAAAATAGGTCTGTTTGATAAATGTTACAGTATATAAATACCCCTTTATACGAGAATTACTCATTACTGAATGTGATTTGGTGCCTTTGCATCCATCTGTTTGTGGACAAGACAAAATGGCTGCCGTGGGTCAAATTAAGAAACGGGATTTATATTATCTTTCTTAGGGGTGAATTCTATATATGGTGCTGAAAAAATCAGCCCCCCCCCCAAAACTGTTATTCTATAAACCATGCTTAAGGTTAGGTGTGATTTATAGAATAGCACTTACACCCGTGAATCACACCTAACTTTAGATGCAGCCATTTGCAGCCATTTGCACCACATTTCCACACCCCTTGTTTTTTACTTGCTTGTAAAATGTAGACACAGATCTCATGCCTAAATTTACATACATAAATTCCTATTAAATCTAATTACTGCCCATAATTCCTTGTTTAAAAGCCAATTATTGGCACTAATTAGCTCATTATTCAATTAAATTGTGCATGCAAATTGTGCGCCCAAATTTGCACACACAATTTTTGGCAACTTTTATAGAATTTGGGGGTTAGTCTCCACCCCCTGTTCTGTGACAGTTTCCCATACATCCACCATAATTGGCCCAAACCAAGGGGTCATTTTACAAAGGCGCGCTGAAAAATGGCCTGTGGTAGTGTAGGCGTGGGTTTTGGGTGTGTGCAGAATCATTTTTTAGCGCACCTGTAAAAAAGGCCTTTTTGCCGAAAATGGACGTGCGGCAAAATCAAAATTGCCACGCGTCCATTTTGGGTCTGAGACCTTACCGCCAGTCATACTCATAGCAGTAAAGAATTTGGGTGGTAATGACCTATGCACATCAGATGCCACTTGATGCGCGCCCATTATGCATGCCAGATAATAAACAATATTTTTGAGGGTAATGACCTACGCATATCAGATACCACTTGGTGCGCGCCCGCTATGCTCGCCAGAAAATAAACAATATTTTTGAGATGTGTGTAGTGGGCACACGCCAAAAA
This sequence comes from Microcaecilia unicolor, assembly GCF_901765095.1. Taxonomy (NCBI): domain Eukaryota; kingdom Metazoa; phylum Chordata; class Amphibia; order Gymnophiona; family Siphonopidae; genus Microcaecilia; species Microcaecilia unicolor. Next base: position 147,358,034 of record NC_044034.1, read on the forward strand.
TTAAATTATCACAAAAGCCACATGGTAGTCAGGTGGTAACTCCATTTTGGCGCACATTTGAGCGCGTAGGCGCCTACATGGCTGAGAGACATAGAGAAAAGAATGAAGAAAAGGACAGTACACACCGCAATCAGAACCCCTCTCAAAACACATAAACACACCGCCATATCCCACCTACAGAGATCATACATGCACAGATGTGCACACACAGATACTCACAAATTCATACGGACACACAGACATACCTGAGATTTAGCGCTGTGTGTGAATGTAGACTATTTATATTACGCTGTATTGTGGTAACTGAGCAAATTGGAATATTGCCTCACTTTTGCTTTGGGTCAAGCTGCTGAGGGAGGGGAACTTTTGAAATAGAGCCCTTGCCGACATCTTTAGATGCCCATACTGCAATCCTAGCTAAGGCCACATACTGTACACAGGCACAGATACACATCCCCTTTATCTCATGGTTGTACAAGTAGAACTGGTTACAGGAAGTGGAAAAACCATACTGAAGCATAACATGTAGTCAATATGTCTTGTAAGGAGCTTATCATTCTCTTCAACAAATCTATATTAAAAAGGTTTCCCAAAACCAAGATTCTGTGAGCTTGGTTTTCTTGTTTTACATATTGAAACGTTCCTAGTTCGCCTATCTCTACGAATGAGAGAATGTCACAGAACTCACCTTACAGGAACAAACAGAACATCTGTCTTCTGACAGAGTCCACAGCTGTCCATTTTGCTTTAATCCCTCTTCATGTGGACAGTCACCAGTGCAGGATGGCCCTGAGAGACAGAGGCAGTCAAAACCCCCCATCAAATTTACGCAGGCCGAATCATTCCAGCAGGTGTGGGTTTTTAAGGCACATTCATCAATATCTGTAAAACATAGTCCACACATAGGGTGTTAGCGGAAAACGAACATTCTAAAGTGATAAAATATTCATTGATAAAAATTCATGTGTCACATTGGGATGGTCTTTTTGCAGGAACTTGGTCTCACTTTTCTACTGACCCTCCCACTAAAAAAGATACTTTAGATGTACCAGTGGAAAGAAGCAAATGCCAGAGAAGCAATTACTAAAAATACCCCAAAGTCTGTGACCTCTGAAAAGCGGAATGGCTCCATCCTCATATATGAAAAAAGTAATGGTGCCCCAAAATTACCTTGAATAATATCTACATAATGCAAAAACGATCTTCTCCAAAATAATTCCATAACCACATATTTGCATCATTCAAACATATATTTTAAAAGGAAGTAGACAATAAATCTCAAAAATTCAAATGCAGCATGTTTCAGATTTACAATTTTGTTATTATTTCTGATTTTCTAACTTGCAAGGGAAAAGCTCATGTATAATGTTTCATATATAGAAAAAGATCTGTATCTATATCTATTTCAATTACAATTTTAATCACAATTAATTATGTGATTAAAGGTATGTTATTTATTCCTCACCCTCACCACTGGAGCTCCTTCTGCACTACTGATGGATTCAAGCTGCCAGAAAAAGGACCTTTTACCCTTATCTGGCAGTTCAAACAGTAGTACCTTGAGACTACCAGTAGAGGTTACCGGCATCATATTAAACTCAGAATCGGTAAGGGGCAGGAGTTACTGGGGATCACTTTAGATTGTGAGCCCATTGGAGACAGAAAGTACTTGCGAAAATAGTGTGTATAAACCACTTTGACTGTATCTACTACTACTACTATTTATCATTTCTATAGCGCTACAAGGCATACGCAGTGCTGTACACCATATACAAAAAAGACAGTCCCTGCTCAAAGAGTTTACAATCTAGATAAGACAGGTAAACAGACAGAACAATTAAGGGTAAGGGGATAAATAGGTGAGGATAAAGGACACAGCAAGTGAGTTAGGAGTCAAAAGCAGTGGTAAAGAGGTGGGCTTTAAGGTTGGACTTGAAACGCTTTCTGTTGTTGAGGGGCTTTTGGCGATTGAGGGGAGAGTCTTAGGGAAAGGAGGGAATGATATGGGGTAGGCATTGAGATGGGGAAAAATTAGAATGGACATTGGAGGGGGGGAATATGATGGGGTCATTAGCAGTTTATTTATTTCATTTGTACCCTGCGCTTTCCCACTCATGGCAGGCTCAATGCGGCTTACATATTATATACAGGTACTTATTTGTACCTGGGGCAATGGAGGGTTAAGTGACTTGCCCAGAGTCACAAGGAGCTGCCTGTGCCTGGAGTGGGAATCAAACTCAGTTCCTCAGTTCCCCAGGACCAGAGTCCACCACCCTAACCACTAGGCCACTCCTCCACTGGACCCTATGCTCTTGGTGAGTGTGAATAATGCTGTTGTAAACCGAATTATTCATATATCGCAGAAGTGACTAACGTACAGTACTAAGCCACCACAAGTTAGTCAATCCAGAAATTAAAGTGAGGTAAAATGCCGATTTTTACTGTAACTTAATAAATACCTCCAAAATAAAAGAAAAATGGATATTAGGGACTTTATAGTAAGTTTTCAGAATCAAGTTATATAAAAGTTTGCCTGTTTCTGGAAGTTTCTATGATCTGATTTTGAGCTAAGCATTCCTTGCACAAAGCACCTCTCAGGAGACATAAGGCCAACAGCCATAAACCCTTCAGCCTGGAGAACTCTGATAACATGTAGTGACCTGAATGCAGGAATGAATGATTCCATTTTTAAAACTGTCCTGAAAAATAAAGGACATGATTTGGTTTTGAAATTAACTCTTTCCAGCTTTGATTCTTTCCTTTGTTTTCTCATTGACTGATTTAGTTTGAATTTCTGCTAAAGATAGAAATTACATGATTACTGTAAGCCACTTCGCCCATGGTTTGTACCTTGTAATATGTTGATTGTACATGAAAAGATGTTCAGGCAAATCAGATGATCTGCTTTTCATAAATTCAGATTTGATTTTTCTTAATAAATTTAGGGGCCCTTTTACAAAGGTGTGGTAGGCTCTATGCTCATGAGGCACATGCCAAAGTGTATCTACTGCCAGGCTAACGCGCCCCCTGGCAGTAATTTCAGATTTGGCATGCACCCATACCACCGGGACAAATTATTTTTTAAAAATTTCTACCACGCACGGTGTTTCTGGCGTTAATCAGCAGTTGGTGCATGCTGACCAGTCACCTCACATGTAGCATGTGAGCCCTTACCATTAGATCAATGGGTGGAGTTAAGGGCTCAGGCCATAAATAGACGCACGCTGGTTTCAATTTTACCACAGGTTCTTTTCCAAGTCCATTGAAAAAAAAGCCCTTTTTTCCCCAGACACGGAAAAAACTGGCCCGGCATGAGCCAAAAACCCACACTACCGCAGGACACTTTTTCCCGTGGCTTAGTAAAATGACCCCTTACAGACATAGGGCCCAACATGGGACTTCACACATTTTACCAGCCATTTTCTGCAAACATTTTGCACTGGGCCTGGTCAAGAAATATAGCTATACCCAGAGCCAATAGTAGAAATGCAAAGACCCAGTGCCGAACGATGAGAGAGGTACCAAAACCCATTGACAACATGTGTCCTCTTTAGTTTTGGGTGAGGTTTAGACTCCGTGTTGCATGGGGGGGCCCAGAACAGTCTCCCTTGTAGCACCCCACAAATGCTCTCCCTGGCTCCACCTTGCTGAGATGTGCTTATCTTTTTCATGAAAGCCAGCCTGTGAAGATATCTCTGGGTTATGATGAGTTCTGAATTAAAGAGCTACCTCCATGATAATGTATCACAGCAGCTCATTCATTAGAGTTTTAGTAAACTTTGAACATAGCAGACTATGGTACAAAAGTTCATTGCTGGCCAATGGGCATCTTGGTGTTTACCGCCAGCTGATTTCTATTGTGAGCTAAAAACGCTACTGCGGCTTAGTAAAAGACCCCCACAAAAATGCAAAAAGCTTTAAATACCACCATTTTTGTGTGTTTTAGGATGCTTTAAATGTTTTTTTTTCATGCATATACCGCTACATCTGCAAATATTTTGCAGGTTGGTATATGGGTCCCATAGAATGCAATTACAGCTTCCTATCTACCATCCAAAAACATAGCTTCATTTTTTAAAATGTAATTTGTTGCTTTTATATATTTTTGCCATTTGGATTTAAACAATTTGTTATGAAAATTATTCTAGAGCCGTTTCTTCAAAAAAAATGTGGGAGTCCTTTTACAAAGGCGTGCTGAAAAATGGCCTGTGGTAGTGTAGGCATGGGTTTTGGGCACACGCAGAATCATTTTTCAGCGCACCTATAAAAAAGGCCTTTCTTTTACCAAAAATGGACATGCGGCAAAATCAAAATTGCCGCATGTCCATTTTGGGTCTGAGACCTTACCACCAGCCATAGACCTAGCGGCAAAGAATTTGGTGCCACTTGGTGAGCGTCCGCTAAGTGCGCCAGAAAATAAAAAATATTTTCCAGCCACACGTAGCGGACATGCGCCAAAATTGAAATTACCGCAAGGGCCACGTGGTAACCGGGAGGTAACTCCAATTTGGAGCACACTGGGCACTCTTAGGCACCTACCCGGATTAGTAAAAGGGGCCCTTTCACTTTTTCATTTTCTAAAATTTGGATTTAGGAAATCCTTTTCTGAATATCTGGACAAGACAAATCATTGGAGCTGTAGTTCATATGTATAATTTTGGTATGTTTTAAAACTTTCTAAAACATTATTCAAATATGACAGTCACAGAACAGGCATTTGCTATACCGTAGTGTTTTCAAATTTCAACTTAAAAGAGTATGCTGATCTTGGATGAAAAATACTGAAAATTCTCTGCTTGTATTTTCTAGAAATGTAGATCTATAGGACTGCAGATCACACAAATGACAAGGACATTTTATGAATAAAATGTCAGTGCACTCGGCAAATACCATATTACATTGTAAATTGCATATTCTATCTGAGAATAAAAGCCTGAAAAATGACTAATACATTCTGAGAAAATAAACCAGCTTAACTATATTCAGATTGTAGTAGCAGATAGTAGCAAATTAGTTAGAATGAGGGAATGCAATGAGTGGTTCTGTGGAAAAACACTATATTCATCTTTTCACTTGCTTTTTGGCTTATACCCTAACCTGAAAATAATTGAAATGCAAGTGTGCCCTGCTTTCTATAGTTTTACACACAATAACTGCTGTCAGAGTAGTTGGTTCATGAATGTTGCAAATGTTGATGCATAGTGTTTGCAAGATTGGAAAAGTAACTTTCACAGTTCAAAACTAAAAGGATTTCACAGATGAACACAGAACCACATAGCTTACAGAATTCTGTGCTATGCCTTTACTTATGACAGAAATCTAATTCTGTTTCCATGCAATTTAACAGATTTATGGAAAGCCAGATGTTAGCAATTATGGAAAGCGACGTTATTCATATTCTGTGTAACGCAGACCTACTTTGCACGGCACAAAGCCAACTTAATCTATTATACATTTCCCAAGGCGTAGAAAAGGGAAGAGAAACCCAGCTTACACATTGTAACTGTTGTTCTCCGCTGAGCAAACATAAAGGGGATGTACCACCGAGACTTGTTCAAGCCATCAAGCAGGCCACAGATGACAAAGAACCACATATGTGAAAAGCAAGACAATTGTTCTGCATGTATAAACTGGTTGACTTATTGGATGTACAAAGGGATGTGAAGCCATTCTCGATTGCCAGCTCAGATCTAGTTGTGCTCAATGGTGGTTGAAAATCAACCATTCCAAAAGTGTTCAATGGCCTACTTGAAATGAGTTGATGGAGATGCTTCAGTTTCACATAGATGGGAGTACAGATTATTGAAAGCACTCCCCCTCCCCAAAATCACTGCCATCACGATGATACTTATTAGCAGTTTCAGCACAGAGGTGGATCCTACCATACAAGGAAGAACTTGCATGAACAGCACAGCACTGGGGAAGCCTGCACAGCTGCTGCCTCAGCTGTATTGATGTGGATAAATGGAGGACTAAGGTCTCCAGTACCCATGGTATAGTACCTTTCATACATACGTGGAAGAGCGTTTTAGAATGGATTTCCAACTCAGAATATGGACGACCAAGTATGTATGTCACATATGGACGTCCATTTCTCATGTATTTTAGAACAGGGTAGGCTGACATACAGTCTGTTCTAAAATACATGAGAAATGGTGTCCAAGTGCTGGCAACGTCGTGAACATCCACCTTAAAAACTGAAACTATGAACAGGACAAAACAAGGGATGTGGACGCCTTTCTGGCAATAGAAGAACATGCATATTGCAAAATAGCCACATAGACATCCATGTGGAAGAATGGTTTAATGGTTAGCGAAGTTAGGAGAGAACTAGGCAGAGAACCAGAGGTTGCCCCCCAGGGACAGAAAAATGTCTACTGTGACTTCCCTTACTCCATCTAGTAGACAATTGCTCAAACAGAGCATGTTTCTATAACCAGGACTTGCCAAGTTCCAGGTCTAAATATGGATGTCCATCTTTTTGGACACTGATGTCTTTTTTCCTTCTGCAATCAAAGTTGGATGTCCATATTTTGTCCCATCCCTAATCCTACCCAAAATATGCCCCGTTGCCATATGGATATACTGCAGTTTTAGAGGTCCATATCCTGGCTTTATAAAATAGAGATTTGGATGTCCATGCAATATGGACATCTAAACATCAGTTTTCAGATGTTCAACACACAAATAGAGCTTTTAAAATAACCACCTAAATTTACTAAAGGAAAGACTCTGTTATTTACTGTGATTATAGCAATACGAGTTCATGAAATAATGGAAAGTCCCTCTGAGGCTGGCAGTGTAGCCTACATTCTGGCAGTCTAGACTAGACCTCGAAATACAATGATATATATCTGATGTGAATGCTATTCTTACTACTCCTTCCCTAAATGATATTTTCTTGCCCTTTTTCTAGCTAGTAAATTGCTTTGTGACTGGATTTACAACAAAATTATTCTAGAATTTAATACTTTTAATACCCTTAGCTCTCTTTCACAGACTTCATTAAACTCTTAAGAACAAGGTACCAGTAAATATAAGACTATCCTATGTTACGATAAAACTGTGAGCAGAGACTTTCAACCTCATTGTAGCAATTTTCAGAATGAACACATTGGGTCTGCAAGCAGATTTTCAAAGAACATACAGTGGGCACATTACACCTATGGACAAAATAAGGGTAAAGGGAGTGATACATAATTAAATAAAATAAACCACAAACCTGGATAGTACAAAATTAAAATAAATATACTTTTATTTAGATATAATAAAAATACAATATAATATATATGGACATCAACCAGTAAATATGATAAAAATTAACTACATACAAAACTAGAAACAAAACAGAATGTAAAAAAAAACCTAACAACAGCAACAACAAGGCATTTAACCATTAAGAGGTGAAGTACCACTATTTCATTAAGATTTAAAAGGATTTAAGCTCCTTAAAAATATACCATAAAATTCATAAAAGTAGTAAACCATAAGAAATTGTTAAAAACAAACCAAACATAAATGAATTATAAATTAGAGTCCTGTTTAGTAAGAAGCCCTTATACAAAGCTGGGGCAAAAAGTGGCTTCAGTGCATTGTTATGTGGTTCTTTACCACACGCTAAGGCCACTTTTTCTGCAGCCGGAAAATGAATGATTTTCAATTTTCGGTATTAATGGCCAAGCCCGCCACCCATTTTGAAGACAGTAAGAGCTCACATGCTAATCACACATTAATTCAGTTAGTGCAACAATGTGGCTGTACTAACTGATTAGCACAGACATGTCCACTCTCCACCTCCTGAGATGCCCCCTTGGCCAAAAAAAGAAAGTTAATTTTTTAGGGGCCCTTTTACTAAGGCATTGCAAAAAGTGGCTTGCGGTAGTGTGGGTGTGTGTATTTGGCACATGCCTGGCCAGTTTTTCCTGCTTTGGGAAAAAGGTCTTTTTTTCAATGGGACAGAAAATGGACATATGGCAAAATGAAAACCAGCGTGCATCCATTTTTAGCCTGAGACCTTACCACCACTCATTAACTTAGTGGTAAGGTCTCACACGCCAGTGGCGTAGCTACTATGGGGCCACGGAGGCCTGGGCCCCCGTAGATTTGGCCCTGGACCCCCCTGCCAATGATTCTCTCAACCCCCCTCCCACCGCCAACCCGCCATCGCCGTCTGCTACCTTTTCTGGCAGGGGTTGGGGTCCAACCCCCTCCAGCCGAAGTCTTCTTCCTTCATTTTGTTTCTGAGTCTGACGTCAGACTCACAGAAACAGAATGAAGCCCTGCAGATCGCAAGGCTTCGTTCTGTTTCTGTGAGTCTGGCATCCTGCACGTTGTCAGACTCAGAAACAAAACGAAGGAAGAAGACTTTGGCTGGAGGGGGTTGGGGTCCCCCGCCAGCAAAGGTAGCAGACGGCGACAGCGGGTTGACGGTGGGAGGGAGGGTTGAGAGGGTTGCCGGCGGGGGGGGGGGGGGTCAAAGTTGTTGTTGGTGGTGCTGGTGGTGGCGGGTTTTGTCGGCAATGGTGCCGGGGGGGGGGGGGGGGGGGTCGGCAGCACCGGGGGGGGGGGTTAAATGTGCCCCCTCACCTCGGGCTCTGGACCCCCCTCCCACTGAAGTCTGGCTAAGCCCCTGTCACACGCTACCCAGGCAATAAGCATGCAGTGCGTACAAACTACCATTTACCGCCAGGTAGGCGCCCCGCGATAGAAAATAGTAAATATTTTCTACCGTGTTATTTTCAGTGTGTGCCAAATTCAGAATTACTGCCTGGGGCACACAGTAGCCAGGCAGTAATGTTGATTTGGCGCACGCTGGATGCACATAGGCCCTTATGTGCATTTGTAAAAGGGCCCCTTAGTGCATGGGTAGTGCATGCACATTGGGACTTTACTGCAGCATGCCTCAGCGCATAGAAGCCAACTTTTCAAAATGATTGGGGGTGCTGAACACAACCCAATATTCTCTCTCCACCTGCCACCACCAAAAACGAACAGTCATAGATTGCATTCACTGATAGCACGAGGCTTCATTTCCTGAACTTTAGCTTACACACCATTCCTTATTCTTGAGACATTACTACACCATCAAAGCACTGTCCCCTGCACTTTTAAAATCCAAACTACAGCTTGTTAAGACATCTTTAACAGTATACAGCAACTGGGCAAAGACACACTGAGAACATTATCGTACCATAATAGCACTAACTGCCAGGACACGAAGAGCTACAACCTCATAAGTGAAAAGGCAGCAGTGTAACTATTACACTGGGCCCTAAAACACCAATACACTACCTAATGAAACAAAACAATTATGCAGAATACCACACCATGGTCATACATGGAAAACACAGGACACCTCAAGAAATCAACTAAAATGGAAAATATCAGAGATGTGCACTTCCAAAACCTGACATATTCCAATTAATTCAGCATAAACACAGTTTATACCTCATTGTTCAATCACCCTTAGGATTCACTTTTGAGTTTAAAAATCAAAACCATGTGCATATAAGGACTGGATAAATGAATCAAAACAAAGTTTAAAGTATATGCGCTTAATATGTAATACTTCGTAGCAATAATAATAAAAAAGGCAAGTGCATTTTTATAATAACCACTGCATTCCACAAAACAAAAAGGAGCAAATTCCCACATGCCATCTATTTACGGCCTGAGCCCTTACCGCCAGCCATTGACTTAGCAGTAAGGGCTCACTTGCACCCACTCAGTAACCATGCAGTGCACACCAACGTGGCTGTGCTGCAGTTTAACGCCGGGAATGCCCCCCATGGTAGAAAATAGAAAAATATTTTCTACCACAGGATTTGGTGCATGCCAAACTTTGAATTACCACCAGGCACATGCGCCACCCCGGCAGTAGTGCTAATTTGACGCACGCTACCCGTGCGTTAGCGCTCCCGTGGCTTTGTAAAAGGGTCCCCTTTGCTCCTTATCTGGCAGACTAATCCCAAGTGGAGTACTGCAAAACTACCACTAGGGGTCAAACCCACCATTTTGAACCTGGGGCTGGAGAAGGCAAGAGTGACTGGAGATCACTAGACACAAGGAAATATTCTGGTAGATGTTTTATTTGGCAAAAACGTGTGGTTTTCAAAATGCTGAACTAAACCTTTTTTACTCCCACAACCTAGCCCTGCCCTGGGAATGTCTCTAAGAACACATTAGTAAAAGCACACGGTATAGAAGAACAATGAATGCGCTTTTAGACCCATACAGGGTGGGTAACGTTTAAAAAGCCATTTTACTAGGAGGTGCTTTCATTTAAAATTAAGCAGGAAATTTTGACAAAAATCTCCTGTTTTTTCTTTTTTTTTAAAACAAACCAAAAGAAAAAAAATTACATTACATTATTTTTTCATTCAGTTTTGTTTGCCCTGTCCTCCTGCCAATAAACTATAAAATGTAGTCCACTTCTTCTCCCGCCTCATCCCTATCCACCAGCCTGTCCAACCCATGAAAATAGATGTCCCAAGATCCTTGCCCATTCGCCTTTTACCCAATACACATGACTAAGTTCTGCAACAGGCAAGGCCCATGGAGATCTGATCTGTTAAGCCACTGTTCCTCGCAGGGTGCTAACCACTTGTTTGGTCCTCATGATATTCTTTTTGTTTTGTTTCATGAAGGTTCACGCATCGTTTAGATCTGCAGCCACTTGTATGTACATTGGACAAACAGAAGAGCCATATCCGAACCCATTGGGGTGAGAGGCTTGGCTTCTCAGCAGTGGATGGTTTCCATAATCTGGTTAAGTCAGCATGGTATGAGATGGGACCAGCAATCTTCACACAGTTAAGCTTGCACAAGCCTCCTTGGGCCTTAATCATCCACCTCAAAAGCAATGATTTAACATCAAGACATAACACTGAACTGATTAAAAAGATGCAGTGGGATATTCTTGAGATCCTGAAATTATGTCCAGCAGCACACATGGTTTAGTCCTACAATATACCATGTCACGTCTAGAAAGGCGAGAGATCACACCGCATAGTAGAGAAGACCAGGCAAAAGAAGATGGATACATAAGTTTCTGAAACTAAGCAATCCACGGGATTAGCATTATACATGATTGGTTAGTGGAAGCGTGCCCTGGCCTCTACTGCCTAGATGGCACACCAGTTGTATATGGGACTTGACTTATTTAACGGCGATATACAAGACTCCATTGAAAAGCTACTTGAGCACCAGTGGGGAGCCTGTGACAAGTGAGGCGTCATTGTCTGAAGCTATAGCACAGTGGGGAGGTAGTCAGGAGAGCACACACCAGAGAAAGGGGGCCTTCAAAAGGCTATGTATCAAAAGTAAAGGTGCCCTCTAGCATGGAGACACCCACAGTCATGTAGAAATGAGGAGGTGGCCATCTTCTCTTGCACGGACGGGAGGGCCTGGACTCATAACTACCACAGGCTGTATTGTTGAAAGGCTGACACATAACTCCCCCTGACTTGGATGTTAAGGGGGGGGGGGGACACCAAGTGAGCTTGCTATGGTAAACTGGGGATGAGAAATGCACCTATTGTTTTGCTATTGCATTGTTATGTTGTATTCGCAATTGTTACGTTTGTAAGAGTGCTGCGGCCTTTCAAATAAATTCCCATTTTCAGAAAAAAAACTGTGCAGTCTTATTCACTGAGGTGAGGGACCCTGGGCAGGCAGCAGTGAGGGGGGAGGGATGGGGAAGAGAAAGAAGGGGTTACTTTGAGGGGGGGTTCAAGGATAGAGCCCACTTGCTGCATACCCTATTTGTGGGACAAGAGTCATCACCAGCTGCTCCAGCCGCACCACTGCTATATTTGAAAATAGGAATCACATTTTACATGCTCTTTGACCACAAGCTTCAGAAAAGTCTATGCTTTCTGTCCACATAAAGAAAATTTTAGATTAATTAAAGCAACAGCATCATCAGAAGCCAGCATTACAAAGGGGCACTAAAGAAGATGTTAAGAGTTCAGTTTGCTGATGATTTTGAAGATCTGCGTGTATCTTCTGAAAACAGGTGGTTCCATTGTTTCCAGCCAGTGAGATAAAGATTTCCACTGCTGGGGTGTAGCCTAATAGGTAGAGCAGTGGATTAAGAACCAGGGAAGCCAGTATTCAAATCCCACTGATACTGCTCATGGTCTTGGGTAAGTCATTTAACCCTCCATTACCCTCCTAGGACAGAAAAATAACAGCTGTACCTTTAATGTAATTTGCCTTGAACTACTAAGAAAAGCATGAGCAAATTCCAATCCAAGGTTAACTGCCAATGACAAAGGGTTTGTAGATTACCATTATCCAATGCATTTTATATTTGCCCTCGGCACCAATTTGCAACTTTAAATTAGTCATCTGGTAATGTCTAATTTTGTTTCACCTTTTCACTCACACTATGGGGGCTCATTTTTGAAAGAGAAAAACATTTAAAAAGTGGCATAAATCAGCATTTGGACGTTTTGGCAAGCAAAACGTTCAAATTGCTATTTTCAAAACACATTTTGTAAACGTTTTTCAATGCTGTTTGTCCGCAGTATGTCGGGGCATGCTAAGGGCGGGATTTGGGTGTTTCTAACACTTAGACATTTTTCTACCATAATGGAACAAATCAAAAATATCCAGGGCTACAATTTAGATGTTTTGGTCTAGACCTGTTTTAATAATGACTAAGGCACAAAAATGTGCCCTTAATGATCGGATGACCACTGGAAGAATAAAGGAATGATCCCCCCTTATACCCCCAGTGGTCACTGACTCCCTCTCACCCCCACCCCACAATAAATGTGAAAGAAACAGTAAATACCAGCCTCTATGACAGCGTCAGATGTTATGGCCAGTCCTATTAGAGCAGCAAACAGGTCCCTGGGTAGCCTAGTAGTCGGTGCAGTGCACGGTGGAGAACAGAACCCAGGCCCATAACCCATTCTAACTGTTACACTTGTGGTGGAAAGTGTCTGCCCCCCCCTCCCCAAAACCCTCCAAAAAACTACTGTACCCACATGTAGGTGATACCTGCAGCCATAAGGGCTATTGTAGTGGTGTAGAGTTGGGAACAGTAAGTTTCTGGTAGGTTTTGGAGGGCTCACCATACAATTAAGGGGTAAGGGTGAGATCTGTACCTAGGAGTGTTTATGTGAAGTCCACTGCAGTGCCTCCTGCTCTGCTGTGATGTCTGTGTGGCAAGTCTACTAAGAATGCTGGCTCTATACATCTCAATGGCTTGGAGTGGAGGAGTAGCCTAATGTAGCAGGCTTTGATCCTGGCAACCTGGGTTCAATTCCTACTGCAGCTCCTTGTAACCTTGGGCAAGTCCATTAACCCTTCATTGCCCTAGGTACAAAAAAGAAAAACTTAGATTGTGAGCCCCCTAGGGACAGAGAACGTACCTGTATATAATGTGTATAGTGCTGTGTACATCTAGTAGCACTATAGAAATGATTAGTTGTAGTAATTGATTTTGTGCATTTTTCACTTGAATGCTTTTTTTTTTTTTTTCAAAAATGGTATAAAAAGATAAATGCAGTGACTACAGCAACGTCTAGAAAAAGGCCATTTTTGAAACAAAAAGATAAACATTTTTTTGTTTTCAAAAATCACTATATTTGCCACTTGAATTTTAGACATTTTGAGCAAAACGTCCAAAGTTGGATTTAAAAGATATAAAAAATGCCCCTCCACCTCATGTAAGTTGATATCTATTTACAAATTTTTGATACATTGCTATTTGCCAAACAATAAGGCTTCAATGTGGTTTAAATAATTAAAAAATAGAATTGAATTGAATCTGGGTCCTGTTGTTCACTGTTCTCTGCAATGACCACTAGGCTACTCCATCCACTTGCTGGCCAAAACATCTGGAGTTGTCATAGAGCCTGATATCTACTGTCAGTGTCACATCTTTGAGGGTGGGAGGGAGTCAGTGACCATTGAGGGATTAATGGGGTTCATGACTTCAGTGGTCAGCTGGTCAGTTAGGACACCTTTTTCTGATTTAGTGGAGACTGAAACAGATCTAGGCAAAAACATACTATATTTCTGTCATGGACATTCTTTATGTTCCATTATCACAGAAAAATGTCCAGAATGTAAGCCCATCCAATTCCTGCCCACAACAAGCCTCCAACAAGTCCCCTTGCTATTTAGATGAAAACAGTGAAAAACATCAAAATTTTGCCTTTTCAAAAATCACACAAAAAAAGGTCCATCTGCTATTTTGTGCTGCTTTTGAGATGTTTTTCTTTTTTGAAAATGAGCACCACAATCTACTATTGAGAATGAAATGGGGAAAGAAACTGTCCCTGGGATTGGTTGCATGGAATGTTGCTATTCTTTAAGATTCTGGAATGTTGCTACTATTTGGGATTCCGCTAGGTACTTGTGACTTGGATTGGCCATTGTTGGAAACAGGACATTGGGCTAGATAGACCATCAGGCTGCCCCAGTATGGCTATTCTTGTTTTTATATGGCTTCCACTTGCTTGTTGAATGTTAGGGTCAGTGATATCTCCCGCAGATAGACAAAGAACTGGCCTCAAATAATGGAACCCCTTGGAAGGATCACATCATAGAAATGTACATTTTATTTATTTACTAGTATAAAAGGCCCGTTTCGGTAGGCAATGAAATGGGCGCTAGCAAGGTAATCCCCCCACTGCAGCATCCTTCCTGTCTCCCCTACACCCCTGCAGCCACCCATCTGGTCTCAGGACCCCCTCCCCACCAACCCTCCTCTGCCCCTGCAGCCACGCATGTGCAGCAGCCCTCCTCTTTCCCCTGCAGCCACCCATGTCCAGCGACTCTCTTCTCCCCCTGCCCCCCCTGCAGCCACCCATGTCCAGCAACCCTCCTCTCCCCCTGCAGCTACCCATGTCCAGCGACCCTCCTCTCCCCTGCCTCCCTGCAGCCACCCCTGTCCAATGACCCTCCTCTCCTTTCCCCTTGACCCCCCTGTAGCCACCCATGTCCAGTTACCCTCCTCTCCCCCTGCCCCCCCTGAAGCATCCCTTCTGTCTCCCCGCCCTCCCCTGCAGCCACCCATCTGGTCTCAGGACCCCCTCCCCACCTCCCTCTTCCCTGCCCCCCCTGCAGCCACCCATGTCCAGCAACCCTCCCGTCCCCCTGCCCCCCTCCAGCCATCCATGTCCAGCGACCCTCCCCTCCCCCTCAGCGCATCACCCAAACCCCTACCCCCCCTCGGGCACATCAACCCCCTCGCCACCCGCAGCCGCCAATACAAAAGCTGTCCGGCCGCTGCTGCGTCTCCTGTTGAGCAGCAGCGGCCGGTACAAAAAGAAAAAAGGCAAAAAAAGATTTTAAACCTGAAACACGGCTCCGTAGACAGCCATCTGGCATTGGCTGTCGTCTCTGCAGCCGCTCCTCCTCTCCCCTCTGATGTCGCTGCGCTCCTCCGGGGTCTTCCTGCAGGGGCAGTGACGTGGAGTGGAGAGGAGGAGCGGCTGCAGTGACGACAGCCAATGCCAGATGGCTGTCTACGGAGCCGTGTTTCAGGTTAAAAATCTTTTTTTGGCTTTTTCCCCTTGCCTTGGAATCAGCTGTCAGTGACATCACTGATGTCAGTGCATTCTAAACTGCCTAGCAGACCACCTCCGAGGGAGCCACGGTACCAGGCACATTAGAACGTTGGAGGTGAGAATTATTATATAGGATTTGGATTTATCTCACACCTTCTTCAGTAGCTCAAAGTGAGTCAGTCAAGTGCAATATGTATTTCCCTGTCCCTGGAGAGATTTCAAGTTCAGTTTGTACACAAGAGGGTTAAGGGGTCCTTTTACTAAACCGCATAAGCATCTAAGCACGCCCAACAGGCACCAAAATGGAGTTACCGCCCGACTACTGATTGGCTTTTGCAGTAATTTCATTTTTGGTGTGTGTCCGATTCGTGCATCCCTTAAATATTTTTTATTTTCTGGTGCGTGTAACGGATGCACGCCAAGTGGCATTTGGTGTGCAAAGGTCATTACCGCCCGGTTACTGCGTGAGTCTTTACCGCTAGGTCAATGGCTGGCAGTAAGGTCTCAGACCCAAAATGGATGCAGGGCAATTTTGATTTTGCCGCATGCCCATTTTCGGCAGCAAAAAAGGCCTTTTTTAGAGGTGCGCTAAAAAATGATTCTGCACGTGCCCAAAACCTGCGCCTATACTACTGCAGGCTATTTTTCAGTGCGCCTTTGTAAAAGGACCCCTAAATGACTTACCCAAGATCACACGGAGCAGCAGAGGGATTTGAGCCAAGCTACCCTGGTAGTCAGTCTGGCGATCTAACCACTATGCTAATCCTTCACTCTTCTAAAGCAATCTGCTAAGCCTTAAATCTAAACTTAGAACCTTGAAAGAAAGATCAGAGACTTCTCAAATTTTCCAGCACTTAATTAATATAAGGGTTCAAATTACCGGTAATTATTGTTGGAAATTGAGCATGCAGACTATCTTTTACAGTTAACTAGAGGACAGTTTTACGAGAAAGTTAATAAAGCTGATTACTTTGGCAATTGAAAAGAAATTAAACAATGACTTAATTGTACCAGACTCCTTTCTGAGAGACAACAACTGACCCGAGACCAATTGTAGTATATTTTGCTAATGTTTGTCTCTCTCCATAGCAGAACTTACAGCTGCAGGTGCATAAATAAAATGGCTTGAGGTACTAAACTTGCCCTGAATTTTGGATTCTGCATACAAAAAATTAGAGATTCTATTTATGGTAGATGAGCATATGAATGTGATCAAAATGGGTCTTGTCCATTTCTCTCTAGAATACATGTCTTCATACCTATATATATCTTCCACTGTTCTTGATATCTATATTAATAATTCTCACCTCCAAAATTCTCACCTCCAATTCTGAAGCTCACAGTGTGGCAGGGAAACACTGAAGCTCTGTACTGGTGTAGCCTGTCAGCACCACTCACTCTCACTCATACAACCACCCTCAGCCACGCCCCCAGCCACACCCCTTCCGGACATAATTCTCTACCTCAACGTTCTATTCAGGCCCCAAGCTCCGGCCACTTCCGTTCAGGGTTCGTAATTTCATGGTGGTGAAGCCTCTCTACTCACCATGTCTCTTGGCAACGCCCTCGCGTCGGCCGTGATGACGTCACCACAGAAATGACGTAGGGAACGAAAGGGTCATGAGGAGGTGGAGCCACAACGCAAGTGCCGAATCCGGGGCATCGGACGCATGGCAACAGTTCCCGTGGACCGGCCACGCTGCCACAATGCCTGGCACTACAAACACCTGCAGTGGCAACAGCGACGCACCGCCGCCGCCATGGTGGGCACCGTAACAATCACGGACACCAGTGTGTTCTCCGAGCATCGCTCACCCAGCATGGCTGATGCTCCCCTTCACGGAGGTGGGGCCAAGGAGCGGGCAGGACGCGGGGAGCGGCGAACACGTGCACCAGGTCAGGAGCGCCACAGCTGCTCAATTAAAACGAACTTCCGTTATTCCGATCTTCAGCGCCCTCAGAAGAGGCCCTGATAGCAGTCAGGGACGCTGGGATTGGAGGCCTGGCAGTGCCTCTCTCCACAAAACCTGTGAGACCCCAGAGCTTCCACAGTAAATCACACAACAGAATGAGGACCCAAATCAGGTAGCACTGCACATTCAGAAGCACACAGAACATCTCACACCTCACACACCCAGGATTTGAAGGCACCCAAGGACACCAGTGGAAGAGCAATTTAGGAGTAACACACACAATGGAATGAATAGGGCCACATGAACACGAAATATTGATGGTACAATAAAAAGGCAAGGAGTGTGTATGGAACACTGAATGGAATGGTGCAAGAGGGTGGGCGAGCAATCCGCGTTGGGGCTTTGGTGGAGAGGGGACCCTGGAATCGGCCGGACCCTGGGAGGGGGAGGGGACCCTAGGAGGGGGGAGGAGGAGGACAGCCCCTGGCACACACTCTCCTTCTCACACACAGTGTCTCTCACAGACACACGCGCACCCACTCTTGGTCTCTCTCACACACACATACACTCGCACATTCACTCTCTCTCTCTCACACAGTCACTCTCACCACACACTCTCTCAAACATACACACTACGAGGAAAACCTTGCTAGCGCCCATTTCATTTGTATCAGAAACGGGCCTTTTTTACTAGTATATATATTTTTTTTTTTTTTTTGTGGCAAGATGGAGTGCTTACTACTGTGATTATATCAGCCAAATATTAGAGGGCTTTTCATAGAGCATAAGAAAACTCTGAGAGAAGGTTTGGATTGGATTTATTAATTTCATGTACCACCACGTACTATAGTTCCTGTGAGTCCTGAGCTAACAGGAAGTGATCTCAGAGGCAAACAAGGTCAGAGTTCATGTGCAGGTAACCAAGGACCTTGGGCCAGTTAGGAAGGTTCCTGGTGAACTCCAGAAAAACCAAAATACTTTGTAGAGAGACATAGACAGGGGTGAGGACCTTAGATTGGGACGCTTCACCCAGCTAGTAGGATGATTTAGGAGAATAAACCTTTAGGTGGGGAATATTTATGGCTTAGTGGCCAGAACCTAAAGTAAAGATAGGAACTTAAGTGTTGCTTTAAGTTTGTCCAAAGACTGAAAAGTTATCAATGATCTGGAGGCTGGACACAAGACAGTGTGTGCCGAGTGAAATGGTCAAACTAGAAGCCTTACAGAGGAGCACTGACCTGCTGTTTAACAGTCTGTGCTGGTAGGGTCAGGGTGGGGTGGAGACATTCAGGCTGGGATAAGACATATAGGGCTAGATTCAATAAATGGCACCTGAAAAATCAGCACCAAAAATATTTCCATCTAGGTGTATTCTGTAAACTGCACCTAGATTTAGGCGTGGTTGATAGAATACACCTAGCCAGTTTACAGAATACATCTTGGAGCCATGCCTGCTCCTATCTCTAGACACCTAAGTTAGGTGTGGAGCAGGTGAATTCTATAACCCTGTGCATAGATTTTTGGAATGCCCATGGCCCACCCATTTCACACCCATGGTCATGTCCCCTTTTAGGCAGCATGCATTAGAATTTACACGCACCACTTTACAGAATATGCCTAGCAAATTGGGCGTGTAAATTCTAATTAATGCCAATTAGTGTCAATAATTGCTTGTTAAGTGGCAATTATCAGTGCTGATTGGCTTGTTAAATAATTAAATTGGGTGCATAAATCCAGAATACACCCAGATTTACGTACACAATTTCAGTTGCACTATATGGAATCTGGAGGATACCCCCTAAATTCTACAAAGTTGTGTGCCCAAATTTACGACCAGTGTGCACGTACAACACATAGAAAAAGGTCAGTGACACACGTAACTTAGTATAATAATTAGTTGCCAATTGGCCTTAACAACCAGATATTGACTGTAATCAATTTAATTGGCAGAAAATTGGCAGTTACATGCATAACCGCCCTTAGATAGTATTCTATATGTTGCACACTCAAATTCCAGAGCGTGCAACTTCAAGGGGGGGGGGGTAGAACTGAGAGGGGCATCGGTGGGTCGGGGGTGTCAAGCAGTTACACATATGGTTCTAGAATACTAGCATTTAGGCTGGTCATTGGACTGGTGTAAGTGCTTTTGCTTCAAATTAGGTGCATAAATGCATACTTATGCTAGTATTCTATAACGGCAATTGCGCACACAATTGCCATTGAAGATTTTGTGCTTAGATTGCACCATCCAAGATTGATAGAGAATTACTCCATTGTACCATTGTAAGTGTTGCCAGGGAGAAGAGATAGGGCTAGGAATTGCTGACCCGGGCACCTGCTGAAGTAATTTCCTATTAAAATAACATTGTGGCTTACAATTGGGCGGAGTGTGAAAACACTGAAGGAAATATTTAGCCTGCCTGAAGATGTGCCATAGAGATCACAGCCACAAGCTGAGATTTTGTTGTTAAAACCCGTAGACTAGTTTGAACCAGACAGGGTCTAAGAAATGTTATGGCTTCAGGAAAGCTCATCAAGTATTGGCAATGACTGCACCTGTACTGTGGAGAAAATACAAATCACTCATTCAACATTACATCGTATCTAAGTGCCTTTATGTGGCTGGCATTGTGGTGAATCACCAACTGCCCAGTTATGATGCCACTGTTCAATCATAAAAGAGTGTAACCTGCACAGAGTAGCCGCTTTGATAGGCAGATTGAATGGACCGTGTAGGTCTTTATCGGCCGTCATTTACTATGTTACTACATTATGTTATTTGGAATTGAATTGTATAAGTGATGATGAAAGTGGCTGGATGTTAACTGTGGAAAGTTGTTATGAGTCCATGACAGCTTCCAATCTGAACAATATCCTTAAGTATGTAAATCCAAATTGGTGCCAATTAACCTCAATAATCGGTTCTGGGAATCCAATTATTTTTATTTTATTTATTTATTTGTCACATTTGTATCCCACATTTTCCCACCTATTTGCAGGTGCAATGTGGCTTACATAGTATCGTATTGATGGTTAACAGCTCGTTACAATTAAGTTGTACATACCCTATAACTGTACTTTTTGAATTTGGACTGGAGAGTTGGTGGTTACTGACTTTTGGAATTGAACCAGAGCTTTTTCTATGCAGATGCTGTTGGCTGCATTCTTTTACTTTTGACATTGAACCTCATTGTTCTTTTAAATGCAGGCATTGCAGCACATGCTTTGAATCTGTGAATGTAATGTGGGAACCTATCAGGCTCATTTTCAAAAGAGAAGGGCGCCCATCTTTCAACACAAATCGGAAGATGGGCGTCCTTCTCACAGAGTCGCCCAAATCGGTATAATTGAAAGCCGATTTTGGGCGTCCTCAACTGCTTTCCGTTGCAGGGACAACCAAAGTTCACGGGGGCGTGTCAGAGGCGTAGCTAAGGCAGGACTTGGGCGTGCCTAACACATGGACGTCCTCAACCCATAATGGAAAAAAAGGGCGTCCCTGATGAGCACTTGGATGACTTTACCTGGTCCTGTTTTTTTTACGACCAAGGCACAAAAAGGTCCCCGAACTGACCAGATGACCACCAGGGAGAATCGAGGATGACGTCCCCTTACTCCCCCAGTGGTCACTAACCCCCTCCCACCCTAAAAACATCTTTAAAAATATTTTTTGCCAGCCTCAAATGTCATACTCAGGTCCATCACAGCAGTATGCAGGTCCCTGGAGCAGTTTTAGTGGGTGCAGTGCACTTCAGGCAGGCGGACCCAGGCCCATCCCCCCTATCTGTTACACTTGTGGTGGTAAATGTGAGCCCTCCAAAACCCACCACAAACCCACTGTACCCACATCTAGGTGCCCCCTTCACCCGTAAGGGCTATGGTAGTGGTGTACAGTTGTGGGTTGTGGGCTTTGGGGGGGATTTAGGGGGCTCAGCACACAAGGTAAGGGAGCTATGTACCTGGGAGCAATTTATGAAGTCCACTGCAGTGCCCCCTAAGGTTCCTGGTTGGTGTCCTGGCATGTCAGGGGGACCAGTGCACTACGAATGCTGGCTCCTCCCATGACCAAAGGGCTTGCATTTGGTCATTTCTGAGATGGGCGTCCTTGGTTTCCATTATTGCGGAAAATCAGAAATGACCAAGTCTAGGGATGACCATCTCTAAGGACGATCTAAATTTCAGGATTTGGGCGTCCCCGACCATATTATCAAAACGAAAGGTGGACGTCCATCTTGTTTTGATAATATGGGTTTCCCCGCCCTTCAACCAGGACATTTTGCAAGGATGTCCTCAGCAAAACTTGGGCGTCCCTTTCAATTATGCCCCTCCAAGTGACCACTGATGAAGGTTTTTCTGAAACTTGGCCACGTTGGGTCCTGTTTCCATTAAAGCTGACATTTGAATAAATTCTTGCTGTGTTTGTCCTTCCTTGGATCACTGCTGCTGTTTGATTGCCTAACAGCCAATTAAGTTCCACATGCATCTCAAAAGCAACCAATCTGGATGCCATATGTAGAATCCAGGGGTTAGTCTTCATTTCAGAAGAGGGCTAACCCATAGATTCTGTATAGCATGCCTAGAGATCTGATCCGAAATCCAAGCAGATTCTGTAATAACGTATGTAACAACAAGCTTAACAAGCTAATAATCGTTGATATCAGCACTTAACAAGCAATAATGAGCTCTAATTGGCACTAATTAGAATTTACACGCACATCTCGCTAGGCATATTTGTACTGAAGTGTGTGAAACTTCTAACACACACAGGCAAAAGGGGCGTGGTTATAGGCAGTGAAATGGGTGTTTCGTAAGCGTTCTGAAATTTACACGCATAGTTATATAATATTGCCCATTGCACGCAAATCTACATGCCGGAATTTGCACCACATTTTGCTGGTGTAAAAGGTTGCACATAGTTTTAAGCACTGAGATATCAACTAAGTGTATAATTGGTGCCTAAATCTAGGCGCCAATTATAGAATATGCTTAGTTGGCACTGAATTCAGTGCCATATATATAATTTTCCCCTAAATATCTATGTCCTAAAAGAACCATGTTGGTTGTTACACTTGCTATCAAGTACATTTCGTATTTGGAAAACAGCTGCTATTGAGCAGTAACTCCACTGGAGGCTTTCCCCCTTAACCCCCAGTGGCTTTTGTCAGGATGATAACTAGTTAAATCACAAAGATATTCAGTTATGTGCTGGCTTGAAAAACATTGATGTTATTTTTGTAAAATGGATATTTATGCTGCATACACCCCATGAACATTCATTTCACAGTATTTTAGAACAGGTTCTAGGTCAGTCATATTCTGCTCTAAAATATTGGTGAAACTTGAGATGCACCGACCTGTACGTCTCGATTCCTACTTCTACGACTTATCTAAAATGGCGCTGCACGAGTAAAAATTCAGGCATTCAGCCCAAATAAATTTTCAAAGAGGCCAACTTAGGGGCATAACTCTCAAAGTCAGGCCCTAAATTTTTACTTATATCAGATAAAAATCCAGTTTTCTTTTTTTGAGAATTATCAACTGCTCTTTATACTTGATGAGGATATGAACATTTCTCCCGGCAGTAGCTTGCAATTATTATAACACAACTTCAAACCTAAATCAGAAAAGATTTAGTGCAGGGCACAACTGGGCAACTGATTGCCAGACATAAGGGACCAAATTAGGGAAAGAATGAAAATGCAATGTCATACTTTTGTCTTGGAACAGACCAAGCGTTGGCCTTTAATTGTAAAAAACACAGAAGGAAATAAAATGAAATACAGCTCAGAACTACTCGTGCATTTCCAGCTGCTGCTAATTTAGTTATTTGTTGCATTTGTATCCCAATTTAGACGGGCTTTTTCAAAAGGATGTCCTGTCAGAATAGTGACGTCCAAGTCAGACCATCCCAAATGGATATCCATCTCGCATGTATTTTTTAGCAGGAAATACATCAAGATTCCTTGTTTGAAAATATGCGAAATGGACATCCATATGCTAAAAACGTCCAGCATGAATATGCATTTTACAAACTGGAACATCCAAATTATGAACCTGAAAATACAAGGGACATGGATGTCTGTATGACAGCATTCTTAGAAAATGGCCACACAGAAGTCCATGCAGTGCAGAGGGGCAGCCTAGTGGTTAGTGCAGTGCATTGTGAACTAAGGGACTCAGGTTCAAATCCCACTTTAACTCTTTTATTTTGTAATTGGTAGCCCTCAAGGAACAGCAACCCTACTGGAATGTATACCACTTCTATAACCTTTATGCTTGCAAGTGGTGCATATATTTAGGTACAGTGGATAAGTTTCTGTTTCTGGAGGGCTCACAGTTACAAAAAAAGAAATAGTTTAAAAAAAAAGAAGACCTGAAGTGAGATTTGAATTTGGGTCCCATAATTTATAGTCCACTACAATAATCACTAGGCTACTCCTTAGACTTACTTCCTGTTTTGTTAAAAATGCCCATAATATCTGAAGCTGTCATACAGCCTGGTATCCCCTTTTGGGTTTACTTTCATGGGAGAGGAGAGGTAACAGCAGCCACTGGGGAATTAAGGAGGCATCATGCCTTAGACCCTTCAGTGGACAGCTGCTCAATCAAGGCACCTTTTTGTATCTAGGACATTCCTGAAACAGGTCTAAATAAGGGCATCTTTCTTTTTAGACATGGACATTTCTTCCCCTTCCTAATTACTCTTGGACATCCAGGTTTCAGGCACTCCTTTGTCCCATCCAAAACATGTCCCCTTGCTATTTGGATGAATTGCAGTGCTGGATGTCCCTTTTCTGCCTTTGCAAAATAGGTACTTCAATGTTTCAGTCACATGGACTTGAAAATATGTACCTTATTGAATCAATCAGTAGCAAGTGATCAGATTGTTCCACTACTACCTGAACTTTAAAGTTACTTTAGGATTATTAAGGTAGGTTTGTCTGATCACAGGCAAGTTCCCTTGCTAGTTTTACACAATTAAAAACAACCCTAG
Source organism: Microcaecilia unicolor (assembly GCF_901765095.1). Classification (NCBI taxonomy): domain Eukaryota; kingdom Metazoa; phylum Chordata; class Amphibia; order Gymnophiona; family Siphonopidae; genus Microcaecilia; species Microcaecilia unicolor. The sequence continues at coordinate 147,382,465 of NC_044034.1, forward strand.
ATAGTATAAATATTGGTACGATATATATTTTCCTTCTAGCTTGACACAGTTTTGAATTCTTGACTGCAAAGCTGAAACTCATTAGAGTGTGATTACGAACTGAGTCATCTTTAGACCATGAGAATAGTCAATGTTAACCCTGGATAGAAAGAACCTGTTTAGCGTGAGTGTAAAGGTATAAATAATCTTGGCCCGGATACACTAAGCATTTTTTACATGGACACAAAACAAGAGGAACCTTCAGTACACCTGGTCCAATAAACTTGGAAAATGTTTTGCATGTTGCCCCACAATGTGAGCTGTCAAAAGAAACCAGAATGTGCAAATCACATGAATACTGTATTCTTCTTGGGAAATGTGATCTTGTAGATGATCATTATGCAATGTCCACGACAGTTTCACTTATAATTACACTTATAATTTCCAAAGTAAATTATGTTAAAATAACCTTCAACACACTCACAAGCTAGTACAGTTCTTAAAAGAAAAAAATACAATGGTGCCATGATAGAAACAACCTCAATTCTTTAGATATTTTTGAAATGTGATAATCCTACTGAAGTTTTGAACTAAAGCCACCAGGTCTGCTTCTCAAGGAAAATGTAGATTTATGCCCCAGGATTACATTTCACATTTGTTCATTTTTCTTTCTGTTTCAGCCTTTAGAGAATGTTTTCAGCTCTACTTATTTTGAAATGATCATTCTGCTGAAGAGCTTGAAAGATGGAAATCTCCTACCCTAACATTGGCATGACAGTCACAGAAGAGGAGACACTATCTCCAGAGAGTCAGTGTGCGATACCGAAAGAGATGGAAAAACACAAAAAGTTTTTTTTGTTTGCTAAAAGCTGCTTACCAACACAGGACTCCCCAGAAAGTGAGTAGGCCCCATTGTCATGGAAACCGCTTCTGCACTCACAGCGGTACCACCCTGGCAGGTTAAGACAGCGCGAATGACTGTGACACTCAATGATTCCCTCTGCACACTCATCAATATCTGCCTCAGAGAAAAACACAAGCCAGCCAGGGAATTAATTTCATGTTCATGCTAAAAAGTTTAATGCTGTTTTCATCCTTCTTTATCTGCTTCTTTTCTAGTCAACCATTGGTTAGATTTAGGGCAGATGAATAGAATACTTTTACAGAAACATCTGCCTTTTGTTCTTTTTTCAAGTAAACTATGCCTGTTTGTGAGAAACTGGAAAATAATAATACAATAGTACATTTGTTATAATGAATAACTCATGAGAGGAGGTGATTCTTTTAATTTTTTTGTTTTCTGTTTTGCCTCTTTATTTATTTATTTTTTTGTCTAATTCAAATAATAACAATAACACTCTACTTCTCAATTAAAGAAATCACCAATGAACAGCAGATAAGCAATAAAGACTCTTTCTGGCACAAGCATCTCCACTGTCATTTGAACTAGGAACAAAACCATTTCCTAGGTACTCATCTTCCCCCTCCCACCCATTTCAGTAGACCACCCTACTTTCTTTCCTAGGGGGGAGTATCCATTTCATTGCCTATTCAGACCTACTCAAGTTTATCCTTATAACCATTCCCCAGCATGAGATGTAACAATGAAACAGAAAACTAGACCAATAATCAACAAACCAAAATGTAAGTGTGTGCATGTGTGATTCTGATTCCACACATTCCTTCCGAAGACTTATCTCCAAACCCCCCTCTCTTCCTCATCTTCACTCATCAAGAACAAACATATGCTCAAAAGTAAACGAGTGCCCACATTTACCTGCGCAGAATGTTCAGAGGCCTGGACCGCGAGAACAAATGCGCACACAGCTGAACAGCACAAGTAACATGCTAACGTAGTCAAGCTCATGAAAATGAGGTCATTTTGAGGGGCATAATCTAACGCGAATGCCCATTTGTAAAAATGTCCGTCTCCGAGAACGGGTCCGTGAAGGGGCGGGCCGAATCGTATTTTAGAAAAAGATGGACGTTTATCTTTAGGTTCGAAAATACGGTTTGTGCCGGGCAAATGCATAAGATTTGGGCGTTTTTTGAGCTAGGCGTTTTCGTTTTTCAGCGATAATCGAAACCAAAGCGCCCCAGCTCAAAAATGAACAAATCCAAGGCATTTGGTCGTGGGAGGGGCCAGCATTGGTAGTGTACTGGTCCCCCTGAGATGCCTCTATGCCAGCCTCAAATATCATCCCAAGCTCCATGACAGCAGTATGCAGGTCCCCCGAACAAATTTAGTTTAGTTGGTGCTGCCCGGACCCATGCAGAGAACAAAAATCGGAAGAAAAAAAAAACATGCAAGTGCAGTTGGGGACGTCCAAATTAAAAAATAGTAAAAGGGAGATTTGAACTAGCCACCTTCTGATTTCCAGGCCAGTGCTCTAAGCACTGCACCACATGAATCAATTGTTTAGATGTCCTTCCCTTTCCATTAAGTCCCTCCAAGTTTCTGTCAGCCAATCACAGCTGTTTAGCTTAGAGCACTGGCCTGGGAATCAGAAGGTGGCTGGTTCAAATCTCCCTTTTACTATTTTTTAATTTGGACGTCCCCAACTGCACTTGCATGGTTTTTTTTTCTTCTGATTTTTGTTCTCTGCATGGGTCCGGGCAGCACCAACTAAACTAAATTTGTTCGGGGGACCTGCATACTGCTGTCATGGAGCTTGGGATAATATTTGAGGCTGGCATAGAGGCTGGAAAAAAAAAGTGTTTAAAGTTCCAGTTTTTTTGGTGGGAGGGGGTTAGTGACCACTGGGGGAGTCAGGGGAGGTCATCCCCGATTCCCTCCGTTGGTCATCTGGTCATTTAGGGCACTTTTTTGGGACCTGTTCGTGAAAAAACAGGGTCCAGAAAAAGTGTCCTAAATTCTGGCTAAAAACGCCTTTATTTTTTCGATTATCAGCCGAGCGCGAGCCCATCTCTCCTCAGTCGATAACCACGCCCCAGTCCCGCCTTACCATGCCTCCAAACACGCCCCCGTCAACTTTATGCGTTCCCGCGACGGAGTGCAGTTGGAAACGCCCAAAATCGGCTTTCGATTATACCGATTTGGGCACCCACAAGAGAAAGACGTCCATCTCCCGATTTAGGTCGGAATTTGGGCATTTTTCTCTTTCGAAAATAAGCTGGTAAGTATTCCTCCCCAGTGCTCAGAAAAAGCGCCCAAAACAAAACTGCCTTACCGCTGCAAAAAATAACATCAGATCAGAGCAGGCATTAGGGTGTTGGAAGAGAGGATTTCTCGTGATTCTTTTTTCAAAATCTGCCAGTTTTGATTGCTTTTGAAAGCAAAAGGAGGTCTGTGCAGGCCCTTAAGCACTGGTCGTGAGAAACGAATATGCACAAGTCACAGCAGACCCAAAAGTGAAAGCACACATTGGTGTCTGTTTCCTGCATTTAAATATAAGCATCCAAGCTAAAAAAAAATTAAAATTTTAAAAATAAAATGCTTATATTTAGGCCACAGAAAACAGGCGCCAATGTGTGCTTCATGTTCAGGTTTTACCAGGCCCATGCGCACAGGAGCTGAGCTTACCGTGGAACAATCCTCCCACCGAACCACCTAATGCTCAACGCTGTGAGCGAGCCTTTATTTGCATCTCATTAGCGTTGAGCATTAGGGAGCTGATTTCTGCACTGTTCTGGTGGTATTTTTCACGACTCTGTTCCAAACAGCGCCGGAGTATTGAGCATCTGGGCCATAGTGGCAGAAAGAAGATCTCACAGCCAAGAAGATATTGATCCTTTGTATTTATAAGAAGACAGAGGTTGCATGCCTGTGAACACTTATGTTTAAAAACAACCATAACTTCAAACCTGCTCATTCCAAACTAGCTTATTTACAGAAAATGTAGGGTTATGTTACAGGGCAGAGAAACCAGGGCATGCAGTTTAGCCTTGAGTTTAATGAGTTCACAGTTACAGTTTGCACTGTTCTACCTTCTTTGTTCTACCTTTCTTCTCTGAACATAATAGTCATTTTTTCCCCTTGTGATTAAGAGCAGACAAATACATACAGCATTTATTTTGCCACAATCAAAATACACATCCACTCTGGCTCCCTGCAGGGTTCCAATAAACACATGCAACCCTAACAAAGAGCTTTCTTAAAACTGCTTTAACTGGTTGAGGCACACCTCTTGATCTGTAATAACCTTGGCTGATTACCACTGGCTCCCAGCTCCCATTCTCCTTTAAGTATTCATGTAGAGTTTTGCAGGATTACAATTAGAAATTAGCAAATTAATTTTAGATTCAATCTTAGTGTAATTAAGGAGTCATTATGATCAAGTTGCTTACAAAAACGGTGCTGTCGACTCTGTAGGCAAAATAATTTTTTTTCTCAAACTTTGATCGTTTTCTGTGCCACTGCAGGGGATCTTTTTGGAAGGGATTTTTTTTTTGTTGTTTCTTTTGTTTCTTTCATGATTTGCCTTTTTGCTTTCTTCAGAAAAGCTGAGCAGCATTAGCAGGCAGAGAAGAACTTAAGAAACTAATCAAAGAAGTTCTGTAAGGACTAGGAGAATAGCTATGGAAGTTAAGTACCACTAGAGAGCTGCATGAGAACGGAGAATGTGGGGATCCCCTCCAGGTCCACGGGACTCCCATGTGGATGCAAACAGGTCCTGTGGGGATCCCACAGAAGTATAGTGCCAGATCAGCCTACCTACCCTTTTCCTTGTGCCATGGCAATTATAATAGCACTAAAAAAATAATGGATATGGTTGATAGCACTGAAATCTCATAAGCACTGAGAAGGGAAGTTATCAACATGGGCTACTGTTAAGCTGAGTTAGTTTATCACAAGTCTGGTTATTTTAGTACTGGGAACAGGCAGGGATGGATGGGAATGAATGAGATTCCAATGAGGATGGGTGAAATATCTGTCCCCGTGCAACTCTCTAAGTACCACTTCGATATCATGGCAGTGGTTTATAAAACTGAACAAGACAGCCTTGATTCCATGTGCTTTTGTATTTAAAAGAGAGACATGTGACTAGTAAACATGTGTTAACCTCCTTTATCCCCCCCCCCCCAAAAAAAAACCTTCCATGATTTAAAAAAAATTGGATGTCACTTCCAAAAATTTTACTCTTAATTTTATTATGACTTTGAAAAAAGCACGATTGGTAACATACAGGACGATTCATATTTTAACTAAAGCACTAGACTGGGTAGATCTAACCAAACCTTTTAGAGTAGGGAGAAAATCAAGTTTGATACAGATTTACAACAAGTACGACCTAGTTCTTAGAATGTTTCTTAAAAATTCTCTTTGCTTAATCTGGAGATTTTTCTTAAAAACTGGAAAATATAATTTTTATTGGTGGTAGAACAGAAAACTTGCAACTAGGTATAGGTTAGCATTATAACAAATTAAGGGGTCCTTTTAGTAAGTGGAGGAGTGGCCTAGTGGTTAGGGTGGTGGACTTTGGTTCTGAGGAACTGAGTTTGAATCCCACTTCAGGCACAGGCAGCTCCTTGTGACTCTGGACTTAATCCTCCATTGCCCCATGTAAACTGCATTGAGCCTGCCATGAGTGGGAAAGCGCAGGGTACAAATGTAACAAAAAACAATGCACCAAAAAATGGGCTAGTGTAGGTGCCTGTTTTGGGTGTGCACAGATCCATTTTTCAGCGAGCCTGTAAAAAAGGCTTTTTTTTTAAATTTCTGCCAAAAATAGATGTGCAGCAAAATAATTCTACAGAGAACACCCTTAGGGACCTGTTTACTAAGCCGATATTTAGGTCATCCTTGGAGATGGTCGTCCCTAGACTTGGTTGTTCCTGATTTTCAGCAATAATGGAAACCAAGGACGCCCATCTCAGAAATGACCAAATGCAAGCCCTTTCGTCATGGGAGGAGCCAGCATTCGTAGTGCACTGGTCCCCCTGACATGCCAGGACACCAACCGGGAACCTTAGGGGGCACTGCAGTAGACTTCATAAATTGCTCCCAGGTACACAGCTCCCTTACCTTGTGTGCTGAGCCCCCCAAATCCCCCCCAAAGCCCACAACCCACAACTGTACACCACTACCATAGCCCTTACGGTTGAAGGGGGCACCTAGATGTGGGTACAGTGGGTTTGTGGTGGGTTTTGGAGGGCTCACATTTACCACCACAAGTGTAACAGGTAGGGGGGATGGGCCTCTGTCCACCTGTCTGAAGCGCACTGCACCCACTAAAACTGCTCCAGGGACCTGCATACTGCTGTAATTGACCTATGACATTTGAGGCTGGCATAGAGGCTGGTAAAAAATATTTTTAAAGATGTTTTTTGAGGGTAGGAGGGGGTTAGTGACCACTGGGGGAGTAAGGGGAAGTGATCCCCAATTCTCTCCGGTGCTCATCTGATCAATTCAGGCACCTTTTTGTGGCTTGGTCGTAAGAAAAACAGGACCAGTTAAAGTTGTTCAAGTGCTTGTCAGGGACACCCTTTTTTTTCCATTATGGGTTGAGGACACCCATGTGTTAGGCATACCCAAGTCCCGCCTTCGCTACGCCTCCGACATGCCCCCATGAACTTTGGTCATCCCCGCGACGGAAAGCAGTTGGGGACTCCCAAAATCGTCTTTCGATTATGCCGATTTGGGCGACCCTGTGAGAAGGACGCCGATCTTCCGATTTGACTGACACGCCACACCTGGATTAGTTTGTTATTCACCCTGTAACTTAGACCAGCTCCTCATAAATTATTGAACTATACATATAATTTGTCTTCATTTGAACACCCCCCCCCCCCAGTCTATTTATCCCAATTGACTTTGTACTACCCATCTTGTCCCTGCATATATATACATATATATAACTGCAGTTGGTCTCTTGACTGCATAATAAGATATTTCATTGTATTGTACAGTGTTAACATCATATCTATGTTATTTGAATGTTCTAAAACGTTACATACTAGGTGATTCATTGGTTTTATGAATACATCACATTATATCTATATTATATGAATGTTTTTGAATGCTATTATGGTATTGTACTGACATTTATCATACTTCTAATATATGAATGTTCTACAGTACTGCTAAATGTGTCTATTTCTGATATTGTTTCATGTTACTCCTATTAATGGGGTTCAGTTTGCCATTTCCAAGTTTACCACATTGATTGTATTTATGTTTATATTTGGTCATTTTTACTATTTGTATCAGTTTTTGAAGTGAACATTACCTACAGAAACTATCAGATACTTTTTCCAAAGACATAATGCACATGCTTTTGAAAACATAGAGTTATGCATGTTCAGGGCCACTGAGAGACTAAACCGGGCCCGGGGCAGGGCCACCACCACCGGGACTTGGGCAGGGCCACCTCCCCCCAATCGCTGCCCCCCCCCCCCACACAATCATTACAGCTGCCCCCCCCCCCCAAAATCGCTGCCACAATTGAAATACCTTGTTGGTTGGTGAGGATCCCGATGCCCTACCAGCAGAGGACATCTTCCTCCAGTGCTGCTATTCTGCCGATTGCCTGCCCCTGCGGCTGCTTTTTCTGTCAGGGCATGCTCGGCTTCAAAACCAAGCATGCGCACCTGAGATGAAAAGCAACCGCTCAGCTGGGCAGAAGAGTAGCAGTGGAGGTGCTCCTTCGAGTCCTCCCCAGCCTCCAAGGGGGGCCTGGCCGTGGCACCGGTTTTCTCTCTACTGCTCCAGTTGGGACGCGATCACTCGGATCTCGTCAGGAGCAGGAGAGAGAGAGAGAGAGAGACCCCGGCACTGGGCCTCCCTTGGAGGCCAGGGTGCGGGGAATTTTGCCCCCCCCCCCCCCCCCCCCCCTCTTGGTGGCCCTGTGCATGCTATTTCAATTCCCATCCTCATCGTGTCCCTGAGTACGCCTCTGCTACATGTGGAAAAAATATGTGAGTTGTAGAACCAGGCAAATATTAGTAGCCATGCAGAAGGTGGGCAACTCACATTTCCAGGTAAAACATGGTTTAAACTGTGGGCATGGCTTTGAAAATTGCCCTGTACAGGAGTAATCTTATAACTGTGGGGACACAAATAGCATGCATATAGTTTTCCCATCCACTTTGAAAATTATCTCATGGAGTTTATACACATCTATTTACACCTGCTGTCAGTCATGTACACATTTTCCAGGTTAATTTACTCACACAGTTGTGTTTTGTAGAGTATGAATGTATAAACACTAATCCTTCCACTGAAATGCCTCCACTCAGGGTAAATAGATGTCCATATAAGCTATATCCCCATGTTTTTTCACATAAGAACATAAGAATAGCCACACTAGATCCAGGGAATACCAAGCAACAACACATCGGATCACGTCACGTTTTTACCATGATTCCCGCCCTGATGCATCTCCTCTTTGTCGTGTCCCGCGGCATTTATTGTGGTTAACCTCTGGCGTCTTGCGGGGGTTGAGTGGCCTTACAGTATTTACTGGTGTGCTGGGATGCTGCTGGACTGCCTCTCCGATCACCTGTGCAGGTTGACACCAGGAGCGCCTAGGTGCTCGCATGTGCTGGAAGCCCCTCCTTCGAAGATACAGAGGCAGGAGTCTCCGGGGAACACCTTCCTGTGAAATCTTCAGCAGAGCTCTATTTTAGGGTGTTCGGGACTCTGCTGGGATGCCTTCACAATGGTTCCTCTTGGGGCCATGCTTACAATGTCCTTCTGCCTTGTGTATGTTCCTGTTCTGGTTTCTGTTCCTTCTCCTCCCTTGCCTTGGACTCAGCCTTGCCTGCATTGCCAAGCTCCAGCCCTGCCTTGTCTCTGAGTTCCTGCCTGGCTACAGCCAGGCCTTGCCTTTGAGTTACTGCCAAGCTCCTGCCCAGCCTTGTCTCCAAGTTCCTGCCAAGCTCTAACCTGGCCTTGTCTCCAAGTTCCTGCCAAGCTCCTGCCCTGCCCTACGTCCACACTTTGCCTTGCCTTGGACTCTTGTTCCTGCCCCGACTAGTCCTGTCTTGCCTAGACCTTGCCCACCTTCTTGCCTTGCTTTCCCTTCAGCATAGTCCTAGTCATGTCTGTCTTGCTCATTGTCTTGTCCAGTCCCGTCCGTATCCAGTTCTTGCTTTGCCCTCATCTTGCCTTTTCATTGTCTGTACCCAGTTTTAGCCTAGTTCTTTGTCTTGTTTTGTCCTGTCTGGGTTCCAGTTCTAGCCCTGCTGCCTTGCTTTTCCTTCCCTAGTCTTGAACTTGTTCCTATCTTTCTGTCTTGCGTTGTCCAGCTGTGTCTTGCCTAGCCTTGCCTTGCTCAGTCTTGTCTAGTTCTATCCTTGTCTAGTCCTGCATTGCCAGCCTAGCCTTGTCCTGTCTAGTCTTGCCTTGCCGAGTCCTGCCTTGGTTCTTGCCTGGGATTACCTTGCCTTGTGCCAGCCAGGATATTTGTCTACCGCAGTTGGGATCTAGCTGCAGCCCAAGGGCTCACTGTCCTGTGTTCGTAACACAACATTCACCATAGCTTCAGCGTAAAAGCAATGAAAAGGCACCATTTCACATTTCTGTACCTCAGATGTGTGAACAGTTGATTGAACTGAAAATTTCTCATTATGATATTTTTGTACAAGCTCAAAAGCCATGTTTTTCTTTCTCAGTGTAATACAGAAAGCGTGCTGGATTTCAGACTCCGCTGGTTCATACACGATGTTAATCTTGTCCTCTGAGAATGAGCTCCATATTTCTTTTCTTCTAGTAGTCTGCATTATTCATAGAGGTATTTATGCATACATGATAAACAGGGTAATTTACCTCACAATAAATATGATAGCTTCAAAATGAAATGAAAATGAAGAATGCAAAATAGACATCTTTAAAAATGATCCACTATATTTCTCTGTCTGCACATCATTATATATGAAAAAATTATTGATTAAGGTCCTTATAAATAAAGAACAAGAAATAATAAGAAAACAATACTGAAAATAAAATTTAGAAGTCCAAATTACCAAACACCAAATCCTATCCTCCCATCACCCATCCAGAAATATATAACATAGAACATGGAATATTTTTCTATTGTTATTATTCTTAGTTTATCTGGTAACACTAAAGTATGGAAGCAATTTTGTAAAGGATTTTTCATGAGCAAACCCTGTCTTCTGCCTGTAAAAGGCCTCGCACAAAATTATCCCACAGATTTTGCATATAAGTTCTGTTCTCCGGATGCTATATAGGTCACTGAAATTTGAGAGCAGCTCTCAGGTCCGTGTGAAAACTAATCAGTAAGAGGTCCTTTTACCAAGCTGCGGTAAAAAGGACCCTGCAATAGCGGCGGCGGCCATTTTTGCCATTCGCCAAGGCCCTTTTTACCACAGCAGGTAAAAAGCCTGAAAAAGCACATGGCCATGCAGTAAGCTTGCACTTAACTGCATGGCCATGCGAGGGGAGGAGACAGCACTCACTGCCACCCACTGAGGTAATCGGCGCTGCCTGATTACCACCAGGTAACCCCCTTGCGGTATATTTTTTAAAAAATCCTTCAGCGACAGAAATGGCATGCGCTGGATGCGGAACTACCACCGGTGGCCACATTAGGCTGGCAGTAGTTCTGGGTTGCCGTGCTGCAACCTTTTAGTAAAAGGGCCTCTTAATGAGCTATTAATAATCAATAATTATTGATAATTGGCACTCATTAGGTTTGCACATGGATCTGCCCTGCGTCCTATTCTATAAAATACACTCCTAAATTTTATACCACAAACCTCAAAAGGGGCATGGCCATGGGAGGAGCATGGGCATGTCAGGGGTATTCCCAGAAATTTGGCACAATGTTATAGAATTGGGTCATTTATGTCACTGCTTATGTTTGTTTATTAAAAGACTTGATATACTGCTGTCTCAAGAAAGGTTGCAGTGGTCTACAAAACAATATTTAAAAACATAAAATGGGAAAAGTACTCCAGGAAAGAAAACACACATCCAAGAAGCAAACACACCATAGCGTAAACAAAACAGACTCAGAGCGAATCAATGCGCAATTTACACCAGGTTTCAGCAGGCATAATTGCCGTGCCCTAGGTTAGATGAGAGATCTACGCTAAACTAGCAATCTATAAAGAGCACTCTGCACAGCGTGCCCATTGCAGATCTTCTCAGCACCTATCTTTGGCCATCATTTATAGAATCCTCCTCCCCCGTGGGGTAATTCTATAAAGCTATCCTGGCTTAAAATAGGCACTTCCTGCTCTATTAACCTAGGTGACCTGTTAAAAAATTACGTGCACGAGGTAACTTTATAACAATCCCATCAATATTCAGCCAATATTTCAGCACTTACTGTCACCATCTGAATTAGCCCTTAATATTCAGGGTAGGGCCATGTCTGGGCACCAGCACTGAATATTGGGGGCTACATGTGGGCAAGCAGGCTGCTGGAGCTTTACATTGTAAGCTCCTCTGAGCAGGGACTGTCCTTCTTTGTTAGATTGTACAGCGCTGTGTAACCCTGGTAGCGCTTTAGAAATGTTAAATAGTAGTAGTAGTAGTAGTAGCTTATGAGGGCTCAGCTGATATTCAACCAAGGTCCGCATAGAATTACCAGGTATAAAACAGTATCGACAAGTCAGCATTTTTATGCCCAAGTTTTTCACAGTTTGCTGAGTGGATATTTTTTGTTTGGTGATCTTTCTGGGAATATATGTGACATGACCAATTCCTACACCCCTGATGCAGGCCAGTAGGGCCGAAACACGAGTCATGTCTGGTCTCTTTTATTGTTTTTGAAGACTCTTGAAATAAATTTTCTTGGACACCATCTGCGAGAGGTTCTTTTTTCCTCTACTGTTTTATACCTCGTGTACTCTATCCATGGAGGTTTTCTTCTTCTGTTTGTGATTGCTCGCATAACAGTTATGCAAGCCCCAACTGAATATCGGCCAGGACAAGCATAAATTTATTTTTGTTTAAGCCCCCCCCCCCCTCCGAGCCCCTTACAAAACCCCCTTTTCTCCATCCAGACCACTGAAACAATCACCTTCCTCCCTCCCACCCCCAGGAGATCCAATCCCCCCCAGGCCTACCATATGTCCATGGTGGTCCATGGAGCTATTGGAGGCAGAAGCAAAAGCCCAATCGCTCCTGCCCCTTATGGTCATTAGAAGAAAATGACTGCCTCGACCTCCTGGTTACTGGCAATATGTGAGAAGTTACAGAATAGCATGCAGCTGGATTATTGGCATCTATTGTGCATATACTGTATGCACACACATATGCATATATTTATTTGTGTATTTGTGTGGTAATACTATATAGGACTAGATTGTATATATCATGCCTAGAAATTTAGCGCCAAAATGAAACTCACTTAACAGCATTTTATAAAGATGTCTTAATTTAGGCATACTTTATAGAATAAGCCTAAATTTCCATGCAGTATATAGAATACGGCAAGTGGCCATGATAGCGCTTAACAATAGGCGCAGCCATTTACGCCAAGTAAAACTTGGTGTATATGCCAATACCTAAGTTAGGCACAGAGCAGGTGTATTCTATAACCTTGTGCGTAGTTTTCCAGAATGCCCACAACCCACCCACTCTATGCCCATAGCCATGCCCCCTTTTCGGCAGTGCACATTAAAATTTATGCGCACCACTTTGCAGAATATGCTTAGTGGGTAGTAGTGTGTGTAAATTCTAATTAATGGCAATTAGTGCAGATAATTAAAAAATGTTATTGAATATGCCTTCCCAGCCCAGCTGTGACCTTCCCTGCCTGCCTTCTTCCTCCAATGCAGCCCTGATACAGCCAGCCAAGAACAAATTGTATCTTCTGCCCCCCCCCCCCCCCACTGAGACCGCCCTCAACTTCTCGACAGCCCTCCATTCCGTTTCTGCCGCAACCGCCCTGCATTTAAACCTGTTATTTTTTAAGTTGCAGCGGCGGCTCGCCTCCAGCCTTTCCCTTCCAACTCAGTGTCCTGCCTTCCTCTGATGAGGTATTTCCTGTTTCCACGAGGGCGGGACATTGAGCGGGAAGCGAAAGTCTGGAGGTGAGCGGCCGCCGCTGCTCAATATTCACTTAGCCGGTTAAGTATGAGCCGGCCAAAAAAGCTTGAATATTCAATGCTGGTCACCAGAAATGGCCCAGCGCTGATTGGGACACTTATGTGGGCTGCCTCCTATCGGGCCCCCACAATACTTGCTTAGCACCTAGATTTTGGGTGCCTAACTTGTAATAAGTTTTATTGACTTGGCTCCCTCGGTTGGCATCTCTTTACAGTATTATCCCCTCTGGGCTGCAGAAAGGGGGGGTGGGGGTAAAATTCTCTGGGCCTGGCCTCCAAGGGGGGTCCGGCGCTGGGATCTCTCTCTCTCTTCTGCTCTTGTCAGGACCCAGGTGATTGCATTAATACGATAACCCAGACCCGGCACACAGGAGCAGGAGAGAGACAGATCCCAGCACTGGGCCTCCCTTGGAGGCCAGGAAGGAGCAGATGCACCAAAGCGAAAGGTAGGGGCGGGGGGGGGGGGGGGGGCGAGTGAGGGGCGGCAGCTGCGTTCCAAGTGGGGGGCAGTGGCTGCGTCCCAGGTAGGGGGGTGGGGGCTGCGGTGGCCTTGCCCCAGGCCTGGCTCTGTCACTCAACGGCCCTGAGTGCAATATCATTTTCATACTTAATTATGAATCCATACTAGTTCTGTGACAGCAAAGCACTGCAAAAAGTCTGAATACAGTTACAGTGCTTCTGATGGGAGGAACTAGCCCTGTGGAGGCCAAACATTTTCAGTTTCTTCAGTTTCTTGTTGTTGATGAGATTTTTCATTTTGCTTAACTTTATTTTGTTATTTTCAGAGGGCAATTGACGGCATATGAACAAAAAAGAAATTCAGGGTTCCCCCCATCATTTTGGGTTAAAAGCAATAATTTGGGAAATGTTGTTGGCATTTCTCACATCATTTCAAATAAATGCACATTCCTAGTTAGGACCCTTAAGTCATGAAAGGAAACCAAAGAAGAGAAAAGCAATGCAGGGCTCTTGGTCCACTGCTTCTGTTCTGTTTCTTAAAGAGCTCTAGATACTATCGACCACCAAACCAACTGATTTAGAGCATGTGAAGAAAGAAGTGGGCTAGGAAAGCAGTTTTAGCACTTAAAACACTTCTATCCTTTAATAATGAAATAAAAACGGTTGCAAGGCAAAGTCAGCTTGCTAGCAGAAACAAATTCCGAAATTCTGTACATAAAACTGTCATTTACGGTGTAAAAGTTTTATGTAAGGCATTAGCAAAAAGCACTAGATGGCAAAATGTTGCAGTCGCTTCTAATTACAGGTAGTACTCAATAATCACCTTAACATCGGAAAAAGAACAAGTTTCACATGATGCTTAATGCTTCCTAGAGGACGTTTGAGCGCTAAATTCTTCAAGTCATATACCTGGCAAGATAAATGATTGAATAAATTAGAATACAGATTTAACTTTATTGCCCGATAAAGTGGGTAAAAGGTTATAGATAGGAAGAGAGTGCTGTGTCAGTGTTATATGACCACAGTACTTCACTTCCCAGTTCTGAATTTGTTACAGGAGATGGAAGATCATTTCCAGCTCGGTTAGATCTATTCCATTGAGAGTGCCAGCTAGAAAAACAAATGGCTCACTCAGATTTGTCTGCTAAAACCTAGCCAGGACTCAGCACATTGCTCTGTACACATCAACTGTTCATTCTGTTCAAATGGATTAATCTCCCTTTGAGAAAGTATTTAATGGCAAATGAACAGGAAATGCTCTCAAGACCATATACTAGAACATTCTACCTAGAGAAAAAGTCCATAGACTGCTATTGAGATAGTCGTGGAGAAGCCACTGCTTGCCCTGAGGATTGGTACCATGGACTGTTGCTACACTTTGGGATTCCGGAATCTTGCTGCTCTTTGGGATTCCAGAATCTTGCTACCTTTGGGATTCTGCCAGGTACTCATAACCTGGATTTGCCATTGTTGGAAACAAAATACTGAGCTAAATGGACTGTTGGTCTGACCCAGTATGGCTATTCTTATGTTCTTATGTTTAAAAAAATGTGACAGGTCTTATAGGTGATACCAATTCCAGAGCTAATTGTATTTCACTGAGTTCCTTGTTCTGCGGTGGTACCATTAATCCATAGGTGGGGCTCAGATTAAGTTTGGACAGACGAATATTCAAGTTTAGCAAAGAAAGAATCAATTCTGTGTTAACTACATGTGGCTCACGGGTCCTGTGTATCTTGTGAAAATGCAACTCAACCACTTCCATATATTCCAGACCATATTCAGCCCATGGTGGTCAGTAGCTGATTTAGAGTCAATATTAGGAGGAAGATCTATCCAGCCACCGGCATTCAATATCCAGGTCCTAGGCAGCAGCTGGAAGCTGCTGATATTCAGACCAGGAACCCAACTTAGGCCTACTATTAATGTGGCTCTGCTCGCCTAGAGAGTTATCCAGGCTCCGGCACCAAATACTGGCACTGACTGGATAACTTCCGACTCCACCATGCCTGCCCTGTCCACCAATCGGATAGTGCCATGGTAGTCGGACATGATATTAGGTGACATTATCCAGTTTAGTGCTGCAGGACTATCAAGGTCAGGATGCGGTCAGCAGGAGCTAACTGATCAGGAGCCGCTACCAGTAGGGAGTGGTGTTTCAGTGTTGTGTTTTCAATCTCTAGGGATAGGCAGGTTCCCTGGAGTCTGCAGAACTTGCCTGTCCCTCATTATTGAAAATGTGATTGCGAAACAGCACCCCCTACTGGCAGAACTGTAGATGGAGGACTCCCACTCAAATTAAAGGAAGCCGTACGCAGTAGGTGCTTAAGCCACTTCAACACTGAAGCGGTTTTCTTCACTGTATCTAGTGAGGGTAAATTATACAAAGTTTAGAATCCCCTATCATTTTTGAAAAGTTGGCTGCTAGTGGTTGGCTTGTCCCCCCCCCCCCCCCCCCCCCCCCCCCCCCCCCCCACACACACATATAGTCCAAAATTGATAATAAAACAAATTCTCCCTAAACCCTACCCCTCAAATACAAAAAAGGCTTGACTGAGAATTCTGCTAGAAGACTGTCACTGCCATTTTGGAAAATGGAGCAGCAGGATCAGGAACAGCCAGAGATTGTTTCAGCTCCCCCACTGGGCTATCAAAGATTTACAGGATAGATGTTGGGTGTGGGGGAGGGGAGAGAGAGCAGGGTACCTGAATGTAACTTACTTTAAGCTACAACTGAAAAGGACATGAAACAAATCCAAGTAAATAGATGGACTGGGAAAGTTTTTTAAATAAATACAATTTTAACTGGTTGGAAAATGCCCTTCACTATTAGCCCACCAGAAATCTCCACCCAGGAAGAGAGGGGGTCCCGGTAAGGATGTGTTCCAAGTATTTGGGTGCTTAGAATCTAGTAGGACAAAGGAGTGAAGTGAAAGACACTGGCAGACCCTAGCGAGGGAGTGAAAATAACATTGCTCTAAAACTCTAAAAATGAATATAAGTAATAATCTACATATATTTGCATATACACAGGAACCAGGTGATAATTATAGATTCATATCATTTAATACATAATTCAGATTGTTCCAAATTGATACAGAGTCTGCTGGGCTTGATTTGGATTAACTAAAACCATTCAAATTTCATCAACACCAGATTGTTCTGCTCTAATCATATCCAAACACATGATCTGTGGTTCCTGAAGAGCTCCATACTTTTTCTTATCAACTAAACAGAAAAGTGAAGTTCCCACTCTGTCTTTTGTGCTGGTTCCCATGAACAACACTGCAGAAATCCTTTCATCTGGCTGCTGGTTTCAGAAGACGTTTCTGCCAGCAGTTTCACAACTGTTGCTAACCCTTGAAGAAGCCATTTCATATCCTCTTCACTGCCACCACTTGTCTTTGATGTTGAGTTGTTGTGATGAGTAGTTTTGAGCTCTGGTTGTGAGCTGCCAGATACAAGACCCCAGCTGAGCTCATCAGCAATAATCATTTAGCATGCACAGAGAACACATCTGTGCCACTGATTAACAGAACACAGCTGTGCCTGTGTCAACTGCATTTTTGATGGTGTCACAGTACATTTCCTCCCCTCTGTCGTCATTTGTGAGTCTAACATATAGAAAAAAAAAGTTAATCCTTTTCCTTGCTACTAGTGGTTTCACACTTGCTGTCCTGTGCTTGCTGCAAATCTAGGGGTCAGATTAAAAGCCCGAGATCAGCGAGGTTTATTAATAAAAGGCCAATGTGTTTTTTATAGTGTGCATAATGTCCACTGAATACCGCTATTTGTTGCTGCCTATTATTGTCCATTAGGGATGGACAGTCATCTACAAAAACTGGGCATGTCAACAACATATCCCACATCACTGCATGTTGTTAAACAAAAACAAGCAAAAAAATATGACATTGGAGAGCATTTTCGATATGATATCTAAATCCGACTTTGGGTGTTTTGTGGAAAACGTCCAAAAATCCAGTGGCCATTTTCGAACCTCAAAAAATTGTCTATCTTTTTGATTTCAAAATGGTCATTTGCTAGACATTGCTGTGCTCAGTGAATATTCCTCTGACCACCAATGAAGTCTTGGGGCAGAGGACGGGTGGTCCTAGAAGTCAGTGCTGGAGCCTGTAGAAGCTTAACTAGCAGGCCTATCTTGCCTGGTTAGCTCTGCAGATACAACAATGTATCTGGATGCTTTTGCTTTGTTCCATTCTGGTAGAAAACGTCCAAGTGTTAGAAATGCCAAAATCCCACCCCCAACATGCCCCTTTGTGATTTGGATGTACTGCTGATAAATTGGATAGAAAAGTGTCTTCAAAATATGTTTCGAAAATGGCAATTTGAACATTTTGGTGAATAAAATGTCCAAATGCCACCTTGTGCTGCTTTTTAGACAATGCATTTTCAGTATAAATGCGTGGAGGGCATAATCGAACAGGGCGCCACAAGTTTTTCCTGAGGGCGTCCTTGCAGGACATCTCGCAAAGGGGCGGGGGAAACCCGTATTATTGAAACAAGATGGGCGGCCATCTTTCGTTTCGATAATATGGTCGGGGACGCCCAAATGTCAACATTTAGGTCAACCTTAGAGATGGTCAACCTATATGTTGAGATCGTCGACCTTAGAGATGGTCGTCCCCGGTTTTCGGCGATAATGAAAACCGAGGACGCCCATCTCAAAAACAACCAAATCCAACTCATTTGGTCATGGGAGGAGAACAGCATTCGTAGTGCACTGGTCCCCCTGACATGCCAGGACACCAACCGGCACCCTAGGGGGCACTGCAGTGGACTAACTGATGCACTAACTGAACGGAAAAAAGCCCTTCCCTTAGCGATCCCTTAGCGATTCGGAAAGGAACGGGCATGCATGAAGGAAATTGCATGCAAATGAGCTGCTCGCTGTTAGCTCATTTCCACATGATTTCCATCCTAAGGAGGGGAAGCCAGTGCAGAGCAGCCAAGCATTATGCGTGGCTGCTATGCGCATGCCAGAGATGGCTTCATATATGCAAACAAGCTATGTGTATAATAGCCATCTACAACCTTAAATAAATTGCTGTCTACAACCTTAAAAAAAACAAGTCCAGGTGAAAACGTCCAAGTGCTCATCAGGGACGTATGGGTGAAGGACGTCCAGGTATTAGGTGCCTTCACTATGCCTCCGTCCCTGCGACAGGCAGGATGTCCAGGTATTAGGTGCCTTCGCTATGCCTCCTTGCCTGCGACATGCAGTTGAGGACATCCAAAATGTGGATGTTTCTGTGAGAAGGACATCCATGCCTTTGCTATCCCTCTGATGCCCCCTTTATTTATTTATTTGGATTTTGGATCACAAGTAGCAGCAGTGGGATTTGAACCAACCACCTCTGGATGCATGACCAGTGCTCTAACCCACTAGGCCACTCCGCCACGCCACGCTATGCCACTCTACTCCTCTCCCTTGAATGTGGCCATCCCTGTTGGGGGGGGGGCAGTTCAGGAAATCCAAAATGTTTGAAAGAAGGATGTCCACCCCTTCGCTATGCCTCGCTGAAACACACACACCTCCCCCCGCCACCCCCCCCCCCCCCCAGGGACCTGCATACTGCTGCGATGGACCTGAGATGATATTTGAGGCTGGCAAAAAAAGTTTTTAAAGTTGTTTTTTTCAGGGTGGGAGGGGGTTAGTCACCACTGGGGGAGTCAGGGGAGGTCATCCCCGATTCCCTCCGGTGGTCATCTGGTCAGTTTGGGCACCTTTTTTGAGCTTGGTCGTAAGAAAAATGGACCAAGTAAAGTCAGAAGGGTGCTCGTCAGGGGCGCCCTTCTTTTTTCCATTATCGCTCGAGGACGCCTATCTGTTAGGCACGCCCCAGTCCTGCCTTCGCTACGCCTCTGACACGCCCCCTGGAACTTTGGTCATCCCCGCAACGGAAAGCAGTTGGAGATGCTCAAAATCGGCTTTCGATTATGCCGATTTGGGCGACCCTGAGAGAAGGACACCCATCTCCTGATTTGTGTCGAAAGATGGGCGCCCTTCTCTTTCGAAAATAAGCCTGAAAGTATACTGTTTTGTTTAGCTCTGCTCCAACATGATTTGTTTGTATTTTGTTTCTATTTTCTTAAGGAGCAAGCCTCGCTACTGCACACATTTGATAGCACTACTCCTGCGGTGAGTCTCTTTATTTTTCATTGTCTTCTTGACAATTTTACCCTTCAATTTTTTAAATTTTCTTTGTTCTTGGACAGATAACATTCATAAGTTGTTTTATTTTTATATTTATTTTTTTTTAACTGATATCACATGCTGTTTTACCTTTATTTTTTATGTTTAAATGATACCATACATGCGTGTTTTATTTCTATTTTAAATGCCCTTATTTATATATATTTTTATGATTATAATTATATTGCTGTTTGTGTTTCACGCAGACCTCTGACGCAGGCACTGTGTGTCGAAACACGGCCAGTGTCTGGTGTTTTTTTGAATGTTGTTGTTCTAACTGTGTGATTAAAGGAGGTTTTGTCCTGTATTTGGAGGCTCTTGGTGCTCTTTTTTGAGATACTTCTAACTTTATAGATAAACAGAAAATTGCAGAATACTCATTATATTCCATGCCTAATAAAAAGATTTTTATTTTTACTTTTATTTGTCTCTTACTTGAAGGATACAGCTGATGGATTCCTCATGGGAGAGGTTTTCTGCTAAACTCATTATTCTAAGGTCAAATAATACTGGATGTGTAGGGAAACGCTAGTGGCTTTTAGGATGTAGGGTACTATTCTCCTTATCAAACAAATGCCTTGAAAAACATTCTCAAATATTTCTTGCTGCTTTATGATTTTTAGAGCTCACATTGGATCACAGTTTTTTGCTCTGAAATCCATAATTTTGAAGCAGAACCAAAATCAGGTGACAGAACGAAGCTTTGAAGGTTTTGCAGAGATATATTCCCAGAATCACTGGGCAATGTCATCTTCACCTGCTTGAATTTAGTGCAAGTAGATGGAACAGAACAGAAATGTCTTCACTGTTCCTGGGGAACATTTTCATCTGGCCTAACAGAAAACAGATTTTATGTGTCTGGAAAATATAACTTATTTACTGAAGAAAGAAGTTAGACTAGGGAAGAAAAACATCTCTTCTCAGTGGACTATCAAAGTCAGAGAATTTACTGCCTATCTCTACATCAACAAAAGACCCGAATGAAAAGACACTGCTCAGTGTTGGAAGGGAATGTAGAGCTGAGCAAGTGCCTCAAGCTGAGGAAAATTAATAGAAGACGCTTCACGATAAAGTGCTTTGAGTGTCTGTGGAAGATTTACCAGTTTTGCAGTAATATTTTCCAGCTAAGGGATATTCTCATACATAAAACTCACACATATTTTGATCTACAGCAAAAAACTCTGCCACATTTGTTCCTTGTAAGGTTTTCATATTACCTCATGCAGTGGATATTATGGGCAAGCGGACAGATAGATAGATATAAAGTAGAGTGTGTTCATTAATACATATTTGATTTATTATTGAGCTTTTAAATATGTTGTGCATGCTAATCAATGTAAACACATGTTAACCCCCATAATCAGCACTATTAACTGGCCAGGAATGGCTCCTGGCCACTGTTCCTTCTAAGCTGAGTGGGAGTCCTCCAACTGGATTACTGCCATTGGGGGGTGTGCTTCAATATTGTGTTTTGAATCACTAGGGACAGGCAGGTTCCCTGGAGTCTGAGCTTGCCTGCTCTCACTACTGAAAATGCAATTGTGAACAGCACCCTCTTCTGGCAAAACTGAAGGTGGACGACTCCCAGCTTAGAGGGAACAGTGCTCCTGGGCTGGTCAGTTTAATAGTGTTTAGCCAGCTAACTTTTAATATTCAGTGGGAGATAGCCAGTTATATCTGTTGAATATTCACAGTTAGAGACTAGCCACTAACCAGGTATGTCATGTGACTTAGTCGGCTAGCCGTGAATATTTAGTACTGGCCAGCTAAGTATAGCGGGCAAATCAGACCACATAAACAGCAGCCCTATCTTTGCCCGCTATTAACTTAATCAGTCAGCACTAAATATTCACTTAGCTGGTTAAGTTAGAGCCGGCCAAAAATTAAACCCGGATATTTGTAACTAGAGATATGCTTACATTCAATGCCGGTCAGCAGGAACAGCCCGGCATTAAATATCCAGTATCAGCATTGACCGTGGCACTTAAGCAGACTGCCTACCGCCAGCTGAAATCAGCCCCCTTGTCTTTTTCTTTATCTTCCCTCCTTGAGAGTTCAGACTCCACTTTGCTTGTCCAGTGTTTTGGCCAGGTTGGTAAAAAAGGAGCCCTTGATGTGTCAGTTACCACACTGTATCTGGGGTGATGCAGAGCCAGGTGTGAGAGCCAAGTCAGGACTTCCAGAGCAGTTTACAAAAGTGGTAACCTTTGTTTTTTTTTCTCTTTTTTATGACACAGAGAGGGGCATAATCGAAAGAGATGCCCAAGTTTTGCTGAGGACGTCCTCGCAAAATGTCCCGGCGAAAAGGCGGGCAAACCCGTATTATTGAAACAAGATGGGACGCCCATCTTTCATTTTGATAATACGGTCAGGGACGCCCAAATCCTGAAATTTAGGTCATCCTTAGAGATGGTTGTCCCTAGACTTGGTTGTTTCTGATTTTCGGCGATAATGGAAACCAAAGACGCCCATCTCAGAAACGACCAAATGCAAGCCTTTTGGTCGTGGGAGGAGCCAGCATTCGTAGTGTACTGGTCCCCCTCATATGCCAGGACACCAGCTGGGCACCCTAGGGGGCACTGCAGTGGACTTCAGAAATTGCTCCCAGGTACATAGCTCCCTTACCATGTGTGCTGAGCCCCCCAAACCCACTCACAAAACCTACTACCCACAACTGTACACCACTACCATAGCCCTTATGGGTAAAGGGGGGCACCTAGATGTGGGTACAGTGGTTTGTGGTGGGTTTTGGAGGGCTCACATTTACCGCCCACAAGTGTAGCAGGTAGGGGGGATGGGCCTGGGTCCGCCTGTCTGAAGTGCACTGCACCCATTAAAACTGCTCCAGGAACCTGCATACCTGCTGCGGTGGACCTGAGTATGACATTTGAGTATGGCACAAAATATTTTCAAAGATGTTTTTTGAGAGTGGGAGGGGGTAGTGACCACTGGGAGACTAAAGGAGGTCATCCCCGATTTCCTCAGGTGGTCATCTGGTCAGTTCGGGCACCTTTTTGTGGCTTGGTCGTAAGAAAAATAGGACCAGTTAAAGTTGTCCAAGTGCTCGTCAGGGATGCCCTTTTTTTTTCATTATGGGTCGAGGACGCCCATGTGTTAGGCACGCCCAAGTCCCGCCTTCGCTACACCTCCGATACGCCCCCGTGAACTTTGGTCATCCCTGCGATGGAGAGCAGTTGGGGACGCCAAAATCGGGTTTCAATTATGCCGATTTGGGCGACCCTGTGAGAAGGACGCCCAACTTCCGATTTGTGTTGAAAGATGGGTGTCCTTCTGTTTTGAAAATAAGCCTGAGAGTGTAACTCTAGCCCAAGCTCTGATACCTGGATGAGATACACAAGGCAGATTGGTTTGAGTTGCAAACCTTCAGATCCTCTCCAAAGCCATGAGTTCATATAATCTTAACCTCAAATGGACTGGAACAGCTGCTCTATGAAACATTGCTACATATGGACTCATGCTTGATTCCTGGGCACAGCATGTCCAAAGTCAGAGGCTAACAGCAGGCTTTGGGGACAACCGGGTCACATTTTTAAAAAATTGTATATCCCATATTACCTAAATTTCTAAGCCGTGTACAACTTGCATACATAATTAGAATAATACAATAAGTTAATTCAAAACAAATAAACAGAATACATTTAAAAAAAATTAAAAGAAATAGGCAATAGAAAAGCCTTAAAAAACATAATTGTTGACTGGCATTACAATTAGCCACATGTTCTCTTGCATATTTAGCTGTCATATATTGGGAGCCAATGGAATTTATTTCAGCATAGCAGGTAACGTGACCTCTCCCTAGTCACATTCTGTGACACCAGCTGTCAGTATTCAGTGTGTTCCCTTGGGTAGACTGATTAGCAAAGAATACAATAATCAAGCCTTTTAGTGAGTAAAGCATGCACTATTCTAATCAAATCAGTGCCCCACAAGAACGGCCTCAATTGCTTTAGCAGCTGAAGGTATTCAAAGCAGGTCTTACATAATGATCAGATAACATAAACTTTCTTATGTTCCGCCAATACTATCCAAGTTCTAAGCTGATAATAATAAGAAAACCAGATCACCCTCCTAGGAATTTACAAATGATAGTAATGACAATATATAGAATCGCAATATCATCTAATATCTCAAAGTTCAGTTTTACAGAAGTGTCTTGATAGTCCAAATAGCTGGATAAATATCTTAGAGGGGCATTTTCAACCGGGGATGCCAATCTCTAAGGGCGCCCATCTCCGAGGACGGCGCCGCGAAGGGGCAGGGCCGACTGTATTATTGAATGAGATGTGCGTCCATCTTTCATTTCGATAATACAGTTAGGGGGCGCCCAAATCTCAACATTTAGGTCAACATTAAAGATGGTCGACCTAAATGCTGAGATCGCTGGATTTAGAGATGAGCGCCCTTGGTTTTCGCCGATAATGGAAACTGATGGCGCCCATCTCAAAAATGAACAAATCCAAGGCATTTGGTCATAGGAGGGGCCAGGATTCGTAGTGCACTGGTCCCCCTCACATGCTAGGACACCAACCGGGCACCCTAGGGGGCACTACAGTGGACTTCGCAAATTGGTCCCAGGTGCATAGCTCCCTTACTTTCGGTGTTGAGCCCCCCAAAACCCACTCCCCACAACTATACACCACTACCATAGCCCTAAGGGGTGAAGGGGGGCACCTACATGTGGGTACAGTGGGTTCGGGTGGGTTTTGAAGGGCTCCCATTTTCCACCACAAGTGTAACAGGTAGGGGGGATGGGCCAGGGTCCGCCTGCCTGAAGTCCATTGCACCCACTAAAACTGCTCCAGGAACCTGTATACTGCTGCGATGGACCTGAGTATGACATTTGAGGCTGGCATAGAGGCTGGCAAAAAAAGTGTTTTTTTGAGGGTGGCAGGGGGTTAGTGACCACTAAGGGAGTCAGGGGAGGTGATCCCCCGATTCCCTCCGGTGGTCATCTGGTCAGTTCGGGCACTGATTTTGGGCGCCCCTCTGCTTCCCGTTGTGGGAACAACCAAAGTTCCAGGGGGCGTGTCGGAGGCATAGCGAAGACAGGACTTGGGCGTGCCTAACAGATGGGCGTCCTCGAACGATAATGGAAAAAAGAAGGGCATCCCTGATGAGCACTTGGCCGACTTTACTTGGTCCATTTTTTCTTACGACCAAGCCTCAAAAAGGTGCCCAAACTGACCAGATGTCCACCGGAGGGAATCGGGGATGACCTCCCCTGACTCCCCCAGTAGTGACTAACCCCCTCTCACCCTGAAAAAAACAACTTTAAAAACTTTTTTTTGCCAGCCTCAAATATCATACTCAGGTCCATCGCAGCAGTATGCAGGTCCCTGGGGGGGGGGGGGTGTCAGCGGAGGCGTCCTGAACTGCCCCCACACAGGGATGGCCAAATTTCAAGAGAGTGGAGTGGAGTGGCCTATTGGTTAGAGCACTGGTTTTGCAATCCAGAGGTTGCCAATTCAAATCCCACTGCTGCTACTTGTGATCCAAAAATCCAAATAAATAAATAAATAAATAAATAAAGGGGGTGTCAGAGGAATAGGAAAGGCATGGACGTCCTTTTCACAGAAACATCCACATTTTGGACGTCCTCAACTGCCTCTCGCAGGGACGGAGGCATAGCGAAGGCACCTAACACTTGGACGTCCTTCACCCATACTAAAAAAAAAAAAAAAAAAGACACCCCTGACAAGCACTTGGACGTTTTCGCCTGGACTTGTGCTTTTTTTTAAGGTTGTAGATGGCTATTATACAAGCAGCTTGTCTGTGTGTATGAAGCCGTCTATGGCATGCGCAGAGCAGCCACGCATAACGCATGGCTGCTCTGCACTGGCTTCCCCTCCTTAGGAAGGAAATCATATGCAAATGAGCTATCAGCGAACAGCTCATTTGCATGCGATTTCCTTCATGCATTACCGTTCCTTTCCGAATCGCTAAGGGATCGGTAAGGGAAAGGCTTTTTCCATTCAGTTAGTGCATTAGTTAGTCCACTGGAGTGCCCCCCTAGGGTGCCCAGTTGGTGTCCTGGTATGTCAGGGGAACCAGTGCATTACGAATGCTGGCTCCTCTCAAGACCAAATGAGTTGGATCTGGTTGTTTTTGAGATGGGCGTCCTCGGTTTACATTATCGCCGAACACCGAGGACGACCATCTCTAAGGTCAACCTAAATGTTGAGATTTGGGCATCCCCGACCGTATTATTGAAATGAAAGATGGACGTCCATCTTGTTTCGATAATAAGGGATTCCCTGCCCCTTCGCGGGGACATCCTGCGAGGATGCCCTCAGGAAAACTTGGGCGCCCCGTTCGATTACGCCCCTCTTTGTCTCATTAATCCATGGTTTTGAATATGCTCTGTAATTTTGTTCATAATAATAGACTCTACCATTTTGCTCGGAATTGACGTCAGACTATAATTTCCCAGATCTCCTCTGGAACCTTTTTAAAAAATTGGCGTTGCATTGACCACCTTCCAATCTTCCGGTACCATACTCGATTTTAAGGATAAATTACATATTTCTAACAATAGCTCCACAAGCTCAATTTTCAGTTCTATCAGTACTCTGGGATGAATACCATCCAGTCCAGGAGATTTGCTACTCTTCAGTTTGTAGAACTGCCCCATTACATCCTCCAGGTTTACAGAGAATTCATTCTCTGACTCGTCAGCTTCGAATACCATTTCTGGCACCGGTATCCCACCCAAATCTTCCTTGGTGAAGATAGAAGCAAAGAATCACTTAATCTCTCTGCTATGGTTTTGTCTTCCCTAATCGCCCCTTTTACTCCTCGGTCATCTAGCGGTCCAACCGATTCTTTTGCCAGCTTCCTGCCTTTAATATACCTAAAAAAAATTTTTACTATGTGTTTTTGCCTCCAACGCAATCTTTTTTCGAAGTCCCTCTTAGCCTTCCTTATCAGCGCTTTGCATTTGACCTTAACATTCCTTCTTCCATTTTCTGAAGGATTTTCATTTAGCTCTAATAGCTTCCTTCATCTCACTTTTTAACCACACGGCTGTCATTTGGTCTTCCATCCTACTTTTTTAATACGCAGAATATATTTGGCCTGGGCTTCCAGGATGGTGTTTTTGAACAGCATCTATGCCTGATGTAAATTTTTGACCCTCGCAGTCGCTCCTCTAAGTTATTTTTCACCGTTCTTCTCATTTTATCTTAATCTCCTTTTTTAAAGTTAAACCCTAACGTATTTGATTTCCTATGTATACTTACTTCAAAGCTAATATCAAATCCGATCATATTATGATCACTGTTATCAAGCGGCCCCAGCACCATTACCTCCCGCACCAGATCATGCACTCCACTAAGGACTAGGTCTAGAATTTTTCCTTCTCTCGTCGGCTCCTGTACCAGCTGCTCCATAAAGCTGTCCTTGATTTCATTAAGGAATTTTACCTCCCTAGCATGCCCCGATGTTACATTTACCCAGTCAATATCGGGGTAATTAAAATCACCCATTATTATTGTGTTGCCCAGTTGTTTGCGTCCCTAATTTCCCTTAACATTTCTGCATCCGTCTGTTCATCCTGGCCAGGCGGACAGTACTACACTCCTATCACTATCCTTTTCCCCTTTGCACATGGAATTTCAATCCACAATGATTCCAAGAAGTGTTTTGTTTCCTGCAGAATTTTCAATCTATTTGATTCAAGGCTCTCGATAATATACAATGCTACCCCTCCACCAATTTGATCCACCCTATCACTACGATATAATTTGTACCCAGGTATGACAGTGTCCCACTGGTTATCCTCCTTCCACCAGGTCTCAGAGATGCCTATTAAATCTAATTTTTCATTTAGTGCAATATATTCTAACTCTCCCATCTTATTTCTTAGGCTCCTGGCATTCGCATATAGACATTTCAAAGTATGTTTGTTGTTCCTATTTACATGATGCTTAGTACTTGACACTATTAATTTGCAATCTTTTGTCTGATTTTTATTTTTATTAAGGACACCTGATCAACTACAGTCTCTTTTGCAACCCTCACTATCAGGATACCCTATCTTCCTTGTTTTGGTGATATCTTTGCAAGAAACCTTATCCCGAACCATGCACTTTTGTCGGTCTTCCCTCCCATTTCTAGTTTAAAAGCTGCTCTATCTCCTTTTTAAATGCAGATGTCAGAAGCCTGGTCCCACCCTGGTTAAGGTGGAGCCCATTCTTTCGGAATAGGCTCCCCCTTCCCCAGAATGTTGCCCAGTTTCTAACAAATCTAAAACCCTCCTCCCTGCACCACCGTCTCATCCACGCATTGAGACTCCGGAGCTCTGCCTGTCTCTTGGGCCCTGCGCGGGGAACGGGTAGCATTTCAGAAAATGCTACCCTAGAGGATCTGGATTTGAGCTTTCTATCTAAGAGCCTAAATTTGGCTTCCAGAACCTCTCTCCCACATTTTCCCATGTCATTGGTACCCACATGTACCAAGACAGCCGGCTCCTACCCAGCACTATCTAAAATCCTATATAGGTGACGCGTGAGGTCTGCCACCTTCGCACCAGGCAGGCAAGTCACCAGGCGATCCTCAAGTCCACCAGCCACCCAGCTATCTATATGCCTAAAGATCGAATCCTCTTTTGCCTTTCCTCATATGAGAGGAGTTCCATCCCCTTTATCATTTTGTTTGCTGTTCTTTGAACCTTTTCTAATTCTGTTATATCTTTTTTGAGATATGGTGACCAGAACTGAATGCAATACTCAAGGTGATGTCGCACCATGGAGCAATACAGAGGCATTATAGTATTTTTGGTCTATTTACCATCCCTTTCCTAATAATACTAGCATCCGTTTGATTTTCTGGCCACTGTCGCACACTGTGCGTTTTACATTTACTAATTTTGCAAGTAAAGAGCAGTTATTAGATATTTAAATGCACACAGCTGTGTTTAACTCCTAATGAACAGCATCTATTTATATCAGAAACCCAATTTATCTAAAGCTTAGGAATGTTCAGATCTCTGATGAAACATTTCAGTCCTAATACACCATTTATTTGATGTAATCGGCGCCCTCCTAGAATAATTTCTATTGAAAGGACATCTCTACCAAAAGCAGCTAATCAGACTGGAAAGAGTCCTGGCTCATAAATCCTGAAAAGCAAATTAAGCTTGTTTTCTTTCTGAAATATATACTTTCCTAGCATGGTAAAACAACAGGAGATTTGCCTGATTAATACTCACTATACCCCTCAAAAGAAAAAAAAAAAGGACTGGTTTGTAGCTACAGGGGACACAAGCTGAGTGTCCTAGTGTCCTCTCCTTTCTAAGAGACACATGCACAAACAAGAAATCCTGTAGGTAATTAGTGACTGGTAAATTGTGAAAAGCATTAGAAATGGCAGGTATCATGCAGAAGCAGAAGAGTAGGGCTGTCTATCCGCTTATTTAGGCTATAGATTGAGGAACTGGGTTAAATATGGAGGGGGCTGAGGGGGAAAGGGTGAAGAAAATACATTAGCATTAAAAATCTATGGATTGATTTTGTGTGACATTTGGAGTATTATAAGGAAAGGGAAAGTACTTCAAAGATGATTGTGGGGTCTTTTTACTAAGCTTCAGTAAAAAGTGACCTATGGTAATATGGGCATAATCCAGGCCATTTTTTACCACGTCTGGGAAAAAGGGCACTTTTTTAATGGGCTGGAAAATGGGTATGCGTTAAAATTAAAACTAACGCACGCCTATTTACAGCCTGAGGCCTTTATGCCACCCATTGAATTAGCAGTAAGGGCTCCTGTGCTACACACACGTTAACTGTTCAGCACACACCAACTACCGATTACCGCTGGAAATGCCACACGTTTCAGAAAATAAATAAATAATTTCTACCACCAGAATGAGCATGTGCCAAATCAGGGGGCACGCTAGCCTTGTAGTAGTCTCGTTTTGACATGCACTGCACACGAATAGGCCCTACCACAGCTTAGTAAAGGGGCCCCTGTATGCGGGAACAACCATTTATGTTTTCTGGAAAATTTAGCTTAAAATGATCATACAGTGAAATAAATCTGCTGCTTAATGTGTTCCTGTGATGTAATACAGTTTCTCCCAGATTCTATGTATGGCGCCTTGAGTTACACGCACAAATCGGCATGCATAGCACGTGTAACTTAATTTAATAACAAGCCAATCAGCATGGATCACTGGATGGTAACAACCAATTATCAGCACTAATTGACAATAATTAGAATTTATGTGCACTATTTGCTAAACGTATTCTATAAAGTAGTCTGCATAAATTCTACTGTGTGGATCCCAAAAGGGGGCGTGGCTTTAGGAGCAGGGGCAGGGCGGGCATTCCAAACATTTACGTGCAGTGTTATAGAATAACCTGTTCCATGCCTAAATTTAGGTGTGGGTATTCGCACCAGGTTTTCATTGGCATAATTTGCAGCATCTAAATTCTAACTTTAGGAACGGCTTAAAGAATATGCCTAAGCGTGTTTTCGATCAGCGCTGATTTTTTAGGCACCATATATAGAATTAAGTCCTTTATGTGGAAAATGTAATAAAATGTCTAAATTATATTTTTTTAAGAAACCTCCCACAGAATTTTACAGGAGTCAAACTGCAATAAGCCTCTGATTTGTGGTCACCTCAATCTACTTGATAGCTTGAAATCCACTTTCTGTGTCCATTCTTCATGGTAACAAATGAACAAAGCTCTTTTTGGATTTCCGGTGAATGGTTAAAGAAAATAAGAATGAGAATCATAAAAACAGCAGTGCTCCCAGACAACAAAACACAAAGGAGGCCCAGATCAATAAGGATAAAGTTACCAGTGCTTTCAAATTTGCACCCATGTCAATTCCTCAAGTTGGAAACCAATCAATCAGAAAATGTTTAGAAAATGGGCTACTTGGAGCCTGATCTACAAAGGACCTGTTTGTCCCATTCTATGTCTCTGGGAATAAAAGCCAAGTAAATCAGGCCCTCCGTGCTGTTGGCTGCAACTTATCAAATTTAACTCTTTTTTAAAGTCAGAAAATATCATCTGTCCTGAGTGAAATATCTTTCCACATTTAACTCACACTATAGTATCCTGGAACAGGAAGGCCAGAGGGCAGTATGTGCCCTTTGCGAGACACTTGATGGGCATCAGAAGACAAACAGACAGGGTCTGTCAGCACTGCTGATTTTTGTTTTCAGTTACGGCTAAGACTGCGGAAAAATAATTCACCA
Source organism: Microcaecilia unicolor (assembly GCF_901765095.1). Lineage (NCBI taxonomy): Eukaryota > Metazoa > Chordata > Amphibia > Gymnophiona > Siphonopidae > Microcaecilia > Microcaecilia unicolor. The sequence continues at coordinate 147,413,331 of NC_044034.1, forward strand.
ATTACTAGGTATGACCCCTTTGAAATATGGGGTGTGTTTAATGCCACATTCTGTTTAGGATAACATTTACATTAGTATATAAATAAAAAAAATGAAAATTATACTAGGCATATGGAAAAGTAAATTTTCATAATAAAAAAGGCATATTAATTTTATCTTTAAACATACTTGAATGTGAGGCTCCTAAGGCGAATGCTTCGTGCAGCAATTAAAATATATTCTCTGAAAAAACAGAGTACTTAATTTATTACATACTGAAAGAGCTAAGCAGCATTTACTTCTATCACATGGCGCAGTATTGATTTATAACAAGAAACGTTAAGCTTATTATCACCTCAAGTCAAAAATACATTTGCCGCCCAAACCAGCTACACTGTGCAATCCCAATTCATAAACATTCTTATTACATGATATGCGTCATCCCAACAAAATAAGCTGAATTAATGTCCCATCCAACTAACATCATTATTTTACCACAATAATGGTTTCTGCAATCCAATGACTTCCAGGACCAAAGGCAACATGGTTTTACTAGAGGTAGGTCTTGTCAGACAAATCTGATGAATTTCTATGGCTGAATGACCAGACAGTTACACTGGGTGAATAGGGAAAAGAACAGCCAGCAGGAAAAAGAAGGTGATAGAACCTCTAAATAATTATCTTGTCAGATGTCGTTTGAAGTTCTGTGTACAATACTGGAGACTAAACCATCAGATATAAACAGGATGGTGTCGGTCTGGAGAACCTTCCAGACTATAATTCCTACCATCTCATCACAGAATTGAAACTTTTAAGTCCGCCAAGTGTGGGGGGGGGGGGGGGGGGTCAAAATTCCCCAGGGCCTGGCCTCCAAGGGGGGCCTGGTGCCACCCAGCACTCGCAGAGCTCTCCTACTCCTGTGTGCAGCAGAGCGGAGCTAGCAGGAGAGAAGACAAGTAAGTAAGCGGGCCAAAGGGGCACAGCCCTGGGGGGAGCGACGCGCAGGCCCAGAGGGGGTGGCTCATGGGCCCAGGGGAGGTGTTTGCCCCGGGTCAGGCTCTATCTCTCGGCAGCCCTGGGGACTTTGCCTGGGTTCTTTTAAGTACATAAGTATCGCCATACTGGGACAGACTGAAGGTCCATCAAGCCCAGCATCCTGTTTCCAACAGTGGCCTTATCCTAGAAATAGGCAGTGGATTTTCCCCAAATTCATTTTAATAATGGTCTATGGACTTTCCATTAGGAAGCAATCCAAACCTTTTTTAAACCCCGCTAATCTAACTACTTTTACTACATTCTCTGGCAATGAATTCCAGAGTTTACTTACACATTTTCTCTCATTTGTTTTAAATTTACTACATTGTAGCTTCATCGCGTGCCCCCTAGTCCTCGCATTTTTGTATAGAGTAAACAAGCAATTTATGTGTACCCGTTCCACTCCACTTGTTATTTTATAGACATCTATCATATCTCCCCTCAGCCATCTTTTCTCCAAGCTGAAGATCCCTGGCCGCTTTAGCCTTTCCTCATAGGGAAGTCGTCCCATCCTCTTTATCATTTTTCTCACCCTTCTCTGTACATTTTCTAATTCCACTATATCTTTTTTGAGATGCGGTGATCAGAATTGAACACAATATTCAAGGTGCAGTCGCACCATGGTGCAATACAAAGGCACTGTAATGTCCTCATTTTTGTTTTCGATTCCTTTCCTAATAATACCTAACATTCTATTTACTTTCTTAGCCACCGCTACACACTGAGCAGAGGTTTTCAACGTATCATCAACAATGATGCCTAGATCTCTTTCCTGGTCAGTGACTCGTAAGGTGGAACCTTGCATTATGTAGCTATAATTCTGGTTCCTCTTTCCCACATGCATCACTTTGCACTGCCATTTAGATACCCAGTCTCGTAAGGTCCTCTTGTAATTTTTCACAATCCTCTTGTGATTTAACAACTTTGAATAACTTTGTATCATCATCAAATTTAATTAACTCACTAGTTACTCCCATCTCTAGATCATTTATAAATATGTTAAAAAGCAGTGGTCCCAGCAAAGACACCTGGGGAACCCCACTATCTACCCTTCTCCATTCAGAATACTGAACATTTAACCCTACTCTCTGTTTTCTATCTTTTAAAACAATTTTTAATCCACTATAGGACACTACCTCCTATCCAATGACTCTCCAATTTCCTCTGGAGTCTTTCATGCGGTACTTTGTCAAATGCCTTTTGAAAATCCAGATACACAATATTGGCCAACTCACCTTTATCCACATGTTTGTTCACCCCTTTAATGAAATGTAATAGATTGCTAAGGCAAGATTTCCCTTCACTAAATCCATCTTGGCTTTGTCTCATTAATCCATGTTTTTGAATATGCTCTATAATTTTGATCTTTATAATAGTCTGAACCATTTTGCCTGGCACCGACATCTGGCTCACCGTCTATAATTTCCCGGATCTCCTCTGGAACCTTTTTAAAAAATCGGTATTACATGGGCCATCCTCCAATCTTCTGGTACTACGCTTGATTTTAAAGATATATTACATATTACTCTGGTATGAATACCATTCGGTCCAGGAGATTTGCTACTCTTCAATTTGTCAAATTGAGCCATCGCATCCTCCAGGTTTATAGATTTCATTTAGTTTCTCAGACTCATCAGCTTTGAATACCATTTCTGGCACCAGTATCTCTCCCAAATCTTTCATGAATTCATTTAATCTCTCTGCTATTGCTTTGTCTTCCCTGATTGCCCCCTTTACCCCTTGATCATCTAGTGGTCAAACCGATTCTTTTGCCAGCTTCTTGCTTTTAATATTCCTGGAAAATTTTTACTATATGTTTTTGCTTCCAATGCAATCTTTTTTTCAAAGTCCCTCTTAGCCTTCCTTATCAGCACTTTGCATTTGACTTGCAATTCCTTATGCTGTTTCTTACTGTTTTCAATTGGTTCCTTCTTCTATTTTTTGAAGGATTTTCTTTTAGCTCTAATAGCTTCCTTAACCTCAGTTCTTAACCATGCCGACTGTCATTTGGCCTTCCTTCCTCTTTTTTTAATATATGGAATATATTTGGCCTGGGTTTCCAGGATGCTATTTTTGAACAGCATTCATGCTTGATGTAAATTTTTGACCCTTGCAGCTGCTCCTCAAGTTTTTCACCGTTCTTCTCATTTTATCATAGTCTCCTTTTTCAAAGTTAAATGCTAAAGAATTGGATTTTGTATGTATAATTACTCCAAAGTCAATATCAAATCTGATCATATTATAATCACTGTATTCAAGCAGCTCCAGCACCATTACGTCCTAAACCAGATCATGCACTCCACTAAGGACTAGGCCTAGAATATTTCCTTCTCTCGTTGGCTCCTGTACCAGCTGCTCCATAAAGCAGTCCTTGATTTCATCAAGGAATTTTACCTCTCTAGCATGCCTTGCCAGCTTATTTTTGAAGGAGATCGCCGGCCATCTTCCGACACAAATTGGGAGATCGCCTGCGATCTCCTAAAGCCAGCCAAATCGGTATAATCGAAAGCCGATTTTGGCCGGCACCAACTGCGTTCCATTGCGGAGCCGGCCAAACTTCAAGGGGGTGTTTCAGTAGGGTAGTGAAGGCGGGATGGGGCGGGACAGGGGCGTGCTTTGAGATGGCCGGCTTCGTCCGATAATGGAAAAACGAAGGGCGTCCCTGGCGAGAATTTGGTCCACTTTATTGGTCCCTTTTTTTTCAGGTCCAAGTCCCAAAAAAAGTGCCCGAATTGACCAGATGACCACCGGAGAGAATCAGGGATCATTTCCCCTGACTCCCCCAGTGGTCACTAACCCCCTGCCACCCTAAAAAAAAACAACTTTAAAAACTTTTTTTGCCAGCCTCAAATGTCATACTCAGGTCCATCGCAGTATACAGGTCCCTGAAGCAGTTTTAGTGGGTGCAGTGGACTTCAGACAGGCGGACCCAGGCACGTCCCCCCCCCCCCATCTGTTACACTTGTGGTGGAAAATGGGAGCCCTTCAAAACCCACCCGAAACCTACTGTACCCACATGTAGGTGCCCCCTTCACCCCTTAGGGCTATGGTAGTGGTGTATAGTTGTGGGGAGTGGGTTTTGGGGGGCTTAGCACCCAAGGTAAGGGAGCTATGCACCTGGGACCAATTTGCAAAGTCCACTGTAGTGCCCCCTAGGGTGCCCGGTTGGTGTCCTGGCATGTCAGGGGGACCAGTGCACTACAAATGCTGGCCCCTCCCATGACCAAATGCCTTGGATTTGACCGGGTTTGAGATCGCCGGCCTCGGTTTCCATTATGGGCGAAAACCGAGGCCGGCCACTTGGGTGGCCCCAACCGTATTATTGAAACAAAAGATGGCCAGCCATCTCTTTTTGAAAATATGGTCGGCCCTGCCCCTTCACGGCACCGTCCTCGGAGATGGGTGCCGTTACAAATGGGCGTCCCCGATCGAAAATGCCCCTCCTGATGTTACATTTACCCAGTCAATAGCGGGGTAATTGAAATCACCCATTATTATTGTGTTGCCCAGTTTGTTAGCCCCCCTAATATCTGATAACATTTCTACATCTGTCTGTTCATCCTGGCCAGGTGGGTAATAGTACACTCCTATCACTATCCTTTTCTCTTTTACACATGGAATTTCAATCCATAGGGATTCCAAGAAGTATTTGTTTCCTGCAGAATTTTCAATCTATTTGATCGAAGGCCCTCTGTTAATACAATGCTACCCCTCGACCAATATGATCCACCCTATCACTATGATATAATTTGTACCCTGGTATGACAGTGTCCCATTGGTTATCTTCCTTCCACCAGGTCTCAGAGATGCCTATTATATCTAATTTTTCATTTAGTGCAATATATTCTAACTCTCCCATCTTATTTCTTAGACTTCTGGCATTTGCATATAGACATTTCAGACTATGTTTGTTGTTGTTGTTGTTCTTACTTACATTTTGTTCAGTAGTTAACAGTGTTAATTTACAATCTTTTGTCTGATTTTTATTTAAGAACACCTGATCTACTATGATCTCGTTTGCAACCTCGCTATCAGGATACCCTATCTTCCCTGTTTTGGTGATGTATTTGAAAGATACCTTGTTCCAAGCCATGCATTTTTGAACAACTGTCAGCCTTCCCCCAGGTTCTAGTTTAAAAGCTGTTCTATCTTCTTTTTAAATGCCAATGCCAGCAGCCTGGTTAAGGTGGAGCCCATCCTTCCGAAATAAGCTCCTTCCCCAGAATGTTGCCCAGTTCTTTACAAATCTAAAGCCCTCCTCCCTTCTCTATTACTTCATCCATGCATTGAACTCCGGAGCTCTGTCTGTATCTTGGGCCCTGCGCGTGGAATGGGTAGCACTTCAGAATATGCTACCCTAGAGGTTCTGGATTTGCGCTTTCTACTTAAGAGCCTAAATTTGGCTTCCAGAACCCTTCTTCCACATTTTCCTATGTCATTGGTACCCACAGGCTCCTCCCCAGCACTTTCTAAAACCCTATCAAGGTGACACGTGAGGTCCTCCACCTTCGCACCAGGCAGGCAAGTGACCAGATGAGCCTCACATCCACCCACCTATCTACATGCCTAATAATTGAATCACTAACTACAACAGCTGTCCTAACCCTTCCCTCCTGGGCAGTAGCTCCTGGAAACCCATCCTTGGTGTGAGAGGATATTGCATCCCCCTGATGGGCTGGTCCTCTCTACAGGATTACTTCCAGCTGAACCAGGGTGATGTTCTCCTTTTAGAAGACCTCCCTCCTTCAAGGCAGCACAGGGGCTGGCAGATTGGATGTGAGTCTTATCTACAACTTCCTTGTAGACCTCTTCTATTTACCTCTCTGTATCCCTCAGCTCTTCCAAGTCTGCTACTCTAGCCTCAAGAGAACGGACTCATTCTCTGAGAGCCAGGAGCTCTTTGCATCGAGCACACACTTATGACCTCTCACCAACTGGGAGATAATCATATATGTAACACCCAATGCAAATGGCTGGATAGCACCCCTCTCGTTGCTGGACTACTGTCTGCATCTTAGTATTATAGAGTTATTAACTTTCTTTTAGGACCATTTAAGCCTTGCTACTATTTTATACTCTTGGCTGTTAAGTTTCTATCTCTAGAAAAAGTTTCAGTTTAAAACTATGGGGAGAAAGGTTGTACACCATGGAAACTTCATTTATAGTTTTTCTATTAGCCAATTGGAATATCAAGCTAGGCAATGGTTAAGGGGGTCAGAGTAACAGCTATTAAAAAAGTAGGTCCAGCCTGGGTGTTTGTCTCCTCTTTCTCATTACTTGCTGCTGACACAGGTAAATGTAAGTGCCACCCCTTCCCCTCCACCTTCGTCCTCCAAATACAAAAAGTGTGTGTGGAGGAGGGGGTTCCTTAATAATTTGGCCTATAGCTGCAGTGATTAATATCCAGCCAACCAAAACTAAATTTGCTAAACCATACCTGCTTCTGGCTTTCTGTGAAGCAGCAATCCTGAAGTAAAAGCAACCATACACTGTGAATCCCAGGCCAGAACAAGCAGACTTGGTGCAACCTGCACTCTCTAATAAGATGGTGGGTGGGGCAAGATGAGCAGTGGGAGAAGGGTTGGCCAGTTGGGTTGGCACCATAAAGAGTATTATGACAGTGGCAGTACTAGGAATGGAGCAGTCAGATACAACCTTTGATAGTAGTAAAAAGTGGACTGGGTCCTGTAGTTGGTGGGTTGCAGCAATGTAGCAGGACTTAGGGAAAACCATATACCCAGCCTTGTCCACAGTTGACATGAGGTCACCCTCCAGGTAGTAGATGTACAGGGTTGTTTACAGGTTTGTGGGCATCCAAGCAATGTTCCCTACAATTGAAGAAAAGCATTGCTATCCCCTTGCTTGATATTTCTGTGAAATTCAAATCTCCTTTTCACTCTATTTTACTAGATAGACTTCAAACCTATAGGATAGCTTTCAACATTTTGTTCTGGTTCATATTTTATCTGCAAGGGCAGATACAGCTTGTTAGAATCAGTGGAGAACCACAGGGAACAGCAATGTATTCCATGTTATTAAACCGTTATTTTTGACCCTGATGTGATGAGTTAAAAATCTTGGGCATTTATCATTTTTATGCAGATGACATGATTTTATTCCTGCATTGAATGGTGTGATGCATTATGTCAGTTGTACAATGATCTAAGCTTAAATTCTATGAAAACAAAGTTTTTGGTATTAGATTGCAGGATCTGAGCAGTGGAATATCCTGTAATATCTTTTAAGAAAGAAAGTAGATTTACTTGTCTTTTGAAAAAAGTTTAATGTATTCTATTTTGCAACAGCTTTTAGAGAAGACATTTACAGTCGTTATTACTCCTGGTAATTATTAAACCAAACCTTATCTGACTGTTTCTCTATAGTATCTATGGGTAAACCAGGGGCGTAGCCAGACAACAGATTTTGGGTGGGCCTAGGCAAGAATTGGGTGGGCACCAAATGTTCTCCCCCCCCTCCAAAAAAAAATTATCTCAGCTGATGGAAAAACGCTTCTTTCCACCTTGCCAGCAGGCATGCACTGAAAACTGAGCATGCGCAGGTGCCAGTGTTGTAGAGAGTAGCATTTTCGTTACCATCAGGGAGGAATCTTCAGCAGGCGGAGCTTGGGATTCCCACCAGTTACCACTAAAAGTGCTATTGTTGGGTGGGCCTGAGCTACAAATGGGTGGGCCCTGGCCCACCCAAGCCCACCTGTGGCTACGCCACTGGGGTAAACATATTGCTACTTATTTTCTATTATTTTATTAAGTTTCGCATAATCTGCCTACAACTTGAGTGGTGGGCTAGATATAGTTAAAATAAATAAAAGTATGTAGGACTCTTCTACCAGGTGGTGAAGCAATATTGTGCTTTCAGTTGCGAGGGGCAACCATGTTCTGTGGGATGAGAGGAATGCACGTGGCAGCCGCTTGTGAATCTGAGAGGCAATGTTGTTACCAAGTCCTGGGTAAGAGTATCTCTTTACTCAAGCAACCTAACCCATGTGGCCCTTGGGACATGTGCAAATCTCCTCATTCCCTTCTTCCTAGCATTAGTATTTTGTGCAAGTGTTTATGTATACTTGTTTTTTTTTTTTTTTAATCATTAATAATGAGTTGTTTTGCATGTTTTTGCAATGCAGCAGCTCCTTGACAAATTTGCATACATTTTTACATACAATGGACTACATGTGAAAGTGTACTACAAAAGCTGGACAAATTGTGCTGATTTTCGCACACGGGCTCAGCATGTGTAAAACTCACAAAATGTTTATGCATTTCAGGATGCAAAATTCTGGGCACTTCAGTACATTGGCCTCTGTACGCTCGTTTGTGTGTGGTTTATAGATACATACACATACAAACACAATATAGGTGAAAGCTTCATTGCTTAACAAAGTGCTGGCCCAAAAACCAATCCAGTGTCCGTCACTAAGGGGGTAATTCTTCATAGATTACCTAAAGTTAGGCACCAAGATTATCCACACTTTCCACGGATTCTATATATGGCACCTAAATTTCACACAGAGGTACATACATAACATAATTGTCATAACAAGGTAATCAGCATTTTTAACAGCACTTAACAAGTAATAATTGTCAATAATTACAATTTATGCATGGAAATCACTACACATATTCTATAAAGAAATGCACTTAAACTGCAAAGCACATTGAAAATAAATGCACACAGCTTAAAAGGGGCGTATTTATGGGCATTTCGTGGGCATTCCAAAATTTCTACATGTAATTACAGAATGCGAGTTAGTGCACTGAAATCTAAATACACGGATTTACACCAGGTTTTTATTGGTGTAAATGGATGCTCATAGATTTAGACACTAAGGTATCGACTAAGCTTATTTTATACACTGTGCCTAAATCTTATAGAATATGCTTAAATCCATATGAATTTTTTTAGGCACCATATATAGAATCGAGCCCTTAGTGTGAATTCTATAATGACAACTGCGCATGCAATTGCCATTAAAGAATGCTAGTATAAGTCAGCATTTATGCACCTAGATTTAGGCGTGAGCATTTATGCTGGTTCAATGGCTGACATAAATGCTCGCACTTTGACAGTCAGATGTGTAAAGACTAGTATTCTAAGTGCTAGGCATGTCCCTGACCCACCCAGGCCCCTACCAGGTCTTCACCCCCTTGCAATTGCATGCTCTGGAATTTGTGTGCGCAATTTATAGAATTCCATCTAATGGCACTTACATGTGTAACTGCTAATTAGTGTCGAGTAATGCTAATTAAGACCAATTATAGGCAACAATTGGTTATTTATGCCAATTAGCAGATAATTATGTTATTAATTTATGCATAAACTCAAAATGAATAGGCAAATGGACTTGCTGCTTTGAAAGAAGATAGTCTGTTTGATTTTCTAGATTGCACTGATAGTACATTGGAAGTACATCATCTAAATATTTGAAAAAATTTAAAAAATTTGAATAAATAGGATGGTGGAGGTTTTTATGACTAATGATGGTGATCACAGTTTGCCCTTAGTACGGTCCCCCGGATTCTGTGCATGCAATTAACTTAATTAATTAACAAGCCAATCAAGGCCAATAACTGCCACTTAACAGTCAATTATAGACACTAATTGGCATTAGAATTTTTACGCAGAACTGTCTAAGAGTATTCTATAATGTGATGTGCATAGTTGTAAAGGGTTGTGCAATGAGCAGGTCATGGGCATTTCTAAAATCTATGCACGTAGTTATAGAATACACCCGCCCAGTCCATGCATAATTTAGGCATCGGCATTTACACCAAGTTTTACTTGGCATAACTGCCCATGACTAAATTTAGTCACATGGATGAGTGCTCACCATATTCTATAAACTGCATGGAAATTTAGGCTTATTCTATAAATTTAGTCATACTTTATAGAATACTCCTCGGCACATTTCATTTTGGTGCCAATATTTTAAGCATGATATATTTATTTATTTATACCCCACATTTTCCCACCTCTTTGCAGCCTCAATGTGGCTTACATAGTACCGTGAGGTGTTAGCCACCTCCGGTGATGAAACAAATACAGAGTGATGTTGTTACAGAACATTAGAGAATCAAGAGAACAAGAGTGATATATTGTTCATTGCAGGTTATGGCTTCATTGTGTTGCTGAGTTCAGTTACTTAAGTTGGATCAGTAGTTTATGCCTTTTCGAACAGATCGGTCTTTAGTGATTTCTGGAAGTTGAGGTGATCCTGTGTTGTCTTTATGGCTTTCGGTAATGCATTCCATAGTTGCGTGCTTATATAGGAGAAGCTGGATCCGTAAATTGATTTGTACTTGAGTCCCTTGCAGCTAGGGTAGTGAAGATTTAGGTATGTTCGTGGTTGGCAGGTCTATGAGATCAGCCATATATAGAATCTAGTCTAATATGGGCAACTGTTTACTGAAGTCTTTTCTTCCATTTTTAAATAATTTGCCATATATACAGTTTGTTATTGAAAAAGTTGCTGAATTGACTATTATCAGTGAAAATTTGGAGAACTTATACTTTATTAAGTTATGCATGTGCTATTTTGCATTTTAACCCCCTAATTCTATAACTGTCGCAAAAATTGCGCTCACAAACTTGGGTGTGTGCCCAATTTGCAGATGCAATTTAATAATATGAGCTAATTAGTGTCAATTATTGGCACTAATTAGATTTAATTGGAATTTATGTCTATAAATGTAGGCATGAGACCTGCACCTAAATATTACGTGCAAGCAAAGAAAAAGAAGCATTTATGTGTGTTATTATAGAATACGGGGGATATGCACCTAATTTAAATACGTACATTTCTACTATGTTTTAGTTGGTGCAAATGGCCATGCCTAAAGTTAGGTGTGACTCCTGGGCATAAGCGCTATTCTATAAGCTGTGCCTAACTTTAAGCCCAGCTTACAGAATAGTGCTTTTTTTCAGCATCGATTTCTTAGGCACCAGAAAATTATGTGTATAAATTGACAGAATTAGGAGGTAAAGCCACCAAGACTACATCCTAATTGCTTTTTTAAAATTTTGTAATGAAAGTTTTGTTGTTAAATATCTGTTTAATCAAACACTGATATAAAACATATGAAACAGAAGCAACTGATCACCCACCAAGTTGAAAATTTTGCCAAAAATGTTTTATAACCATTCCATCTGCCCACTTTCTCCTTCAAATCCTTACATCCACTATATGTTGGACAGACAATTTAAGTCCCAACAATACAAATAATTGTATTTGAGCAGATGATCAAAGTAACTGCTATATGTGAATTATTCATAGCAACATAGATAGAGGTGCCATACCTAAGAATTACAACATTGTGAAAGTTAGCAGACAGTCACTTATTACTGGTTGTGGTAACAGTGAATGAGATCAATGCTAAAATGGTTTACAGTGTGCAGAACAAACTCATAAAACCAGTTTTCCATCCTAATTAAGTAGTGACTCTGCTGCATTACAGGCAAGAATCTGACCCTGGCGGAGCTGCTGATCTTTGATTCATGATTAGACAGAAGACTTCATTTCAATAATAAAATCCACAAAGGGGCAACTACTACATTTTTTATATTTTTAATTTCATATATGTGATTATAACTTTAAAAAGAGAGAAAAATTAATGCCATGGGAACAAAATCAAACACATTGGGATCTGTGTCTGAATGAAAGCCACTACCAGGTACCTTTTGTTCATATCAAAAAGTGCATTCAGAGTCCATGACGTTTCAAGCTAAATTGCATTCTCTCAGATATTAGGCCTCCATATATTATTATTATTTTTGGGGATTTATTAGCCGCCTTTATGAAGAGATTCACCCAAGGCGGTGGAGAGCAGAAACAGTTTAACATAAATCTTACAATTTTGTTAACAGCATAACGATAGTAAAATTGACCAAAGAAAAACATGAAAACAATAAAGGCCCTGTTTGCTAAGATGCGCTAATAGTTTTAGTGCATGCTAATGCTAGAGACACCAATAGGAATATATGGGTATCTCTAGCATTAGAGCGTGCTGATTTTTAGTATGTGCTAAAACACTAGCGCCTACAGTGCAGTTTAGTAAATAGGCCCTAAATGAGGTAAAATGAGAGCAGCAAATTAAGGGTCCCTTTTATTAAGCTGCGTAAGCGTCTATGCGTGTCCAACATACACCAAAATGGAGTTACCGCATGGCTACCACATGGCTCTTGCAATAATTTCATTTTTGCCGCGCGTCCGATATGCTTGGCCAAAATATTTTGGATGTGCGCCAAGTGGCATTTGGTGCACGTGGGTCATTACTGCCCGGTTACCATGTGAGACTTTATCGCTAGGTTAATGGCTGGCGGTAAGGTCGCAGACCCAAAATGGACATGTGGCAATTTTGACTTTGCCACATGTCCATTTTAGGCAAAATTTTTAAAAAAGCCTTTTTTACAGACGCGCTAAAAAATGGATTGGTGTGCGCCTAAAACCCATGCCTACACTACCGCAAGCCATTTTTCAGCAAATGTTAGTAAAAGGACCTCTAAAACTTAATAATAGGATTATCATGAAACAAGATCTAAAATATACACATTTAACAGCACCGAAATTCAAACTACAGAGATATAATAATAATGTCAGCATAATACTAATATTGCTTCCTTCACTAAGATTTTTTGTATTTGAAATCTCTGTGCCAAGAATAGCTCGTATCATTCAGCAATACTGGCATGTTCTTCAGTCACACAGTGTTTCAAGGAAGGCCATGTATCGCTTATACCCATACCCACGACATAAGGGAGTCTATATTTAAATCAAATATATCTCAGAATGGTGTTAGAATGGATGGAAGATATCAGACCTGTGGACACTGTGATTAGTGCTGCTTATCTCTTACAGTAACTACATGGACCCACCCACTACTGGTAGAGAGTATAAATTACATCATACCACATGTGATTCTACTCACGTGGTTTATGTTATTACTTGCCCTTGCAAGAAGATTTACATTAGATATACCACTCATAAAATTCACACTGAACTTATTGAATATCAGAGCTGACTGAACACAAGAAAATGGAAAGGCTCACCCTTAAAGGGGAGCCGATTACAACCGGGCTGAAGGCTCAGGAAGAATCTGGGGTGGGGGGAGAGGGAGGGATGAGTGGGAGTGGATAGGAAGGATAAGAGATTGAAGGGTGATGGGTAAAGGGGCGGGTAGGGAGGAGGGGTGAAGAAGGGCTGTGAAGGGAAACACAGCGCCATTTGGATTTCAGCAAGCAGAGGGAGCAGTGTTGACCCGCCCTCCCGCCCATGAAGTATAGGGAAAGGGTCGTTGTCGCAGCAAGGCATAAGCTATGGAACTTAGGTAACATTAGCGACGAGTACACAGCACCTCAGCGGATAATATGGCAAAGTGAGTTACTATGTATATGTTAATGACCTGTTGAAAGTTACAATACTGAGCAGGATTACAGAACAAGATGGACACGGCTAGTCTCCTGGCTTGGACGGCCAGGGGGCCAATAGCTTTGGTTAAAGTGGTAAATGCATCCTTGTACGGGATGCATTTGATTGGACAGCGTGCTATAGCAGACAGTACTGAGGAGGAACAGGGTGCTTGGACGGCACAGCCTGTAGTTAATATAAGCAAGAAGGGCTGTGTACTCGGAGGGAGATGTTTATCAATGATGTTTACCAATGATTGTTTATGTGAAGGTTTACGGTAAATAAATTTTTGCGGACCTGGCTGAGGCCTAAATAAATCCACATTCGTTAAAGAAATTGGCTTCTGGTGTGGTGTTTGGATAGAAGGGGGTGACTGAGTGAATGCCGAATGCCCGTGTTGTTCTTATAGCTCTGTTAGTTTCTCACTTTTGCATGGTCAATTTTGGATCACATTCCTATTCCCCCATTGGGAAGTGATAGGATCCATTATTTAATTATTATTTTTTTCAGTTGTCTGTGAGTTCCCTTGATCCTGAGGGAATTTTAACTAAAGTTCTTTGTGTTGACATCATCACTTTGTAAAGAGCATCTTACCCAGGTACTCTTTCAATAAAAGGAGGTATTCTTCTTAGTGATTGGCCGGGTTTGAGATGGCCACCATTAGTTTCCATTATCAGCGAAAACCAATGGCGGCCATCTCTAACGCCGGCGATCTCTAAGGGTGGCCCAAATGTTGAGATTTGGCCGGCCCCGACCGTATTATCGAAACGAAAGATGGCCGGCCATTTTGTTTCAATAATACAGTCGGGTACGCCGCTTGACGGGGCCGTCATTAGAGATGGCTGCCCTTATAGATGGCCGGCCCTGTTCGATTATGCCCCTCCTTATCACCACCCACTGACTTAGTGGTAAGGTTTCACGCATTAACCGGGTGGTAACCATCAGCATGCAGAAAATGTCCAGTGCACCTACTGGAAGCGCGTACAAAATGAAATTATTGCCCAGGCCATACAATAGCCGGGCAGCAGTTCCAAATTGGTACACACTGGACATGCGTAGGCACCTACGCAGTTTAGTAAAAGGTCCCCTTAGTTTTGTGTCTGTCAGCAATTTTTGCTGCAGTCTATAGAATAAATTATTGAGTTTATCAATTGTTTGTTTTCTGTGACCTGCTCAGTTTTTGCTGTTAAATTTTTCAAGTGCTATGTGGGTAAAAAAAAAAAAAAAGAAAGATCTCCTTTTCATTCAATGTTATCAGATGCCATCAGCTATTTGGGACTGCATGGTTCAAAGGAATTGTCACAGTGTTAGAGAGCATTTAACCTCTGTATCACCACTTCAAATCAGGCTCACATCAACAGGGACCCTGTGTGGCATGAGCTATATGGTTTGTCATTGACAGTATAGCCCCTATTCGTTTCTTACAGATATGTTAATGCTACAGAGAGAGATTGTGGGTTAAACTTTGCTTCATACATTACAAATCTTTTCATTTTAAAATGTAATTGTATCTCCTTTTCCCTGATTTTCTTTCTTGAACTAAAATGTCCTGGGATAGTCCTTTGCCAGCCTAATTAAATTCTCTTTTACAACTTGTTCCTCAGCTTATATACTAAGGTTCTGAACCTATTTTTATGAGTGAAGCTGGATAACAAATCACAGTGTCAAAAGAACCTCAAATCCCATCAAGTTTTATATCTTCACTGATAAGACGTTGCTTCTCCTTTTATATGAGATGCACTAAATCAAACTACTGAGAGATGTCGTGTTAGGTCTGTCAGCACTACAGAGCTACTGTGTATGGGGGAGCTAAGTTTTATACCTTAAAAGCAAAGCTAAGTTTGTCCCTTGCATTGCTTTCCATCATTGTATGACAGCATATGAGGAAGTATTAAAAAATGTCTTATTCCCCAAACACTGGTGCTGCTGTAAACACAGACAGAGAATGTGCCAGACCTGGTGGCACTACTGCAGTCCAACTGTTAGAATAAAATGCACAGTGGTGGCTGAAATTCAGAGTATAAAGTATTGCAGAATAGAAGTTCTCAAAGCTGCACTGCTTCTATTTACCTCCTCTCCTGAGATCACTTAGAAGACAGCCATTTTGCTAGAATGTTGAAGAAGGAACTGGAATGTTCAAGTCAAAAGGCTCTGCTGAATGTAGAGCTTTTGTAAAATACATATAAGGATGTGAAAGCGTGCATGTTTATTTGCAAAAATATGGAGGCAGAAATAAATGGCAGCTTAAAGAAAATTACTCCCTTAATCCCTTGTTTAAATCCATGGCAGAAACAAGCCCTCTTTTAAAATTTATGTGTGCCTCTGAGCTGATGCAAAACCCAATGGTGAAGTGTGTTTGAATATACATATTGTAAGACAGAGCATATACATATTAATTTTCAGACAGCCCAAACTTCATCTGTACCATGCCCTCTTAAAGCTCTATACATAATTAGTGGCTTTCTGAACTCATTCGTGCATGCATATGATCTACACATGTAAATGCCAGTATGTCCACATGTAGATGCTTCTCAGAAAGATGTGTGGGGGCCCCTTTGAGTGTAGGGCCTAGTACAGCTCTCGTCTGGGCCATATGCATCACTTACATTTAGGCACCCATAGTTACATAAGCCCTAAATGGGGTGTAACTGCAAGTGAAAAAGTTCTAGTAGAAATCCACCCAGGTGGAGAACTCTGAAATCCCACAGGGTATAGTGGAGGCAAAAGGATGGTGGGAAATGGACCACAGACTCCAGAAACAAGGAAAGTAAACTTGGTACTTTAAAAAGGTTTATTGATCAAAGACTCGACACGGTATCGTGTTTCGGCCTAAGGCTTGCTTCAGGAGTCTAAAAACAAATACATTGGATACAACGAGTGATAAATACAAACAATATAAAACAAAACACAATATGAAACCTTAAAACAATTTTCAAAATATATTAATACATATAAAAATGATGAACATGAAAAAATGAATATCACTAAAAATGTGTCAGTTGTAATCAATGATAACATATATATCATATATATATATAATTTCATGGTTGATAAAAATGATGCACATATAAATATATATGTACACACAAACACATATAAATATATATGCGCACACACACACACACACACACACACACACATATATATATATATATATGTAATCGAGTCATCTCATAGTGGTGATGCATGTAAATATTAATTTCAATACTGTTGCCAGCAAAGAAAGTACCTACTACACCTCTACTTGGATATGGAAAGGCAAGTAACAAAATGTAAAATTCCATGTGCCTGAAAACACTTTTTCCTAAAAACATTTTCAACATCTACATGTATTTTCACTAAGAAAACTGGTGCCAGTATATATTCTGCAGCTGAAGAGTACCTGCGGATTTTACAGCTATTTAGGCAGTGGGAAAATTGTTCCCCCTAGGTTTGGAAGGCCACCAGCTGCTTGCATTCCTGCTATTTACAATCACACTTCGGTGAGCAGATGAGAGTCACTGTATTACAGCCAATGAACCACCACTGTGCCATAATCTTTCATCAATAATGTGGTGCCTTCCTGAGTACATGAAGAATACGCTTCAAGTATGTTTATGTTGTGTGCATCTTCATTCAAATGACACTCAAGTTTCTAAATGGCTGAGTGTGTCAACAAATGTTTGTTACAGCAAGGCATTAGAATTAAATATGTATCGATGTTCTGAATAAACATATACTACTGCAAAGATTCTGGCTGTCTAAGGAGGGAAGTTATCAATGTGGGCTATTATTAAGATGTGTTATTTTACCACTAACTCGTACTATATAAAATGGCACAGTTCCTATTTTATATAATGAGACCCAGTCACTAATAACTGGGGTTAACAGTAACATGTCTTAATAGTAGCCCTACTGATAACTCCCCCCCCCCCCTTAATTAAAGAGAAATGTCTCTAGAAATTGAAATCATTGCTGTATGTAATAAAAGTGAGCTAAGTATAGGACAATCAAGCCATTGTTACATCACTGATGAGATTGGCTCTTAGGCATTGGTGGAATGAGGTATTATGACATCACAATATCAGCTCTGGTTACCAGACTGAAACTCTTCACACTAAGAGGGGAAGTTATCAATGTGGGCTACTGTTAAGATGGGTTATTTTACCACTAACTCAAGTAGTTTTAACACAGGTCCCATTTTATACAATGAGACCCAGTTACTAATAACTGGGGTTAACAGTAAAATAACACATCTTAATGATAGCCCATAATCCTGAGAACTCCGCTCCTCTCCTCTCACTTTTCTCCTCGGACTTCCCGGCAGCTTGAACCCTAGTGGTGGTATGATGAATCCAGGAATCACTCTGGTCACAATTAGACATCAGTTAGATTTCCACTAAGGGCCAGGGTGAGATTGGGGAAGTTGTCAAGGAATCTAGGGAGAATGTGGGGAAGCGTGTTCTGTTATCCTGTACATCTGTCCCTTCAAGCTGGCACTTATGATGCCTTAGGGCAAGTATAGAGAAAATATTTGGCCACCATGTATAATCCACTAGTAAAATGGGAAATATACATCATTATGTTTAGCCTGTGCAAACCACACCCTTCTCTTACAGCACTCTCTTCATCTGTGCTAAAGACAAGGCTTTCTGCATGTTATACCCTCAAGCACTCTGCAAGCAGAAAACCTTCTCTCTCAACAAAAGGATCAACCTCAATCCCTTCTCTGCCTCTCTCATCACCCTGACTATCAACAGAGAGAAGAAAGAACACATCTGGACCCCAATCAGAGTGAGTTCATACTGATCCAGTATAATTAATCATTTAGACTGTCAATATTTATATTGTTGCATATTAGATCTCACAACTGAGTACTGTAAATTCATGACTAGCCTGTCATAAACTTGATCTGCATATGAAGAAAAAGAATCTAGTCCTTCCTTAACTGTCTGAGTATATTTTACTTAAACATTGTGCAGTGCAGGTTGGTGCTATTTCTATATATATATATATATATATATATATATACAGTATATATAATTCCTCTTGCATAAACCAAATCCGATACTGATGAACATAGAGGAGGTCATTTTATATTATAAAGTCATTTTCATGTGTGTATAAGTCAATAATAATAGGTGCCTTCCTGCCTTAAATAAAGACGTGCTGTTTGAAAAACTACCCCATAAATTCCACTCAACCCAATACCAGTTTGCCTTCCTTGACTTGTACCAGACCTCTCAATTTATTCCCTACCACTGCCCTCATCATCCACACCTGTCCCAAGTGTGCTCAAAATTTGTTACACTGATGCACATTGTTATTTTTCTAGCACAAGAATAAAGTCCTTTGATACCAATTATTTATAGCACTGGGTAATGTCAGAGCAATGTTAGTGCCATAAAACAAAGGTACATAATAGCCCAAGCCCTGAAACAATCCCATGAAAAGATTTTCTTTTTCAAACTTCTGTGTATAGATGAGTTTCACATTCATTTCTGAACTTAGAGTTGCACAGGTCCAACCTTCCAAGGTTTAATAATTCATATAATTTACACCCTGCTACTGCAGGAGACAGAAAGGAAACAAATTATCCTAGAAAGCCCCTTTGAGAATCTTTTGAGTGAAAACTAGCCAGAAGATAAGTAACAAAGTAATTCTTCTGAAACAAAGATACATTATTGAGTAGAGAGTGTGGCATTCTCAAAATCACAGCTAGAACAGCTTCTTTTACTGTCCACGAGTACTCTTTAGCCCTTTCATCTCTGTGTTGATAGATGGTCCTCTATAAGAGACTTTATCGGCACTCACAGTGCTGCCTTATCTTTCTCAGCACTTCCTCCTTGGTTGTGAAATGTAGCCAGTAAGTAGAGTACAGCACCTTATATCTGACGTTCCTTTATTCAAAACCTCACATTAGTCAGAAAAACTTCTATCATCGAAAAACTGGCTGAATTATCTGGGAAAAATTCTTATTACCCAAAATACTGTTATCAGAAAACTTCCTTTATGATGAATCACCATTATCCAAAAAATAAAAAAAAAAACCCCAAACCTTATTGTCCAGAAAAGGCCTGGTCCCAAGCCATCCATATACAACAGGTGTGTTACTGGCTATTTCTGGACAAAGCTCTGCTACAGATTTAACTAATTTTTATGTTTCTGTACATGCAAGAGAAATAAAGACACCCTTATGGCCACTTACTTTGCAATTTGTTTTTCAGGTCCTAAAGTAAATAAGTGACTGTAAATCACCTAAGAAAACATCTACACACTATGTAGAAATATATTTGAACACTCCAAGACAAGCTATTGGTCCAAAGGACTGAACTTGGGAAAAAGAACTCAGAAACACTAATCTATCTTCTCTACATCATGAAAGATGGTGGATGTGCATAAGAAAGCTGTAGATGAGAACTTGCCTTTCGAACCACGTTTCAAACATCTCCAAACACTGCTTTTACAAATTCCATATGATTAATTCAATTTATCCCTTTTTTCACAAGAAGTATTAAGACTCATTCTACTCACCATAGTTATCAATAATCTGGATTATTATTGTAACTCTTTATTGAAAGGAATTTGTCGAACAGAAGTACATTCCTTCAATTAATACAAAATACTTCTATTAGGTTTCTGAAGGGGCAAAGAAGTGGGACCATATGACACCACTGTTTCAGGAAGAACACTGGTTACTAGTTTCATACATTTAAAATCCTTTCACTGGTCTTTAAAATCTACTAGGGGCTATGAACCTACTGTCATGAATCTTGATACGCAACAAAACAGGAAATCAAAAACGTCCACAGAAGCTCAAAAGAACAGCTCTAGAGTAGAAGACACCATGAACAAGATCCAAGACAATAAGTTCCAAAGATAGTGTATTTATTCTTCAGATGCAACATATAAAAAGTGTCAACAAGATGAACCTGACACGGGCCATATTTCAGCATGCAGACCTTCGTCAGGGGTCCTGTCAACCAATAAGTAAACTGATACATCATGAAATGTTGCTTACAAATAAAAGACACCATCAGCTTTGCACAGATGCTGGTCATCTGATTTTAGCTGTAAGCTTATTTTTATGATTGCTGGCTATTAGCATTTTGATGTTGGATTAACCTCACAATTCTGCTGTATCAGTTTATCTATTGGTTGACAGAACCCCTGACGAATGCCTGTGTGCTGAAACACAGCTTGTGTCGGGTTCATTTTGTCGACACTTTTTATATGTTGCATCTGAAGAATGAATCTCGATACCACATACTTCCTCTAGGTTACTAAATTCATCACTACAAAACCTTTTAGTGATTCCACCAGGAAGGCAAATTCTCTTGGACTCCATAAGAAATAAGATATTCTGGGTAACGGGGCCCATGCTTTGGAATCATTTCATTCACATTTCAGGAAAGAATTACATGCTTTATTATTTGGAGATGCCTTCCTTACCTGATTTTCAGAGCAGCAGTGTTGTCTTTGGGGGAGAAACTGAGAGCATGTTCCTGGAACCTCTATTACTCTATCACTGTAGTTTCCTATTAGGGAATTTTGGATTACAACCTTTCTTTTTTTCTCTGTAACTTTCTGCTTTATTTCCTATATATATATATTTTAGATTTGTATTGTATGCCGCTGTGTCGGTGTTTTCTAAACAGCAATATATCACAAACCAATAAACCAAACTAAACTAGAGGTCGCATGTGGTCAGGCATCCTGTAAGAGCAGTGCTGATCTGGATTTCTCTGGAAGCACACACAGCAGGATATCCCTTGCCTCCTGGGTGGTCTTCTGTATTACAGCAGAGCATTACTGATTCACAAAGCTGGCCAGATATGATTATTTTTAGTAACAAGCAGAACAGTTTCCAGTCAGTTGTTAGGATTTTTATTCAGGGGTCCTTTTACCAAGCTGTGAGAAAATGGGCCCTGCGCTAGTGGCGGGGGCTGTTTTTCTGGGCGCCAGGATCCACAGTGGGTAAAAAGCCCCCCAGACAAACATAGTCATGTGGTAAGAGAATTCTTACCACATGGCCATGCAGCGGAGAACCATTACTGCTACACATTGAGGTGGCAATAAAAGCTCCCGCGGTAACCAGGCAGTGTGAGGCGATGCCTGATTATTGCCGGGTTACCGCCATGCAAGCCATTTCCAGGAGTTTTCTTTTTCTCCCAGAAAAGGCACGCACTCGGGTCAGAAGTACCACTGGTGGCCACGTTGGGCCAGTGGTAGTCCCGATTTAGCGTTCGGTAAGCCCACATTGGGCTTACCGACACTTTGTAAAAGACCCCCTCAGTTCTTAGTGAACCCAGAATCAACAGATGTTCAGGTGCCTTGAGCCTAAGAAATTCAGAGCATCAGAGTGAATGCCACCTGATTTCCAATAATGACTGCGGCTGACAAACGTTTCTTGTACTAAAAAGGCTGAACAATTTGTTTTCCATTTTAGGCAGCTTTTCCAACCAGATGGAAAAAGTATTTGTTTTTCTATAGTTTTTGTTCATACTTATCGATGTATGGGATGATATTCAAAACAATTTAACCAGCCAGAAATGGCTCCTGGCTGGTGAAATCACCTCTTTTGGGCTAACTGGTCATTTTCATAAGCACTAACTGGTTAGTGCTGCTGAAAATAACCAGTTAGTGCCGAACTGAAAACCGACTATTTTGGGGGCGTTCTAGGACGAAGTCAGCACTTGGCCAGTTAGGTGTTGATATTATAATTTTATATTTAAATATTTGTATTAAAATATAAGAAGGAACAATATTCTATACAACTGTTGGTTATAAATCACAAATAGAAAACAATAACAAGAAAATATAATAAACCCCCACCACAACCTTCTACCCTTCCAACCCCAACAACAGTTGACTTCCACTACTCCAAGGAACCCTAATCCACCTTGTTAAAATAT
Organism: Microcaecilia unicolor; assembly: GCF_901765095.1. Taxonomy (NCBI): domain Eukaryota; kingdom Metazoa; phylum Chordata; class Amphibia; order Gymnophiona; family Siphonopidae; genus Microcaecilia; species Microcaecilia unicolor. The sequence goes on from NC_044034.1 coordinate 147,435,657, forward strand.
CCAGGGGTATAAAATACAACCCACTCTGTATGCCCTAGCAGAGGAAAAATATGCCCTATGAAGCACCGTTAGGATTTTTTAAATCTGTGGATGAATAAGAAGTCATCAGCAATCTCAGGATTCAGTAACTATCTTGTCCTCCACAGTCCTTCCCACAATAGAAAATGCCCTTTCAGAAGATGTGCTGGTACTAGGAATGTACAGGATACTCCATGCAACGTTTGCCAGTTTTGGCCAGCGCTTTTACTTGTTTTCCAAAAAAATAAAAAAAAATTGTCTGCATCACTCGAATATAAATAACTGTCCAATTCATTAAAAATAGCTTTCAAAGGAGGCATTGTTCCATAAAAGTTGCTCATGAAACTGCTAACGTCCATTCTGGGAATATGGATTGTGAAGGATTCTGAGTTGTTGAGGTTGATGGACTTGACCTTCCATTTCGATCTGAGTTTGGTACAACTTTCTCAAAGATTCAGTTGCCTGTGTTTTTACATCATCTGGAAAGATAATGTGATTGTCTTTCAGATGTAGGTGTAGAAGAGAACCAGCACTGTGTAGTGGATGAACAGGAAAATATTAAGTGTTGGAAAAGCTCCTTGATGCCAGCAACAATGGATGAATTTGCTGCAGTAACAGTAAGATGCATGAGCAACTGGGCACATGATGGAAAGACGTTGCAGGTTATAGGAGCCTGATCAGCAAACAAGACTCTCGTTGCCACATCAAAGGCAGACAAGACACAAAAAATGTCACTTACCAGCTCTTTATTTAAATCCGAAAGCAGTGTCTGCAGTTTTTTTTATCATTGAATTCAGTTGCCAGTTGTCTAAGATGTATTACGTTTTTGCGTATTGATACTAGCATTATATAGATGCTGTTCCATCTAGTTGGAACAGCAAATGTTCAAGGCTAGTCTCAAGCTTGTAGAGAATGACAAGGGGACAAAGTTTGTCCCCATCCCTGTGTCATTCTATAGCCCATAGTCTGATGAAGTTAATGGAGCTCTATAGAAGAACCCCTGGTCAAAGGGCATTTCAGGAACCCAATAGATTTGTCTATAGTGAATTAGCAACTGGATCATGTATGGCCTTGTATAGCTGAATATCTTTAACAACAAAAAGGTATTGTTGTCATGTGTTACATCACTGAGCTACAGCACTGGGAATGAACTGTGTGATTACCATCACTTGTTGGAGCATTCTAAGCTATATTCAGCCCTTGTAAATAAGAAAAGTGTCTCATTCTACTGAGTTTGTGGTAGGTGAGCAAAGAAAAACCCTTTTCAACTAAACAAAGCAAAGAAATCTATACATGGAAAATAAAATGCAGGAAGACAAAAGAGAAGCAAAGACCATTAAAAGAACCCAAACTGTGCAGAAATGAGCCCTTTCAGACCAGCTCTCTGCCCACAATAGAAAATGTGAGATGAATATTCAGATTTCAGTACACATTATTTGAAGCACAAGATACTAATAACAGCTATTAATGACTTAATGATAGCTGATATGTTTCATATTCCTGTGACTACACAAGAAGAAGAAATTAATTACCTCTCTCTATATCTTCTTCCCTAAAGCACTATCCATATTGAGATAGTTTATAAGCCATCATCTTTTTATCATCAGTTTCGCCACCATTCTGCATTTTGCAATGCTATAAATGTCTTTCTGATCAGTGATTTTTATTTCATTGCCTATATTTCCATTATTAAGTGTTACACCTGGTACATCATTTTTTCTAAATGCAATCAGCAAATAATTAACAGTAATAACATGAAAAACACAAGAATTTTAATGACGATTAGGAAGGGAACAAATCTACTTGCATAGCTTTGTAAAATTATCCCAATATTTCTTTTTAAAAAACTGGTTTCCAACAACAACAACAGCTGCAGAAGGATGCATGAAAAGTGCTTTGCAACTTAAAGGCATTTACCCCTGGATTCTATATAGCGTGCCTAGAGATCCACACTGAAATCCAGGCATATTCTATAACATGCGTAACTTAATTGGCTTAACAAGCTAATAAGTGTTGATAACAGCACTTAACAAGCAATAATGAGCACTAATTGGCAATAATTAGAATTTACGTGCACAACTTGCTAAGTGTATTCTGTAACGCGGTGTGCCTAACTTCTAAAGTGTGCAGGCAAAAAGGGTCATAGTTATGAGTGGGGAAATGGGTGTTTTGTGGGTGTTCCAAAATTTACATGCACTGTTGTAGAATATGGCCCTCTGCGTCTAAATCTACATGCCGGGACTTATGCCAAGTTTTCACTGGTGTAAATACAGGCACGTAGTTTTAGGCGCTGGGATATCAACTAAGCCTATTCTATGTACCGGGTCTAAATCTAGATGCTGCTTATAGAATATGCTTAGGCAGAAATGTTTTCCATGTAGATTATTTTATTATATATAGAATCTAAGGATTATTCCCTTTATTTAAAAAAAATCTAAAGTAAATGCTTGCTTATGATGAACAGAAAATGACTAAGTGGCTCCTTGCACAATGGAAAGAGCACAGTTTGGCCTCAAGGATTGGTGTAAAAGAACAAATTTTATTAAAGATCCGACAAGGGCTGTGTTTCAGCAAATTGACTGCATCAAGGGTCAATTTAGTGGATGTTCCAACACAAATCAATGTAGTCAAATTAAGAAATGGTGAGTCTGAAACATGGCCCATGTAGGGTCTTTAATAAAATGTGTTCCTTTACACCAGCCCTTGAGGCTGACTGTGCTCTTCCCATTGTTCTTTCTCCTTTGTGCTTTTGGATCGCTGTCTTTTGAAACTCATAAGTGACTCCTTGGCCACCTGGGAGAGTGCATTCTTTGCAGTTAAAAATGGCTGGATACCATCTTTAACTGATGTGGTTAGCTTAGCGGGGGTTTAAAAAAGGTTTGGATAGCTTCCTAAAGGAAAAGTCCATAGACCGTTCTTAAAATGGACTTGGGGAAAATCCACTGCTTATTTCTGGGATAAGCAGCATAAAATGTATTGTATTTTTTTGGGATCTTGCTAGGTATTTGTGACCTGGATTGGCCACTGTTGGAAACAAGATGCTGGGCTTGATGGACCATTGGTCTGTCCCAGTATGGCAATACTTATGTACTTATGTAGTGTCATGCCTTCTAGAATGCTGCTTCGCTCATATCCCTTGTCATTCTGCAAAAGCTTCTTTGATAAGCTTAAATGGATGTTAACCCTTAGGATGGATTATTTTCCCACAATGTTATTTGCCATCTCTTCATTAACACTTTCTTAATAAGAAGTTTGATTTGATTATGGAATATGGTAGGTAAATTAGACAACAAAACTTACAATGTATGGATCACACCCTAAAATCATTTCTGATTAGCATGTGCTAACTGGAAAAAACAGTCTTAATGTGGGAGTACTTAGCACCTCCTAAACAGGAGACGGTAATTGCCCCACATTATTTTTTGCAAGTGCTGTGTGCTAATGGAAAAATTAGCACAGGACTTGCAAAGGAAAAATATCGAAAACTTCTTAATATACTGTTGCATAAAATATGGGTTTAGTGTATAGGAAAATCCCGCATTAAAACTCACTAAGCCCATACTTTAGCGTGTTTTACTTAATGGGCTCCTTTGTCATTCCCATTGTTACTAAATACAAACATTTGTAGTTGCCATCATATTATGTCATAGACATTTCATTCAGATCAGTTCAGTATCTGCAAATTGTTTCAGGAAAGAGTTTGTTAGAATTTGGGTTATTCAGGGCCCTTTTACAAGGCGTATAAGATTGGCACTATCGCCTGGCTATCGCATGCCCCAGGTGGTAATTCTATTTTTCGTGCGTGTCCAAAACACACGGTAGAAAATATTTTCTATTTTCTACCATGTGGCCCTTACCTGGTGGTAATCAGCAGTTGGTGTGCACTGCACATTTTCCACCCAGTTAGCACATGAGACTTTACTGCTAAATCAATGGGTGGTGTTAAGGTCTTAGGCCAAAAATAGATGCACACTGGTTTTCATTTTGCCACATATCCATTTTCTGACACATTTAAAAAAATCCCCTTTTTTCCAGGCGTGCTCAGGAAATGGACCAGCGCACATCGAAAACACGTACCTACACCAGCGCAGGCCACCTTTGGGTGCACCTTAGTAAAAGGGCCCCTCAGTTTGGACAGCTAAGTGGTCTGCATTAACTCTAAGTGGATCCTGACCAGTTGAATATCAGCCTGAGTAAAACATGCACTTTTTGCTGGGTCAGAAAGAAATATGTTTTGGTTTGGAAAGTAAGGAGGTCTTTTATTAAGCCATAGTAGGCTTTTTAGCTCATGGTAGAAATCAGCTGGCGGTAATAACCAAGACACCCAGAGGAATATAATGAGCTTTTACCACCAGCTAATTTCTACCATGAGCTAAAAATGCTACCACGGCTTAGTAAAAAAAACCCTAAAATAGTCCACAGGCAGGGGGTGAAACAGAGCAAGTAAAACCATCATGGGCCCTATTTCACTCCCTATCAAATAGGTAGGCACTTTTAGCACGTGGACTTTGCTGCCCCTAATTTTCAAAAGGAAAACATTGTTTCCCTTTGAAAAGTGGCTGAAAGAATATAGGTTAAAATTGCCAATATATGTTGCAAAAAACCTAGGCTATGATAAAAAAAATAGGGGGGAAAAAGTCTTAGGAGCAATTCTGTAAAGTGAAATCCAATGTTGGGTGCCATAAAGGGACACGCTTAGTGCAAGAAATAAAGGTTTTGAGGCGCACATTAGCTGTTGGCGAATAGGAACGTAAATGCACCTGGGTGCACCTAATGATAGATGCAGTAAATTATGCATGACAATGTCAGGGGCAAATGAACATGCCTGAGTGAGCCTTGCAATTCATGCTACTGATAGCATATATACGTTGTGTGCAATTCTAGGCAACACACCCATGACACAGCCATGCTTCTCCTATGTTAACATTACTATTGCAGTATGTAACTTACACAACACCCTGGCTGATATTTAAAATTATTCAACTGGCCAGAAATGGCTCCTGTCCTGTTAAATAGCATCTTTAGGGGGTCTTTTATGCATTAGAGTTTTTAGTGTGTGCTAAATGCAAGAGATGCCCATAGGAATATATGGGTGTCGCTAGTGTTTAGCGCATGTTTATTTTTAGCGTGCATGAAAAACACTAGTGCGCCTTGGTAAATGGATCCCTTAGTGCCTAACTGTGGATATTCAGCGGGAGATAACCGATTATCTCCACTGAATATTCATGGTTAGCACCTGGCCATTAACTGGCTATCGGGCTTATTTTCGAAAGGGAAGGACGCCCATCTTCCGACACAAATCAGGAGATGGGCGTCCTTCTCCCGAGGTCGCCCAAATCGGCATAATCGAAATCCAATTTTTTGCATCCTCAACTGCTTGCCGTCGCGGGGAAGACCAAAGTTCACGGAGGCATGTCAGCAGTGTACCGAAGGCGGGACGGGGGAGTGATTAAGAGATGGGCGTCCTCGGCCGATAATGGAAAAAAGAAGGGCGTCCCTCATGAGCATTTTGTCAACTTTACTTGGTCCCTTTTTTTTCACGACCAAGCCTTGAAAAGGTGCCCGAACTGACCAGATGACCACCGGAGGGAATCGGGGATGACCTCTCCTTACTCCCCCAGTGGGCACCAACCCCCCCATCTCCAAAAAATATTAAAAAACATTTTTTTCAGCCTCTATGCCAGCCTCAAATATCATACCCAGCTCCATCACAGCAGTATGCAGGTCCCTGGAGCAGTTTTTAGTGGGTGCAGTGCACTTCAGGCAGGCGGACCTAGGCCCATCCCCCCCCCCCACCTGTTTCACTTGTGGTGGTAAATGTGAGCCCTCCAAAACCCACCCGAAACCCACTGTACCCACATGTAGGTGCCTCCCTTCATCCCTAAGGGCTATGGTAGTGGTGTACAGTTGTGGGTAGTGGGTTTTAGTGGGGGAGGGGGTTGGGGGGCTCAGCACCCAAGGTAAGGGAGCTATGCACCTGGGAGCAATTTGTGAAGTCCACTGCAGTGCCCCCTAGGATGCCCGGTTGGTGTCCTGGCATGTGAGGAGGACCAGTGCACTATACATGCTGGCTCCTCCCATGACCAAATGCCTTGGATTTGGTCATTTTTTAGACGGGCGTCCTTGGTTTCCATTATGGCCGAAAACCGGGGACGACCACCTCAACATTTAGGTCGACCATCTCTAAGGTCGACCTAAATGTTGAGATTTGGGCGTCCCCGACCGTATTATCGAAACGAAAGATGGACGTCCATCTTGTTTTGATAATATGGGTTTCCCCGCCCCTTCGCCGGAACGTTCTTAGAGATGGACACCCTTAGAGATGGTTATCCCCTTTCGATTATGCCCCTCTATATCGGGTGACATAGTGGACTAGATGCAGATATTCAGTGCCAAACCCACTGTGTTTAGCGGTTAATAGGTCGCATAAATAGCAGGCTTATTTTTAACCTCTAAAAAGTTAACCAATTGGGGCTAACTTTATATGGTATCAAAAAAGTGCTATTTTATAAACCACACTTAAAGTTAGAATAGTACCTACACCCAGGAATTACACCTAAGCCATTTGCACCAACTGAAACATGGCACAAATATACATGCCTATATTAGGCGCATATCCCCCTCATTCTATAACAATGCACGTAAATGTTAGGAATGCCGCTGTTCTACCAATGACACCCCCCCCCCCATTTCCATGCCCCTTTTTTGAACACGTTATAAAATTTAGGTGTGGATCCCGCACCTAAATTTATATGCGTATATCCTAATTAATTAGTGATAATAATTCTTGTTAAAAAGCCAATTATTGTCACTAATTAGTTTGTTATTCAATTAAATTGCATGAACAAAATGGGTGCGTACTTAGTTTTCATGTGCAATTTCTAGCGACTTTTATAGAATTATTGGATTAGTGCTAAATATCGGTATAACCAGTTAACTTTTTAGAGCTACAAAAAAAAAAAACCCTGGATCTTTAATGCTGGTCATTGGAAACAGCCTGGCATTGAATATCTGGGTATAACACCTGCAGCTGACAGCAAAAGCACTGCCAATCACTGGCTGAATATTGGGCCCACTGTTTACAGACTAACATCTAGCACCTATGCATGTAAATGCCAATTAATGATGTCATTTATGCACAGCAATGCACTTATTCTATAAATTAGTGTACATAAATGGCACATAAATTTAACCACCCCCTGTAGACTTGCCTTTAATGTAACAGAGCCCTAATTATTATGAGACACCATAAATAGTCATTAAACAAGAAGTAGTTATAAGCCATGATCTTGCCAACCTTTGATATGAACCTAAACAACATTATTTTAAATACAAAAAAGGAGGACATGAACCAGTCATTGCTTTTAATTACAATGGCCTAAGAACTGAAGGGCTAACTTACTTTCAAAACTGAAGAGGCTAGTTTGAAAAAAACAATTCACGCAGGTAAATAGAAATTTGCCTTTATTAATGGACCCTCTGAAAATTGCCCGCTCACATTGCTCCTACTGAGTGTTTAGATCACGGGAGGAAAACACACATTATTTTCCTGCAATACCTACTTGCACTCCAAGCAGTGCAGAAGTCCTCAAGTACACTGTAACTGGGGTATTTCAAAATTAAAGAATCAGCATACTCTCTTTGACACTTGGTACAGAGTCCATCAGTTAAAAGTACCCACAGACTTAGTCCAAATACAGAAGTTTGTAAGATGCCCATAAAATGTAAAAGGTCCAAAACAATTGGATCAAAGTCATCGCCTCGATATGACAAACTTTGGGAGCTATCAGGAAGCAAAGATTCAGACTCAATGAGGTATGGCATGAGGGAGAAAAATGCATGAAGTGAGACAATATGAAAAGCCTTTGTGGTAAAATTATAATTTAATAGGCCATAATAAAATTTTATCATTGATGGAGAAATACGCCAAGCTTTGGCTAGCTTGCACCTTGCAGTTTCAATAAGTCACAATAAAATAATCATTGTTAATACTATACCATTACTGTATAACATTGTAACAATGCACTTATTCTCATGTCACTAGGGTAACGTGAGTAACATAGTAAAGGACAGTAGATGAATACCTGCATCCTCCATCCAGTTATGCCCAACAAGGCAGCCAGAGCTTTATCTGTCCATCCATGCAGGTTACAACTAGAGGCCAACCGAAACCGTGATTCTCAGTTTCAACTGAAACCGAATCAGCAGCTGAAATTGCTTTTTGGTTTCGAACACCACCAAACCCTAAAACAAACTTGACACCTCCCCCCACCCCCCCCCAGCAAATATCGGGTCCTCCTGGGATGCCAGCAGTACCCACTCCTCACCTCCTCCCATAGAGACTGGGTGTCGCTGCTGCCGGGGGATGCTGGTACCATTGTTATCCCAATCACACCTGTCCCCGCTGGTTCCTCCATCAGAATGACCGTGGCAGCCTCATCTTACGAGGCTGCTGTGGGAACTCTCAGCAGTAATTTTGATGCAGGAACTGGAGGGGTCAGTTGCAATTGGGATATCTCCTGCCCTGAAGAGGCCACTAGGCCAACAGGGAACTTAAAGTTAGGCCCAAGGGCGGCCTTCAGGTGATTCAGAGGCTGGCTCGGCAGCACCCATTGGGGGGGGGGGCAGGGTGGGTGGCTGGCGCAGCCCGGCCTGTCCGGGTCAAATCTTTGCTGGGGGGGAGGGGGGGCAGAGGGGAAGTTTTAGTTTCAGCTGAAAATGTGCTTCCATTTTCTGCCAAAACCCGAACTCAGATTTCAGGCCAGTTTCAGTGCCAAAATTGAAACCAAATCTGAAATTCGGTCAACCTCTAATTACAACCCTCTATGCCCTATTTAAAGTATTAAGGTCATTTAAGTTTTACTTTGATTCTGTCCTTTTTCTGCAGAGGGACCTAGTGTTATTACCATGTGCTTTTGATTTTTGTCACTGTTTTTCTCCCACAACCTCCACTGCAAAGATTTGTTTGCGCAGAGACACCATGGCATCAATTTATTTCAAAGAATTATGAATTAAAATATCTAGGCATTGTTATTCTCCTAATAATTTCCCTGGATGTAAAATGTTATATCTGGAATCACAACACAGAATATCTGTGGACTTATTTTCTAATACAATTGGCAGTGGCCCTATAAATATTTTATGTTGCGTTTTTTGTGTTATGTGTATCAGAGGCCTATCAAATTAATTGGGGCAGATTGATTCTATTTGTGGTTTCTCAGTTCCATTCCCTTTTCACACCCTATGTATGCGTGGAGAGACTAACCTTTCTATCCTTCATGGTAAACTTTATTCTTCATTCATAAGTCTGTGTTTCTCCTTATCAGTAGCACTTAAATTTCATGGCTGCCAAGTATTATAACAAGGCTTTTCTATGTGTAGATAATAAAATGCAGTCAGACCTTGGACAGAAGCAAATTTGTTCTTAACTATAGAAGTCCTATTTATTAAGGTGTGATAAGGATTGCAAAACGTGTGCATTAACTGCTGGGGAAAGGCAGTCGCACAGTTAATGCAGAGAAATAGCTGCTACTGCACATTAATGGCAAGGGAGAGAGCAGAGGCTTCAATTGGTTACCTCTCTTCAGGGTAATTGCACTTTGTAATCTGCTGTGTTAACAGTTTACATGGGGTAACAACCTCTGCAGCAACTGCAAAGCACAGTCCCTGTGACTTCCACACTAGTGTTCAATGTGGTAAGTAGTGAACACTAACAATTAACATGGCACTGTTCTATTAGCGCACTTTAGAGTCCTTTTACTAAGGTGCGCTGAAAAATGGCTTGTGGTAGTGTGGGCATGGGTTTTGGGTGTGCACCAATCCATATTTCAGCGCGACTGTAAAAAAGGCCTTTTTTGCCGAAAATGGACGTGCAGTAAAATCAAAATTGCCGCGCATCCATTTTGGGCCTGCGACCTTACTGCCAGCCACTGACCTAGCGGTAACCAGGCGGTAATGACCTATGTGTGCCAAATGCCACTTGGCGCATGTCCGATACACACGGCTGAAAATAAAAATTATTTTTCAGCTGCACGTATCGGATGTGCACCAAAAATGAAATTACCGCAAAAGCCATGCGGTAACCGTGCAGTAACTCCATTTTGGCATGCGTTGGGTGCACGTAGATGCTTACACGGCTTAGTAAAAGGGCCCTATTGAATGCTGCTGTGTTAAGTACCTTGTACAGCTCGAAAAATGGGTTCCTACAGCAGCTACGAGGTGGCAAATAAAGAACTGAGAACAAATTCCAATCGATGGATCTTTAAAAGAAAACCTTTTCGGCAAAGCTACCACACAGAATGAAAGCGAATTTCATCTAAAGACAGTCTGACCCTGCTCACTCTTCACTCTTGATGCAGTGGAAATCCTCTGTGCTTCTATCATGAACATCTTAATTATGGCATCTGACAATTTATTTATTTATTTGTTACATTTGTACCCCACACTTTCCCACCTATTTGCAGGCTCAATGTGGCTTACATAGTACTGTAAAGGCATTTGCCAATTCGGTTGAAAACAAATACAAGGTTATATTGTGGTCAAATGAGGTAGGTGTGAGTCAGGTGTCATGAGTGTCGAAGGGAATGAAGATTTTAGATTGTCCAGTACTATCATTGGTAATGCTGTGTTGCTGGGTGTGGGGATTTACGTTGGATTGGTGGGATAGGCCTCATTTAACATCAAGGTTATAGAATAATTACTTAAAGCCAAATAGCTTATAAATCCCAGTTTCTTCTTTCCTCAACCTCCTGGGCAATTTCGGTGAGCCCAGTACAGAAAACCTAACTAGATACCCTCCCTTCTTCCAATAATTAGTCCTTCAGTGCCACACTGTAACCTTAGTTTGCTGAGCTAGAGAAAGTGCATTCATCTAGACCAGCCATTTTCTTTCTTCCATAAAGCATTGTTACAGAAATTCAAATTTAAGGATGACTTTACCTTTCTCACAGTGACTTCCTGTAAATCCAGATGGACAGGCACATGTGTTAGGGGCCACACAGCTTCCACCATATCGGCATCCTTCTTCACAAAATGCTGTTGAAAGAAATATGCATTAAAATAGTATAACATTAGTCTCTATTCTTGAGAAGCTTAAAGGGTCCTTTTACAAAGGTGCAGTAAGAATTGACCTTAGCTCGCCCTTGTGTACATCTTTCCTGCGCACTAAGGCCATTTTTACTGCAGCTGTAAAAACCCCTTATTTTGGACTGGTAGACTGATCTAATGGTTAGTGCAGTGGCCTGAGAACCTGGAGAACCAGGTTCATTTCACAATATAGCTCCTGGTGACTCTGGGCAAGCCACTTAATCCTCTACTACCACCAGATAGAAAATAAGTACCTGTATATAAAATGTAAATTGCTTTGATTGTAACCACAGAAAGGTGATATATCAAGTCCCATCCCCCTTTCCATTAATTTCATTTATGACTGTATGCTAATCTTACCATTAGTTCATGGCCATTTTTAAACATAAGAACAGACATATTGGGTCAGACCAATGGTCCATCTAGCCTGTTTCCGACAGTGGCCAGTCCAGGTCACAAGTACCTGGCAGAAACCCAATTAGTAGCAACATTCCATGCTACCAATCTCAGGGCAAGCAATGGCTTCCCCCATATCTATATCAATAACAGAGTACGGACTTTTCCTCCAGGAACTTGTCCAAACCTTTTTAAAACCCAGATACAATAACTGCTGTTACCACATCCTTCAGCAATGAGTTCCACAGCTTAACTATTCTTTGAGTGAAAAAATATTTCCTCCTATTTATTTAGAGAAAAATTGATTCATCCCCACCCACTCCACACCACTCAGGATTTTGTAGACCTCAATCATATCCCCCCTCAGCTATCTCTTTTCCATATGAGAACTTACTGCAACCTATTTAAGGGGTGGTAAGGGGTCCAGTGCTAACCAGTTAGCAAGTGTGCAGTAGTGCAGATTCATTAACTAGTTAGCACAGGCATGCCAACTCTTAGCCTCTCACATACTGCTCAAAAAAGTACTAAAAAAGAATACATGGTTAACATACACACATGCTACTTTAGCGCATTCCATATTAGACTTTTTTTTACTGCATTAAAGGTGCACTAGCACCTAATGCAGCTTAATAAAATAAGCCCCAAATATTTTAAGATCACTGTCTTTATTGTGTTTTGGTTTCAGAAGATGTAGTCCTTCAGCAACAACTTGGATCTGTTTTGTATCGTCCTCTGTAGTCCATTTGGCTTCAGAATATTTAGCTGCCTTACAAACATTGACCTAAAATAACCTGAACACCTCCAATCTCTAAAGCTAGGCAGGGTTAGCCCTGGCTGATGGATGTGGGGAGGGGGTACAATGGGCTGCAGAAGGAAAGTAGCAGCAATCTACAGAGAAACAAACAGAGATAACAAGTTCTAGTGGTGATAAATCAGTCCATGAATGGGTAGAAACCAGGGGCGTATCTGCGTGGGGCCTCAGGGGCCTGGGCCCCCGCAGATTTTGCCCTGGACCCCCCTACCGCTGCCAACCCTCCCCCTCCGTTGCTGTCGCCTACCTTCGCTGGCGGGGGACCCCCAACCCCCGCCAGCCGAGGTCCGCGTCCTCCTGCCGCTGCCGGCTGCCTGTAAAAGAATTCCGTCAGCTGGCGGGGGACCCCCAACCCCCGCCAGCCAAGCCGAGGTCCTTTCATTTCTTCCACTAAAGCTGGCGCCGAAAGTTTCTTCTGAGTCTGACGTCGCTGCACGTTGTACAACGTGCAGCGACATCAGACTCAGAAGAAACTTTCGGCGCCAGCTTTAGTGGAAGAAATGAAAGGACCTCGGCTTGGCTGGCGGGGGTTGGGGGTCCCCCGCCAGCTGACGGAATTCTTTTAAAGGCAGCCGGCAGCGGCAGGAGGACGCGGACCTCGGCTGGCGGGGGTTGGGGTCCCCGCCAGTGAAGATAGGCGACAGCAACGGCGGGGGGAGATTGGCAATGGCAGCGGCTGGGGGGAGGGGAGGGGATCGGCAATGGCGGCGGCGGCGGGGGGGGGGCTATAATGTGCCCCCTCACTCTGGCCCTGGCCCCCCCTACCGCCGCAGTTCAGATACGCCCCTGGTAGAAACAAGAGAGGAAATATAAACAAATCATTCAGATAACCACCAACAGACATTATTACATGCAACAGTCAAGGAATCTGGTTGCAAATCAGTTAAAGAAAATATTGAGAGAGTTCACAAAGCTTGTCAATATGACAGATCATTCTAGATAGAAATGCAGAGGGAGAGGCGCTTTGACTTGAAGGTTGGGGGTAGGTGGCTATGGCAGAGGCAATATTTTGGGGATTGTGGGGGAGAGCCCTTCAAGTATCTTGACAGTTCAGTAGGGAAAAGGAAGGTTGCTTGGGTAACACTGGAAAAGTTTTCAGGTGCCAAGAAGGAGGAAAGAAAAAGACTTGGAAGGACAGTGGTTTCGGCTTTCACATGCTGGGTTGGAGGGGAACTCGGGAGCCATTGGATTTTTTTTTTACATATTGAGGCTTGGGGGAGGAAGCTGAGCAGTGAACACATAGACTTAAGCCACTCTGCACTGTCTAAATTTGTCCCACCCCAGAAACACCTTCCACCAGTTCTTCTTTTGCTCAATCAAATTTGTGCCACCTGGCATGTCTGTGAATTTGATCAATAAATGTAATTGGGTTACAGGGGTCAAATCATAAACAGGGAAAAACTTATCTGGCTAAAATTCAATTTTAGCTGAGACAATCTTTTGAAAACCAACCCCTGGGGCACTAGATTTTGATTTTGAAAGGAAGCTAAGGCTTGACCTGGGCATCTGAGTCTGTAAATGAAAATCTGTCTATCTTCAGCTCCTCATTTACACCTGGTGTGCATTCTTCTCACTGCAGACTGAGAATAAGTTTGAAGCACATAATCTTACTTTCCTCGGCTTGACCCAGCTCACTTTTTAGGAACTTCAATTTATGCATGTGAATGACAATTCTCTAACTGGGCACCACATTTATACACACCCTTGTGTGCATTGATTTACAGAATACTGGCGCTTATACTTCCAGTCATGTGCACCCCTTACAGAATACTGCAAATTACATGTATCCTGCTACATCAAGTTGCCCACAGCTACACCAGTGTATATCAGCTTGTAAATGTAAGGCAGGCTGATACCTTTTACATGACTATTCTATAATGGAATCCAGACATCCAAACGTTGTTCTTTATTCTTTATTACATTTGCTATACTACCTAAACTGACGCACAGAATAGGCTCTCGCTACGCATTATTGGGGCACCTAATTGGGCACAACCAATTATAGAATTGTCCCTTTGGTACCTAAATTAAGATGCTTAGTCCCAGTTAGTGCTGAAAGGGGTAAAGCTAAGTGACTAATTCACAAGGGGGTCCTTTTACTAAAAGGCGTTAAGCCCTAACGCATGCTTAGCATGTGAAAAATAGGGTACCACAAAATGCATGAAACCATTTTATGGTATTTTGCATGTTTGTGTGCAATAAGGATATGTTAACAATTTTTTAAAATATTTTTATAGGGGGTGTGTCATGGGCAGAGATTGGATGTACAAGCGTTAACCAGCTAGGGCAGTCACATTTGCGTGCCCTAACTGGCTAATGCTGAGTTAATGTAGGAGAACTTAGCACCTCCTCTGTTCTCCTCCCCCCTTGCTGTCCGATGATGGTTTATTCTTTTACCCTTCTTCCCTTTTCCCTATCTTTGCCTCCCCTTTCCAAACTTTTTAATCTTTCCTGTAAACATTGTAGTTCATTATCTGCAAACTCTCTTATTTATGACTATTGTAACCTATGATGTTATTTACCCTTTAGTAGTATATCAAAGAATAAAGAAATGTGAAACTTGAATTTGAAACTTAACATCGGACTTGTAAAATGCAACCCCCCCCCCCCAAAAAAAAAGCTCTAAATACTGCCACATTGAATCTGCACTCAGCACGTAGGAAAGTCCCACATTAAGATATGCTAAGCCCAGATTCTAACACCTTTTAGTAAAAGGGCCCCAAAGTTCAGTGACTGGACCCTTTCCAAACTTCCATGAATGGAATAGTTATGGTGGATAGACAGTGTCAACTTGAGAATTAACTTCTCCAGCATTGTTAATATTGATGGTGGCACTGTGTAGTATAAAATCAAATTATAATTTGAAATAACTACTGGTTCTTTCCCAAAATAATAAATGTGTCAAGTTTACCACAGTACTAAAAGAGCTGAAAGGGTATTGGAGGACAGTGATGCCACCAAGACCACAAATAACTGGGAAATGGTGCTTCAATCTGGAATGGCGGTAAAAATCAGAATCTAAATTCTCCAATAATTCCACTGAGATTCTTGCTCTCCTTACAGTGAAGTGCAGGACATTCTCATGTTAACTACCATATTTTATGGACTATAAGTCAAAGGATATGAGTAATCAAAGGAGGAACTAATATAAGAAATTTAAGAAAAGTCTGCCTACTCAACAGAACAAGCTGGAAAAATGAAAGAAATGCGTTTAATCACACAAATTTGTTTAAATCCAGGCTGAAGAACTGGCCCCAACAACACCTCTGAGTTCCTTCATTTCTTTCTCCTCCCCTGATATATTCTCTCATGCACTATGTGCCTCTTCTTACAGTCCCTCTGGTTCTTTCACGTATCACTTAAGCTTCCAACCTGCTTTGCAAGAAGGACAACAGTGGAAGTCCAGTGCTTCAGGCCAAACCTGTTGTGTTACACTGTAGAGATGCATAGTTCAAAGCAAGACACAAAGGGCATGAGGAGAAGAGTGTAACCCAAAATGCAGCTATCAGCAGCACTCATACCAGTGCCCTCTCTTGTCCAGGGGTGTGACCTATATATTGGTGCAACTTCTACATTAAGTAGATTTGTACTATTTTTAAACACTTCAACTTAATGTCTGGAAAATACAATAAAGAAGACCAAAAAGTCCACTGTAGTGGAAGAACACTGAAATCCCACAGGATGCACAAGTTAGAAACAGTGGGAAATGGACTATGGACTAAACTTTTATAAAGAAGCAACCTTAATTCTAGAAAATACAGTTGTCTACCTGCTGTGCTGCTGTTTCTTTTTCTCCTCCCTCACTTCTTCCTCATAACACTGTTACATGGTCACATGTCTTCAGTTCATAGCAATGACAGGTCCAACAGAATGGGGCTAGTTACTTCTTTTATTTTTATATGGTGTCCCCTAAACCTAGCATTACATGTGGCTAACAAATCAGAATCTTGTGCCTGCTCCTATAGCCAAAGTTCACTACCTGTCCAAGCCACCTGGATCAGATGTACTCCAAACTGCAATTCTAATTTTAAGAAAAGCATGACTACAACGCCCTGGGAATGAAGAGGGGTGAAAGCATAACTCAATCAGACTATGCAGAGAAGACAGAGCCAGCTTTTAACCCTGTAGATATGCAGACCCAGGTTTTTCTTTTCTTTTTGCATGCTAAATCAGGGACACTTAGCATCAGACCTAACCCAGTCACCACATGAGCACAGAAGACTGACTTAACCTTTGCATTGCTTCTTTTTTCTGCAAACTATTTTCTTCTGTTTTGATGCTGAGGACATTGATTAGCAATACTGGTATGTGAGACTGAGAGGAGACATGCACTTAGACTGCTTTTCCTCTGGTGGAGAAAATTATAATCATAATGATGAGTCCAAGCCAAGAATTTAGGCATCACAGATGGCTTATCTTTTTATTAACATTTCAAAGTAATGATGACTTCACCAGCATTATGAAAAAAAAAAGTTCAGCATACCACTGCAGTTATCTGTCCTTAGAGAGGTGCCAGCTCAGAACAAGCGAGTCTTGTACCATAAGAAAAACTGACTCAGATTTTCCTGACCGTATTTTGGTACAGTTTTCACTGGAGACTTCAGTAATTCAGTGTTGTTACAGCAACCATACCATGAAAAATAATAGGGATTTCGTCTGGCAATTTAAACAAGCAAACTCACTAACAGCACTTCTTTTCCTTTGATTTGGCTTTTATTTCATTACTGGAGATGTATTCATGTTTAAAATTTCTAAAAGCTCCAATTACTCAATCACCCTTGCCATTCGGAATTGCTGAGAATTATGGCATTGCTATGCATTTCCTAAGCAGAGTTCCTAACCGCCATCATTGTGATGCATTCAAAACATGGAAGAGGCGTGATCAATGCATAAACAGACTCAGGGAATACAGTCATAGTAAAATAAGCAAACTATTCCTTTACTATGTGTGAATCTCTTCATAAAGGCTGTTAATAAATCCCAATAAATAAATATTCCAAATATGACTGAAAATATAAGATAACAAAGAAAAGAAAAAAAAACAAGAGAAGTCAATGAGGCCAAGAAAGTACCAAGTAAATATTATGAGAAATGATGATTTAAATCCATCCTCAGTAATACCTATTTTTCAAATATAAATGGCCTGTATCTTTGGCCAGTGTTACTGAACCTTTATATAAGTTTTGACTTTTTCAAAACTTTGAGAAACAGTATTTATTTCAATGTGCCTGCAGGTCTGTGCACAGGAGCTGTCCAGGCCATGGTGCTGAATAGCAGTGACCATGCTTTAAAAAAAAAAAAAAAAAAGCAATCTTCACCAGAATTCATGCTGTTCTGTGCTGTGCTCAGACTCACAATGGTAAGTGGAAGTGCAATAGATATTTTAGTCCCAATGTTAATACCTGTAAGGAAGACTGCCTCAGAATCAGAAAGTTCCAGATTTATAAAACAGCTAAAATAAAGACTTAGTAAGGTGAGGAGTGGCCTAGTGGTTAGGGTGGTGGACTTTGGTCCTGAGGAACTGAGTTCGATTCCCGGCACAGGCAGCTCCTTGTGACTCTGGGCAAGTCACTTAACCCTCCATTGCCTGCCGCATTGAGCCTGCCATGAGTGGGAAAAAGTGTGGGGTACAAATCTAACAAAAAATAAATAAATAAAAAAAAGTCTGCAATCTGTTAAAAAATATATATATATTATATAAGCCACTCATAAAAAATGGTAGCTGACACTTGAAAGGAAAAGAGGGGGAGGGGGGGAGAGAAACAAGAACAACTACATCTAGATCATCTGGGCTGGAAGACAGATTTTAGGTCCATGTGTTCAAAATGACCCTAGCATTCTACAAAAGGCTTGGTGAACACAGAGCCATATAGACATATAGTACTGCTAAAGAAACACACATATATTTGGTGTAATGTAGTCATTTTATAAAGCATCACATTCAAGAGAAGTGGGACCACTCAGGGTCAGTACATGTATGTAGCACCAGATAAACATGTAAAATGTGATTTTGCTACTCACACATGTAAGAGGCAGATTGGGTAAACCCTGCATACCTGCAGGGAACTGATTAAGAAGGCAAACTTTGAAATGCAAGCTTTCAGCAAAAGAAATGCTCAATTCCTTAGAGGTAATCCTGCCCCCCCCCCCCCCAAGCTCTTCTCCAAACCCTCAAAACAAGCTTGGCTGTGGTTTTTGTGAAACATTGAGGAGATGTAAATGATGTCAGGGACATTTTCCAAGGTATCCCCTGGATTCTTTGTATGGTATTTCTGAGTTCTGTGTGTAAATTTGCACACATGCCCAATTTGTGTATGCAACTTAATTGAATAACAAGCCAATCAACACCGATAAGTGGGCAACAAGCAATTATCAACACTAATTGACAATAATTAGGATTTACATGTGCATCTTTTTAGGTGTATTCTTCAAAGAGGTACGCATAAGCTGTAGTGCATGGATCCAAAAAAATGGACATGGCCATGGGAGCCATTCCTACAATTTAAGCATGTTGTTAAAGAATTAGGGGCAGAGCAACTGAGAGGGGGGCAAGGAGGGCAACTTTCCTCAGGCTCAACCTCCAAGCAAAGCCCAGCACCAGGCCTTCAGAGGGTGCCAACAATCACTGCGGACAAGGGAACAAAACATTTTAATGCTGGGAAAGGTAAAACGTTTTGTTCTCACAGTAAAAAATCTCTTCCTCCCCACAGGTCTCACTTACAGGATCCTGTAGCCATCAGTGATCACAGTTAGAGGCCATCTCTGTAGCCTTCCTTCTGCTGCATCCCACCCTTACTGCAACTTCCTGTTTAGTTCAAAACAGGAAGTTGCAGTAGAGAGAGTGGGATGCAGCAGAAGGAAGACCTCGGAGATGGCCTCTGACTGTGAATAGCTGCTGGCTGCAGGAACCTGTAAGTGAGACTAGTGGGGAAGCTGGGGGGGGGGGGGTGGTGGTGGTGGAAGCAACAGCAATGGAATAGGGGGTAGCGGCAGCTGTGGCAGAAGTGGGGGGCAGTGGCGGTGGCTGTGGGGGTGGGGCCCTGAAGATTTTTTTGCCCTGGGTCCAGCTTTATCTCTCAGTGGTCCTGATTAGGGGGATCCACACCTAATTTATGTATGGGGATTTATACCAGGCTTTCATTGATGTAAATGGTCACACCTAAATGTAGTCACAGTTCCCGGTGCAAGTGTTATTGTATAACTTGCACCTAACTTTAAGCACGATTTTTGGTGCCATTTATAGAATATAGTCCTATGTTTGTATTGCTGTTCTAAAATATGAATACATATGTACATGGGCCCGCTCAAACACACCTTTTCATCTAAGCATGCTGTCATCTATACCTATAATTACCATTTTTCCAAAATCACTACTTACACTCTTATCCTGATTTACATGTGTAATTCCACTATTTAGATAGGTAAAATTAAACCTAAACCTTTTGAAATCATCCCCATAAAGTCTACTATTTAGGAAAAAACAGTAAAGGACAAGTGAAAAAATAGCAATTAGGAAACTGAAAGGGGCCTGTTTACTACAATACAGTAAGTATTCCCACTTACAGCACCTTAAGTGCAAAATTGTGGAAAATGCAGAGCTCATGACAAGCATTCACTCTGCTTTTACTACACAGGACAGACACTTAACTGCATGGGTTCTTGCCATATGCAAAGGCAGATAGCATGAGTGCACCTGTGCTTCCTGCTGATACATTTAATTCAGGCCCATCAATGCCCAATGAAACAAAAAAGGACATGCTGCATGGTTCCCCTTGATCAGCATCTCAATGGACATTCACCTCCATGATTGTCCCCCTCCGACTGTAACACCCCCTCAAGCCACCCTTAACATATAACCACCCACCTATAATCAAGGCATATCCCAAAATGTGTCCACCTAATCAAAATAGACCCCTCCTCCAGAGTCATTCCTCAACAGAGGCCTCCTCTGTAAGATCAGAGCTCCTCACGGGAAATCCCTAAGCAGAATCCCTCCACCATACCACCTCCCCCACCCCATGATCCCCATGGAACTCAGCCAGGATTTTTCCTAGTAGTTTAAAGGATGAGGGCAGGAGTAGTTCCCACCTTATAGCTGCTCTGCTTCAAAATGGTGCCTATGACCCCTGGTGATAGTCTCACGGTAGAACTGCTAGGGGGTCATTTTGACATATAAGAAGCATGTAGTAACATCCACAAGGTCAGACCCACCAACAGGAACTCCCAAAAAGAAACCCTTCCAACTATACCCTGATCCTCTGTTTAATCCCCCAGCACTCAAGCAAGGATTTCTC
Organism: Microcaecilia unicolor; assembly: GCF_901765095.1. Taxonomy (NCBI): domain Eukaryota; kingdom Metazoa; phylum Chordata; class Amphibia; order Gymnophiona; family Siphonopidae; genus Microcaecilia; species Microcaecilia unicolor. The sequence continues at coordinate 147,456,261 of NC_044034.1, forward strand.
AGGTAATCTAATGAAGCAGAGCAGGAGCGATCAACAGTCATGACAGTTAGTACATGATACTATCCCAAATGCTAGTTGTTAGAGCCAGTTATACCCCATCTCTACCTAAGACCTACCAGATCCTGCCCCTGCATTAATCAGCTAGCCTGGGATTTCTACTATGCTACCTGGTTTTACATAATTTTAGATTGAGATAGTGATGCTAATGGTTACTTTGTGTTAACTTCTATGCTAACTGCTTAGTTTGGTTTACTAACTACCCCCCCCCCCCAAGTTTTATAACAGAGAAATCAAAAGTAGCATAAACAAAAAGGGGACAATTCTATAACTGGGTGCCCCCAGTTAGGCATGGCAAATGCCATGCACTGAACACAAATTCTATAATGGCATCTGTGCACCAAGATGTCACTATAGACTACTAAAGTCAGCATTGGCACACCTAAATTTAGGTGTGATCATTTTTTGCCAGGTCAATGGCTGGTGTAATGGGAGAGGGTAATGGGAAATTCACAACAGCAAAGGTTTCACTAACATTGTAAAGATTTGCAGTGCTCTTGCCTAGTTTTCCAGCTGAAGATCTTGGGAATAAGAAGTTGAGATCTATCTCCACATCAAAGACCATGGCTTTAAATGTGCAGTTCCTTCACTGTGTGGCTGGAGGTATTTACGAATCAGAGCTAATTCAGTTAAGTGCCTAGGTTTCTAGTATCATTTTCTGAAAACATCAAACTGACCTGGAAAAAGCTCTGCCTTCATTACCATGTCATGAAAGCAAGGCAGTCAGTAACAATAAGCAAATCCTTTCCCAGAAGATCAAGGTGCATTACATTCCGGTATAGTAGGTATTCTTCTGTCCCCACAGCACTTTCAATCTAACTTGTACCTGAGGCAATAGAGATTCCACCTGATATTCAAAGGAAAATGGCCACTAAAATAGAACGTAAGTGGCTATCCGATGATATTCAGTGCTGGATAGCCGGCTTTCCGGCACTGAATATCGCTGCTTAGTGGCTTAAAGTTAGCCAGTTATACCAGGCAATATAACTGGCTATCTGCCAATTTTTAAAGTGAGAGCAGCCAAGTTTGATGGCCATAATTGGCTGCCACAATAGATGGAATAACTTTGGCCGGTCTCACTTTAAGCAGCCAGTGCTGAATAGCAGCATGGCTGGTTAAAATTGGACTGGCCACAGTTAAACCGGATATATTCAATGTCGGACACTGGAAACGGACTGGCAAAGAATATCTGGGTGTAGCACTGACCACGGGAGACAGACCGGCTATCTCCCACGGTCTGAATATGAGGGCCATCGTGATTTGCCCAAAAACATAAGAAGCAGCAGTGAGATTTGAACCCTGGCTTCCTTTGTTGTCAGCCTGCTGCTTGAACTGCTCACTTGTCTAGTTCTTCATTCTGAAATTAATTTCAAAGGATTGTCTCATCACAAAAGCCCGTGCTCTGATGTATCAATCATATCACACTGTAGGAAAGCCTCATTAGCAGCTTACATTTTATGACCTGTCAAACCTCAGGCATAATTACCAGTGCAGGGTTTTTAAAGCATTTGTAAGCTTTAGGAAAGGCTTCTAAATAAGGACATTGGACTAGATTTATTAAACCACGTCACCACATGAGCATGAGCCCAACAGCATTAACATAAATGATTAATACATACATACAACGTTAACACGCATTATTAATATTGCCACTTTTTAAATTCTTACTGTGGAAATTCCTGATTAAATGTTGAATTTAGTATCCTTGTTTCAAGGATCTTCCTCTAGATATAACATTCATAATCTTTTTCAACTTAGATTTCCAATGTATAAGAATTTAAAATCAATTAAACATCTTACTTTGTCTATCCAGTATCAGTTCACTATCCTCTGGAACCAACTTCCAGTGTCCTTGAGGTCTTGTACCCATTATCTTCAATTCAGAAAGTATTTTAAAACTTTTTTATTCTGTAAGGCAGGTTAGATTATGGTTCATTCAGGCAGATTTATTTAATGTTTAATATATGTTACTAGTAAAAAAGGCCCGTTTCTGGAACGAATGAAACGGGCGCTAGCAAGGTTTTCCTGGGAGTGTGTATGTTTGAGAGAGAGAGCCAGAGTGAATGTGCGGGTGTGTGATAGAGTGAGACTGTCTGTGTGACAGTGTGTGTGTGAGAATGAGAGTGTGTGACAAGGCCCCCTCCCCTGTTCCTAATGCCCCTCACCCCGTTCCCTCCCCTCCTTTTCCTCCTCCTTCCCACACTTTGGGTTCCTTAAGGCTTTCAAAAGTCTATGTACCCCCGTGGCCCTAATGCCCAGTAGCCAGATACCCCACCGCTTTCCTCCTCACCCCTCCCCCAAGATGTAATACTTTCACGTCCTTCATTTTTTAAAAAAAGTGTCCTATCTACCCTGTGTACAAATGCCCGGCATTCAGATTGTGTTCCTCTCGTAAATTTTCATTTCTTTCATTCATTCAGAACTTGCCCCCCCCCCCCCCCCCCGAACACTTTTGGTTCCTTCAGTCTTTTAAAACTGTCCTATGTACCCTGTGTGCTAATGGCCAGCATTGAGATTGTTTTCCTGTCCCAAATTTGCATGTCTTTCAGTCATTCACAACTCCCCCCCCCCCTTCTCCAGTTTAACACTTTTGTTTCCTTCAGTCTTTTAAAACTCTCCTATCTACCCTGTGTCCTAATGGCCAGCATTCAGATTGTTTTCCTTTCCCAAATGTTCATGTCTTTCAGTCGTTCAGAACTCCCCCCTCCCCCCATTTAACACTTTCGGTTCCTTCAGTCTTTTAAAACTCTCCTATCAACCCTGTGTCCTAATATAGTAGATGACGGCAGAAAAAGACCTGCACGGTCCATCCAGTCTGCCCAACAAGACAAACTCATATGTGCTACTTTTTGTGTATATCTTACCTTGATTTGTAACTGTTATTTTCAGGGCACAGACCGTATAAGTCTGCCCAGCACTATCCCCACCTCCCAACCACCAGCCCCGCCTCCCACCACCGGCTCTGCCATCCAATCTACAAAGGTGGACAGAAAACGACATGGCTAAAAGGTGTAGTGAAAGAAGCTATTAGAACTAAAAAAGCATCCTTCAAAGGATGGAAAAAGGATCCGAATGAAGAAAATAAGAAGCAACATAAGCACTGTCATGCTAGATACAAAGCATTGATAAAGAAGATTAAAAGAGACTATGAAGAAAAACTTGCCATGGAGAACATAGGAACACCTGTTTCAGGAACATTGGAAGCAGAAAACCTGTGAGGAAATCTATGAGACCGTTAGATCGTGAAGGAGCAAATGAGGCACACAGGGAGGACAAGGCCATAGTGGAGAGAGTGAATGAATTCTTTGCTTCAGTTTTTACAGAAGAAGATGTAAGAGATTTACCTTCTACTGGAAACGGTTTTCAAGGGTGACTATGCGAAGGAACTGAAAGAAATCTCAGTAAACCCGGAAGATGTACTGAGCCAAATTGACAAATTAAAGTGATAAACCAGCTGGCCAGCACTCAGATTGTTTTGCTTTGCCAAATTGTCTGTCACTGAGGTCAGTGCGTGCCTGCCTAGCAGACCACTTCCGGCAGGCACGGTCCCAGGCACATCCTGTTGGAGGTGAGAATTATTATATAGGATTAGCCTGTTCTAATTATTTATAGCTCCTGGACTGATTGGTCCAGCTCCTGATTTACTGTAATCCTTCCTTGGAATGAATAGGTATAGGCGGAATACAAGAACTGGTATTACATAACTAGCATAACATTGCATAAAATGGGACCTTACTGGCAGGGGGAAGCAGCTCTGGTCTTTGAGTGTCGCAAATAACTTTGATTTTCCCGATATTTAGAAACATAGAAACATGACAGCAGATAAAGGCCAAATTGCCCATCCAGTCTACGCATCCTCTGTAAACCCTAACTCTTCCTTTTTCTAAGCGATCCCTTGTGCTTATCCCATGCCTTTTTTAATTCTGACATAGTACTCGACTTCTACAACCTCCACCGGGAGGCCATTCCATGCTTCCACCACCCTTTCTGTGAAATAATACTTTCTTAGATTAGTCCTAAGACTATTCCCTCTTAACTTCATCGTGTGCCCCCTCATTCCAGAGCTTTCCTTCAGTTGAAAAAGGCTCACTTCCTATATGCACACAATGAAGTTGCATTGTATTGGGAGCCAAGCATACTATTTTGGACTTCCCTTTTTCCTTCCTAGATACCTAATTCCATCCTCTACTTCACTTGCCCTTCTCTCATCTAAACAGAATTTTCTGAGTGTTCTCTTTCTTTACTGTGTCTTCTTAGATATCTCCAGAGACTCTATGTTTAAAATCACAAGCCCCACTCTTTGGAATAGTCTCTCCCTTTCCTTATGTTTAGAATAGTCATAAATTAAAATCTGCCTTAAAACTTTCCTCTTTCAAAAGACATTTAATTACGGAAGGTGTCCACTCTGGAGCCCGGAGATAGAGAGAGGGACATCAGACTATTCTCTTTCCTTTACTACTGGTAGTTCCTCTTTTCAGCCACTTTAACTGTCATGACTAATTTGTAGTGTAAACTACTTGGACAGCCTGTCTGTCAAGCAGTATATCAAGACTAAATGAACCTTGAACCTTTTCATTTTCCTGATTTTGCCAAATGACTTCCATTTGCTCATTACGTCTCATTAATCTGTCCTCTGTTCTTTTCTCGGGATACAAATGTACGATATCAGGAAAATTTCCTCCTCCATTGTCCACATTTTTGGTGATATTTTATTTAAGCCCTCTCAAAATAATTTTCAAAGGAATTTCTGCAGCTAAGCAGTGTTTCAGCCCCAGAAATGGCTTTCCTGTCCAATTTGGGAGTAATTTTATAAGGTTCGTTAGCATGTAGAACAGAATTTATGCACTGGAGCAAGCCTGACGTACAAGCATAAAACACATGTACAGCGACATCATAGCACCTACTCTTTAAGCAACATCAGGATAATTCTATAAAGAAGGTGCTAATGTTTAAATGTCAAAAATACACATAAATGACCCAAATAATTTCACATATATTTGTAAATGCTAATATTCCAGCTAGTTGTTATGCTTTAGACTGGCCTAAATACAATGGTGCATAGTTTGAAGATAGGCATACACATGGGTGAAGTCTGGCAGATCAAGGGCGGGACTTCTACTTACACACATAGGACCAAATTCTATATATGGTGCTGAAAAATTAGTGCTGAAAAAAATGAACGTTAAGTGTTATTCCATAAAGGGTGGTCCAAGTTGGGTGTCATTTATAGAACAGCACCTAGTGCCAGGATCCATGCCTAACTTTTAGGCATGAGGATTTATACCTGCTGAAACCTGGTTTAATTTAGGTGTGGATCTGCCATATTCTGTATCACTGCAGGCAAATTCTTAGAAAGCCTGCCCATGCTCCTTCCATGGATGCGTGACAGAAGGAATCCAAAAAGCACACAAGCAGAAGGAAGTAGCCAAAAAAAGTGTACAAGGAGCCTTGAAGAGTGGGGGCCTCCACTGTTGAAGTCTCCTCATGCCCCTCTCGTGGCCATGACCCCTTTTCAGATCTGTGCACAAGACTTTACACACGCACCTAGCAAGATGCATGTGTAAATTCTAATTTTTGATTATTAGTGCCCAATTAAACTTTGCGGGCAAATTGGGCACACACCCAATTTTGCATGCACAATTTTGTGTGTGATATATAGAATCTGTGGGTAATTCTTAGAATGCCTGTGAGATTTAAATGCGAACACTTACACCAGCTTTGGAGTCAGATTGTTATGCTAGTATTCTCCAAAAGGAAGAAGGTGCCCGTTTTCCTTTATAGGGTAGACTCCAGCCAGATGCTCTCTGGGCACCTCTTTATAGGCACTGGGTATAGATTTGCCCTGTTTCCCCCACATTCTATAAATGCATTTATTTATTTATTTATGCACATTTATACCCCACTTTTTTCCACATGTATGCAGACTCAAAAGTGGCTTACAATGTACTGATAAGGCTAACGCCAGACCAGTGGTTATACAATTACAAATTACATTAAATAGGATAGAAGGAACAGTTTAAGAAGAAAAAGGGGAAAGGGTAAGAAAGTCTAAAAAAAAAAGGTCTATGGACATTTTATTAGGAAGGACTGTAGGTAATATGTGGAATTTCTGAAGTTGGCTTTCAGAGATAGGCTGGTCTTAGGTAGATTCCAGATGCTGAGATGGTTCAGAGTGGCTTGAGCAACTATCGGCAAGGCAATCCATGATGGGGAGCAGGTGTAATACCCATCCAGAACAGGAGAAATAAGCATGCCACGATTAGAACCGTTTAATGGCGACTAAAGTTGCAAGTGCAAATCAACATGCATAGCCGATTTGCGCATGCAACTTATTTACCAAGCTATTCAGCGCCGATAATTGTCCAATAACAAGCAATTACCAGCACTAATTAGAATTTATGCATGCTCTTTATAAGCATATTCTGTAAAGTGGTGTATGCAAATTCTAATGCGCAGATCAGAAAAAGGGGCATGGCATTGGGAGGGGCATGGGTGGTTTATGGTCATTCCTGAAAATTACAAGCACTGTTACAAAATATGCCTGATCCACGCCTATATAAAACATGGACATTTACACTAGGTTTTAGTTGGCATAAATGATTGCACCCAAATTATGTGTATTCTATAAACTGCACCTAACTTTAGGTGAGGTTTATAGAATAGTGCCAAGTGTATTTTTTCGGTGCCATATAATCTGGCCCTTTATGTGTATGCATTCCCAAGGTGGGAGAATAAATGCAGCATGGTTGGACTGGCACCTGTATTTTATATATGCAAAAGTGTCTATTCTTGCCAGCTCATACGTGCCTCAGAACAGCTGTGAATATGTCTGCCTGCTTTTCCTGGGGTAATTTTATAAAGATACATACGTTTCCTTTTTAAATACAGGCATAACATATGTGTTTATGTGTGTTGACAGCCTGGGTGCCCTGTTCTTAAATCACTTTCTCAAAAGGGTAAACAAATGTGTACAGCCTATATATGTATGTTTGCTGAGGTGTTCCTGAGGGCGTGGGTAGAGACAATTTGCATAAGTGCATAGTTTGAAAATTCCAGCTCATGTAGGTCTACTATTAAATCTGGCAAAGTCCACATAAACAAATATTCACTGATATTTTCCCCATGTGTGCATGTACTAAATAGAATCATAAGAACATAAGAATAGCCATATTGGGTCAGACCAATGGGCCATCTAGTCCAGTATCCTGTTTCCAACAGTGGCAAATCCAGGTCACAAGTACCTGGCAGAACCCTAAATTGTAGCAACATTCCATGCTACCAATGACCATCTCAATAACAAACTATGGGCTTTTCCTTCAGGAACTTGTCCAAACCTTTTTAAAATCCAGATATGTTAACCACTGTTACCACATCCTCTGGCAGCGAACTCCAGAGCTTAACTATTCTTTGAGTGAAAAAATATTTCCTCCTAATTTTTTAAAGAAGTATTTCCATGTAATTTCATCATGTCCCCTGGTCTTTGTACTTTTTGAAAGAGTGAAAAGTTGATTCAATTCTACCCATTCTACCCCACTCAGGATTTTATAAACCTTAATCATATCCCTCCTCAGCCATCTCTTTTCCGAGCTAAAGAGCCCTAACCTCTTTTGCCTTTCCTCCCTTTACATTTCAGTATCTCTGTTGTCATGTGCTGCTCATTCATCAAATCTTGAAAACCCCTGCCGCTCAACTTCCTTTCTAGATCTCAGGCCACAGCCCTACCCTATACCTTCACTAGCTTCAGGTATACTAGTGGTATAATTCTCTCATATAGCTGTAATTCTCTCAGGCCTATAAAAGTATGAATGGATTGCCCATGTAAAAAGCTTTAAAAATTACTCTATAAATATATTATAACCTTTAATCTGAGAAGAAATTTAAAAATGCATGCAGTAGGGCAGATCACTTTCCGTTTATGGCTGCTATATACAGTATAGTGATAAGACTTGATTTTGCTTCTTTATTTGAATAGTGCTGTACTTCATCAATTCAATGCTATGCAACACCTATTTCCACCACCAAACCAAGCTACCATGGTGTAGCACTGCCAAAAGTGCCAACAGCACTACCGCTGGCCAAGATAAAATAGCTCCCTCCTGCCTTTCCTTTACTATCTATAAACCTACCTGTACATCTTCCTAACCTAATAAGCAAAGAATATAAAGAAAAAAATCATTTATCTCAAGCAATGAAAGAGTAAATCAGATGTATAAGCCTATGGGAAAAAACATAAAGAGAACTTCTCTGATTGGATCAACAGGGGGAGACATAACATGCTTCCAACAGAGGTCATTAGCTAGAGACTGGAAAACAATATTTACAATAGGAAGAATTTGCAAAATATATAAATATCAAAAAATGATCTTTCCAAAAAGCATATAGAGAATATATTTAGTGCAAACTTTCCCTTCAACATACTGCTTGTTTTAGTGTTCTCACAGAGAACATAATGTCTCCATTGTGAAAATATATGAATATAAATAAAACAAGCTGAAACAGTAAAGACATAAAATAGAGTGCCTTGGAACATTCTCTGCTAAGGTTTTAAAATTTCTTAAAGCTATCATTCTTTTTCATTTCATGCTACTGGATCTCCATTGAAATAATCACACTATGGAGTGAAATCATAACTTGGCATAGGCCCACATGCTCCAAAGCCTGTCATTCAGTGTTTTTATGTTGATGCTACTTATCCACCACTAACATGGACGAGATGGTAAGAATTAAAATCTAAATTATATTGAATTGTCACATCCTGCCGAGTGCCATCTCATGTTGTACATATTTAAATATCTCATGCATATTTACATGAGATTATCCAGTAAATAGATCCACTTTGCTTGCTGTGGTTTCTTGATGCAAAGCTCTGAATGCCAAGATGACAAAGAACAGACACTTTAGCTGTTTAATGATTTAGGGTCTAGCTTCTCAAAGAGCCATACATTGCCCCATGTTAAAAAAGCGCTTGCCTAACTAATATTTATGTTTATTAGTACCTAGCGAGGTAATTAAATTTGCTGATGACACAAAATTATTCAAAGTCGTTAAATCGCGACAGGATTGTGAAAAATTACAAGAGGACCTTACGAGACTGGGAGACTGGGCGGCTAAATGGCAGATGATGTTTAATGTGAGCAAGTGCAAGGTGATGCATGTGGGAAAAAAGAACCCGAATTATAGCTACGTCATGCAAGGTTCCACGTTAGGAGTTACGGACCAAGAAAGGGATCTGGGTGTCGTCGTCGATAACACACTGAAACCTTCTGCTCAGTGTGCTGCTGCGGCTAAGAAAGCGAATAGAATGTTGGGTATTATTAGGAAAGGTATGGAAAACAGGTGTGAGGATGTTATAATGCCGTTGTATCGCTCCATGGTGCGACCGCACCTTGAGTATTGTGTTCAATTCTGGTCGCCGCATCTCAAGAAAGATATAGTAGAATTGGAAAAGGTGCAGCGAAGGGCGACTAAAATGATAGCGGGGATGGGATGACTTCCCTATGAAGAAAGACTAAGGAGGCTAGGGCTATACAGCTTGGAGAAGAGACGGCTGAGGGGAGACATGATAGCGGTATATAAAATAATGAGTGGAGTGGAACAGGTGGATGTGAAGCGTCTGTTCACGCTTTCCAAAAATACTAGGACTAGGGGGCATGCGATGAAACTACAGTGTAGTAAATTTAAAACAAATCGGAGAAAATTTTTCTTCACCCAACGTGTAATTAAACTCTGGAATTCGTTGCCGGAGAAAGTGGTGAAGGCAGTTAGCTTAGCAGAGTTTAAAAAGGGGTTGGACGGTTTCCTAAAGGACAAGTCCATAAACTGCTACTAAATGGACTTGGGAAAAATCCACAATTCCGGGAATAACATGTATAGAATATTTGTACATTTGGGAAGCTTGCCAGGTGCCCTTGGCCTGGATTGGCCGCTGTCGTGGACAGGATGCTGGGCTCGATGGACCCTTGGTCTTTTCCCAGTATGGCATTACTTATGTACTTATGTACTTGCTATACTACCCTGCATCAATCACAGCAAAACAGACTACAGTCTAACCAAATAATGAAAAGAACACCAATATATATGACAAGAAACAGAAAAAGGAAACATCAAAGATATAGATTAAGTCCACACAAAGGGCTTGGGGGTCAAGAAGAAATAGAACCTGGGGAAAGCACAGATGTAGGCACCTGGTTCACTATGCACCTCACAGGCATCTACCTTGAGAAGGCTTTGGCAAAAAGGTGCTGCCTTAAGTTTCCAAAATTAAGGTTTGGTACAAAGAGAGGAGGGTAGTATTTTCCAAAGAGTTTGTGCTAAGTAGAAAAACTGCTATGGCAAGTTCAATCTAGCCTGGAATGAAAAACAATAGACAATTGAAGTTCACTGGATGATCAGAGGGGATGATTATGTGTATAAGGGATTACTAAAGTAGACCCCAAAATCCAAACAAAAAAACCCCTCTTTTCTACAAAAAACACTGAAGCTATGCTGATAGTTGCTTACTGAATTTAACAAAATATAGACATAGAGGGCATTTTCAAAAGAAACGTCTAAGTTGGAATTTGGATGTCTTTGTAAAACGTCCAAATTCAGAAGCGGGGAAAAGGTCATTTTTGAAAAAAGATGGACGTCCATCTTTCATTTCGAAAATACCAAGGACATCCTTGGATTTGGATGTCCTTGGATTTGGACATATTTGATTTTCGGCGATTTTCAAAACCAAAGACGTCCAAGTCTAAAACGTCCAAATACAAGCCATTTCGACATTGGAGGAGCCAGCATTTGTAGTACATTGGTCCCCCTGACATGCCAGGACACCAACCGGGCACTGCAGTGGACTTCATAAAATGCTCCCAGGAACATAGCTCCCCTGCCTTGTGTGCTGAGCCCCCCCCAAAACACCCCAAAGCCACTAACCCCAACTGTACACCACTACCATAGTCCTTACGGGTGAAGGGGGTACCTATATGTGGGTACAGAGGGTTTCTGGTGCGTTTTTGGAGGGCTTGCTGTTTCCTCCACAAATGTAACAGGTAGAGGGGTATGGGCCTGGGTCCATCTGTCTGAAGTGCACTACACCCACTAAAACAGCTCCAGGGACCTGCATGCGCCGTCATGGACCTGAGTATGACATCTGAGGCTGGCATAGAGACTGGCATGTAATATTTATAATGATGTTTTTTGAGGGTGGGAGGGGGTTAATGACCACTGGAGGAGTAATGGGAGGTCATCCCCGATTCCCTCCAGTGGTCATCTGGTCATTTTTGTGCCTTATTCATAATAAAAACAGGTCCGGGTGAAAACGTCCAAGTTTTCGTCTTGGACATCTCTGTTTTTTTCCATTATGGCTCAAAGACGTCCAAGTCTTAGGAACGCCCAAGTCCCGTCTTCACCACACCTCTGATACACCCCCTTGAGATTTGGACGTCCTTGCGACGGACTTTCACTAGTGACGTCCAAAATCGGGTTTCGATTATACCGATATGGACGTCTTTGAGAGATGGACGTCCATGTACCGATTTATGTCGGAAGATGGACATCCATCTCTTTTGAAAATGAGCCTGATGGAGAAAGAAGATATAAAAATATAGAAACAGAAAATGATGGCAGATAAAGGCCATATGGCCTATCCAGTCTGCCCATCCATATCATCTGCTATCTCTTCCTCCCCTAAGAGATCCCACATGCCTGTCCCATGCTTTCTTAAATTCAGATACAGTTCTCATCTCTACCACCTCCACCTGGAGGTCATTCCATGCATCCACTACCCTTTCTGTAAACAAGTATTTCCTCAGGTTACTTCTGAGTCTATCCCCTTTCACCTTCATTCTATGCCCCCTCATTCCAGTACTTCCTTTCAGTTGAAAGAGACCTGCCTTCATTGTTTTATGCTGTGGAGATATTTAAATGTCTCAATCGCATCTCCTCTCTCTCTCATCTTTCTTCCAAGGTACACATATAGAGGTCTATGAGCCTGTCTCTATATGCTTTATGATAAAGACCACTGACCATTTTAGTAGCCACCCTCTGGACCAACTCCATCCTGATTACATATTTGTGAAAGTGTGGTCTCCAGAACAGCACACAGTACTCTAAATGGGGCCTCACCAGTTTTCCACCTCAACTCCACAAATATTTGAGGAGTCAGGAATATACCATCATAGGTCAAATGTTTTTGGAGTTGAGGTAGAAAATCTGAGGTCTTTCTTTTCCACTTCTCTGTTTTGTTTTGTTCAATTTAGTAAGTAGATATCAGTAGGGCTTCAGTGTTTTTGTAGAAAACAGTTTTTTGTGTGGATTTTCAGGTCTATACTGTTTCTCTCCTTTGATATTGGTCTTGTAAATAAAGTAGACAAATAATACGAAATAACTAGAATGTAAGGTCCTGTGTTTGAGAGTTATGATTTTGAACTGAACCCTGAAGCAATCAGGGCACCAGTGTTGTTGGCAGAGCAGTGAGATGACATGGTTAAACTTTGTGCATGATGGAACACTTATAAAAGTATTCTGAATTGACTAAAAGCATTTAATAAGAGAAAGGATGTACCAGTGTAGACTGCATTACAGTACTCTATGCAAACTACAAGGGCATATAGCGAGTGAATTACACAGGTTTATCAATAATCTATGCACTGATCAGAATCGAAGCAAAGCTTCAAAACCCTGTTTCATGAGTACAGAGACTTGGGGAGGAAAGGAGAGCAGATGATCAATAACAATACCATAATACTTGAAAGAATCTACCATGGTGATGGAGGAGCCAAGGAGTCATGTTACAGTGGTGGGCTGGGAAGGCCGACCAGTGACCCAAGATACAACTGTCTTGGCTGGGTTCAGGAAAAGATAATCCTTAAGTTAGACACCAGTGTAATTAAGTAGGGTCTGGACATTGTGGGTCAGTATGCAATATGAGAAGGATATCATCAGTATAATAGAATGCATTCACCACAGAATCCTGAATAAGGATTGCTAAAGCACTAAGAAAGATGTTCAACAATGATGGGGCCAAGACTGAACCCTGTGGGACATCAAAAAGGAATTGATGCATGGATGATAAAGAAGGTGGTAGAGTGACTGAAAATGTGTACTCTTTTAGGTAAGTGGTAAACCATTCAAGAACATAGCCTGAGATCCTAATGGAAGCCAGGTGAGTGAGGAGCAGAACATGGTTAATTAGATTGAAGATGGCAGAAAGGATAAGAGAGACCAGTAGTGCTACGCTACCTGAATTAAGCATACTTAGAAGCTCACATCAGAAAGGCATTCAGCACAGTCTATGTGCTCTGTCCAGGCTGGAACCATTGACGTGGATGTAATATCTGAGACTCAACATGCTGAAGGAGCTGGTGAAAACTAATTTTTCCAGAACCTTCAAGAGTTAGATTTGACAGAAGTCTATAGTTATCAGTAACTGATGGACTGAATATCCATTTCTTTAGAAGCAGATGAAATAGAGCCTGTTTCCTGCACCTTGGGTAAGCTCCTTTGACACATGCCCAAGGCAGCTGCTGCACTCAACATCATTCTAATCAAACTTTTATTGTGGTGGTAATGTCATCTCTGGCATTCCAGATAGTAGATAGAGCCTGAGTGTAGGCCCGTGTACTAGGAAGAATCAGTAAATTGGACAACTTATTAAACTCCATAGGCTCCCCATTACTTGGCAAGTTAAATTTAAAATATTATTGTTAGCATTTAAAGCACTTCAAAATGATGCTCTGGTTTCCATCTCAAAGTGTTTAAAAATCTATCATCCTACTAGGAATTTAAGCTCTCAAGGAAAGTCTTTATTAGATGTTCCCTCATTGTGCCAGGTTTAACCATAGGAAGCTTGTTTGTGAATGTTTTTTATTGCTGTCCAACACTATGGAATGATCATTGCAAGCAATTACTTCACTTTCATTTTTCAGAAAACAATTGGAAACACACTTGTTTCAAGAGGCATATTATTAAACAGGGACTCAGATTATACCATTTGGCTAAATGAACTGTGCTAATTTATATTGTTTAGGGACTTTTTTCTTTGTTTTAGGATACTTTATTGTTGTATTTTTGTATTTTATTTTGTGTGTGCTTTTTGTGACCCATTTATATTATATGGATAAAGTAGGATATACATTTGATAAATTAATAAATAAAATATTTACAGAATATTGCGTAGCCGGATTCTTGTTATTTACATGCATTTATGTGTTTACGTGTGCATGCAAATGACTCGAATAGTAGCATTTACATGCATACTCACCACCTAACGTTCGGTAGCTCCTTATATAAAGGAAAGAACAGCCATACTGGGTCAGACCAATGGTCCAGCTAGTTCAGTATCCTGCTTCCAATAGTGGCCAATTCAGGTCACAAGTACCTGGCAGAATCCTGAATAATAGTAAGATCCCATGTTACTGATCCCCAGAGTTAAGCAGTGGCTTCTCCCATATCTATCTCAACAGCAATGGAGGGTTAAGTGTCTTGCCCAAGATCACATGGACCATAAGTGAGATTTGAACACTTGCTCTCCTGAGTTGCAACCTAATGCTCTAACCATTAGTCCATTCTTCCATTTCAAAGGCTTTAAGATTCTTCCTAAATCTTTGCTATTAATATTATTATTATTAATTTATTTGAATTTTGTTCACACCTTTTTCAGTAGTAACTCAAGATGAGTTAAATTCAAGTACAGTAGGTATTTCTCTGTCCCTAGAAGGCTCACAATCTAATTTTGTATCTGAGGCAATGAAGGATTAAGTGAGTTGCCCAAGATCACAAGGAGGAGCAATGGGATTCGAAACAGGTGTTACGATGTAAGGGAAGGTGTACCCTTGTACCGCCACTGCATATACCGGTTAGCAGCAGGCAAACCACCTGGGCAATACAGAGCACTAAGGCAGAAACCAAGCAAGATAAGGCTAAGGCAGAAAACAAGCAGAACTGGGGTTAGAGACAGGCAAAGCTGGAGCTGGAGCTGAAGATGAACAGGGCTGGGACTGGAGCTGAAAACAATTAGGACTGGAGCTGAAAACAAGCAGGGCTAGAACTGAATTTGATGACAAGCAAGGCTGGAACTGAGGCTGAAGACAAGCTGGACTGGAAATGAGGCTGAAGACAAGCTGGACTGGAAATGGAGCTGAGGTCAGGAAAAGAAGGTCAAATCCAAATAGTAGAAAGACAAGACAAATGCCTGAGAGTCTCATGGTTCCTTATAAAGGCCTTCACTAATGATGTCACAACCTCTGGTGCCCTGGAATGAGGCTTGGAATGCACTGTAGAACACAGCAAGAGCACCAGAGAAAGAGACTAGAATACTGGGACATCAGAATGAGGCTTGGAAAACAGGGAAGCAGGCAACAGAGGCATCAGTGCAGGAGGAATCTAGTGCCAGGGAGGCAGTCCAGAGCCGCGGAGCCCAATCACTAGAAGGAAAGGTGAGTTGGGATGCAGGGGCACGGTCATGGCCATGACACCAAGCACCCCTGGATGTCAAGCCCATTGCTCTAACCACTAGGCTGCTCCTCTACGTCACTGCTAGGCTACTCCTCTACCTCCACTGTGACCAGCTGATGTATCTCTGAACTCTCTTTCCCTATATTTTAAAATTTGCAAGAGAATCTAGTGGGTCATTCAGTGCTCCCTGACTCTTCTTTTGGCCATACGAGTCCTGCATAACCTGCTGATAGAGGCTGGTGTGCCTTACAACATTTTTGTTAATTAGATGAGAAGGCCGAGAAACACTGAGACCATATTCCAGGGAACATCATACTAGGACATTACAGTTTTAGCATAGCAGCAGCACCTGGATATAATCCCATAATTTATGCAGCAGAGAACACTTAGGGGGCCTTTTACAAAGCCGCGCTAACATTTTTAGCTTGTGGTAAAAATCAGTTGGTGGTAAACGCTGAGATGCCCATAGAAATATAATGGGTGTCTCTGCGTTTACCACCAGATGATTTTTACTACGTGCTAAAAATGCTAGCGCAGCTTTGTAAAGGACCCCCTTCTGCCTTAACAGCAGCAGCTTGACATTGTATGGGCATTTGTAGATTTCACCAAGGACAACTGGCTACAAATCTATTTTCAGAAGTGAGGAGAGATGCATAACGAGCCGAACCAGGGTGCACATTTCTCTCAACAGTCTACAAACTCATATAATAAGACTGTAATTTCTAAATCCAAACAGGCAGACATGGCAATAAAACTGCAAAAAAGTGCATGAAAGTGTGAAATAACCACTTAGCTCAATCAACAGCTTGAATATTTATTTTGTTCTCATATGAAGATGAGAGCCTCTCATTTCCCTTCATTACTACCTCTCATTTCCTTACCACCCATTTAATATATACAATAAGGCAGGACCACCTGAAGCTCACTTTTAAACCTGCTCAGTCTGTTGCCAATCGGTTTCAGTAATCCACTTGTATGATCTGTGAGTGGAACAAGATTCTTTTCAATATGCATTCCTGGTCATTTCTAAGTGTTTCACTTATTAGCAAACCCAATACTGCCTATATTAACATAGTAAATTATGCAGATGAAGACTAAAATGGCCCATCCAGAATGCCCAGCCACGATTTGTCCAGTTTGAGTAAATACACACACAAATAGTCCCCATGTCTTCATCTAACCTTTCAAAGAGTGCCATTGGCTTTTGCATGCCTAACTATTGCATCATGCAGGCTACCCCCAGGATTACTCCACAGATGTGATGAATTTAGGGCTGTTACTGCCATGTTATGCAGGTTACTCTCACTGCATTCTTGTTAACTGAATGGTTTTACACTTTGTGCAGGTTACCATCCTTCCCCTGTGCGTTCTCCTGTATCCAGTGGTTTTAGGGTTGTAACTGCTGCTCTTTGAGGATTACACCCAGTACTTTCCTGAAGATCTGATGGTTTTAGGGTTGTAATTGCTGCTCTTTAAAGATTACACCCAATACTTGCTCAAAGATCTCATGGTTTTAGGGTTGTAACTGCTGCTCTTTGAGAACTATTCCCAGTATTTTCTTGAAGATCTAATGGTTCAAGGGTTCTGACCCCAGTGATATTCTATGTCTCCACTCAAAGGCACTAACATGCATAATTGTGAAATACAACTAAAGGGCAATACTAGAAATTGAAGACCTGAGTTCCAGAATCTGTTAAGTAGGAAAAGATGTTCACTGAATAATGGAAGTTTTTATTTTCAAGAATTCTACCCAACATAAGAAAATATTTTTTTCCACTGAATGTTAAATACCTTGTGAATAAATGCATTTTAGTACAAATTTCACACATACTGACATAGATTCAGTAAATGGTGCCCAAATTTGGGTCGCAAAAAAGAAAAAAGTGAGGACAATACAAGGGGGATAACAAAGAGTCTTTACTGAAAAAAACTATAAAAACTGAAAATACTAAAAAAACAACCCAATACGACTGGGGTGGTCTGGGGGTGGCGTTAAGGTGATCTGAGGGTGAAGTTGGTGTGGTCCTATAAGTTATGTGGGCACCCTTAATTTCAGTGCTAGTGTACACATAGTTAACTGGGCAAGTAGGACTGGTTAAATAGCATACCTTATGTTGCCCAGCTTGCTATTTTTATTTTATTTACTTATTTGAATTTCCTATACTGCCTTTGCTAACTAGCAGTTGAAAGCAGTGTACAATAATCATAAAACAAAAATCATGGAGAAAAGGGAACTACAACAGTAAATAGGAAAGAATATCATAGTCATGCATACGACAACAGAAAAAGACAAAAAATTGATTACATGGAGGGAGAGGGGGAAGGGGACTGAGAAATAAAACAGGGTCAGTCAGTCACGAAGAGCCAATTGCACTCAGCCAGAGGGAGAAGGGAAGGTTGTTGAAAGAGCCAGACCTTAACCAATGATTTAAATTTTTTCAGAGATAGCTCAGATTGAATGGGAAGGGCCAAAAATTCCATAGAGCTGGGGCAGTGAAGAAAAAGGCTCGGCACCTGGTGGAATCGAGCGATGCATTTTTGGGACTGGGAAGAACAAGCAGGTGGGTCGTTCAAGGAGCGGCGGGCACAGTGAGGGAGGATAGAGAGTGGAAGGCCAGTCCTGAAAGCTTTGAAAGTGAGCATGAGTAATTTAAAAATAACGCGCTACTATGAGAGATATAGTACTGAATGTCAGTTAAAAGAGCCTATTTAAGTGGTTAGCTGTATGAGCACTGAAACTGAATATTGCCAATGCTCACCTAACTGCCAAGTATCACCGCTGACCCAGAAATTCCATGCTGATGCCCAGACATGGTCCAGCACTGAATATTAAGGTCTAACATAGCCAGTAGTGGTAAGCATGTAAAACAAAATCCTCACTGCTGCCGACTGAATATTGATGTGACAGATTTAATCTTACTAAACAAATAACTACACTCAGGTTGACTTTTTTGGGATTCTGCTCATATCTTTTCAAGTGTTGCTCAAGATGAGTTACATTCTGGCCCTATAATTATTTTCCTGTGCCTGGACAGCCTGCAGTCCAATTGTGTGCCTGAGGTAATGGAGGGCGAAGTGACTTGTCCAAAGTTACAAGGCAGAACAGTAGGATTTGAAACCTGGTCTCCCTGTTTCCCAGCCCACTGCTGTAACCTCTAGGCTACTCCTCTGCTCCAGTTCTAAATATCATGAGGTTCTTTTGGTGACGCAAAGTCCTATTAACCACTGGCAATCTGTCGAATAAAGTAAGCTGTGAGTCATAAATTTCATTGCTGATTAGAAGCACATTATGTTATAGGAATCGAATGAAGAAACACAAAACATGATGACTGATAAGGACACAACGGCCCCCAACGGTCTACTCAATGGTGCAGTGGTGGTGTTTTAAACGTGTTCTTGTTTAACACCTCAGTTGGAGTTTCATAGAATTAAAAAGACTATTCAATAAAGTAGTTTATCGTTACAAGTAGGAGAGAAATATGTGAGGTACACAGATCAAATGAACAGTCTGACTAATACCCTAGAAAGTGATCACCCTGTAACACAGCCCCAAATTATGAAATGATCAGTGTGTTAGTTTCTTTGCTTGAATTAATTAACTCTCAATTGATACCGTTGTCAAGGC
This sequence comes from Microcaecilia unicolor, assembly GCF_901765095.1. Lineage (NCBI taxonomy): Eukaryota > Metazoa > Chordata > Amphibia > Gymnophiona > Siphonopidae > Microcaecilia > Microcaecilia unicolor. The sequence goes on from NC_044034.1 coordinate 147,475,378, forward strand.
TGTTATAATAAAAGCCCCTTTATCATTTTGAAGTTGGGCATTTGCCTTCAAAGACCAGAGGAAATTTGCTCTGCCTGTAGACCTCATTTCCAGTTACCACAGTAAGACAAGCAAATCAGTGCACTCTGGAGGTTGTTGCAAAAGCCTTATTTGTGATTTGCATGCGTAAATACGAGCATTTGCAGTTGCATATTAAACAAATGTACAAAACCTGATTTTAGAAATCTGGGATTTACATGGTCAAATCACTACTCTCGTCCCCCTGCCCCCTCCCCCCCAATCAATTGTATCAAATGATTACAGGATCTGTATCTAATTAGAAGTAAAGTACACAAGGGTGGAAGAAAACCAAGTCCAAAAGACCAGTACTTAAACCACGGTGGTAAAAGAACCAAAACCACAGTTTATTGGGACCTTACACGGTCCGTGTTTCGGCTACAAAGCCTTCCTCAGGGGTCTAAAAACATAAAATACAAAATGTAACCATATAATATAAAATTATATAAAGAGGTAAATCAAAACTATAAAAACTATAATATGCAAAGCTAAAAATACATTAGAATTATGACAAAAACATGAATCATAAGACATGACAGATAAAAATTATAAAAATAATATACATTGAAAAATCCAATTATATATATATATATATATATATATATAAAGATATTTTTATGAAAATATTTTAAAATAATTTTTTTAGAAAAGGTTGTATCACACACACTATAGAAGCTCATAATTATATGTGTCTATAACACTCACAGAAAGATAAAAAATATATGAAAAATATCCGATGCAGCTCATTGCACCTCATTTTAAGAGGTTCAGATGCTTAATCTATACACGTCAATTGGTTGGTATGTACACTTATAACGTCATTTACAAGTGTGCCTGTGTTTTGAATTTTGAAAATGTAATATAGATCCCCTCAATTTCTATGTCCTTTGCAGTGTGATTTTATGTGGTCATCTACATATATTTTTCAAATATTTTTTATCTTTCTGTGAGTGTTATAGACACATATAATTATGACCTTCTATAGTGTGTGTGTTACAACCTTAAAAAAAAAAAATTCTTTAAAAATATTTTCATAAAAATATCTTATATATATATATATATATATATATATATATATATATACTAGGAAAAAATGCCCGTTTCTGAGCGGAATGAAACAGGCGCTAGCAAGGGGCCCCCTCCCTCCGTCCCTCGAAGCTACTTGCCTTGTTCGCTGTGGGCTGTTTCGGCCCTCGAGTGTCAATAGCTCCGCCCTCGACGTCATGACGTTTTGACGCGTCATGACATTTTGACGCGAGGGCGGTGCAGACACTCCAGGGCACACCGGATATCTCGGGCGCCTCAACTTCCATGGAGGCTTCAGAACATTGGGGTTGCCTTTTATATATATAGATAATTGGATTTTTCAATGTATATTCTTATTATGTTTATAATTTTTTATCTGTCATGTCTTATGATTCATGTTTTTTGCCATAATTCTAATGTATTTTTATCTTTTTATATTATAGTTTTTATAATTTTGATTTACCTCTTTATATATTTTTATATTATATGGTTACATTTTGTATTTTATGTTTTTAGACCCCTGAGGAAGGCTTTGTAGTCGAAACACGGACCGTGTAGGGTCCCAATAAACTGTGGTTTTGGTGCTCTTACCACCGTGGTTTCAGTACTGATCTTTTGGATTTGGTTTTCTTCCACCCTTGTGTACTTTGCTTCTTTTGGCTTGTTTGTGGAAGACGTGGACCTCCTTTTCTTTGTGCCCTTCTAATTGGAAGTATACAGACATGTAGGTTTTTAAAACAGCAAACATACACATCTATGTGTCAGTATTAGATGTCTATGTTCTGAAATACCGCCAATTGAACCCCCCCTTTTTTTCAAAGCCACACTAGCATATAATCTGATAATATGCAATAACATCTCTAACGTTTGTAATAATATCTGATGTGTAATCCCCCTCTAAGGGGTTATAGTTTTTACCTGGGGGGGGGGGGGTTGTTAGTCCCATGGGAGTTATTGATAAACACAGAAAGCCCCATTTTATATAGCTGTATACACGCTGAAAATTCAAGAGAAATGTAATAAATAGAAATAAATCAAAACATAGAAAAGAAAATAAGATGTAACCTTTTTTATTGGACTACATCTTTTGATTAGCTTTCGAAGGTAACCTTTAAAAGTGAACTAACACGGCTACCACACCACTTTACTCAAGAGAGATGTATAAATCAACACAAATAACACAGCTCAACCACAGCAGTCTTCCACTGTAATCTTTGTGCCTCTTGTTTTCAAAAACTGACTAAAGAGATATTTGGTATATTGCTTTGTAATGCAACATTTAATTTTATGGCAGGCATAATAACATCGCTTCTTACAAATACAAATGTATCAGTTTTGCGATAGCATCGATAAACTGCTTCATAGTCATTAAACACTATGTGGGGAAGCTATTTTTCTTAAAGAAAATACAGATTAATTTTCCAGCCCATAATGCTAGATGACTTACACATCCAGTTCTACAACCCACACAATAAAGCAGAAAGCACAGAGATGAGTACTCCAACCCCTCTCATTCAGAACAAAATCTGTCTCATCAGAACAAATACACCGCACAAGCATATGGCAAACACAGAAGAAACATGAGTCAATTACATTGCAAAGCAATACGGAGGCCACTACAGACATGTACAGCCTGATGTTTAAAGGTTGTGGGCGGTGATAGTGAAAGTATATTTTCTTTTTAATTTTCCATCACTAAACATTTAAATGTGGGTCATATAAATCATTATGGAGGCAGCTCTGCTACTGGGTATCTCCAATTAGGCATCCCAAGGCCATGAAGTAAGAGTCTAGGCATCTACATTTCATTACAGAATGCTAGCTTAAGCCTGTAGGTACCTTGCCAGCCATATAGCCGCTGTAAGTACAGTTGTCTAAATGCAGCAGAGACACTCATAACTTGCAATATTCTATAAGTTACAGGCATAAGTGCAGCCCTGCCTATGTCTCACCTATGCTCCAACCATGTGCATGCCCTTTGCAAATACCCACTCTGTAATTACAAAATAGCACTTAGGCTGATTATCGGCATTTACCTATAAGTATATAAGTATTGCCATACTGGGAGAGACCAAAGATCCATCAAGCCCAGCATACTGTTTCCAACAGTGACAAATTCAGGTTACAAGTGCCTGGTGAGATCCCACAACGGTACAGTACATTTTATGCTGCTTATCCTAGAAACAAGCAGTGGATTTTCCCCAAATCCATTTTAATAATGGCTTATGAACTTTTCTTTTTGGAAGCTATCAAAACCTTTTTTTAAACCCCGCTAAGCTAACTGATTTTACTACATTCTCTGGTAATGAATTCCAGAGTTTAATTATTTATTTATTTAATTACATGTTGAGTGAAGAAATATTTTCTCCGAATTGTTTTAAATTTACTACTTTATTGCTTCATGGCATGTCCCCTACTCCTAGTATTTTTGGAAAGAGTTAACAAGCAATTCACATCTACCCATTCCACTTCACTCATTATTTTATAGACCTCTATCATATCTCCCCTCAACCATCTTTTCTCCATGCTGAAGAGGCGAAGCCACTTCAGCCTTTCCTCATAGGGAAGTCATCCCATCCCCTTTATCATTTTTGTTGCCCTTCTCCGTACATTTTCTAGTTCCACTATATCTTTTTTGAGATGTGGTGACCAGTATTGCACACAGTATTCGAGGTACGGTCACACCATGGAATGATACAAAGGCATTATAATATCCTCATTTTTGTTTTCCATTCCTTTCCTAATAATACCTAACATTCTATTTGCTTTCTTAGCTGTTGCCGTATACTGAGCAAAGGATAGGTAGGTAGGTAGGTAGGTAGGTAGGTAGGTAGGTAGATAGATAGATAGATAGATAGATAGATAGATAGATAGATAGATAGATAGATAGATAGATATTCACATGCCCACATTACTCATCTGGGACTGGCATTGAATACCAGCCAGACTCGGATAACATTTTGAAGCCCACAAAAACCCAGGTGCTCAGTACCGGTAGCTAGATTAGGCTTCGCACTGGATAATTCAGGCAGAAATTGTTTTGCATTTAAAAAAAGTGATGTCACAGGCTGAATATCACAGGCTGAATGTCACAGGCTGAATATCAACCAGTGAGTTTTTTTTCTCCTTTTGCTTCACAAAGTACCTGCATATAATAAATATAAACCACTTTGGTTGTATCACATAAATGCAGTATATCAAATCGACAACCCTTTACTCTTCACCCTTTCAGGGGGTTTTTCTGTTAGCTTATTCCATTTTTCAGTGGCTTCATTTCATTTTCAATTTTAGCCCATGCTTATTTGCAAAGAGTGCATGCTAGAAACAAAATAAAACACAAAATTCCTAGCAGATTTCAAAATGAATGCACATCCCTACTGAACGCAAGAAAAGAAAAGGGACCATTAGTCTCCAGTAAGAAGAATAAAAAAACTAGACTTTCCAATTGCTGGGGGACAATCTTCTGTATCTGCATTGAAATTTAAGGAAGGAGAGGCAGAGTGGGGACACACACACACTGAGTAATGCTACAGAGGATGGATTACATGGAGTTGAGTTATGCCTTTAAATTAACAACCTACAAACAGACTAGGACTCATTTATCACTGAGTGAGGCTCATTAGTGTAGAATTATCTGCAATGTCACAGTCTGCATCTTCAAGTCTATTGTGCTGTGACAGGATACAATACCCCATGAGAGCACATATTCTGGGCTGCCAGTCTCATGTAAAAGTCAGCCTTTTCCTATTGGTTCTAGGACCTAAGGGAGGACGAATCCTTAGTATAGAAGCTGGTTCTAGTCAGTTAACTGCAACAGATTCATTTGATGAATCCAAACATGCTACAGCTTACATCAAGGAATGCCCCATAGGTGCACCTGGCCCATGTCCCCTTCTGTTCTTTCACAAAGTTCATGCAAGTGCTGTTATTGTCTATCACCAGATAGATAAAAACCTCAGGTTATACTTGCACAGAGGAGGGTCCTTTAATCTGTCAACATTTTATAATAAGAATATAAGAACATAAGCATTGCCATACTGGGTCAGAACAAAGGTACTTCACCCCCAATATCCTGTTTCCAACAGTGACCAAGCCAGATCTCAATACCTAGGAAGGTCCCAAATGAATAAAAAATGATTTTATGCTGCTTATCCCAGGAATAAGCAGTGAATATCCCAAGTCCATCTTAATAGTGACTTAAGGATTTTTCTTCTAGGAACGCAGCCAAACCTTTTTTAAACTCTGCTAAGCTAACTGCCTTTACCACATTCTGTAGAAACAAATTCCAGAGTTTAATCATACATCGATTGAAGAAATTGTCACATACCTGATGACTTCACAGATTGTTTTTGTCATGGAGAAAAAATGTAATGATGTCACCAATGTCACAATTACTTCTATTATGATGCTATAGTGGTTGACCTCTAAAAGACCCTTTGGTCTCGTTTGGGTGACCATTATGCAGTTTCATTACTACTATTAAACTACACATATCATTGTACAACTACTGAGGGGTGTAAGCAGTTAGAAATATTCAAATTCTCCCTTTTTAAAAAGAATGATGTCAAAGTCCTCCTCCAACTCCGTGCACTGAAATCAGCTGTTGTTATTTTTTTTTTGGGGGGGGGAGGCAGAGTTCAAGCCTCAGTAATAGGAAAGACAATGCAAAGAGAATGTCAATACTGGAAGTGACTTTCCAATCTACAACTGACCTGATGAAGGAGCATGTTTTTCAAACAGTTGACTCTGGTGTTGGAAGATGCCTTTCCCCCCCACAAGAAAATGCCATGTGGCACTATGAGAGCCAACTGCGATCCCACATCCTGTGGAGACTACAGTGATCCAGTTTTAAAGTGATTTTAATAAAAAGAGATATGGAAAAATAAAAGGAAAAAGGTAGAGAGATTCCACCTTGTCAACTTGGAATATGGAAAAGATAAGTGGCAGATGGCTTGCGTTTGAGCACATTGAAAAACTTAAAGAAACAGAGATGAATAATATGAAGTAATAGAAAGATGTGGTCAACTTAAAACTATAACCAGGTGGGCAAAATGAAATACTGAGGAAATGAAGAAGGAGAGAGGATGAGAGCTGTAACCATGGCATGGTGACTGAGGCGTTACTTCCACTTTCCCAAGGTACAGAGCTACCAAATTACCCAGTTCCAGGAGAAAAACTTTAGATCAGTCCTGGATTTCCTGCAACCTTACACTGATGCACTATAGAACATGGAGCACTGATTTCAATGGGCAGAATTAGGGACCACAAATATCATACTACTTTGGGATGAAAGTCCAAAATCAGGATGTATAAAACATCTCCCTCTGTGAACTGGGTAACTTAGCAGCTCTGAAGGTATAACCTCAAGACTTATGGAACTAAGAGCAGGGATGCAAGCCCCGTGGATGTGCTCATGTTCCTACTTGATGAAAGAGCATATAAGTACATAGTACACAAGTACTGCCATACTGGGAAAGACCAAAGGTCCATCAAGCCCAGCATCCTGTTTCCAACAGTGGCCAATCCAGGTCACAAACACCTGACAAGATCCCAAAAAAGTACAAAACATTTTATACTGCTTACCCCAGAAATAGTGGATTTTCCCCAAGTCCATTTAATAATGGTCTATGGACTTTTCCTTTAGGAAGCCGTCCAAACCTTTTTTAAACTCCACTATGCTAACCGCCTTTACCACATTCTCTGGCAACGAATTCCAGAGTTTAATTACATGTTGAGTGAAGAAAAAGTTTCTCCAATTTGTTTTAAATTTACTATATTGTTGTTTTATCACATGCCCCCTAGTCCTAGTATTTTTGGAAAGCGTAAACAGACACTTTACATCTACCCGTTCAACTCCACTCATTATTTTATAGACCTCAATCATATCTCCCCTCAGCCGCCTTTTCTCCAAGCTGAAGAGCCCTAGCCGCTTTAGCCTTTCCTCATAGGGAAGTCGTCCCATCCCTTTTATCATTTTTGTCACCCTTCTCTGCACCTTTTCTAATTCCACTATATCTTTTTTGAGATGCAGCGACCAGAATTGAACACAATATTCGAGGCGCGGTCGCACCATGAAGCAATAGAAGGCATTATAACATCCTCATTTTTGTTTTCCATTCCTTTCCTAATAATACCTAACATTCTATTTGCTTTCTTAGCTGCAGCAGCACACTGAGCAGAAGGTTTCAACATATCATCAACGACGACACCTAGATCCCTTTCTTGGTCTATGACTCCTAACATGGAACCTTGCATGACATAGCTATAATTCGGGTTCCTCTTTCCCACATGCATCACTTTGCACTTGCTCACATTAAACGTCATCTGCCATTTAGACACCCAGTCTCCCAGTCTCCTAAGGTCCTCTTGTAATTTTTCACAATCCTCCCGCGATTTAACGACTTTGAATAACTTTGTGTCATCAGCAAATTTAATTACCTCACTAGTTACTCCCATCTCTAGGACATTTATAAATATGTTAAAAAGCAGCGGTCCCAGCACAGACCCCTGGGGAACCCCACTAACTACCTTTCTCCATTGAGAATAGTGACCATTTAACCCTGCTCTCTGTTTTCTATCTTTTAACCAGTTTTTAATCCACAATAGAACACTACCTCCTATCCCATGACTCTCCAGTTTCCTCTGGAGTCTTTCATGAGGTACTTTGTCAAACACCTTCTGAAAATCCAGATACACAATATCAACTGGCTCACCTTTATCCATGTTTGTTCACCCCTTCAAAGAAATGTAGTAGATTGGTGAGGCAAGATTTCCCTTCACTAAATCCATGTTGACTTTGTCTCATTAATCCATGCTTTTGAATATGCTCTGTAATTTTGTTCTTAATAATAGTCTCTACCATTTTGCCCGGCACTGACGTCAGACTCACCAGTCTATAATTTCCCGGATCTCCTCTGGAACCTTTTCTAAAAATCGGAATTACATTGGCCACCCTCCAATCTTCCAGTACCACGCTCGATTTTAAGGATAAATTACATATTACTAACAATAGCTAGCTCCACATAGTTGTCAAAAGCACGTCAATGAAAAGCTCTTACCTATAACTTGTTTGCTGACCTTAGTTTCTGAGCCTACCCGGGAAAGGAAATATCTCTGGAAGCTGGACTAAGTAACTTTGCTCACAATTTCAAACCTTTAAGAATGACAGCACAATACACCTTTGTGTTTCACGATCTATTTTATGCAAGGGGTTTCCTATAAGCACAGAATAGGAAAAAGAGCTGAGATTTATCAGGTCTTTGGCATTCTTGAGTGGTCATCAGAAAATCTGATGTAGCAGGAAGTGCAAGAAAACTCCTAAGACTCAAAAATGAATGGCAGCTGCAGCCAAGAAATCACCTCTGAATTGCAATAGTAGAAAGAGCAGAATATGAAACATTGCAAAATTTAAATCAGGCATGAAGGCCTGGCTGTTCATGCAAGCCTTCAAAATGAATTGACAATTATTCCACACCTTCAGTTGCCAACAGCTCTCTTGGCCTCTCCCCAGCTGTGATCATACCCAGATAGACTCTGTTAATGGTTATTTTTCCTTATTCCCTCTTTTACAGCATACAATAGACAGAAACTTTCTGTCTGTTTATTGTCATTTTGTAACCTTCCTCTGTGTTTCAATTATTTTCATTTATTTAATCTGAAACCAATTCTACGATTTCCGAAGGTGCTAAAACAAAAAGACTCATAGTAATAATAAACATAAAAATAGACATTATGCAATCCATGAACATCAAACAGCACCTCACAGCTTCCTGAGATTCATGCTTATTGGTACCTCCAATAAAGGAAAAAGGAATTAGCTAAAATGCTACGTCAAAAAAAGGTTTATATTCATAAACAACAAGAGATCACACAAAGAAGGTGACGAGCAAAATAACATCTACAAAAGCAAAGAGAAGCTGGAAGAGTAGTCAAGAGAGCAAAGACACAAAACAGAAGAAGAAAACTTTTTTAGATGTGTTAATGAAAGAAGGAAGTGCAAAAGTGGTATTGTGAGACAGGGAGCAATTTTATAACTTGGCACATCCAGTTAGGCGCGCCAGTGCCATATGCTGAGTACCAATTCTGTAATGGCATCTGTGTCAGTGGCATAGCTACGGGGGCCACAGGGGCCTGGGCCTGCCCAAATTGTCTCTGAGGCCCAAGGTATAGCTGGTGGAGGTCCCCAACCCCCGCCAGCTGAAGTGTTTGTCCTGTGCTGGTCTCACCATATTGCCTGCCCTGCTCTTCTCACATGCTCAGTTTCATTAAAACAAGTGTATATGGCGTGACTGAGAAGAGCCTTTGTTGGAACTCTTCCTGGAGTAGCCTGACCCACTTCCTTCTTCCACCCCCCTTCCCCGAGTTTACCTTCTTTCCCCATTTTCCAAATCATGGCAGTGGTGGCAGTGATTCATCCATATGCTGCCTTGCCGCCAGCACCAGCCTTTTCTCTCTACTGTGTTCCGCCTCTCAGAGGCAGGCCGCAGTAGAGAAGAGGCCGATAGTGGCGGCAGGGCAACATATGGGAATTGCTGCCACCGCTGCCTTTTGGAAAATGGGAAAAGAAGGTAAACTCGAGGAAGAGGGTGGAGGAAAGAAGATGGGAGATGCCAGACCATGGCCCGGGGGGGGGGGGGTGGTATCTCAGCCCTGCCTCAGGAGGCACCTTGCCTTGGGCCACCTTCAACTACACCACATCTAATACTTTTCCCCAGTTCATCTGTCTGGACACCTAGACAAAAATTGATCAGATTCCTCAGAAAGAATTATCTTTAGTAAAACTGTAATGCATCAGATAGGGCAGTTTCTGGAATTCAATGAATTACATCATTTTCTGTTTTCACAGTGCTTTCATTAATTCATTCACCACAGAAATCAAGGCGAACTGTAGCTCCCAGCCATTTTCGTACTTCCATTTTTGTAAAGAGGGACCACATCACTCATTTCCAGTCCTCTGGGGCCACTTCTGACTCTAATGCATTGGAACAGTGTGTCTCATCCAGCTCCAGCACTCTGTCTACGTTTAATTTAGCTAGCTCCTCATGAAAACGGCTTTCGGAATTTTGCTTGAGGTCTTCTATTTCTATTTGGGTTTTATTTCTACAGTCCTATGCTTGTACTTTCCACAGTGAACACTGATCAGATATATTTGTTAAACCCTTCCATTTTTTTTTCTCATCAGCCTCTATCTTATCTTTCCATTCAAGTTTAAAAAGGGTAATTTTGTCACTGGGCACCTGCAGTTACATGCGATTGCACATATATAAGTAAGACTTTATACAGATTTTCAGAACTTAAAAAAATTATTGAAGACTTTTTATTTTGTAGAAGCGTATATGGATGGATAAGGATGCTTGACAAGGTTCCCCATAAGTGACTTATAAACTGAGTGTCCTTGATATGAACCCTAAAGTAACAGAGTAGGCATTCATTCAGAAGAAATGAGTGTTTCCACTGGTAACAGTAACATAGTAGATGATGGCAGAAAAAGACCTGCACGGTCCATCCAGTCTGTCCAACAAGACAAACTCATATGTGCTACTTTTTGTGTATATCTTACCTTGATTTGTAACTGTCATTTTCAGGGCACAGACCGTACAAGTCTGCCCAGCACTATCCCCGCCTCCCAACCACCAGCCCCGCCTCCCCACCACCGGCTCTGGCACAGACCGTATAAGTCTGCCCAGCACTATCCCCGCCTCCCACCACCAGCTCTGCCACCCAATCTCGGCTAAACTCCTGAGGATCCATTTCTTCTGAACAGGTATGCCACTGAGATTGGCCCTTGGTTCAGTTATTTTCTTTTTTTTTTTGTAAGTGATATTGTAGAAGGACTGTGGGAAAATGTTAGCCTTTTTGCAGATGATACCAAAATATGAAATAGGATAGACACTATGGAAGGTGTATAAAAATCCAATGGATCAGTAATATAGAAATATAGAAAAATGCAGGCAGATAGTCCATATTGCCTATCCAGTCTGTTCATCCATGCCATCTAATCTCCTTATCACTCCCTTAGAGATCCTATGTACTTGTCCCAAGCTCTCTTGAATTCAAACACTATTTTCATCCCCACTACTTCCACCAGAAAGCCATTCCACAAATTCACCACCCTATCCCCTTTCACCTTCTTGGTACAAAAAATGATTGTCATCTGGAGGTGCTTGTATCTGATGATCTTAAGTAGGCAATGGTGAAAGCCAGAAAGATTCTTGGGTGCCTAGTTAGTGGAAAGGCCATCAGAAAAAATGAGGTGATAGTGCCTCTGTAAAACTCTCCGGTCAGACCTCATTTATAATACGTTGTGCAATTCCACAGAAGGATATAAAGAGGAAAGAACTGACAGAGGCAGATGACACCTTATAGACTAGCCAATTTATCAAGGCATGAGCTTTTGAGGACTCTAGTCTATTAAGTGCTTCCTGCCTCAGCCAAAGTTGTTACATCAGGCTAACATAGCTACTTCTTTTAAAGTTTTTAAGCAAGTTGGTCCAGAGGGTGTCTACTATATTGGTCAGTGGTCTTCATCATAAAGCATATGGGGACAGACTTAAATATCTTAATATGTATATTTTGTAAGAAAGGCAGAGTAGGAGATATGATAGAGTCATTTAAATACCTTCCTAGCATAAATTTACAGGAAACAGGCTTCTTTCAATTGAAAGGAAGCTCTGGATTGAGGAGATATAGGATGAAGGTGAAAGGTGATAGTTCCAGGAGTAACCTAAGGAAATATTTATGGAAAAGGTGGTAGATGCATGGAATGGTCTCCCAGCATGCAGACAAAGACTGTATCTGAATTCAAGAAAGCACAGGGGGTCTTTGAGGAAGAGGAAGGGACTGCAGAGCTGAGCAGTTGGTGTGAATGGACAGACTGGCTAGGGAAATGGTCATTATCTGCTGTCATTTTCTCTGTCTCTGTGTTTAAGAAAATCCCATCAGTAAGTATAGCATTAATTTCTCACTTCCAGGATACATTCATGCAAGTTCTAACAAAAAGACAATGTGAACCACTAAAGTCACAATTATCCTGCTAAAATATGATCAGAGCACAGCTGTTCCTGAGTAGTTTCTGTACTGGGGGTAATTATGAGTGACTGCAGCATTTGAATATTCACCAGGAAATCTCAACACATCGTCATGTATTGTACCAGCTTGTAAAACAAACTGTTCCTTGAGGAACTTTAATGCTAATGATCTCAACTATGCCCCCTTGTCAGTGTTTATTGATAATCACCAGGCCAAATGACGTCTACTGTAAACACCCAATTGGTGAAGCACATGAATCTTAACAGAGCTCATAGGAGGTGAAAAGTGCTCATGTCACAACACCATCATTTTATTCAGTATTTTGCTGCTATTCTGTTTTATGTTCCAATTGTTCATTTTCCATTTGTTTCTGAATGTTTATTTTGTTTGTTTTAGGCTTATTCGTTTTGTGTTGTATCTGTATTTCCAGTTTCACATATGTGGCAAGGTTCTGCGTATCATACTCTTCCTTCACTTTGTGTTGCTGTTCAACATTTATTTGGATATTTTATATGTTTGCTACAATATCTCAAAACAGTTAAAAAAAAAACAGCACTTCAGAATTAATGTAGGAATGGAAACAGAGTAGCCCGGACATCCTTCTGCCCATAAAACCGTTAATATCCCTTATGCTAAAAGACTATTACTTTGTCCATATATTTTCATACATAAGTGGAGAGCATCTCATTTATTTTCTTACCATAAGAGCTTAGAATTTGTTACAGAAGACATTGTTTGCCTGAGGTCACGTGGAGGGGCATTTTTGATATGGCTGAGTCCAACTTTGGACGTTTTGCACAAAGGGGGGATTCTATATATGGTGCCTGAAAACTCCGCAGGGAAAACATTTTTGGCTAAGCATATTCTATAAGCAGCGCCTACATTTAGGCGCGGTATACAGAATATGCCTAGTTGATATCCCAGCACCTAAAACTTCATGCATCTATTTACACCAATAAGAACATGGCGTAAATCCTGGCACTTAGAATTAGGAGCAGAGGGCCATATTCTATAATTGCACATGTAAATTTCAGAATGCCCACTTCTCCACACATAACCATGTTAGAAGTTAGGCGCAGTGCATTGCAGAATATGTTTACTGAATTGTGCGCATAAATTCCAATTATCGCCAATTAGTGCTCATTATTGCTTAAGTGCTGTTATCAATGCTAATTAGCTTCTTAAGCCAATTTAATTATGTGCATTGATTTCAGTGCAGATCTCCAGGTGTGCTATATAGAATCCGGGAAAAATGTCCAAATCTATATAGAAAAGAAGATCATTTTTGAAAAAAGGCAAACATCTTTTTTTTTTTTTAATACCATTTCAAACAAGGTTTTGTGCTTTGTATGTTTTTTTTTTTTGACCATTTTCGGAAAAAAAATGTCTAAGTGAAAAACGTTGAAAATCAAGCCACTAGGATGTAGGAAGGGTCAGTATTTTTACTAGACTGGTCCCCCACACATCCCAGGAGAGCAATGGGGCACCCTAGGGGGCACTGCAGTGGACTTCAAATAAATGCTCCCAGGTTCACATCTCACCGTTGCTTCCACTGCTCCATTATCTTGTCTGTTGAGCCCCCCAAAACCCACTAACCCCAACTGTACACCACTACAATAGCCATTATGGGTAAAGGGGGCATCTATATGTGGGTACAGTGGGTTTCTGGTAAGTTTTGGAGGGCTCACAGTTTTCACCACAGGTGTAACAGGCAGGGGGAGGTATGAACCTGGTTCCAACTTTCTGCAGTGCACTGCACCCACCGCTAGACTACTCCAGGGACCTGCATGCTGCTCTAATGGACCTAACATTTAAGGCTGGCATAGAGGCTGGCAAGTAATGTTTTTAATCACATTTTTGGGAAGTGGGAGGAGGTCAGTGACCACGGGAGAGTAAGGGGGGATCATCCCTAATTCCCTCCAGTGGTCATCTGGTCATTTTTTGTACCTTATTAATTATAAAAACAGGTCTAACTCAAAAAGTCTCAGTTTTAGTCCTAGATGTATGTTTTGTTCCATTATGGCTGAAAAACGTCCAAGTCTTAGGAACGCCCAAATCCCGCCCCCTTGAGATTTGGATGTACTGCAAACAACATAGAAAAATGTCTAAAAATAGGTTTTTGAAAATATTAATTTGGACGTTTTTGTGAGAAAAATATCCAAGTGCTTGCTTTATGCCACTTTTTAGATGTTTTTCTCTTACAAAATTGAGCCCCAATGAGTGAATCGTGAACTCAGGATTTGAAACTGCTCTCCTAGTACCCGGTGCATTACTCTACCCAGTGATTCTCTACCCAGCCCTTAGGACACACCTAGTCAGTCAGATTTTCAGGATACCTACAAAAAAATGTGCTAGGTGTGCCCTAAGGACTGGGTTGAGAATCCCTGCTCTAACTTGCATATATGACTTGGAAATGTCAGGAAACTTGGTACTTCTAGAAAACAGACCTGGTTCCTCATTGCATCCCATCCCAAGGAGCAACACAATCACTCCCAAATTCTCATTATAGATTCTGCAGTGTAAACTTCACAAATGGAACCAGAGAATATAGGACAATTTGTTCTCTCATCTGGAAACAAGCTACAGACACACTTCTTTGTATCTTCAGCCTCTATCTGGCACAGCAGGATCTCCTGCACTGAAGCAGTCCACCCCAGTGCTTATTTTTAAAGCACTATTCAAGTTTCAGACTTCCATAAACCGGCATTTAGATTTTCACAGTGCATTAACATCCAAATCCCAATTTTACTAAATTAGGATATGAATGTCTAAAACTGAAGAATGTCCATATGGCAAGGGGGCATGGCCTGGGAGAGGTCTAAACAATGGATGCTCATAGCTAGTTTCAGAAAGGGAATGAACGTCTATGTCCCAAATTATGGCCGTTGGGATTTAGACCTGCTACCCAGGTCATCTACTTGTTAGAAAAGTGTTATTATTGAGCTGTGCTCCACTGGAGGGATTGGGGGAGGTCCCCCCCCCCCCCAACCTAGTAATCCATGTCCTCACCTAAAGAGAAACTGGTAGGGAAACAGGAAATAAGGTTCTGTGACAATTTGGGGAAAAGTAAACGTTTATGTTTCTAAAATGACTGAATTAAGCATTTATGATGCCATTTCAGAACATAAATATCCATTTGCTGCCACAGGGACGTTCACATTTCAGGTTTGCCCCTTTGATATTTTGAACATTCAACATCCGGTAAATAGATGTCCATTTCTCCATGCATTTTAGGGCAGGCTCGACATCAGCAGATCCTGTTCTAAGATACTAGCAAAACTTTCCAGCCTAGAGGTCCTGGCCTAGACATACAGGCCTAGAGTCTCAAGTCTCCCTCCTACATCCTTTCTAAAATGCTGCTCTTTATGGAATATTTTCATAAAGTTGGACAGACCTGCAAAAGAGGGACGAGTTGGCACAAATGTATGTCTTTGTTCTTGGAGGTAATGAACAGCACTTTCTCATCAAAAGTAAGCATTTCACAGAGGTATTTTTCACTATCATTCTCTCTGCTTAGCAGTGTGGGAATATAGATGATACCCTTGTCTAGGTCAATTATACCATATCATACATTACAGTTAAGATGATTGTCACCCCCAATGGACTCTCCTCTATTTTTGCATTGTCCTTGGTTGACTTTTTACATTTAAAATAAGAGGAAAGAAATATTCTCTTTCATTTTCTTGTCTCTTTTTCTAACAAGGAAATGCTTCTATGTGCCCGTGCTACCAGTTGGAATAATAGTGAAATATCCAACTCGCTCTGTTTAATGTCTCTGTCCTTGGCATCCCCTGAAGGTAAAAGTAAATAACACAATGACACCAGGGCTTATTCAGCCAGCAAATTGCCAAATTACCAGACTCACCCTCTACATGATTATTCAATGGATTAGCATGGAACCACAGCTGGTCTACAGTGTTGATTTCAAATGACTTGATATAAAACAGCGGCTGAGTTGGGTAATGTGCGCTGGAGCAGGTCTCAGTTACAGAAAAACAGAACAACTGTGACTCTTACATAATAAGAACCACCAGCATGTCTTAAATTACAGTAACATGTCTGTTGGCTTTCCAGTGCTGGCACAATTTTTAGTTGTTTCAAACAAAATGAAGGTTCCTGGAACTCCAGAGTATTGGATTCCTATCAAGCAGATCTGATTCTGCCGGGCCAATGTCTCCACACAGGTTAGTTTTGGGCAGGCAACAACAGCAAAGACCCTCATTCCTAGACCTGAGTATGTGGCGTATGATGTCAAATCCCTCAGATTTACTGCTAACGCTTGCTCTTGCATATGCCAAAGAGACTATCCTGCAGCAACTTATCAAATCATGTTTGGAAATTGCTTTTAATCGGGCCTGTGCACCCAATACAACATTTCTGTATCTTTCTGTAGCATTTTCTGGTACTTGAGTATCTTCTCTCACTCAAGTACCAGAAAGAGAGAGAATCTTCTCTCTCTCTCTCCACACAATACATGGAATAATCACTTGGTACTGACACTTCTATTAATACCATTCTCATGGTCGAGCACTGTTTATAGAATAGGAGTTCAGCACAGATCCTTATGGCCCCTTTCAGTGCTATATGTAACATTCCCCCCAAACCAGTTAAAATATTACTGAATGGCCCTTAATTATTATTATTGTACAACCTGTGAGCACAAATGCATTGCCCAAGGCATTTAAATTTGTATGCAAGATTATAGAATGAGAGAGTTACGCATATAACTACAATAAGAACAGCAGCAAATAAAGCTAATACATAAATATTTTGCACGTTTCAGAATTAAATAATGAGTTAACAACTGTTTTGGGGAGTTCTGATGGAAATCACAAGCATAGCATATCTATTTCTTTTTATTTTTTGTAACATTTGTACCCCGCGCTTTCCCTCTCATGGCAGGCTCAATGCTCAATCTACTAGTGAAAATCAGTGAATGATGACAATTAAGGCTCTGTAACCATATAAAACTTTTCACGTGGATAAAGAGGAGATCTATGGAAATTTCTTTACAGACATCTCAGAAGGTTTAGGCTGCACTTCCTTCTAATAAGGCTTCAGTCAAGATTTTTTTTTTTTAAATATCTGCTCTGACAGCAACAGTATTGACATTTGTGGATCTGCAGACATTTCGTTTCCCATTAGATGAGCTGAAATACCACATGAGGGACAGTGACTGACCACTTAATAGCCTCCAAGGCACAACCCCCTGTCCTAGAAGAATCCAAATAACCAGCACACTACATTCTGTAGTCCTCTGCCTTGCATATTTAATATGTTACTGGGCTACCGGCTGCAATGTTAAAATAATTTGCATCAGACTAAAAGCATTTATTCTCCATGTGCTATAGAGCTGAGGCAGGGAAGCCTTTCTGTTGTATAATTTACCTGTAGTAAAGGCTCTGCTTCCTTTGTTTGTGGACTTCATATGAGCTACTGTTTTATGGTAATATTTCCTAGTGACTGTATGATTGCCTTTAGTTTTGTTATGAAGATCAGCTTGTGTTCAAGTTTCTACTCGTATGTATGATTAAAACTGCATAAATAAAAAAATAAAAAAAATAATAAGATTATGCCCACAGGTACATCATTATGGGACAAAGGACAAACACCCCCTGAGCCAGTTCTGAATGTCTTTTCTGCAGCAACAGAAAGACCTCCAGGAACGACATACCTCCAGAAATTTCCTCATTAACATTTGTGCAGAATTTCAGAGCTTAGATAGCAGGATGAAGGAATGTTTCAAAGGAGAGCAAGATATTTTTAGTGCTGATATCTGGGCCATGAAAACAAGCGGCCACTCAAAGTCTTTCAGCACGTGACATCTGAGAAGGTTAGTTTGTGTTCAGAATAAACAGTGGAAATGAATTTGGAGTCCACGAATCTTTTAGCTTGCATGAATGAGCCGCTAATGAAGGTGCTTCTCTCTCATGATAGCAATTTCATGGGCTGTAATATTTTAAATTCCTGAGGCAGCCTGCAACACTGGCTGTCAAATGAAATTACCAAAGGAGGAACAGAATACCTGTCCACTTTTATATTACTTTATTAATGTGTGCTTACCAACCCAATCTAACATGAATGTAACCATGTCTAGACCGCTCTGAAATAACCCAGGAGACAGAGTTTATGGTGCTCATCAGGGTCAGAATGTTAAAAAGAATATTGAGCTTTAAGAATTAAGTAACATTGCTTAGATGCAAACATAATCTGTCAGGTTAAACTGAATCAAGTTCTTCAACATATTTTTTATGTGCAATGAAGATCTGCATATTTCTTCATTGTTCTCAGTAAACAGCAATATGAAAGATGGTCAAAGCTTGCATGTTATTACTCGTCATCCACAGAAACAGCCCATAATCATATTCACAGAATCTATGCATGCTTCTCTCCATAGGCAGATTCTTCATGTTTTTAAGCAGCCAGAGAGAAAAATGTCTGCTTTAAAGCTCTGAAACTTCCCATTTAAATCCAGATGGTGCATCTGATTCCTTGAGATGAAGCTTATATAGTGTAGGTGTCATCATTTTTTATGTCTGCCTGTAGTACTTACAGAGGGGAATAAAAGGGACAAGCAACCAAGCCAATGATAAAGTGGCACAGAATAAAAGCAAAATGGAGAGGAGAAAGCAGAGTGTTCCTGGTTCACTTCAATATTTCCCTTTCAACATTAAAAAAAACATATGGGCCCCTTTTACCAAGCTGCGGCAAAAGGAGTCTGCGCTGGCGTCGGCGTGTTTTTTTTAATGCATGCTGAGGCCCCTTTTTCCTGCAGCGGGGAAAAGGGAAGTCTCTCTTTCCTGCAGAAAATGGCCATGCAGCAAGTAAAGCACTTGCTGCATGACCATTTCTGGGGGAAGCCCTTACCGCCACCCATTGAGCTTACTCTGCGGTAACCAGGCAGCACCGGCACTGCCCGATATGACAGCGCACTAGGGGTGGGAAGTACCCCCAGGCTGCTGTGGTAGCCAGGCAGTACTTCCTGTTTAGCGAGCAGTAAGCCCACACTGGGCTTACCGTCGAATAGTAAAAGGGGCCCATAGGGAGTTGGGAATCAATGAGGAATTTACAACTTGAATATTTGTTGGGATAAATGCAATAAGCCTGTCTATTCTCCTTCACTTCCAGACATATTCAAAACGCTCCCTTCATGAAGGGAAATGTTCTAATTAAGAAATAAATTACACAAGGCCATTAGGGGCTAGACTGTTTCTGAAAGATGGACTTGGCTAAGTGCCAAGTGAATAATTGGTAAAGTGTTTTTTTTTGTATTTTTTTTCAACATTTGAAGTAAGTGTGTCATTTAAAATAACATCTGAAGTTAGAAAAAGATACAAGTCAGATGACCGCTTGTAACTAATCAATGCATGAATCCTCTAAGGAATTTTCTAATTTTCTTCTGCCTCCTAAAAATGCACAATGTTTCCCCACTCTCTTGACAGTCATCATTCAAGAAGATGATCTTAAATCTAACCTTATCATTAAAACTGTATGTATGCAAAAATCACTACCTCTCAGTGTGACCCCAAGAATGAAACAGGTTACAAAAGTAGCTTAAATACAGCAGAAAGTGAACACCACTGATCCACATATTATACTATCATGGAGGAAAAGAGCTTAGATGTTGCAAGAAACTTACATCCACCCAATTAAAATTGGGTTGGGGGAAACAAAGATCTTTAGCGACAATTCAGTCAAGGGTCAAAAACCTCCTTATAGTCCAATGAACTTATTTTTTAAGTCAATGTTTGTGTGCAAAACAGAAATTTTTGATGCAGGCAACAAAAATATTTTATCTCTTGTAAATCATTTCAACATTGTCTTGAACTTTCAAAAAAAATCAGATAAGTTTAAAAAAAAATCAGATAAGTGTCACTCTACACTGCTCATTACTCCTTTGAACTATAAGAAATTCATTTTTTGAAAGTTCAAGACAATATTGAAATGATTTTCAACAGATAACAGATTTTGGTTGCCTGTATCAAACTTTTTGTTTTGAACACAAAAATTGGCTTGAAAAATAAGTTCATTGAATTATAAAGGGTGTTTTTGACCCATGATTGAATTGTTACTAAAGATCTTTGTTTCCCCAACCCAATTTTAATTGGGTGGGTGTTTCTTGCGTCTTCTGAGTTCTTTTCCTTCACGATAGTATAATGTGTGGATTGGTGATGTTCTTGTGTTGTATTTAAGCTATATTAGTATGTGGACATTATAGCCAGTTTTCTACAGTTTACAATGGGGTATGTTTACTAAGGTGAACTATAGGTGTGTTAGCGTTTTTAACATGCATTAATGGTTGACATGCGTTAAATGCTAATGTACCCATAGGAATGCATTGGTGCATTAGCGTTTAACGCGCCTTAAATTTAAAGGTGTGTTAAAAATGCTAACATGCCTTAATAAACATTATTAAATATATTCACACTCCAAAGTCTCCCCCAAAATTATTTCTGTCCTGGAAGACCACATTCACAAAACAGAGGCATAATTTGAAAGCTTGCAGAAAATGAACACCAAAAAAATGATTTATGGGGTAAAAGATTAAAAATTCTGTTTTCATAAAGCAGTAGAGACCCAGTTATTTCAAGCACTGGTTCTCTGTGGGAAGAGAGCAGCCACTCATTGGTCTTATCTGTAGTAATACATTCAGCATCAATAGGAAACTGTCTCACTGCTACCAAATACTTCATAACAAGGATTATTTTATAGCACGGTGCTTAGGGAAAAAGTGGAAAATGTACCTATTTTATAAAGACACCATATGCATGCAACACAGAACATGCTTTGGCAGAAGGGTTAATCCTGCACAAATTTTGACTATCAGACCTGGGGTTGGACTGCAACAGTGGGGTTAACTCTCAGCTGTTTAGCAATATCAGTGAATGGCAGTAGCAAGATAGTAGCCTTGAATAAGGTAAAGCACGCAATCAGTACCCAAGGCAACAAGAGACAGGTGGTAATGAAATGGAGCAGCAACAGCAGTAGTGAGCTGCTACAGGTGGAGAGAGACAGCAGAAGATTGCCAATGAAGCTTTCATAGGGGGAGGCAGTCAACAATGGGTGTCCAATTTCACACTGTTTCATGGTAAATGGCATAGACAGAATGGAGGAGCACTACTAGACCCCTATTTACTTAATGGAGAACCATTGTGCTAAAGCACATCTTATACAATTATTTTCTTATAGATGTTTTAAAACAATTGTGTACCGAAACTACAGTATTGGTATTGTGTGATATCTGATACAACTGTGGCAAACCATCTGGTCACAGCACTTTGCCTGCTTGACTTCTTTCAGTAATATATCACACTGCAGACCTCCACATATCAAGCTTTGAGTTAACTAGTGAAATTTCCCAATTACTTAGAATTTACTGTGAACATATGAATCCTTTCCCAGCACAATATGATTTGTGGTAAAGCATACAGAAGCATGAGGTGGTGGTGAATGGTAACGGACTTCAAAAATGCATGGGATAAACACAAAGGAATCCTGTTTAGAAGGAATGGATCCAAAGAAGCTTAGTGGTGATTGGCAACACTAGTAATTGGGAAGCAAAGCCAGTGCTGGGCAGGCTTGTACTGTCTTTGCCCTGATCATGGCTGGACAGATTCAGCTTCAGAAGTTGGAGAACAAAGACAGTTCCAGGCAAACTTCTACAGTCTATGCCCGGAAAATGGCATGGACAAATCAAGATCAGGTGTACATACAAAGAATCACATCATAAGATTAGGTATACAAATGAAGAATCACATCATACCTTATATATTGAGTTTATCTTTTTGGGCAGACTGGATGGACCATGCAAGTCTTTTTCTGTCATCATCTACTATCTTACTATAATATAATGGAATGGATTAATATGTTTTGACAGCTCAGCTACCAACTCAGTTACGTTCTTCAGCATTACAATCAAGGTGGATTAATGTACATTTAACCCCTACTACAAAAGTATCAAGGAAAAAGATAACACAGTAACAGTGTGACACTGCAAATGATTTGTAACTTAATGGGGTTCTGTTTAATTTAGTATTTTAAGCAGAAGAGGAGAAAATCCAAACATCTATCATCATGTAAGGGTCAGGGGTCATCAGGCTCTATTAAGGGGTGGACATTCAGCTGGTAGTGGTCAGCATTTTGCTGACCGCCAATGGCTTTATGTCTGGATAATCAATGCCAGACCATGTCTGGACTCCAGCATTGATTATCTAGGCCTATACATTCAGCTAAGACTTCGCAGTATGCAGTTGAGTGCTGCTGAATATAATTGATTAGCCCTGGACAAGCAATTTAAATTGCAAGAAGCTATTTCTGACCGTTTAAATTGCTTTGAATATCGACCCCTAAATGATTACTAATAGAGAGTCTCTGCTCAATGTATTGTTGGTTTATTAAACTCAGTACTCATAATGACAACACATACTAGGGATATTTAATATCCTTTGCTATTTGTAATCTACAAGGGTACTTGGATACACTGCTGTCAACTTTCAAAGCACATTGTTCCCCTCTGAAAACGTATGTGCAGTTGTGGAGGGTAATTTTATAACTGGACACTTAGTTTAAGGCAGCAAAAATACACCTAATTTAAGCCTATTTTCTAAAGAAAAGTAGGCACCTACTTTTCTTTATAGAATGTTAACGTAAGTGGCCAAAAACACAACTTGAGATCAGGTACAGCAGCCCTAGTATCAGCATAAATGTCCACATCTAGATGTTAACAAGACCACGTGTAACTATTGTATTTTGTAAGTTATTCGTGTACTGTACATTCCACACGTGGCCATACCCATAGTAAAAGTACACGCCATGCAAAGTGTGGACTATTGTGCTGGTCATTGATAACAGCAAGTGCTCGCTTACACATGTAAATGATTAAAATACCTGCATCCATGTTGCCTACAACTAAGTGGCTCCTCATAAAACTATTCCCAAAGTGCTGACTTAGTTTACAGCTGGCATTTATGTGGTCAGGAAGGGTGAAATAGCTTAGTAAATCCAACATATTAATTATGCATGCTTTTTTACTCCTTCCACCTAAGTATGCCCAAAATAACACCCCTTTTCAATGCAGCTGAATGGATGTGAATTGTGAAGACCATGTGGAGGGGCATAATCGAATGCAAACACCTATCTCCATGGGCGTTTATCTCTGAGAACGGGTCTGTGAAGGGGCGGGCCGATCCGTATTTTCAAAAAAATGGACGTTTTTGAGCTGGGCGTTTGTTTTTTTTAGCGATAATGGAAACTAAAAACGCCCAGCTCAAAAATGTCCTAATCCGAGCCATTTGGTAGTGAGAGGGGCCAGGATTCGTAGTACACTGGCCCCCCTGATATGCCAGGACACCAACTGGGCACCCTAGGTCAGTGCGGTGGACTTCAGAAAAAGCTCCCACATGCATAGCTCCCTTACCATGGGTGCTGAGCCCCCAACCCCCCTCCCCCAAAACCCACTACCCACAAATGTACAACACTACCATATCTCTTAGGGGTGAAGGGGGCACCTACATTTGGGTACAGTGGGTTTTGGAGACCTCCCATTTACCAGCACAAGTGTTACAGGTAGGGGGGGGATGGGCCTGGGTCCACCTGGCTGAAGTGCACTGCGGTACCCACTAAAAGTGCTCCAGGGACCTGCATACACGCAGGCCTCTAGGACTTGTTGCTGCTGTATAACATTGGCACAGCAGTTGACACCTGAAGACTAATCTCTCCGAAAACGTCCTTTATTGGAATAAGCACGTTTACTCACAGTTAACTGCAGATCAGAGGTTGTGCCCCACTGGCAACGAGTCTCCCTGGTACTGAGATTAGCAGTAGGTCAGAGCTGGCAGAATGGTGTACAATACCCTCTTTCAGTCACATTCAAGGTAATAACTAAGTTTTCTAACGTGGCTAACACAGGAAAGGGAACTAAAACTGGCTTACAAAAATGGCCACTACCGCATGGACTACAACAGGAAACACAACACGGCACACTCTGACCCAGTAGGCAGGGGGAAAAGCACCATGGGAGAAGAGCCTACCAACTACCAACATTGTGAGACTGTAACACAAGCTAATGAAATCACGGAGCCCAATACCCTACACCCACCACAATGCAATGCTGATGTGACTCTGTACTGAGAGCCACATCTGACCCAGGGAAAGGCTGTGACAGGATCGAACACATTCTGCTGTCATGGAGGTGGGTACGGCATTTGAGGCTGGCATACAGGCTGGAAAAAAAGTTTTTAAAGTGGGGTTTTTTTTTTGATGGGAGGGGGTTAGTGACCACTGGGGGAGTCCGGGGAGGTCATCCCCGATTCCCTCCAGTGGTCATCTGGGCAGTTGGGGCACTTTTTTGGGAATTGTTCGTGAGAAAAAAGGGTCCAAAAAAAAGTGACCCAAAATCGCGGTCAAAACGCCTTTTTTTTCGATTATCAGCTAAAGACACCCATCTCTCCTCAGCTGATAACCATGTCCCAGTCCCGCCTCCACCATGCGTCCGACATGCCCCCGTCAACTTTATTCATTTCCGCAACGGAGTGCAGTTAGAAACGCCCAAAATCGGCTTTCGATTATACCGATTTGGGCGCCTTTGCGAGAAAAACGCCGATCTCCCGATTTGGGTCGAAATATAGACGTTTTTCTCTTTCGATCATAAGCTGGATAGACTCTTTAACCTCTCTGACAAAGCAATTTTCAGACAAGCACCTTTATTTATTTATAAAATGTCTATTCCACATTATCTAAAAGTCTAAGCAAGTTACAATTCACGTTCATAATGAAATCACAAATAAAGACATAGAGTAAATTTCTATCCTAAAACACCTTGACTTGAACTCTAAACCTATACCCTGCTAACTAAAGCCCTCCTCAGCGAAGGCTTGTTTAAATAAAAAGGCTTTTAAACACTTCAAGAAAACTGTTTGAAATGCAAACATCCTGAATTGCTGATTTAATGAATTCCATACTCTAGATCCATGCAATCTCGCATGAGAGACTGCATATTGTATCTGACAAAATGAAGGCACCTGAAGTGGTCGCAAATAACGAGATGGTCTATAAATGCGTAGTGAAGAAGAAATGCTTAAAGGTGTTTCATTACATAAGGCCTTGTAAATCAACATTATGATCTTAAATTGCACACACCAAATAATGGGAAGCTAATGCAGATCTTTTAATACTAGTGTAAAATGTTCAAATCGATAACACCAGATAACACACGTGCTGTACTCTTCTGTGCTATTTGCTGGGCCCATAAATAAGACTGTGGCAATCCTACAAATAAGGCACTGCAATAATCAAGATATGCTATAATCATTCACCATCCAAAAATCTGATGGAAATCTAGGAAATATTCTTAGATTATAGAAAATTGTCTTCATTTACTTGGGTAAATTAGTATTTACTGTACCTATCTAAATACAAGACTCAATTTGTAGACAACAAGAAACGTGGATCTATGGAGCTGGGGGAGGGGTGTAGCAGGCCTTGGCAGGAGCAACAGGAGAAGAGGTGCTGGATTACATAGTATAGCGACTGTTTTCTGCTCAGCTCCAGGCTCACCCCTTTCCCTCCTCTTCCCTGCAAGTTGCCCTGAAGGGAGGGACTGGAGCATGACACCCCTGCTGCTCCGAAAGAAGTGGCAGAACTGCCTTCCAGGTCATTCGCTCAGAAATTAAACCATGACTCAATAACTCTGAAATGTCCCTCTCTGTTTTGATTAATCCAACCACAAATAAGCCTAAAATCCTAAAGGAAAAAATATACACCCATCACAAAATAAACCCTTTTGTAAACCCAAACATTCAAGGAAATTATATAATTTGAATGGGAAGACCTCAGCGCCGTCAGTCTCTATGGGAGTCTTTTACAAAGCGGCACTAAGCCCAACACGGGCTTACCGCTCGCTAATCCCACCCCCAGTGTGCAACAAAAGTATTTTTAGTTTTGTAGCACTGGTGTTTATCCAGCGGTAATCGGGCATTGCCACGTGCTGCCTGGTTACTGCCAGTTTAGCGTGGGAGCCCTTACTGCCACCTCAATGGGTGGCGGTAAGTGCTCACCCCAAAATAGCTGCACAGCAAGTGATTCACTTGCTGCATGGCCATTTCTTAAAAAAAAAAAAGACAGCCTTTTACCTGTGGTGGTAAAAGGTGTCCTCAGCGCACGTCAAAAATGTACTGCAGCTTGGTAAAAGGACCCCCATATTAGGTATAAGTGACTTAATGGAGTCTCAATATTAATGAAACTACTGCCAACAAGCAGTCACTCAAATGCTCCATACCATCACCGTCTATCCCATATAGCAAATGTGTAAGTGAGTGTAAAGGTCCATATACTCTAACAGCAGTCTCAAAAACCAATCGCTGCCATTGATGTTAATGTCCTTGAAATATATAGACCCACTCTGTTTAAGCCTTGGTATAAAGCATGAAGACCTCTTTCAAGCAGCTTTAGAGCATAATTAGGTTCTTCCACACATTGTCCCACCAATTATGCTCTTAATTCTAGACGCCAGTGGTTCGACAAGGAGCCTTCTCTTGCTAACTGCTTCAGGAACTGGCATCCAGCATATCAATAATGGCATCTGCTACACACTTTTCTCGGCAAATGAAGCATGAGTGGGGGGAATTGAACATTTTGCAAGACTGCACTGACCCTTCTGTCCCCATCACAAAACACTAAAGAGTATGTTCCAAAAGTATCTCATATCTCCTGGTGCCCCTTTGTTCAGGAACTTACCAGAGAGAATCTTGTACTTTATAAATTTTAAGAAAATGACAATCTATTTAGGGTTAAAGAGCAACGTTCTCTGATATAGGAGGGCAGATATATTCTTTACCTCCCTGTAAAGTACCTTTATCTAAACCTGAGCCTCTTTAATGTGAAAATCTTTTTCTTTATATCAGACAAATTATACATTCACACCTTGACAGTCCCAATTTCCTTTGGCCTCAGAATAGTGAAAGGTATTCAGATTATGTACAAGGACCTACCATAGATGCTCAGTTTACAAACTCCACTCCACTTGTAGAAACCACTACACCCCACTTCACCCCGACCAGCGCCTCTTATGCAAGGACTTTCACATACTTTTAAACCAATAAGATGTGATTAGGTTTAGGAATAAAAAAGGTCAAAACGTTCAGCTGAAATTTTTCTAAATTCTGAATTTAGGTGAATTGAGCTCCAAAGAGGACTGCTTGGGATCCCAATTTCCCAAGAGACCTTATGCCTTTTACTATCCCTGTTAAGTTAGTTCTATTGCTTAGCTAAGAGCTCACTGGTCAGAATAGCCAGAGTTAGTTGAGAAAATGAAGATATTTGATTGGGAAATTTTAGGAGTGCCCTGATGATCATTGAAGCACTAGAGCAATTCTGTAGAAGAAAGGTATTCAAAGACAGCTTGTTTCTATGATCAATGGGTCTGGTTAGTATGAGCAATTACTGATCAGTAAATTTGTTTTTTATGTTTCCAAAGTAGTTCATCCAATCCATAAGAATTTAGGTCTGAGAAATTAACTCCTCGAAAAAAAATCTAATGCAGTTAGTTCCAGTGTCCACCTTCAGTCAACAAATATGTACTAAATATGACTGAAATTCTACTGAACTGGAAGCAGTCTGAAATTTGAGTCTGCTCTGAAATTTTCAACACATCTCTATCACTAATTATGTTATGGAGAAAGAGAAGGAGATGAATGCAATGCACATTAAATGCAAAAAGATAATAAGACAACCTTTACTATAGAGTGCAGTATCAAAAATGGACTGTGGAAAAGCAATTAAAGTCCTTTTCTTTCTTCCACCTTTGATAGCTCTTTGATTCACAGCAGCCATTAAGCTGAATGTATTGACTGAAGCAATCTATAAGCAGTCAGGTCTTTTAACTTCTCATTTGTTGATACAAGCATTGTGTCAGTTAATGTAATTGGCTACTGTCTTAAATTAGATTGGTAAAGCTATTCACCTGGATTGTTTGGAATAACAAAAAAAAAAAAAAACAGACTGCTGGTTGCACTATATACTCAGACTGATCTGCCACCTTATAGGTTACCTAATCAATATGATTCAATGTGGGAGGTGAAAGGAAACTAACCTCTTGTTTTTAAAGCAATCTTTCTCTTTGACAGTCAGATTCTCTAATCTCTGTCTATCTTATCCTCACACACACAGGGAGCAGCTCCAAAACTCCAGGAAGGGAAGGAGGAGGGTACATCTGCAATATATTTCTGCACATTTAATACCTGCGTCCATAGACATGAGGCCCTGGCCCTAGCAATATTATGACCAGCAGAGCATCAGCAATTAGAAGACTTATAGGTGGGGCCATAGATTGCTTTCTTTGGCCCCTTCAATCAAGTAGGTGCTTTGCTGCCCCGGCAGCAACCTTTGCCCAAGATAAGCCTTTCCCGTGATAGTTTTGGAAAGTTGGTATATGAGACATTCTAAGCCCACCATTCTCACAGTAAGAAGCCACACACTGGAGCAATGTCTATAATTTACACTGAATATCATCATTTATCATTTATTCATTTTATTTTATATAACGTTTCTTATTGCTGCTGCAAAACAGATATTGAGCCTCTTAAATAGCAAAATTAACCACCCCATTAAATTTTGATGGACCACATGAAGAGGGAAAACCAGCTAAATGTATATGACTTTATTAAGCACTAAAAGTGAGAAATAAAAGAATCAAAACTATTAACAATTTATAGGAACTGTCAAATTAGATTGCTTAAATGTATTTTTTTTATAAAGTCACTATATGAACATAAGAATATAAAATGCTAATAAATCTATAAAAAACAGGCCAAGCAGAGTGTTGGCCTGAGGTTTTCATTTTGCATTTATTTTATACTTGTGAGAACTTACGAAAATAAGTTACCAAATATGTTTACTATGATTTACATAAAATCTATTTTTCACATCACATATTTAAAAAATGAAAAAGAAAAAGCCAAGGGAACTGTATGGCTTACGGGACTGGTGCTTGAGTTCAGATCCTTTAACCTCTGGGTTGCAATTTCAGGTCTGTAATATTTAAAAGTCCTTACTATCTTAGGGCTAATAAATAGAAATGACAAATATCAGAATATACCTTAGAGCTAAATTCACTAAAATGATTTAATACACATTATTCAATGGAAGCCTTATTATCAAAGGGTTCCATTTCCCTAAGTATATATCTTGCATAAATGTTCATTAATATGCAATAATTCACTCTGGATAGTGCACAATACACAGAATAGCTACCATCAAAGACTGCATAGGTATTAGAGTTGAGCATCTATTATCACACGTTCGGTTTGTTAACATGCCTTAGTACATGTGGAAGGTAATTCTATAGTTTCAAAAGAGAGAGGAAGCACCAAGAGAAGAAGCAAACCAAAGGGCAATTTGGAGTAGCCATGGACATCAATGCATGAACCACGGGACTCACTGATTTCTCACAGCTAATTATATTAAATGACCTGACATGGAGGAGTTAGAGGACCTGCCTTTGGGATGCAGGTGTTTCTCTTCTCAGTCCTGCTTTATAGGGATTGATTTTATGCAGCTCTCTACAGGGTTCTAGAGCTGAAATCTTCTGCCTAGTGTGTGGCAGCAGACATAAAAGCAAACGGGATGCTAGGAATTATTAGGAAAGGGATGGTAAATAAGACCAAGAATATTATAATGCCTCTGTATCACGCCATGGTGCAATCTCACCTTGAGTATTGTGTTCATTTCTTATCATCATATCTCAAAAAAGATATAGCGGAATTAGAAAAGGTTCACAGAAGAGCAGCCAAAATGATAAAGGGGATGGAACTCCTTTCATGAGAAAAAGCTAAAGAGGTTAGGGCTCTTCAGTTTGGAAAAAAGAGACGGTTGAGGTGGAATATGATTGAGGTCTATAAAATCCTGAGTGGTGTAGAACAGGTAAAAGTGAATCAATTTTTTTACTCTTTCAAAAAGAACAAAGACTAGGGGGCACTCAATAAAATTACATGGAAACACTTTTAAAACAAATAGGAGGAAATATTTTTTCAGTCAAAGAATAGTTAAGTTCTGGAACTCGTTACCAGAGGATGTGTTAACAGCGGTTAACATATCTGATTTTCAAAAAGGTTTGGACCAGTTCCTGGAGGAAAAGTCTATAGTCTGCCATTGAGATAGACATGAGGGAAGCCACTGCTTGCCCTGGGATTGGTAGCATGAATGTTGTTACTATTTGAATTTCTACCTGTACTTCTGACCTGGATTGGCCACTGCTTGAAGCAGGATACTGGGCTAGATGGACCAGCCATTGGTCTGACCCTGTATGGCTATTCTAAATTCTAAACTCTAGAGCTGATTTTAGGGTTTTGGTTCCTGCCTTCAGCCTTCTCAAATTACCCTGTCTTTTTCTAAGTGAAGAGAGATGTGGTAGCCATGTTACTCCACTTCTAAAGCCATTCAATAGAAATAGAATAAAATAAAACATAAAAAAGAAAATAAGATGATACCTTTTTTATTGGACTAACTTAATACATTTTTTGATTAGCTTTTGAAGGTTGCCCTTCTTCGTCAGATCGGAAATAAGCAAATGTTGGTAGATGACATTATATATAAGTGAAACATCAAAGCACTTCAGTGACAGTCTAACAGGATGAGGATGGATAGGTGAGACACAGGAACAGTCGGGTGGATAAGGGACAGAGAGATATGCATGGAGATAGGAGGGTGACAAAGCAGTACAATTTTATGGTTTATAATGGGCTAGAAAACCCAGATCTTTGTTAAGTCCTGTCTGATGGGTGTCAAAATATTTAATCATTCTGACTTCAAAGGTCTTACGTTCCTGTATTGTTTTAAAGTTCCCTTTCAGGATTCTTACCATGAAATCACTGGTACAGTGTTCTGGTGGATAGATGTAGAATCACTATACAGCAACATTCCCCATGTGGATGGCATAGCTGCATGTGAGAAGTTCCTAAAAACATCCACACTGGACCATCAATACTCACCAGAAACTATTACAAAATTAATCAAATTTATTTTAACTCACAACTATTTCCGCTTTAACAATGATATCTATCCACAAATAATGGGCACTGCGATGGGCACCAGGACAGCACACCAATATGCCAACCTCTTTATGGCTGAGTTGGAAGAGACATTTCTGAATACATACCAGACCAAACCCCTAAAATATTACAGGTACATCAATGACATTTTTATGATTTGGACTGAGGGAGAAGAAACTCTGAAACAATTTTACAATTCCTTCAATACATACCATCCTACAATCAGATTAAAAATTGATTACTCCCCAGAAAAAGTCAATTTTTGGACACCATAGTCTCAATCAGTGATGGCTATATACAAACATCCATATACAAGAAACCCACAGACAAATGCAGCTACCTCCACAACTCCAGCTTCCACCCTTCACATATAAAAAGATCAATTATTTACAGCCAAGCCACAAGGTACCACCATATCTGCTCTGACCCAGGGGACAGAGACAGACACCTTGAAATCCTGACTGCATCCTTTGAACAGAAAGGCTACAACCCCAAAATAAGCTCTAAGAATATTGCCTCCTCCCTCAAAACACCAAGGGAAAATCTGCTACAGTACAAAGAAAAAAAGCCACAGACAGAATCCCCCTTATAGTGACATACAACCCAGAGCTGGAAAAATTAAGAAAAATCTTAAAAGATCTACAGCCTCTACTCCAGGAGGATGAATTACTGAAAGAGATATTCCCATCCCCACCAGTGCTGGCCTTCCAACAGCCACCCAATTTAAAATACAAGCTAATTAGAAGTAAGCTCCCAACACAGACTCAAAAAGAAGAGAATAGCACACATCCTTGCACTACATCCATCTGCAAACTATGCCAAACCATTTCACAGGACCCCACGGTCATTCACAAAGGAAAAATATTCAACATTAAGGAATCTTTCACGTGCTCATCTTCCAATGTGGTATATATTATTCAGTGTAAAAAATGCTAGTACCAATAAAGATGTCACGCCTGTGAGGCAGCACTTTACACAACCAGAACACTGTACCAGTGATTTCATAGTAAAAATCCTGAAAGGGAACTTTAAAACAATACAGGAACGTAAGACCTTTGAAGTCAGAATGATTAAACATTTTGACACCCACTAGATAGGACTTAACAAAGATCTGGGTTTTCTAGCCCATTATAAACCATAAAATTGTACTGCTTTGTCACCCTTCTATCTCCATGCATATCTCCCTGTCCCTTATCCACCTGACTCTTCCTGTGTCTCACCTATTCACCCTCATCCTGTTAGACTGTCACTGAAATGCTTTGATGTTTCACTTATATATACTGTCATCTACCAACATTTGCTTATGTCCAATCTGACGAAGAAGGGCTACCTTCAAAAGCTAATCAAAAAATGTATTAAGTTAGTCCAATAAAAAAGGTATCATCTTATTTTCTTTTCTATGTTTTATTTTATACTATTTCTATTGACTGGCTTTCTAAGTGAAGGAATCAATACCACGTTATATAAAGACTACAGTTCCCAGCATTCCCATGAACTTTCTTTTAGAGTTTTCTATGGAGCTCCCTCTAGCACCAAACTGGTGTATAACAAATGACATGGCCCAAGCAGTAGGGAAAGAAAGTGAATTACCCAGTGATCTACACAGTCAGTGGTAGAAAGTGGCATCGCTTGGTCAGAAGCTCTAATGACAGATGTTCTCATTAGACCCAAATTCACATTTGTGATAAAATACAATGCATGCTTTTTTAAATGAACACCAATCCTTGCCAGGCATAAGGTATTCCAATAACCTGCTATCTCATGTCTTCAACTGAGATAATTGTGAGACTGTATGACAAGATCACACAATGCCATATATTGCCAGAGATTTATTTTAAAAAGCCAGCACTTTGAGAGAAAAATCTATGGGGTCGAGATCAAAAATTATTTAAGCAGCCAGAAAGGCTCCTGGCTGTTTAAATTGCTTGTCCTGTGCTAATCGGCCATATTAAGCGGCACTTAACTGGATAGTGCCTGGTATATGGCACTAGACAGTTAACCATTTTGTGGGCATTCTGGGAACAAAGTTGGCACCTAGCCAGTTAAGTGCTGATATTCAGCACTTAACCAGATAGGATAACTGCAAAAATAGGAATGCATAAAACACAGCCCTAGCTTTACGCAGGTAATCTTAGCCAGTTAGCTGCTGAATATTGTACGTAACCCACTAAGTTTGAGCTGGCCACGTGTGCTTGAATATTCAGTGCTAGTATCTGGGCATGGCCCAACACTGAATATCCAGGTATAAAGCCAATGTCAGCCAACAAAACTACTGACCATAGCTGGCTGAATATCTACTACTACTTATCATTTCTATAGCACTATTAGACGTACGCAGCACTGTACACTGAACATGTCCCTGCTTGACAGAGCTTACAATCTAATCAGGACAAATAAAGGATAAGGGAATTATTTAAGGTGGGAATGATAAAACAGACATGGGTACTGAACAAGAGAATAGGGGTTAGGAATTAAAAGCAGCCTCACAAATGTGGGCTTTTAGCCTAGATTTGAAGGCATTCAGAGCTGGAGCTTGAAGTACGGATTTAGGAAGTCTATTCCAGGCATATTGTGCAGCAAGTTAAAAGGAACAGAGTCTGGAGCAGGAAGTGAAATAGACAGGTACAGATAAAAGAGATTTACCTAATGAATGAAGTCACACAGAAAGACACACTGGAGGTGATTTTAACAAGGTTTTTCATGTGTAAAACCCAGGTTTACATGTGAAAAAAAACAGTGCACCCAATATATGTATAAAATATCTGTTGGCAGTGAGCCAGCTGGACTTTAGAACTTATCTCTGCAATTCTATAAATGGTGCTTTAAATTGTGTGTGCAAATTTGGGTGTATGCAATTTAATTGAAAAATGAGACAATTAATTAGTATATCCCCTTCTCTCTCAGGGTGAAATTCGTCAACTTCCAGGACACCCTTCCACTCCACCCCAGTTAAGTCCAAGGGGTTTCAGTTCCCCTCTCCAGGCTCTGAGAACCACTGGGTCCAGTTTCCCTTCTCTTAGGCCTTTAAATCAGTCCAGACTCCCACACATTCTGTGTATGCAAATGAGTATGCAGATTAGGATTCAATTCAATTTCCCTTGTCCTCAGTTTCCCTCAAGATGTTGAAATTCTCTCCCCTACCTTTCTGGAATGCATTTAGTCCTCCCCTGCTACCTCCCATGTAGTCTTTGTCACAGGTCTACCACCACCTCAAGCAAGGTCCCAAGGTATTCACCTCAAGTATGGTAGTATGGACTAAACCTAAATGGTCCTCTTATATACAGCTGGAGTTACCTTCTTTATCCCAGGAGAATTTGTTTCCCCAGTGATGGGATGTATACACATATCCGTTTATGCTAAGTCTAAAGTATGTGTAAATGTCTACAGGGGTCTGCCACTGCCAGATACATATGTAAGCATCAGTTTGAAAATCAAAAGTATACATACGTTTTCTCTTTTGAAAACAGGAACTATTTATATGAATGTACATGTGTTCTGTCTGCATCAACTTAAGTAGCCAATATAAAGCGACTCTCAATACCAGCTAAGCAAACCTGTGCTCACAACAGAAATAATCCTTATTGTACTTTTTCACTGATTGCCTGAAGACCTTAAAATAAGTGTAACTCATTGACAAATTAAAAACAGAACTGGGAACAATAAAACCAATCTGTTCTCATTCAATCCATCTTTCCATAAGCCAGGTGAGCAGGAACTAGAAGGCTCGATATACTTCGAGATATATTGCCTCTTCGAATGATAACATATGTGCACATATTGAATGCCTCAACTAAGCTGGCATAAACAAGTGCTTTCTGAAGGCACACAGCAGCTATATAACTGGTCTAGTATTCAGGTACCACATTGACAGAATAATGATTTGGCTAACAAGGGATCCAATGTTTGTATTAAAAGGTATGGCTACCTGTCTGCTCAGGCAGGGTGGTTATTACTGTGCTGGCTCCTTTGCAGAGGAACCGCAAAGCTGGGCAGCTATAATTTGAGAGAAGAGGAGAACGGCACTTCAAGTGACAAGCTGAGAACTGCAGCAGCAGAAGAAAAGAGCTGAGACAGGAAAGTAAGTAACACAAAGAACACCGGCGTGCCAGTAATACAGAAATGTTTTCTGTTTTTGCAATGGCGTCCCTTTGTAACACTGCTCACTAGTTTACAAACTCCTCACAGTGAAAAAATAATAGGGTCTCACACACTGTCCAGCAGGATATAGACAGGCCTGCTTGATACCACTATTGTGACTTGCCAAATTATAGAGGTGCAGGGGGTTTTAGTATACTTGTAAAGTGATAGCAATATTTATTCACACAATGAAATCCTGTCACAGCAATAAAAAAAATTAGCTTGAGTGTAATAGCTAGAGAGTTGAGAAGGTCAGTTATTCAAGGAACTACTGACTGCTACACTCACTTAATTCTTAAAGCACTAACAAATCTCTGAAGCATAACACTCTACAAACACCACAAATGCAGGGGTGTACAAATATTCACCAAAGGAAAATGAGTAGATAAAAGTATACATAACACACCTACCTAATTCTATATATATGACATGGTGCTGCTGTGACCCCAGCCCTGACCCTGCCTCACTTACCCATAGAGCAGCTCTGGGATGGCTTCCTCCCACGTTTTTCTGTCATACATGCCCACCTAGGGCATGCGCACATGCCATAGCCAAAGAGTTGTAGGGCTAGTGGCAGCATGATGGAGGGGTGTGGCAGAGTGACATCATGGGCCAGGGCACTTTTAGGCAAGCCCTGCCCCACCTTGAGTGCCTTTACAACTGGGTCTACTTGTTTCCTGGTTCCTGCTGCCAAGTCCGCTTGTCTCCTGGTTCCTGCTGACCAAGTCTGCTTGTATTCTGGTTCCTTCTAGTCAAGTCTGCATGTCTCCAGGTTCCTGATGCCAAGTTCACTTGTCTCCTGGTTCCTGCTGCCAAGTCTGCTTGTTTTATGATTCCTGCTTGCCAAGTCCGCTTGTCTCCTGGTTCCTCCTTGACAAATCTACTTGCCTCCTGGTTCCTGCTTGCCAAGTCTAGCTTGTCTCCTAGTTCCTGCCTTGCCAAGATTCTGCCTTGTCTCCTACCTTCCAGCTGTGCCTAGCTTGTCTTCTACTCTGGAGGTGACCTGCAGGGCCATGCCAATGTGGTAAGCAAGGCAGGGGGGTGCCTGCCTTCCACTCACTTGCAAAATCTTTTACCTGAAGTTGCGATTCTCCTATCTCCCCTGCCCTCCTTTTCATGGCAAACTCGCAGTGAAAGCAACGCAGCAGTATTCACTGAGGCAGGCAGGCTCTTCAAATTATTTGAGAGAATGCAACCAGATTGCTATATATATGCTTTGGTTTGGGGATAACTCCTCACTCAGGGTGAGCTTCAGAGCTTGAACAGCATTCAAATTAAAGAGAACCTGAAATTTTAAAAGTGCTAAAAATAAGTTTTAAAAGTATTTGCATTAAATCTAATTGCAGAATTCAGGTGCTGGGAGTCTGTACTTGGTTGTCATATGCTCAGATTTGTTTAAATCATATGCAAAGTAGTCCATTTTTGGGAGGTTCTCATTTGCATATTTATGGATAAAAAACATGGAAATGTTTACAGCCTTAATGATAGGTCATGGCTCTGATCAAAAGTGTGAAATTTGATTCAAAAACGAAGGGTTTATCTAGTGTTTTTGACTAAAAGTTCCCATTACAGTGTCTGTATGTTAATCTGCATTCAAATAGAGCTCTCTGATTCGATGATCAGCTTCTGTTAGAAATCTGCCAGGAAGGGAACAGAGTGAGACAGCAACTCACGGTGGGTTTGGCCAAGAGAGACACGCAGCTGTGAGTTCCTGTGTGTGTTGACTGAAATTATAAAAGAGTGCCTGATTATGTGGTAAATGAGAAAATATGAATGAAAAGAGGTTGGTGGAGATTGAAGTTTGAGGTTTCTCTAGTGAGAAATGGATCTGAATATTTCAGGATTACTTGAAGTTTATGAAGAATAGAAAAAGGTGACTTTCAGTTTAAGAGTGTTTAAATCCTATAAGCTACGTATATAAAGGCTAAGTAGATTTAAGTGACTGTAAGCAAGGAAACCTTAATACTTGATCTGAAATAAATATTTGATCTGAGATAGTTGATCAGAGATAAATGTTTGATCTGAATTATATCCTTTGGTGCAAAGGAGATTAGAAAAAGAATCTTTGGAAACTAAGAGGACTTTGCTCACATTTTGAATTAGCATTCCTATTTTGAGTTGGAAATCTTTGAAGTGTTATGAAAATACATTTTGCTTTAATGAAATTGCTAAACTTTAGAGTCAGAGACTTATCAATGAGGGATACATACAGTGCTATTTTTTCCTGAGGTCCGGCTTACTTGCCTGCTCCCTTCTGTTCCTGCTCTGCTAGACGGAGGGGGGGGGGGGCGCCAACTGATAGTCTGCAGGGGGGCACCAGAGACCCTAGGCACGGCCCTGGTGACCTGTCTGCCATGGTCGGTTGTCCGGCTACGGTCCTAGGGCTCACCACCCAGGTTCACAATATAGGGTTAGATTCTATAAATGGCATCAAAAAAATCAGCTAAAAAAAAAGCATTATTCTATAAACCATGATTAAAGTTAGACATGGTTTACAGAATAGTGCTTACACCCAGGAATTGCTCCTAACTTTAGGTGTAGCCATTTGCACCAACTGAAATGTGGTACAAATGTATGCGCCTACATTAGGCACATATCCCCATTATTCTATAAAAGTGTGTGCTACGCCCATGCCCCTCCCATTTCCACACCCCCTAAAGAATGACCATATCTCAAATAATTATTTATTACCTGAATTGGTTATGAATCTATGAGAAATTGTAAATGAAGCAACGAGAAAGTTAATGGTAGATAGAGTAATAACCAATTCAGGTAATAATTGTTTGAGATATGGTCATTCTTTAGGGGGTGTGGAAATGGGAGGGGCATGGGCATAGCACACACTTTTATAGAATAATGGGGATATGTGCCTAATGTAGGCGCATACATTTGCCAATTAAATCTAATTAATGCCAATAATTGCAGAGAATTTTGCCCTTTTTCACAAAAGAATTTAGTGAAGATGCAAAATAGGATTTGAGATGCCTTAGGTCATACTTGTCCGTCCTCCCCCCCCCCCCCCCCCCCTCCTTAGAATGAGACATGAGGAGGGAATGTAGCTAGAGAAGGTGGAGGGTGCTTGGTGACTGATTGGACCTCTTTTGCTTTTCATTCTATTCAGACTCTGATTCTTAAAATTGCCAAAGGTTGTTGCCTAGCGGATCCTTGCTAGGCAGGTTATTGAAGGATATGCCTGAAAACATACAACAGTGGGTTACGCAATGGGTATATACTTCTGTAACAAATGGTTGTTATCTTTCTCATTTGGGTTAGATTTTTCTTACTCCACTACTGAACGGAGACAAGCTTGTGTAAGTCAATCTTCAACTTATCATCCAGGGGAAAATACCCCATGTATTGGCCAAAGTAATCAAGGCAATTATGGCCATCAATTCTAATCATACCTATGTGACTATGAGATACCAGATTCCATTCAATCAAGATTTCAGAGCTAAAATAAAACTGAAGCTGTGATAGCAGCTCTATTAATGACATTGAGGGTTATTATCATCAGATGCCATCAAGTCTTTGTAGTGCAATCAGACCTATCAGCTTTTGATTAGTTCTTCATTCCCAGTTGCTGTCTCATTTAAGTTTTATTTGTGTAGACAGTGAGGTCTTTAATTGGTTTACCATTATTTATAAAAAAATAGGATGCTGATGGTCAAATTCAAGGGCAATACTTGTCAGCCTGGCCCATGGCTCAAGGAGCTCCACGGTGTTCTCCATTATTACCCATTTTATTTAGGGGCCCTTTTAATATGACCCAGGTACCTACTTGCATACAATGTGGGTCAAATTAGAACTACCACCCAGCTACCACGTGCCCTGGGTAGTATTTGTAATTTCTACTTGCGTCCAAAACACGCAGCAGAAAATAATTTCTATTTTCTACCACATGGTGCTAACCGGGCGGTAATCGGCAGTGTAGGTGCACTGATGATTACTGCCCAGTTAACGCCTGAGACCTTATCATTAAGTCAATGGGTGGCAGTAAGGTCTCAGGCCCAAAATGGATGCGCACTGATTTTTATTTTGCAGTTCATCCATTTTTGGCAAAAAAGGCCTTTTTTTGCAGGTGCGCTGAAAAATGGACCTGTGCACGTCCAACACACACATCTACACCAGTGCAGGCCACTTTTCAGTGCACCTTAGTAAAAGGGCCCCATAATTTATAATTAAACTTTTTAGGTCCTGTTTTGAAATCTTTAGGAATCCCATATTAGATTAGATTCTATGTATCATGCCAAAAAAATCGTTGATGAAACAAAATACACCTAGGTGTATTCTATAAAGTAAATTTAGGCGTACTTTATAGAATAAGCCTACATTTACATGTAGTTTGTAGAATACACTGAGCAGCAATCTGCAAGACTAAATTTTGTCATGGGCAGTTATGCCAAGTAAAACGGTATAAATGCTGACACCTAAATTATGAGTGGGCTGGGTTTATTCTATAACAATGCACATAGATTTTAGAAAGCCCACAACCCGCCCATTCCAGGTCCACAGCCATACCCCCTTTTCAACTATGCAACTTAGAATTTAAGTGCATCACATTATAGAATACGCTTAGGCAGGTCTGTGTGTAAATTCTAATTAATGCCAATCAGTGTCAACAATTCCTTGTTATGTGGAAATTATCAGCGCTGATTGGCTTGTTAACTAATTAAGTTGTACACGCAAATCCAGAATATGACCGGATTTGCACATGCAACTTAAGTCACACTATATAGAATCTATGAAATTATGTTCAACTTTACAAGATATACTTTATATGTCTAATTCTTTTGACAAAATCATTGACTGAATACAGAGAAATGCCTTAAATTTAATCCTGAAAAAATAAATAGTTCATGGATAAATTGTAAATTCTCTGTCTTTCCCTCAGCAAATTATTAGCAGGAATTAACACTTCCCTATGTAGAGAAGCCAAAATCCTGGATGTCATTCACCTCTATGCTACGAAAGGAAGCACAAATAGGGATGATGGTCAAGAAACTTTTCCCAGTGTTCAGGGTTTTATGTCAGATTAAAGTTTTTCTGGAGACTGTCCATCTTCATGTGAAAGTCCAGGTGATGACTCTCTCTCACTTGGGATGCTACAATATTAAACTATTGGGTTTAGTGATAACTTCATAGGTTACAGGTATTGCAAAATTATCCTAGATCAGGAGACTCCATATTTAATCTCACTCCATTGGTTGGCTGTGGAAGTTCAGGTGTTCTTTAAACGTATGCTGATGGTTTCAAAATTTTACATGGAATGGCTCCTGTTTACTTAAGTGATTTTGCTACTGTTTATGTGCCAAGAAGACAGCTGTGCTCCTCAGGAGAACTTCAGCTGAATTTACCAGATGCCAGGGATTATAATTTGTGCAATAACCGACACAGAGCAATTTCAAGCTGTGATTCAATGGTTTGGAACTCCTTACTATCTCATACACATAATTTGTCTTCTTATAGGAATTTTAGGAAAGCATTAAAAATGTGGTTATTTTGTGAATTTTTTTAGATGTTCAAAGGATGGCACTTGTTACTGGAAATGCAAGTGCCTTACCTCTTTATATGGGTTTTGCCACTGCACTCACTATGAAGATGTACTGTGGTGCTATTTTGTAAATCAATTTAGATGTTTAATGGAGTCTGAGAGTTTTTGAAAAATGCAAGGAAATTATTTTTACCTAATAGTTTTACCACTATAACTAATACAGTAAGGTTGTGATACCATTGGTATAACGTTGGTGCTTTGTAATCCACCTTGAACCACAAAGTAAAATGTAATAACAATACCCAGATCAAATTAAATTAAATGCCACACCTCTGTATCTACCCCCTCAGTTATCCTGAAAACCAGACTGACTAGCAGGCTTATTTACGAAAGAGAAGGATGCCCATCGTTCGACACAAATCACAAGATGGACGTCCTTCTCACAGGGTCACCCAAATTGGTATAATGGAAAGCCGATTTTGGGCATCCCCAATTGCTTTCTGTCACAGGGATGACCAAACTTCACGGTGGCGTGTCGGAGGCATAGCGAAGGCGGGACTTGGGCGTGCCTAACACATAGATGTCCTCGACCCATAATGGAAAAAAAGGGCGTCCCTGACGAGCACTTGGACGACTTTACCTGGTGCTGTTTTTCTTATGAGCCAGGCACAAAAAGGTGGCCAAAATGACCAGATGACAACCGGAGAGAATCGGGAATGACCTCTCCTTACGCCCCCAGTGGCCACTAACCCCCTCCCACCCTCAAAAACCATCTTTACAAATATTTTATGCCAGCCTCTATGCCAGCCTCAAATGTCATACTCAGGTCCATCACAGCGGTATGCAGGTCCCTGGAGCAGTTTTAGTAGGTGCAGTACACTTCAGCCAGGTGG
The DNA here is from genome assembly GCF_901765095.1 of Microcaecilia unicolor. NCBI lineage: Eukaryota > Metazoa > Chordata > Amphibia > Gymnophiona > Siphonopidae > Microcaecilia > Microcaecilia unicolor. The sequence goes on from NC_044034.1 coordinate 147,517,053, forward strand.
GCTCAGGCCCATCCCCCCTACCTGTTACACTTGTGGTGGTAAATGTGAGCCCTCCAAAACCCAACACAAACCCACTATGCACACATCTAGGTGCCCCCCTTCACCCATAAAGGCTATGGAAGTGGTGTACAGTTGTGGGGAGTGGGTTTTGGGGGACTCAGCATACAAGGTAAGGGAGCTATGTTCCTGGAAGCAATTTATGGTCCACTGCAGTGCCCCCTAGGGTTCCCGGTTGGTGTCCTGGCATGTCAGGGGGAGCAGTGCACTATGAATGCTGGCTCCTCCCACGACCAAAGGGCTTGCATTTGGTCGTTTCTGAAATGGGCGTCCTTGGTTTCCATTATCGCCGAAAATCAGCTCCTTCCCACTGAACCAACTTAACCAACAAGATTACCGAATATGAATACGACAATGAACTAAGCTTTGGTCACCCAATTCATCCCAAACACTTAACGTGCTTACCTGACATAAAAATAAACACATAAAACCTGTCATAATCATGACATCTGTTAATCTCATCGGTCAACATAAATTGCAACCTTGTTCTATACAAACTGCTACAAATCTTCTGTAGACTCTCATTGTTCTATATAAATTGTAACCTGTTCTATACAAACTGTATCCAATTTACTCCAGAATCTTGTAAGCCACATTGAACCTACCAATATGTGGGGAATGTGGGATACAAATGCACAAATAAATAAATAGAAACTGGAAGAGCCATGGCAGCACTTCTTGATACCATGAATGCAGCAAAGAAATTAGCACTAATAGGTAGAAATTCCCAAACCTTCCTTGGGGTCCCCAGCCAGTCAGGTTTTCAGGATATCCACAATGAATATTTACAAGATAGATGTGAATGCAATTGATGAGGTTTATGCAAATTTATCTTATCCATATTCACTGAGGATATCTTGAAAACCCGACTGGCTGGGGACCCCAAGGAAGGTTTGGGAATTTCTACCTATTAGTGCTAATTTCTTTGCTGCATTCATGGTATCAAGAAGTGCTGCCATGGCTCTTCCAGTTTCTATTTATTTATTTGTGCATTTGTATCCCACATTCCCCACATATTGGTAGGTTCAATGTGGCTTACAAGATTCTGGAGTAAATTGGATACAGTTTGTATAGAACAGGTTACAATTTATATAGAACAATGAGAGTCTACAGAAGATTTGTAGCAGTTTGTATAGAACAAGGTTGCAATTTATGTTGACCGATGAGATTAACAGATGTCATGATTATGACAGGTTTTATGTGTTTATTTTTATGTCAGGTAAGCACGTTAAGTGTTTGGGATGAATTGGGTGACCAAAGCTTAGTTCATTGTCGTATTCATATTCGGTAATCTTGTTGGTTAAGTTGGTTCAGTGGGAAGGAGCCATCTCTCCTACTCTTATTCCTTTTATCTGTCACATTCTCAACCTCTCACTTTCCACTGCGACTGTCCCTGCTTCCTTTAAACATGCTGTGGTCACACCTCTCCTTAAGAAGCCTTCACTTGACCCTACTTGTCCCTCTAATTACCGACCCATCTCCCTCCTTCCTTTTCTCTCCAAATTACTTGAGCGTGCTGTTCACCGCCGCTGCCTTGATTTTCTCTCCTCACATGCTATTCTTGACCCATTACAATCTGGTTTTCGCCCTCTCCACTCAACTGAAACTGCGCTTACTAAAGTCTCCAATGACCTATTACTGGCTAAATCCAGAGGTCAATATTCCATCCTCATTCTTCTTGATCTTTCCGCTGCTTTTGACACTGTCGATCACAGCATACTTCTCGATACCCTGTCCTCACTTGGATTCCAGGGCTCTGTCCTTTCCTGGTTCTCTTCCTACCTCTCCCTCCGCACCTTTAGTGTTCACTCTGGTGGATCCTCTTCTACTTCTATCCCTCTGCCTGTCGGTGTACCTCAGGGTTCTGTTCTTGGTCCCCTCCTCTTTTCTATCTACACTTCTTCCCTTGGTTCATTAATCTCATCCCATGGCTTTTCCTACCACCTCTATGCTGATGACTCCCAAATCTACCTTTCTACCCCTGATATCTCACCTTGCATCCAAACCAAAGTTTCAGCGTGCTTGTCTGACATTGCTGCCTGGATGTCTCAACGCCACCTGAAATTAAATATGACCAAAACCGAGCTTCTCATTTTCCCCCCCAAACCCACCTCCCCGCTCCCCCCGTTTTCTATTTCTGTTGATGGCTCTCTCATTCTCCCTGTCTCCTCAGCTCGAAACCTTGGGGTCATCTTTGACTCTTCTCTCTCCTTCTCTGCTCATATCCAGCAGACCGCCAAGACCTGTCGTTTCTTTCTTTACAACATCCGTAAAATCCGCCCCTTTCTTTCCGAGCACTCTACCAAAACCCTCATCCACACCCTTGTCACCTCTCGTTTAGACTACTGCAATCTGCTTCTTGCTGGCCTCCCACTTAGTCACCTCTCCCCTCTCCAGTCGGTTCAAAACTCTGCTGCCCGTCTCATCTTCCGCCAGGGTCGCTTTACTCATACTACCCCTCTCCTCAAGACCCTTCACTGGCTCCCTATCCGTTTTCGCATCCTGTTCAAACTTCTTCTACTAACCTATAAATGTATTCACTCTGCTGCTCCCCAGTATCTCTCCACACTCGTCCTTCCCTACACCCCTTCCCGTGCACTCCGCTCCATGGATAAATCCTTCTTATCTGTTCCCTTCTCCACTACTGCCAACTCCAGACTTCGCGCCTTCTATCTCGCTGCACCCTACGCCTGGAATAAACTTCCTGAGCCCCTACGTCTTGCCCCATCCTTGGCCACCTTTAAATCTAGACTGAAAACCCACCTCTTTAACATTGCTTTTGACTCGTAACCACTTGTAACCACTCGCCTCCACCTACCCTCCTCTCTTCCTTCCCGTTCACATTAATTGATTTGATTTGCTTACTTTATTTATTTTTTGTCTATTAGATTGTAAGCTCTTTGAGCAGGGACTGTCTTTCTTCTATGTTTGTACAGCGCTGCGTATGCCTTGTAGCGCTATAGAAATGCTAAATAGTAGTAGTAGTAGTAGTAGAGAACCACTGGTGTAAGACTCCAGTTTAAATCAACAATTTATCTTCTTCAGAGTACCAGCATTGTACTTTAGGTGCCAGGATTGCATTTTGCTTGTAATACTAGTTGTCATCCCAGACCTGGGACACACATGGAGGGGCATAATCGAAAGGGGCGCCCACGTTTTCCTGAGGACGTCCTCGCAGGACATCCCAGCGAAGGGGCAGGGAAACCCGTATTATCGAAACAAGACGGGCGTCCATCTTTTGTTTCGATAATACGGTCAGGGACGCCCAAATCTTAACATTTAGGTAGTCCCTAGAGATGGTCGTCCTTAGACTTGGTCTGATTTTCAGCGATAATGGAAACTAAGGACGCCCATCTCAGAAATGACCAAATGCAAGCCATTTGGTCATGGGAGGAGCCAGCATTCGTAGTGACATGCCAGGACACCAACCGGGCACCCTAGGGGCACTGCAGTGGACTTCAGAAAAAGCTCCCAGGTACATAGTTCCCTTACCTTGTGTGCTGAGCCCCACATAACCCACTCCCCACAACTGCACACCACTACCATAGCCCTTATGGGTGAAGGGGGCACCTAGATGTGGGTACAGTAGGTTTGTGGTGGGTTTTAGAGGGCTCACATTTACCACCACAAGTGTAACAGGTAGGGGGGGGATGGGCCTGAGTCCGCCTGCCTGAAGTGCACTGCACTCACTAAAACTGCTCCAGGGACCTGCACACTGCTGTGATGGACCTGAATATGACATTTGAGGCTGGCATAGAGGCTGGCACAAAATATTTGTAAAGATGTTTTTTTGAGGATGGGAGGGGGTTAGTGACCACTAGGGGCATAAGAAGAGGTCATCCTTGATTCTCTATGGTGGTCATCTGGTCATTTCGGCCACCTTTTTGTGCCTTGGTCATAAGAAAAACAGAACGAGGTAAAGTCGTCCAAGTGCTCATCAGGGACGCCCTTTTTTTTCAATTATGGGCCGAGAACATCCATATGTTAGGCACGCCCAAGCCCCGCCTTCGCTATGCCTCCGACACGCCCCTGTGAACTTTGGTCATCCCCGCTGCAGAAAGCAGTTGGGGACGCCCAAAATCAGCTTTCAATTATACCGATTTGGGTGACCCTGTGAGAAGGACGCCCATCTTGCAATTTGTGTCGAAAGATGGGCATCCTTCTCTTTCAAAAATGAGCCTGAAAGGTTTCTAAACACTTCTGGTTACCAATCACTGCACATAAAATATGGATCCTTCAGCAGAAGGACTTTACTATCAAACACGGCACAAAAATGTTCTGTTCTATTTACCTAAAATTTGTTTCTTAATCATAGAAAATTTGAATTTGCCATGGTTAGGCAGCAGATTGCTTTAAGGGAAAACGTGAGCAGAAGTTCATTGAAGCATTAGCATTTTGGTCACTTCTGATACTTCTCTGTACAACACAGAGAAAGGAACCACAGCAAAGAAAATGAAAAGAAATATGGTGAGTATTTCCACAGCTGTTGTGAGGGCCATGTTATTTCATTTGAAGCACAGAAATAAAGATCAATAAATTAATACAAATTCCTTTTGACTGGGTGGATTTTAAAAATATCTTGGCTATTTTTCAGGAACTAACATGCCATTCAGAAAAAGACAAAAACAAACATACAAATAAACAAAATGCAAAGGAAGAGCAGACTTCTCTTTCTAAGATGACCAAAGCAATAAAAATATCTAAGGGGTCTTTTACTAAGCCATGGTAGCGTTCTTAGCTCGCGATAGAAATCAGCTGGCAGTAAATGCAGAGATGCCCATAGGAATATAATAAGTGATTCGGCGTTTACTGCCAGCTAATTTCTACCGTGAACTAAAAAATCACTACCATGGCTTAGTAAAAGGCCCCCCTAATTCATTAAAAGATGGAAGTGATGTTGCTCTGGTGTATAATTTAGGGGGGAAGTTATCAACGTGGGCTACTCTTAAGATATGTTACTTTACCACTAATTCATACTATTTTAGCATAGGTCCCATTTTATGCATTGAGACCCAGTTAATAATAATCCAGGTTAACAGTAAAATAATAATCTTAACACTGATAACTCCCCCCCCCCCCCCTTGGTGCTCTGATATCTAGAAACCCCATCTGTCCCCATTCTGTGTTTCTCACGTAACAGCAGCATGTTACATATATTGCCTGGTGCTTCAACACAGACTTTTCAAGGAAAAGGCCTTGTGTGACCATTTATCTAGTAAAGCACAGTGTTTACCAAAAACATTGTATTAGGGTTTACATATTAATAGTCATGATGAATTGATCACAGACAAATAAACTTTTTCTCCTTATCCATCTGAAAAGCTGTTGGTGAACAATTTCCAGGCTTCTGCATAGACATTCTCATTCTATTGTTGTGTTGCAAATTAAATTTCCCAGTGCATTAAACCCTTCATATTGACCGTTTAGGTTTAGAGAATGTAGAAGCCATTCCTCTTCTTGTCATCTCCAATATGAATGCACTGTACCAGACACAAAGCAAAGTTCATCTGCAATAAACCTATGAATTATCATTATGTTTAATGTGCCAAACCTATTCCTCCCATGGCAGGAAGATGTGCAGAAATCAATTTTCTTCCTGTCTGTGTAGCATAAGATTGACAGGTGATATATTCAATGTGGAATTTTTGACAGGGGCCTGGTCTTGCAACTTGCCATGGATGACTATCAAACATATTAATAGAGTCTGCAGTAACACTTTTATCAACCTCCTGGAGAAAGAGACCTACCCTGGCAGATGGTCCCATTTCCTACATATCCAGGTTTGCAGGTGCAGCTATGTCCCCTGACAGTGTTAATGCAGACTGCATTCTCATCACAGTTGAGCTGTCCGCTGCCACATTCATCATGTTCTACAAGAAAAAAAAATAAAATAGAAAGACCAACCGATCTGAAGTTTAAAGAGCGACTTAAAGTGTTAGGATGCAGGAATGGCTGAACCCAGCAGGTAGCTGGATGTAGAGTCTGGCTCATTCAATTTCAGGATACAATTATCTTTCCATGCATGGGGTTGTTTGCTTATTCCTCCTGAACTTGAGGGAAGCTAGCTGAGGAAAGCCAAAGCAGAGAGAACACACAATGCCACAGGAATAAAATAATAGATAATAAAACAGATCCAGATTTTGTTTACACAGATCTGCAGGAAAAGGTATTTCAGTTCTGAACTCCCACAGATCAACAACAGAAGAAATGTAAAGTGAGTACTGTATGATTAGAAACTGACAAGACTGCCTTTATTTGCAGCCTGATTTCTAGTAGTAGTACCACGAGATTACCACTAGGGGTCATGGGCACCATTTTAAACCCAGGACTCAGAAGAGCAGAAGCGACTGGGGTATATCTCTTGCACCCACTAGAAGCCAGGAAGCCAGGGACCACTGGATGCCCCAGGAATGTGATCAGAGGTGGGAGGTTTGCCAGAGGTTGGAATTGGGGGAGGGGGCTATGTCTGCCAGGGGAGGCTGTTATTTCTGCTGGAAGGGCCAACAGGTGAGGGGCTTGATGTCAGAAGGAGGTAGGGGTTGATTGGGAGGGTTGACCTTGCCTTTACAAGCACCCCTTTCCAGCAAGTACCTACACATGCCTCGGGGCAGGTGTAAATGTTAGCATCCAGATTTTTTATATCAATGTGGATCCCCTTATAAGATGGGGAATCCAGGTCAATATTGTAGGCCTGCCCAGACCACTCCCTCTCCATGGTCTAACCATACCCCCTTTGCTATCTCCACATGGTGTGCATACTTATGTGTAGATAATGGTTTCTTAAATTGTCTTTGCACGTGTATGACAATCTACACATAGAAAAGCTGCTATTTATGTGGGTGGATCTTTCTAAAATAAGGGCCATAATTTATATGCTTAAGTGCCAATGGGTAAAAGATGGTATAATTTTAAGCAGATAAGAACTCTGTTAAAGTTATATGTAAATTTTCAGCAATGCTACTGATAGATAGATAGATAGATAGATAGATAGATAGATAGATAGATAGATAGATAGGGGTCTATAAAATCATGAGTGGAGTGGAAGAGGTAGAAGTGAATCACTTGTTTACCCTTTCCAAAAATACAAGGACTAAGTCACTAAGAGGGGCATAATCGAAAGGGACATCCAAGTTTTGCTGAGGATGTCCTCGCAAAACGTCCCGATGGAGGGGCGGAGAAACCTGTATTATCGAAACAAGAAGGATGTCCATCTTTCATTTCGATAATACGGTCGGGGACGCTCAAATCTTGAAATTTAGGTCGTCCTTAGAGATGGTCGTCCCTAGACTTGGTCATTTCTGATTTTTGGCAATAATGAAAACCAAGGACGCCCATCTCAAGAAACAACCAAATGCAAGCCCTTTGGTCATGGAAGGAGCCAGCATTTGTAGTGCACTGGTCCCCTTGACATGCCAGGACACCATAGGCACTGGTTATGGTACTCTAGTCAATTTATAAAGAAAAGTACTTTTACTTACAGAATTCTAGTGCAAATGGCAGAGAATGAGTATATATCTAGGTGTGACCACTTACACCAGCCCTATAGCTAGAGTAAATCCCTGTGCTAGAAGGATGCATGAATGCATGTAAATTATAGTATTCTACAATTTACATGCATACAAGTGCACTTTGCCCATGCATAATTTCCCTGGCAAAGTATGTGCCATCAAAGCATAGTGTTTATCGTTTATTATCATTCATCATTTGCTATACCGCTTCACTTGCATGCAAAACAAAATGGTTTATAATACATAAACTTTTCTGCTTTTCAGTATTCTAAAAAAATGCTAGTTACACATGTAAGTGACCATGTGCACTTGTAGATGACTAGAATGCCACTATTTACAGACCTTCTTGCTACCAAACACTAGGTGGCTTTTTATAGCATTAGCCACATTAATCAGAAAGTGAATAATTGCATGAATGGACTATGGCTCCTATAGTGATAGAGATGTATAAACAGGATCTGTGAAGTAAAGCCTTGCTCTGTCTTGCAGGATGGCCCTGCTGGGAATAAGGTTGGCATACTACTGGACTCTGGGAGATGATGGAAACCCTGCTTGTGTTCCCAGCAGGGAACTGTGATTATCCCTCTTTTTGAATCCTTGTTTGCTTTTTGGGGGGGCGTTTAATGGAAATAATGGTTACATACAATGTGCAATCTAGAACTATCTCTTTCTGAATCAGTGGCTCCATTCATCCCCAGAAAGAGGTGTTCATTTTAAGCCATATAACTTGTCATATCTCCACTGACAGAGAACCATCAGTGGCAGCAGAATGTGGTACCTCGACTCTTAGTTCTATATAATATCATTAAAGATTGATAAATCACCTGGACTGGATGGTATACGCCCCAGGGTATTGAAAGAACTCGAACATGAAATTGCTGATCTGCTGCTAGTGGATCTGTAACCTGTCATTAAAGTCATTGTAGTAACTAAGGATTGGAGGGTGGCCAATGTGACACCAGTTTTTAAAAAGAATTCCAGGGGTGATCCAAGTAATTACAGACCAGTAAGCCTGACTTCAGTGCTGGCCAAAATTGTTGAAACTATTATAAAGAATATAATTACAGAACACATGGTTTAATAGGACAGGGTCAGCATGGATTCAGCCATGGGACGTCTTGCCTCACCAACTTGCTTCATTTCTTTGAAGGCATGAATAAACATATGGATAAAGGTGAGCTGGTTGATGTAGTGTATCTAGATTTTCAGAAAGCTTTTAACAAAGTTCCTCATGAGAGACGTTCAGGCTCATTTTCGAAAGATATGGACATCCATCTTTCGACATAAATCAGAACATGGACGTCCATCTCCCAGAGATATCCAAATCGGTATAATCGAAACCTGATTTCGTACGTCTCCAACTGCAGTCTGTCGCAAGGACGTCCAAATCTCAAGGGGGTATATCTGAGGCGTGGTGAAGGTGGGACTTGGGCGTGCCTAAGACTTGGATGTCTTTGAGCTATAATCGAAAAAAGCAGGGACATAACATGGTTTTTTTATAATGAATAAGGCACAAAAAGGTGTCCCAAATGACCAGATGGCCACCGGAGGGAATCGGGGATGACCTCCCATTACTCCCCCAGTGGTCACTAACCCCCTCCCACCCTCAAAAAACATCTTTAAAAAATATTTTGTGCCAGCCTTCATGCCAACCTCAGATATCATACTCAGGTCCATGACAGCAGTATGCAGGTCCCCGGAGTATATTGGTGCAATTCAGACAGGTGGACCCAGGCCCATCCCCCCACTACCTGTTACATTTGTGCAGGAAACTGTGAACCCTCCAAAACCCACCAGAAACCCATTGTACCTACATATAGGTGCCCCCTTCACCTGTAAGGGCTATGGTAGTGGTGTATAGTGGGTTTGGGGGGGGGGGGGTTGGGGGGAGTTCAGCACACAAGGTAAAGGAGCTATGTACCTGGGAGCATTTTATGAAGTCCACTGCAGTGCCCCCTAGGGTGCCCGGTTGGTGTCCTGGCATATCAGGGGGACCAGTGCACTACAAATGCTGGCTCCTCCCACGTCCATATGGCTTGCATTTGGATCTTTTTCACATGGACGTCTTTGGTTTCAAAAATCGCCGAAAGTCAAAGATGTCCATGTCTAGGGACATAAAAATCCAAGGACATCCTTGGTATTTTCGAAACGAAAGCTGGACGTTCATCTTTTTTTCAAAAATACAGTTTTCCCCAGCTCCGGAATTGGACATTTTACGAAGACATCCAAATTCCAACTTGGACGTTTCTTTCGAAAATGCCCCTCTTTGTGAGAAAATTAAAGTGTCATAGGATAGGAGGCAATGTTCTGGTGTGGATTAGGAATTGGTTATTGGACAGAAAACAGAGGGTAGGGTTAAATGGCCATTTTTCTCAATGGAGGAGGGAGGAGGTTGAATAGTGGAGTGCCATAGGGATCAGTACTCAAGAAAAAGACCTAGGTGTCTTTATAGACAATATACTGAAATTTTTTACCCAGTGTGTGATGGCAGCGAAAAAAGCAAACAGGATGCTAGGAATTATTAGGAGAGGGATGCAAAATAAGACTAAAAATATTATAATGCCTCTATATCGCTCCATGGTCTGACCTCACCTTGAGTATTGTGTTCAATTCTGGTCATCACATCTCAAAAGAGGTATAGTGGAATTAGAAAAGGTTTAAAGAAGAGCGACTAAAATGATAGCGGGAATGGAACTGCTCCCATATGAGGAAAGGCTAAAGAGGTTAGGGTTCTTCAGCTTGGAAAAGAGACAGCTGAGGGGCTTCCAATCAGAAACCGCATACAGTTCAAGCTTCTCCTTCTTACCTACAAATGCACTCAGTTTGCAGCCCCTCATTACCTCTCTACCCTCATTTCCCCTTACGTTCCCGTCCGTAACCTCCGCTCACAGGACAAATCCCTCCTCTCAGTACCCTTCTCCACCACCACCAACTCCAGGCTCCGCTCATTCTGCCTCGCCTCAATCTATGCTTGGAATAAACTTCCTGAGCCCTTACACCAAGCCCCCTCCCTACCCATCTTCAAATCTTTGCTCAAAGCCCACCTCTTCAATATTGCTTTCGGCACCTAACCTTTATACCTTTCAGGAAATCTAGACTGCCCCAATTTGACTGCCCCTATTTGACTGACTGTACATTTGTCCTTTAGATGGTAAGCTCCTTGAGCAGGGACTGTCCTTCTATGTTAAATTGTACAGCGCTGCGTAACCCTAGTAGCGCTTCAGAAATGTCAAGTAGTAGTAGTAGGGGGGGGAAATGATTGAGGTGTACAAAATCCTGAGTGGAGTGGAATGGATGGAGGTGAATTGGTTTTTCTGTCATTCAAAAAGTGCAAAAGACCAGGGGACACTCAATGAAATAGAAGGAAATATTTTTTTCACTCAAAGAATAGTTAAGTTCTGGTTTTAAAAAAACGGTTTGGACAAATTCTGGGAGGAAAAGTCCACAGCCTGTTATCGAGATGAACATGGGGGAAGACTCTGCTTGCCCTGGGGATTTAGCATGGAATGGTGCTACTAACTGTGTTTCTGCCAGATACTTGTGACCTGGATAGGCCACTACTGGAAGCAGGATACTGTGCTGGACAGAACATTGGTCTGACCCAATATGGCTATTCTTATGTTCTATTTATTTACTAAAGCTTAGCAAATACTAATGGACATTAGCGCATGTTAAGTGCTGGGTACCTATGGGCAATGTGGCTTTTAGTGCACACTAATGTCTATTAGTACACACTAAGCTTTAGTAATAGATCCCCGTAATTTTAATTTATAATGGAATTATGGTCTACAGTGTGATTAAAAATTGTCTTCAAAGATTTATGGTATTTATGTTTTGGCGTTATCATTGAAGAAAACCCCCTAAAATAAATACCACTTATGCCAGAGGCCTGGAAAATACATTTCAAGTACTGAGTCCCTAAAAAGTCTGCACTTTCAATGCAAATGTCCTTTGAACAAAAGTTTTAGTTCATTTTCCTTTCATTTTTTTGACTTTTCCATGATTTATGGACAATTTTTCCAGTTTGCATTAAAACATTTTAACACATTAAACAACTTAGTACGCATTAATTTGAAGGTTAATGTGCTTCTTACAAACACACTAATGAATATACACTTCTATTCTGCAAGTACAACATTGCTGATTCTTAAAAAAAAACTGTCTTTATGTGAACTTTGAATCTTGCAAACTACCTCCAAGTTGTCTGCTAACCTGTAGTTCTGAATTCACTCAGTTTGTCAACAAAGCAAGAGAACTATATTTCCTTCCATATTAGGCAACTGGACACTGGATAGGCACTCAAAGTTTACCATGCAAATGTTAGCATTTATGAGGTGGTTTCAGCACAGCTGATATGCTGAAATACTGGTGATCTGAGGCAAACCTCAGAATTACTACAAGCCACAGAAACGAGTCAGCTGGGGTTTTTTTTCTACACAGATCATTTGTGGTGAGACCCACACAATTGATGTTTTGTCCTGCATAGATGCCAAATCTATTGAGCAAGGCAGTTAAAGCTACTGTTCCTCACAATGATCAAAGAATAATGAATTGAAATGAAAAAAAAATGGCACTGTACACCCCTAAGGCCAGATTCAGTAAATTGCACCCAAAATTAGGCACCATTAAGATCCATACTAAGCAGAGCACCTATTACAGAATACTGGCTTCATGGCTTATCGCATCTAACTCTGGACGCAAACACGACTGCCAAAAGCTGGTGCAAATGCTCATACCATCTGATGGTGATGGCAGTGAGGAGCAAAGGGCCGCCAAGGGGGGGGGGGGCAGGGGGGACAAAATTCCCCGGGCCCGGGCCTCCGGGGGGGCCTGGTGCCGCAGTCCCCTCCACCCGACCCCTCCATCCACCACCGGGCCGGGCCCCCCTGAATTCAAATCATAGCACCTCACCTCGACCTCGCTCCATGTGAAAGAAGCACAGCAGAGGCAGTCTGCAGATCGCCTCTCTTCGGGCCTTCCCTCTCTGTGTCCCGCCCTCGTCTGACATAAATTGCGCGAGGACAAGACACAGGGAGGGAAGGCCCGAAGGGAGGCGATCTGCAGACTGCCGCTGCTGCGCTTCTTTCACATGGAGCGAGGTCGAGGTGAGGCGCTATGATTTGAATTCAGGGGGGCCCGGCCCGGTGGTGGACGGAGGGAGGCGGCAACGATGATGACTTCGAGGAGGCGGGCAGCCCAGCCCAGTCTCTTGGCGGCCCTGGAGGAGCACAAACAACAGTATTCTGTAACATCATGCCTAATTTCTGGAAACGTCCCTGACCCATCCATGCCCCTCCCATGGCCACACCCCTTTTGAGCTGTGTGCTATGAAATTTAATCACACGTTATAGAATAGGGTGTCGAGAGATCCGTCATAAGATCTAATTATTGTCAATTAAGTGCTTGTTACCTTCAATAATTGATTGTTAGCACCTAATTGATTAATTAGTTTATACGTGGATCTGGGATCCATGCCCAAATTTGGATGGCCTACATAGAATCTGTTTAGGGCCTTTAAAGTCAAGATAAGTACTTAAAATGTAACCATCAAATTTAGCCAATGAAGACTCTTTAATACAGGAGCTATATACTCCTTAAAACTGACACCACAAATTGCCCATTCCACTAGTTCACTTGTTGGTTGCTTCAACGGCAGACATGTCGCAGTAATCTAAATGAGATGCTACTACTCACAAACATTACTGTGTTCAAATCAGATATTTGATAACAGAGGCATAAAAGATTAAGTGCTTGGATTTAAATAAAAGCAATTTTAACCACAGAGGAAATATGGACAGCAAGATTTAACCCCACATCTTCTTCTTTAAAGGAAGCATTATCGCATCCAATTTAGATTTAAATTTACTGTATATCTCAAGTTTATCTTCTGCTAACCCAGCAAACCTCTATTTTATAAGGATTTAAACATAACCAAGTTGCTTTTCAAAAGCATTTATGTGGTATTCAGAAAACATAAGTTCTCAAAACTAGAGTGATTTGAACAGAGCAAGATAAAAAGCTTTCATGTTCAGTAGTAAGTATTTTTCATATGTACATCATATTTTACATGAGGAAAAGCATCCTGTGAAATTGTGCATGAGAGTATGTGGATAAAAATTCATGTACCAATGAGAAGACATGTTTTCCTGCAAATCATGTTTAGGCAACCCTGGGGTAAAAGTTTGCATGATGAAAGAGTGGTGTTGTGATGTATTTAAGTGCTTTTCAGGTCAATATTCAAAATGAGTTGTACATTTTAGGGGCTATACATGCATAAATGATAGAATAATGGCATATACATTTCAGACATACATACAGACACTCTTTCTCTCTCTCTCTCTCTCTCTCTCTGTACTGGTGCTGTGCTGCTTCTCTTGTTCATTGCCCCCCCACCCCACCTATTTAGCCCACCATCATGTAAAGTTCCTGCCTTTGCTGCCAGTTCTTTTTCTCAGCCTGCCACAGCCCCTTCACACTTCACACTTCACCCCATTCCTCTTACATTTCTACCCCTTCTCAACCCCTGCACTTTACTGCTTGCTTTTCAACAACCCTACTCACCACTTTGATATGGTTTCTCACAGAAGACTCCTGAATAAGCTGAGAGGGCTGAACTTGGGACCCAAAGTGGTGGACTGAATTGGAAACTGGTTGACTAATAGGTGGCAGAGGGTGGTGGTAAATGGAATCCGCTCGGAGGAAATGAAGGTGAGCAGTGGGGTGCCACAGGGGTCGGTACTGAGGCCGATTCTGTTTAATATATTTGTGAGAGACACTGCTGAAGGGTTAGAAGGAAAAGTTTGCCTTCTTGTGGATGACGTGAAGATAGCCAATAGAAGGGATACCCTGGAGGAAATAGAAACAATGAGAAGAGAGCTCCAAAAATTAGAAGAATGGTCAAAGTTAAAGTTTAATGCCAAGAAATGCAGAGTGATGCACTTCGGGTGCAGAAATCTAAAAATGATGTATGAAATAGGAAGCAAGAGATTGATGAGCACAGCTCAGGAGAAGGACCTTAGGGTGATGGTGTCCAAGGATCTCAAGGTGGTGAAACAATGTGACAAGGTGGTGGCCATGGCCAGAAGCATGCATAGAGAGAGTATAACCAGCAAAAGAAAGGAGGTGTTGATGCCCTTGTACAAGTTGGTGAAGTCCCACTTGGGATATTGGGTTCAGTTTTGGAGGTTAAAAGACTTAAAGAGGTCCAGAGAAAAGCAATGAAAATTGTATGAGGTTTGTGCCACAAGACATATGAGGAGAGAATTGATGACCTGAAGATGTATACCCTTGAGGAAAATTGAGACAGGAGTGATATGATACAGACATTCAAATATTTGAAAGGTATTAATATACAAACAAACCTTTTTCAGAGATGGGAAGGTGGTAGAATTAGATGACATGAATTTAGGTTGTAGAGGAGCTGACTCAGGAATAATGTCAGGAAGTACTTTTTCATGGAGAGGGTGGTAAATACCTGGAATGCCCTCCCGTGGGAGGTGGTGGAGATGAAAATGGTAACAGAATTTTAAAATGCATGGGCTAAACACAAAGGAATCCTCTATAGAAGGCATGCAATCAAACAAACTTAACAGTGACTAGATGGCAGCACCAGTAATTGAGAAGCAAAGCCAGTCCTGGGCAGATTTCTATGGTCTGTGCCCTGACCATGGCTGGGCAGATTTGGATGGGCTAGAGTGGGGCTTCAATGACACCTTCAGTAGTTGGGGATCAAGGCCAGTGCCAGACAAACTTCTATGGTCTGTGCCCTGAAAATGGCAATGACAAATCAAGATCAAGTATACATATGTATTATCACATCATACCTTATGCTATGAGTTCATCTTGTTGGGCAGACTGAATGGACTGTGCAAGTCTTTATCTTTCGTCATCAACTGTTACTATGTTTAGTAAAAGGACCCTTAGCTTTATCCAGGCACAAATGACCTGCAGATAGGAGTTTACAACCTCCATCAATAAAATCCTATTTGTGCTGAAAGTGTTGGGTAATTTAGTTCCGCCACCTCCTCTCCTGTGGTCCTGCTGCTCTCTCACACCTCCAGTTAATTCTGACAACCAACAGGTCAAATACATGCATATATTTTAAAACATGACCAGTTACACCAGTCATAGAGCTGGTGTAAATGCTCGTGCCTTGATTGCTAATTGAAAACATTCTATCATTCCTGGGTGTAATCGTGTTTCTTGCCCTTACTCCACCTGTGTTATAGAATAGGGTGTGGTTGTAATTTTAGTATTTACATGTAGCCTAGTGGTTAGTGCAACAGACTTTGATCCTGGGGAACTGGGTTAGATTCCCACTACAGCTCCTTGTGACTCTGGGCAAATCACTTAACCCTTCATTGCCCCAGGTACAAACAAAAATACTGTAAGTACTTGTATACAGTATTTAAACCGCTTTGATTGTAACCACAGAAAGGTGGTATATCATTGCAAGTCTCCTCCGCTTTTACCTGCATTCTTGGAGCCTAGATGTTGGTACACTTTTTACTGAATCATGCCTATAGTGCTAACATGAATGACCATATAAATACATTGTAGATTAGATTCCGTAAATCCAAATTTGGGCAACAAAAAAATGAACGCTAAGCGCTATAAATGGTGCACTGAGTTGGGCACTGTTTATATAATAGCACTTAGTGGCAGAATCTGCATCCAATTTTGAGTGTGAGGACTTACACCAAATGAAACCTGGTGTAAATCCTCACTCCTAGATTACGTGCAGATCTACCATATTCTATAACACTGCACGCAAATTCTAGGAATGCCCATGATCCGCCCATGCCCCTCCCATGGTCATGCCCCCTTTTCAGGTCCATGTGAAAAATGTATGCACACATCTTTATAGAATCCCCACTAGGAATTTATGTGATAAATTCTAATTCTTGCCAATTAGCACCAATAATTATTTATTTATTACATTTGTACCCCGCGCTTTCCCACACATGGCAGGCTCAATGCGGCTTACATAGTAACAATATAAATAATTACAAAGTCGTAAGAAGAATAGACAGTTAATTGTTCATACTCAATTATTGGCGCTAATTGGCTCACCATGCAATTAAATTTCTCGCACACAAATGTGCACATTCTTTTGTTGTGCAGGTCCATGCACCATGCAGCAGAGTTGGAACCAGTAAAACTCATAAAACAATAAATGTAAAAACACTGGTAATAAAAGATTAGCATGCATAAAAATGATAAAGCACATGGATGAAACCAAAAATACTGGTATAGCATGTTCTATGTTATTCTCTTCACCACTTTGGTACATTTTATTATGAAGAGAGCAGAGGCAATTTTCAAACCGAGTGCATTAGCCAATGATTAATTCAAGCACATTTGAAGACCCCAGCTTGGCTGAGACTAATGATAATAATTGCATCCTCACAGAAAACTGACACTAGATTGCATATCTGGAGGCACAAACATCGAAAGCTGACAACTGACTGCCACACATCTCTCTGCTACGTGAATGTGAGTCATAACCAGAGCAAAAGTGGTCCTGTAATTCTGCAGCCAGAAGAGGCTCATTCCCAGTTCCCAGCATGTTAAAATGTGTTATTAACTAGGAATATGAATTTCTGTTTCATTTCATTTTGGAATAGTGAGCACTATTTTATTTATTGAGCACTAAATAGTGTGCACTATTTCAATATGACATGGAACAACACCAAATAAAAACAAAATGAAACAGAATTTTAAAAGATGAAACATAATGATAAGAAACACCCAGACTCTTAACTCTCCCCTGCTAGGCTGGGAAATAACCCATGTCTTTATGTACCACTGACTGTAAAATGGACCAAAGCCCAGTACCTAGCTGGTATACAACATAAGGCAGAGCTTCCCAAACTGTGGATCAGTACCCAAAATGGGGTCATAAAACCTGCCTTTGAGGGTCGTTTACGAAGGCAAGCTCACGTTTTTGGCATGCGTTAAATTTGTGGACGCGCTAAACGTTAGAGACGCCAATGCATTCCTATGGCCATCTCTAACATTTAGCGCACCCACAATTTTAGCCCACGCTAAAAACGTGAGCCCGCCTTAGTAAAAGACTCCCTTTGTGTCAGGACCTGCTCTCCCATAGGTGCATCATTATTCTGCACCTCTAGGGGGGGTCACACAATTTTATTTTTGATACTGTTTCATGGTAGTTCTATTATTAGCTTTCAATTTACTGTTTTCAAGTTTCTCTCATTTAGAGGGTCTTTTACTAAGGCGCACTCACGTTTTTGGAGCACGCTAAAATTGTGGTCTCGCTAAATGTTAGAGATGCCAATGCATTCCTATAGGCGTCTCTGTTTAGTGCACCCACAATTTTAGCACGCACTAAAAACGTGAGCGCACCTTAGTAAAAGACGCCCTTATCATATTTGTTTATTTTTGGTTATTTTACTATTGTATGCTGTTAAAATTATAAGTTCTATGTTAAACTGTACACTGCCTTGGGTGAATCTCTTCATAAAGGCGGTTAATAAATCTCAATAACGAAATAAATAACAATGGGCTCACAGCCACAAGAAAATTGGTAAGCACTGATGTAAGGCAACCTCTCAGACATGGACCGCCTCCTACACCCTGACTCTCAGGTCTGTGTCCTCAGAGAAAGTATTTATCTGACTTCCATTGTCTGATGTTAAGACACACTGATGAACCATGCATTGTGGGTCACTGCTTTATTCTGCTGCTTGGATATATGAGTGGAGAACCGAAGGCAAACAAATTGTATTTACATTCAGTGCAGCCAGGAACGAGCTAATTAACGGGTGTCAATAAAACAAAACATTTTCACAGGATCATGCTCCCCTGCTGTTAATCCAGGCAATCCTCAAACCAGTTACTGCAGAGATCACGCTGCAGCTGAGTGCTGGTTTCTTACACTGCTACTGAATAGCCACTTTCTGATGGTCTCATGTTCTACTTTTCTAAGGTTTTAATTAAAATTAGTCAAAACCAAACTATTTATAAACCATACTCGAGAACTCTTAAGTTCAAAAGAAAGCTACAATGACCAGGGAGCTGTACTCCCTCGTTAAAACCAGATTCTAGCTGATGATCTAGGAGGCAGACACCCTTATTAATATTTAGTCTAATGAAAAGGTATTATATAATATTGCAACACTAGTAAAAAAGGCCTGTTTCTCAACAAAATGAAAAGGGCACTAGCAAGGCTACCTTGTAATGGTGATTATGTTTTAAGGCTCTCGTCGAAGCAATTTCTCCTCTCTCCCCTGCCCTCCCCTCCATGTGCAGCGATTCTCCTGTGTCCTGCCGTTCCCTCTGTGTCCCACGATTCTGGCCTCCCCTCCATGTCCAGCGATTCTCCTCTGCACTGCCCTCCCCTTGGTGTTCCGCTATTCTGGCCTCCCCTCCATGTCCAGCGATTGTCCTCTACCCTGCCCTCCCATCCGTGTCCAGTGATTCTCTCCTCTCCTCCCATCCCATCCATGTCCATCGATTCCCCTCTGCCCTGGCCTCCCCTCCATGTCCAGTGATGTCCTCTGCCATTGCCTCTCCTCCATGTCCAGCAATTCTCCTCTGCCCTGCCCTCCCTTCCATGTCCCGCGATTCTCCCCTTGCCTCCCATCCCGTCCATGGACAGCGATTCTCCTCTGCCCTGCCCTCCCATCCGTGTCCTGCAATTCTCTCCTCTCCTCCTATCCCATCCATGTTGATTCTCCTCTGCCCTGCCCTCCCCTCGATGTCCCTCGATTCTGTCCTCCCCTCCATGTCCAGCGTTCCGTTGCCTTCACTTGTCTTGCTTGCGTTCGTAACATCCTGACATCAGCTCGCCTCCAGCGTTCCCTTCCCTCTCACTGTTCTGCCCTCTGATGTCATTTCGTCTTTACGCGAGGGCAGAACAGTGAGAGGGAAGGGAACGCTGGAGGTTTGCTGATGTCAGGATGTTACAAACCCAGACAGCCAGTCAGCCATGGAACGTTGACGGTACAAATTATTATATTAGATAGTAAATGATGACAGATAAAGATGCACACAGCTCACCTGTCTGTCCAACAAGGCTGCCCGAGCTGCACAACTCAAACTGTGGGCAGATAAAGACCATATGGCCTATCTAGTCTGTCCATCCATGCCAATTACTCTATCATTCCCTTAGATATCCTATGTACTTGTCCCAAGCTCTCTTGAATTCGGATGCTGTTTTTATCTCCATCTTTTCCACTAAGAGGCCTTCCATGAATTCACCACCCTTTCCATGATGAAGTATTTCCTCAGGTTATTTCTGAGTCTATCCCCTTTCACCTTCATTCTATGTCCTCTTGTTTCAGATCTCCCTTTCAATTGAAAGAGACATGCAACTATGGAACGCACTACCAAACGCCTTGAAAACAACGCACGACCTATCAAACTTTCGGAAATCACTAAAACCTAACTTATTCAAAAAGGCATACCCTAATGACCCAACTTAAATGCCTCGATCCTGCAACACAACGAAACTAATACTCAAACTGATCACAGCTCAACCCTTCCTCCTTATTCCCTGATGTGTCTGTCACACACGAACCTTCTACATTGTAATTCTGTATCTGTTATACCGGAATTGGCGATCGCCATCACGGTTATTATGTAAGCCACATTGAGCCTGCAAATAGGTGGGAAATTGTGGGATACAAATGCAATAAATAAATAAATAAATAAATAAATATCTCCCCTCTCCCGCTTTTCTTACAAAGTACACATATTGAGATCTTTAAGTCTGTCCCCAAACGCTTTATGATGAAGACCACTGACCATTTTAGTAGGCACCCCCTGGACCAACTCCATCCTGTTTATATCTTTTTGAAGGTGTGGTCTCCAGAATTGTACATAATAGTCTAAATAAGGTCTCACCAGAGTCTTATACAGGGGCATCATCATCTCTTTGTGCTACTGGCCATTCCTCTCCCTATGCACCCAAGCATCGTTCTAACTTTTGCCATCACCTTTTCTACTTGTTTGGCCACCTTAAGATTATCACATATGATCACACCCAAGTCCTGCTTCTCTTTCGTGCATAAAAGTTCTTCATCTCCTAAACTGTACCGTTCCCTCAAGTTTTTGTAGCCCAAATGCACGACCCTGCATTTTTTTAGCATTAAATCTTAGCTGCCAAATTCCAGACCATTCCTCTAGCTTCACTAGTTCCTTCCTCATGCTATTCACACCATCAGGGATGTCTACCCTATTGCAGATTTTGGTATCATCCACAAAGAGGCAAACCTTACCAGGCAACCCTTCAGCAATAACACTTACAAAAATATTAAAAAGAACCATCCCAAGAACTGAACCTTGCAGCACATCACTGGTAACATCTTTTTCCTCAGAATGAGCTCCAGTTACCACTACTCCCTATCGTCTTCCACTCAACCAGTTCCTAACCCAGCCAGTCACTTTAGGTCCCATACCGAGGGCACTCAGTTTATTTATTAGTCGTCTATGTGGAATCGTGTCAAAGGCTTTGCTAAAATCTAAATGCATCATATCTACGTCAAAGAAACTAATCAGATTTGTCTGACAAGACCTGCCTCTAGTGAAACCATGTTGCTTCGGGTTCTGTAATCCACTGGATTCCAAAAACTTTACTATTCTCGGATTTAATAATACATGACACCGTGGTTTCCCACTCTTACCATATAAGTTCAGTGTGGTTCACAAAAGAGTAAACTGGACCAACTTCAGGAATATTACACATGATGGTCAACTAACTGTCAAGAAAAATAACACAGTCACATTAAAACTTTCTTAAACAAGAAGGTTTTCAACCATTTTCAAAAAACCGTATAATCAGATTGCCTTTTTAAATAATTAACTAATTCATTCCAGTGGCTAGCTGCCAAATAAGCAAATGTGCCAGAGAAAACCTGTTTATAAACCACTTGCTTTGGATCTGGATATTGTAAAAGTAGAAAACATCTAGATCCAGGCATAATATTTCTATGCAATAATCGTATCAGACTTACTATATACTCTGGTACTTCACCGTGCACAATTCGAAAGACAAAGCAACAAAGCTTAAAGACCACTCGCACTTGCATTGGCAGCCAATGCAACTGTACCAATAATGGGGAAAGTGTTAAATCTAGAAACCCTAAATATTAATTGCGCAGTGGTATTAAATAAAGTTTGACGTTTAAAAGCGATGCCAATAATTTACTTACCACAGAAATCAGACTTACCGGCCTGTAGTTCCCAACCTCTTCCTTATTTTCACTCTTTTGGAAGGGGACCACAACTGCTCTTCTTCAGTCCTCTAGGACTCTAGAGAAGCATTGAAAAGGTCAGCCAGCGGAGCAGTGAGAACTTCCCTAAGTTCCTTCAGTACCCTCCGATGTATCAGCTGTACGGTGTCTTCCCCTCCCCGACTGAGTTACACTCCTAGCAGATGACATATAAAATGCTCATTCTTGTTCTTGATCTGTCCTTGCTATTTTCAGGTCACAGACCAGACCATGTCCTTGTTAACCTTTATTTCCTTATTGACATGCATGTTAAGTACTGTGCACACTGTGGTCAGTGTTTTTTTAATGATAGCAGCCATGGGTATCTAAATGGTTGTCACTGAACATCTGGAGTTTCTGGTCAGCGCTGGATAGCAGCAATATTCAGCCACTACGGCACTTAGGAGGGCTTTTGTTCTATTCTAAGTCATGCAGATACTGATCTGTATAAAGGCACTGAAAATGTCAGCTGCTTTTCAATTCCACCCATGGATCACCTCTGCATTATAAGGAAACATTCAGCAGCACCATAGTACTGCAACGAAGGAAATATTCAGCAGCACTACAGTGCCACAGTGGTCAGAGGAAATATTCAGTAGCACTATAGTGCCACAGCGGTAAGAGGAAATATTCAGTAACATTATAGTTCTGCAGCGGTCAGAATAAATATTCAGTAACTCTATAGTGCCGCAGCAGTGTGAGGAAATATTCAGTAGCACTATAGTGCCACAGCGGTCAGAGGAGTTATTCAGTAGCACTATAGTGGCTCACAGGAAATATTCAGCAACAGTATAATGCCACAGCGGTCAGAGGAAATTTCAGCAGCACTATCTGGGTAGTACCATGATGATCACTACTACTACTACTACTATTTAGCATTTCTATAGCGCTACAAGGCATACGCAGCGCTGCACAAACATAGAAGAAAGACAGTCCCTGCTCAAAGAGCTTACAATCTAATAGACAAAAAATAAATAAAGTAAGCAAATCAAATCAATTAATGTGAACGGGAAGGAAGAGAGGAGGGTAGGTGGGGGCGAGTGGTTACAAGTGGTTACGGGTCAAAAGCAATGTTAAAGAGGTGGGCTTTCAGTCTAGATTTAAAGGTGGCCAAGGATGGGGCAAGACGTAGGGGCTCAGGAAGTTTATTCCAGGCATAGGGTGCAGCGAGACAGAAGGCGCGAAGTCTGGAGTTGGCAGTAGTGGAGAAGGGAACAGATAAGGATTTATCCATGGAGCAGAGTGCACGGGAAGGGGTGTAGGGAAGGACGAGTGTGGAGAGATACTGGGGAGCAGCAGAGTGAATACATTTATAGGTTAGTAGAAGAAGTTTGAACAGGATGCGAAAACGGATAGGGAGCCAGTGAAGGGTCTTGAGGAGAGGGGTAGTATTGACCTCTGGATTTAGCCAGTAATAGGTCATTGGAGACTTTAGTAAGCGCAGTTTCAGTTGAGTGGAGAGGGCGAAAACCAGATTGTAATGGGTCAAGAATAGCATGTGAGGAGAGAAAATCAAGGCAGCGGCGGTGAACAGCACGCTCAAGTAATTTGGAGAGAAAAGGAAGGAGGGAGATGGGTCGGTAATTAGAGGGACAAGTAGGGTCAAGTGAAGGCTTCTTAAGGAGAGGTGTGACCACAGCATGTTTAAAGGCAGCAGGGACAGTCGCAGTGGAAAGTGAGAGGTTGAGAATGTGACAGATAAAAGGAATAAGAGTAGGAGAGATGGCATTAAGAAGGTGGGTGGGAATGGGATCAGAGGAACAGGTGGTACATTTTGAGGAAGAAAGGAGAAGTGTAGTTTCCTCAATAGTAACTTCAGGAAAGGAGGAAAGGGAATGAGGGGAAGGAGAGAGAGGGGAACGGACTAGTGGAGGGAGAGCTGGTGAGGTAGAGAAAGCAAGGTTTATCTTTTGAACCTTGTCGTGAAAGAATTCAGCAAGGGTCTGAGGAGATAATGAAGGGGGAGTTGGGGGAGGGGGCACCTTGAGGAGAGAGTTCAATGTGGTGAAGAGAAGTCGAGGATTAGAGCCAAGAGAGTTGGTCAGTTGGATATAATAATCCTGTTTGGCACGTAAAAGAGCAGATTGGAAGGAGGTCAGCATGAACTTAAAGTGTAAGAAATCAGCGAGGGCCCGAGATTTCCGCCAGAGGCGTTCGGCGGAGCGGGTACAGGAACGTAGGTAGCGGATATTTGAAGTCAGCCAAGGTTGGGGTTTTGTACGCCTTACAGGGCGGGTCATCAAAGGTGCAAGAGTGTCTAAGGCAGAGGATAGAGTATTGTTGTAAGAAGAAACAGCCTCGTTGACAGACGTGGATGGTGCCACAGTAGAGAGGAGGTTTGAAACATGGGAGGATAGAGATGAAGGGTCAATATCGTGAAGATTCCTAGATAAATTAGATAGGATAGGACGGGACTGGGAGGGAGGAGATTTAAGTGTGAAAGTTATAAGATGGTGATCAGAGGAGGGTTGATCAGAGGCAAGGAAACTAGAAGGTGAACAGTTGGAAGAGAAGATGAGATCAAGACAGTGACCATTTTGATGAGTGGGGGAGGTGGAGCATAGTTGGAGATTAAAGGACGACGTTAAAGCGAGTAACTTGGAAATATAAGAGTTGGAAGGATCATTAGCAGGAATATTAAAGTCACCAAGGATGAGAGAGGGGGAGGAAGGATCATGGAAGAAGGCAAGCCAGGCATCAAAGTCACTGAGAAAGGATGAAAGGGACTTATCAGGGGGACGATAAATGACCGCTATTCGAAGAGGCAGAGGAGAGAAAAGGCGGATAGAGTGGACTTCAAAGGAGGAAAAACAGTGAGATTGAGGTGGAAGAAGGGGTTGAAATCTGGAGAAGGGAGAGAGAAGTAGTCCAACACCGCCCCCACGGCCAGCAGGGCGAGGAGTATGTGAAAATAGATAACCGCCGTGGCACAGGGCTGCGACTGAAGCAGAGTCATCAGGGCAGAGCCAGGTTTCTGTTATGGTGAGCAGATGGAGGTGACGTGAGATAAAGAGGTCCTGGATATAGGGGAAATATTCAGTACTGGGCTCAAAAGAACTTATCCAGTTAGTAGGTCCTAGATAAACCCTTTTCAATATCATCCCAGCTGTGCTTAAATTTGATTATACTCAAGATACAAGTATTATCCAACAATCCATGTCAGGCTGTAAATGATGCATTGAGTGTACAGCTTACAGTAATGATTGCATATTGAATTTAATCACTTGCATTTCTGAATCTGTAATCATCATCGCATACATTTTCTGTCCCATGAGGTTTACAGGCTAAATTAGAACATGAGTGAATGGATCAGGGTTTGAACCCTGATTTCCTGGCCATAAGGGTTAGGTCAGTTTTCCACTAATGCACTAGTTTGGGATGTAGAGGTGCTTCACGAGATATGGTCAGATTATTTATTACTGGTGTGGGGGTGCTCCATCTAGTCTAATCTACGTGCCTGTTGGTTCTAGGTCAGTTACCAACTGGACAGTTCCCACCAGACAGTTCCCACCCACCAATTCCCATCTGGACAATTCCCACTGAACCAATTCCCACCACACCAGGGAGGACAATTCTCACCCATAACCCAAAAAATACAAAACACACTAGGACAAGTAATCTCCCTCCCTTTTCTCTTCCAGATTGTTTGGAGGGGCCAGTACCACCCCCCCCCCCCCAACATTATCTTTTACACATCGCCTTCTACTTCCAGACATGCAGTTCATGTGGGGGGGGGGGGCAATGCCCTCCCACATTCCCCATATAGGTTTCAACCTAATTCATATTTAATCCAGGATCTAAATGTCATAAATAAGTAAATACATAAATAGATAAATACAAACTGCAGCTCATGTGGGGAGGGCGATGCCCCCCCCCCCCCCACACCCCCCAAACTAGGTTTCAACCTAATTCAGCCTCTCAAAATGACTCACTGGTTACGATTTATAACAAATTACTACTATATCACATTCAATTCAAGCTTCTCCTTCTTACCTACAAATGCACTCAGTCTGCTGCCCCTCACTATCTTTCTACCCTCATCTCCCCTTACATTCCCGCCCGTAACCTCCGTTCACAGGATAAATCCCTCCTCTCAGTACCCTTCTCCACCACCGCCAACTCCAGGCTCCGCTCATTCTGCCTCGCCTCACCCTATGCTTGGAACAACCTTCCTGAACTCTTACGCCAAGCCCCCTCCCTGCCTGTCTTCAAGTCTTTGCTTAAAGCCCACCTCTTAAATGCTGCTTTCGGCACCTAACCCTTACCGTTCAGTGAATCCAGACTGCCCCAATTTGACTGCCCCTATCGGACCGACCGTTCACTTGTCTATTAGATTGTAAGCTCTTTGAGCAGGGACTGTCTCTCTTTGTTAAATTGTACAGCGCTGCGTAACCCTAGTAGCACTCTAGAAATGTTAAGTAGTAGTAGTAGTAGTAGTAGTATACCTATGAAAAGTTATTTTGTTATTATGCATCCTCTGTGTAGATCAGTATGCTGCTCTAAGCTCCTTGTTCCAGATGCCGTAAAAAAAAAAAGCGCCGCCAGGACTTATGGGACCCGATACAAGAAAGAAGCTAGGGTTGGTAAAAAAAAAAAAAAAAGGCTAGGGAGGGTGAGAAGTGGCCGGGGAGGGGGGGGGAGTCCTCGGTGGGAATTGTCCCCCTTAAGTGGGAATTATCCCGGGGGGGGGGGGGGGGGGGAATTTTCCTAGGTGGGAATTGTCTCAGGGAATTAGTGGGTGGGTGGGATCCAAAACATTCCAGGCACTTTTAAGATTCTAAGAATGCCTGTGCGGATAAAATTATATTTTCAATTACATATTGTTTCAGATAATGAAATAAATGGTCAACAAACACCAATATATTGGCCTTTTCAAAGTTACTCTTAAAGAAAAAAATCAATTAGTATAAGTATAATAAAATATCCTTTGCCGTCTATCAGCTTAGTATGTTACACATCAGACTGGTAAGTTTGAAATTACTCAGTAGGACCAATGAACAACAGAGGGGCCCTTTTACTAAGCCTCGTAGGTGTGTTCGCAACTGCGTAGCCCGGGCGGTAATTTCATTTTTTACGCATGTCCACTAAGTGCACCGGAACGTTTCTGGCGAACAGCGCTAACCGGGCAGTAATCAGCACTGTACGCACGTAGACCATTACCGCCCGGATAATGCATGAGACCTTACCACTAGGCCCAAAATGGATACACGCCAATTTTTATTTTGCTGCACGTCCATTTTCAGCCAAAACAAATAGACCTGCGCGCGTCCAATACACACGTCTACACAAGCGCAGGCCATTTTTTGGCGCACCTTAGTAAAAGGGCACCAGAGTGTTGAGCTCTGGATGTTTGCTCCAATCATTGTAACTTTTCATTAGAGGCACAAGCTATTACAGTACAAGGAAAAGAAAGCCACAAACCAGTGATGATCCTAGGTCGGCTGCCACCCGGGGCGGATTGCCGATGCGCACCCCCCCCCCCCCCCCCCCCCCGGGTGCAGCACGACCCCCCCTCCTGGTGCAATGACACCCCCCCAGCGCATCAACCTCCCCCCCCCCCCCCCCCCCCCCCCCCCCCGCGTGCATTCGGCTGCTGGGAGCAGCCACGCAGCTCTTGGCTCCACTGGCTCCCTGCTCCCTCTGCCCCGGAATAGGAAATAACCTGTTCCGGGACAGAGGGAGCATGGAACCAGCAGAGCCGACAGATACACGGCTGCTCTCTGCACCCCTTCAGCGGTGTGCACCCGGGGCGGACTGCCCCCACTGCCCCGCTGCCACAGACAGAATCCCCCTTGTTCAGACATACAACCCAGAGCTAGAAAACCTGAGAAAGATCATAAAAGATCTACAGGAGGATGAACTACTGAAAGAGATATTCCCATTCCCCTTCCGACAGCCATACAACTTAAAACACAGACTAGTGAGAAATAGGCTCCCGAAAGAAACTCAAAAAGAAGAGAGTGGCACATATCCTTGCAATATATCCAGCTGCAAACTATGCCAAAACATTTCACAGGATCCCACAGTCACTTACAAATATGTTAAATAGCACCGGTCCCAGTACAGATCCCTGCACCACCCCACTCTTCACTCTCCTCCACTGAGAAAAATGGCCTCTGCTTTCTGTCCAATAACCAATTCCTAAACTACAAAAGGACCTTGCACCGTTTATAAATATTCCCTCGGCAGCGTGCCTCAGGGAATTTTCAAAGGAGAAAATCCACAGGGAGTTTCCTTTGAAAATCTCCTTGCAGGGTCTCAGAAAATTACCCACCCAGTTTCTCCATATGCAGTTTTTGGTATTTGTCCTGAATCTCACAGATACCCCCTGCAATTCCTCACAGTGTAAGGTGTCCTTTTTTCTAAGGTGTGCTAATGGATTTAGTGCACACTAACGATTAGTGCACATTACATGCTAAGAAGCCCATTTTATACCTATTGGCTTTTTAGCATTTAGCACATGCTAAATCCATTAGCGCGCCTTAGTAAAGGGACCACACTTTGAAAAATGTTGCTTCATCTTCAGATTTGATCATTTCATGCATTGCTCCCTTTCCCAGATCATTTAGTGGGCCTTTTACAAAGGCACGCTAGCATTTTTAGCATGCGCTAAATGCTGGAGTCTCCCATATATTCATATGGTCATAGTGTGTGCTAAAAATGCTACACCTTTGTAAAAGACCCCCTTAATAAATGTAAAGTCTATCTGATTAAACCATAGAGCAATGCAGAATATAAGGGCCAGACATGGTATAAAATCCATTTGCAACATAGCCCTACACACAAGCTGGACACAGTCATAAAAACAAATTACAGTCCCTCTCTGGACTACCTCCAGCCTGTCTATATCCAAACGTTCTATAACAAACAATGCTAACTTGTATATTAAAAGATATTTTCAATATAAGCTTTTATATCAACCATGTTGCATTTGTCTTGAATTTGCTCTGCTAAGGAATATCTGTTTACCATGGTTCACAGACTGTACAGACCTCAGTGCAGATACCTCAGCAGCAAACTGTGAACATTTCATTATCATCTGAGGTCAGATTTAATAAAGATTTGTCCCCATAGGCATTAAATGGAGCACAACCTTTACATCAGCTAATCTCCTCGTGCCTGGAGATTCAGACCCAGGATAATAATTTTGATGCAGGACACCAAAAAGGTTAATACTGAAACAGATCTCTAAGGCAACAATAATCATATGTGTTTACATGGGTAACCATAAGTACATACATAAGTATACCCATACTGGGAAAGACCAAAGGTGCATCAAGCCCAGCATCCTGTTTCCGTGACCAATCCAGGTCACAAATACCTGGCAACATCCCAAAAAAGTACAAAATATTTTATACCGCTTATCCCAGAAATAGTGGATTTTCCCCAAGTCCATCTAATAATGGTCTATGGACTTTTCCTTTAGGAAGCCGTCCAAACCTTTTTAAAACTCTGCTAAGCTAATCACCCCTACCACATTCTCTGGCAACGAATTCCAGAGCCCAATTACACGTTGAGTGAAGAAACATTTTCTCCGATTCATTTTAAATTTACTACATTGTAGTTTCATCGCATGCCCCCTAGTCCTAGTATTTTTTGAAAGCGTAAACAGACGCTTCACATCTACCCGTTCAACTCCACTCATTATTTTATAGACCTCTATCATATCTCCCCTCAGCCACCTTTTCTCCAAGCTGAAGAGCCCTAGCCGTTTTAGCCTTTCCTCATAGGAAAGTCGTCCCATCCCCTTTATTATTTTCGTCCCCCTTCTCTGCACCTTTTCTAATTCCACTATATCTTTTTTGAGATGTGGCAACCAGAATTGAACACAATATTTGAGGTGCGGTCGCACCATGGAGCGATACAAAGGCATTATAACATCCTCATTTTTGTTTTCCATTCCTTTCCTAATAATACTTAACATTCTATTTGCTTTCTTAGCCGCAGCAGCACACTGAGCAGAAGGTTTCAACATATCATCCACGACGACACCTAGATCCCTTTCTTGGTCCGTGACTCCTAACATGGAACCTTGCATGACGTAGCTATAATTCAGGTTCCTCTTTCCCACATGCATCACTTTGCATTTGCTCACATTAAATGTCATCTGCCATTTAGACGCCCAGTCTCCCAGTAATGTAAGGTCCTCTTGTAATTTTTCACATATGTATGCCTACATAAAAACAAGTTTGAGTTTTGTGCACCTCCCCCTTCAGTACAGGGGAAAAGTCTATACTCTTCATATAACAAAGGGGTGGGGACAGGTAGCTCAGGGGATTACAACAGAGCACAAATTTTCAATTTTATATATCTGCACACATCTTCTGGCTTGTATTTTGTCCCTGATCCCCTGCAAGGACTAAGTGCATGGATGTTTTTTTTTCTTTTTATCTGCATTGTGTGCACCAGCCAGATCTCCTTTTCGAAGAAAAAGTCCCTGAGGACTTTTTGCAGTAAAAATGAGCCTACAGTCCCACTGGTGCAAAGTACTTATGGGCCTGCAAGCAGTGTGCAGAGTAATAAAAACTGTACACCCCATGTCAATTTCTCTTTCTCCAATTTGGTTTTCAGCAGTGAATCATTTTTTCAAAGGAATTTTTTTTGTAATTAATGCCAATTAGTGCTGATAATTGCTTGTTAACATCCAATTGACAGCGCTGATTACTTAACTGATTAAGTTACGTGCATTTTTATAGAATACGCTTCGATTTCCGCACGGAAGTTAAGACACAATATATAGAATTTGGGGGGAAATACGTGCTAAGCTAACATTCCACAAAAAAGTTGCTCCGCATAGAGATCCCTGTACAAAATACTAGCTTAGTGCAGATTGTCCTGACACCTAACCTTGCGCACCATGTATTGAATCTATCCCTTTGTGTCTCTGCATACATCTGATATGTGCAATACAAATCATTGAAATAAACTTTATTAGACATAATTGCATTAAAGCTTAATACAATTGTTGACAACTTTTATATTTTTTATACTGGCTTTTTAAAGTATTTTAAAGAGATGTTTAGTGTGGGCTAGTTGCCACTGTGCTACTAAGTGGAAGACAGCCCATAAAACTGAAGGATTCCATGGAAATGCAAGACACCCAGGCATGTCATCTGGTGGTTGGGTGGAGGGTTCAGAGGTGAAGGGAGAAAATTGAGGGAGGGAAGGCAAGCCCCAAAGAGAGAGCCTTAAATGTAGCTATCCGGGATCCATGGCAAGCAGTGATAC
Source organism: Microcaecilia unicolor (assembly GCF_901765095.1). Lineage (NCBI taxonomy): Eukaryota > Metazoa > Chordata > Amphibia > Gymnophiona > Siphonopidae > Microcaecilia > Microcaecilia unicolor. The sequence continues at coordinate 147,548,083 of NC_044034.1, forward strand.
CAGCCTGATGCTGCTTTTAACTCCTAACCCTTATTCACTTGTTCAGAACCCTTATTTTATCATCCTCACCTTAATATTCCCTTATCTCTTATTTGTCCTGTTTGTCTGGCCTAATTAGATTGTAAGCTCTGTCGAGCAGGGACTTTCTCTTCATGTTCAAGTGTACAGCGCTGCGTACGTCTAGTAGCGCTTTAGAAATGATAAGTAATAATAATAATTGTACCCCGTGCTTTCCCACTCATGGCAGGCTCAATGCGGCTTAGGTGCTTATTTGTACCTGGGGCAATGGAGGGTTAAGTGACTTGCCCAGAGTCACAAGGAGCTGCCTGTGCCTGCAGCAGTGGGAATCGAACCCAGTTCCCCAGGACCAAAGTCCACCACTCTAAAGGCCACTCCTCCACTCAGATCAGATTAGGTTTGAATAGGTACGGATGCAATGTCTGTTTGAAAAATCGTAGAATAGTTACAGGGCACAGGAACAAACATAGCATAACAACCATTTGCAACAGACATTGGGGAAGCCATTGCTTGCCCTGGGATCAATAGCATGGAATGTTGCTATTCCTTAGGATTCTTCCAGGTACTTGTGGCCTGGATTGGCCACTGTTCGAAGCATGATACTGGGCTCAATGGACAATTGATCTGATCCAATATGGCTATTCTTATGTTCATATGAATAAATAAGGTGTCAGTAAAGGTTGCCAGCGAGCCAGCATACTGTTGCCTTGGAAACATTAAGCTTAAGATGATGATTCTGAAGCCAGGTAGCAATCAATGTCAAGCTGAATAACTCCAGGGACCATCCTTGCTGTGCTCATGGACAACCCTGGCATTTGTATAGTGCCACTGAATTCCAGGCCATCAATTTCCACATAGAAATTAAGAATACACCCAGAAAATGCTTCCAGAATGCCTCTTTACTATGCACTTTATGAACTTACACATAGTTTTCAACTGCTATAAATACACTCGAGCGCAAACACACAAAATATGCACGCAACATTTTGATGATGTTGTTGTTGTTATGCTCATCCTGGCTGAGCCTTCAAAAATTCATCCCTCGAATGCATAGAGCTTCAGATTTGTATTCATTCCAAGATCATTTCAACCATACACAGAACTTCTCTATTTCATCTTTTGTTCTATGGCCCTCTAAATAAAAGCAGAGGAGGAAGTGTAGTCGAGGACTAGCTGATTCCTCAGGAGGACAGCTGTGAATGGCTACCCTCCCACTCCCTTAACACTGCCTGTGGAGATAACTAATTGGAAGGTGTGATGTTGTGCACGGGCGACCTATTCACCACTCTATATATACATGAAATGTTTAAATATACTGCAAAACACTGTCAAAAGCAAATTACCTCGAGATATATTTCACTGTGTACCAGTAATATAATCTTGGGCCAATTAGGAAGATGTTTTTTCTTCCTCATTAAAATTCAGCACAAATCTCACTTACTGCAACAGATGTGCAGTACATATAGATACAACTGGCCATAAGTTCTCCTTTCCTCTCTGCTTTGCAATGCATGACATAGTGCCAAGTATCTAGGTACATTATCAAAGGCTAGACTTTGCTGTTATACAATTATACACAAAGTAGACTGTAGTCTGCAATATTGAATACTGATAACCAGAAGATGAAAAATTGCTGTACTAAATAAATAGAACTAGATTGGTGAAAAGAGGAAAATGAAATGTTATAACATCAGAAAGGCTTTATTATACTACCAGAAAATAAGAGATATATGAGGCACGACTTCAACTAGCAAAAAACCACAGAGAATGGAAAAGGAAGCAAAGTACTGAATTAACACTTGCTAAATGGGAGGCTGTGCCTTTTAGAATCTTGCTCTTCTGCCAAGTGCATTTGCTGGATTTTGAATTACTACCACAGGATTCCGCTCAACACAACAAGCCTCCAGGGCAAAATGAAATTTTTAGCAGACAGCAAGACAGGTCTAGACTACTGACACCCGTCATGTAGAAGCCATGCAAAGTTAATACAGCCATCACGATGTGCATAGTATATTCAGAATTTACAATGGAGTAATAACAAGAGCTGGGATGGTAACATTCATTGCTAACATTCTATAAGTTACATACAGAGATAAATGTGGTACATTCTTGAACTAGTGGATGCTTGGAATGCTTGGAATGCCCTCCCACGGGAGGTAGTGGAAACGAAAACGGTAACGGAATTCAAACATGCGTGGGATAAACATAAAGGAATCCTGCTCAGAAGGAATGGATCCTAAAGAGCTTAGACGAGATTGGGTGGCAAAGCCAATAGCGGGAGACGGAGATGGTGCTGGGCAGACTTATACGGTCTGTGCTAGAGCCGGTGGTGGGAGGCGGGACTGGTTGTTTGGAGGCGGGGATAGTGCTGGGCAGACTTATACGGTCTGTGCCCTGAAAAGGACAGGTATAAATCAAGGTAAGGTATACACAAAAAGTAGCACATGTGAGTTTATCTTGTTGGGCAGACTGGATGGACCGTGCAGGTCTTTTTCTGCCGTCATCTACTATGTTACTATGTTACTGTTCAAATATTACTTTTTATAATGCAAATTGTAGCCTCTGAAATTCTGGATAGAGGTGGAAAGATCCTTTTAGGACCCTCACTAGGCCAGTATGGTCCTGGGTTCAAGATCATACAATGTTAGTGTAGAAAAAAGATGTGCACCATTTGCTATATTATTTTGGCTACAATGGTTTTGCCTGCCCATATGTAAGCTAAAGACCCCCCCCCCCCCTAGGGTGTATGGAGATTTCTGTGGTGGAGTGTCCTTGTGTTTAAGACTCAGCTTTTGGGCATAGTTAATTTCCAGTGCACAGATTCCCTTGAATGTTATTATCCTTGTGTGAAGTACATCCTAAACTCAGAGGTATAGTCCATCTATCTGCCTGACTACAGAAGCAAGCAGTGAACAAGAAATCTTTAGTGGCAAGGTGAAGAGAGAGGCCCCTTCTAGGAGCCGGACTAGAGAAAGTGTTGTGGAGAGATAGTCTGATGTGGTGTTTGGCTATGTGAGAAAAGATCCCAGAGTGGAGAGACTGTGAAGTGCAACAGAAAGGAAATAGGCTGGCCCAGTACTTGGGAAGCCCAGACCCAACTAGAATTTAGTAACTACGAAAGGTATTACAGACAGAGACAAGGAAGATGTTTGGAGTGTGACTATACAGTGACTAATGCTGTACAACCTCAGGAAAAAAAAAACCTAAGACTACTTCAGAGAAACATTTGCACCAGTTTGCAGAAAAGTTAGTCGAAGCACTCCATATCTGTCTCTGAGCATTAGAGAAAAGGGGGGAAATCTATGCCTGGGTCTTGAAGGCATAGGCGTAGTTTGACTGTTTCATTTGGGGGGGCACAGGATTGGCGGAGCATATTAGCATATTCATTTGCATATATACATATGCAAATGAATATGCTAATGTGGAGGAAGGAATTGAAATTTACAGGCAAAATATCACAGATGCACATTTCAAAAGCTGACATATTTCAATTAATAAATTCTGAATAAAATACTTTTTTCTACCTTTGTTGTCTGATCATTTAGTTTTTCTATTCGCTTTGGTCCCAGTGTCTTGTTTTATGCAGTGTCTTCTTTCCAGTAGGCTTCCCTCTGCTCCCCACCCTCCCAGTCCCATCCATCTCCTGCTCCTTCCCTCTGCTCCCCTCCTCTCCCAGTCCAATCCATCTCCTGGTCCTTCCCTCTGCTCCCTTCCTCTCCCAGTCCCATCCATCTCCTGGTCCTTCCCTCTGCTCCCCTCCTCTCCCAGTCCCATCCATCTCCTGCTCCTTCCCTCTGCTCCCCTCCTCTCCCAGTCCAATCTATCTCCTGGTCCTTCCCTCTGCTCCCAACCCTCCCAGTCCCATCCATCTCTTGGTCCTTCCCTCTGCTCCCCACCCCTCCCAGTCCCATCCATCTCTTGCTCCTTCCCTCTGCTCCCCACCCCTCCCAGTTCCATCCATCTTCCTTCTGCTGCCCCCCCCCCCCCCGTGAGGTCCAAGATCGTGACTCCATTTACCCCCTCTCTTCCTCCCTCCCTCCGGCGCAGGCAACAGTCTTCTTCAGCTTTTCTGTGTTCCTGGCAGCAGTAGCGATGTACACGCTGCCTTCGGTCTGCCCCGGAAGCCTTCTCTTCAAGTTCCTGTTCCCACCTATGCGGGAACAGGAACTTGTAGAGAAGGCTTCGGGGCAGAGCCGAAGGCAGCGTGTACATCGCTACCGCTGCCAGGAACACAGAAAAACTGAAAAAGCATGCTTGCTGCCTGCGCCGGAGGGAGGGAGGAAGAGAGGGGGTAGACGGACAAGCTCCTCTCCGTCCGCTTGGCTTCCCTGCCCTCTCCGTCTGCGTCCCGCCCGAAAAGAAATGATGTCAGAGGAAGGCGGGACGTAGACAGAGAGGGCAGGGAAGCCAAGTGGACGGAGAGGAGCGCGTGCCTGCTTGTTGTTTTTTTTTTTTTAACTACTGGCGCGGCGGCGCCAGTCTCACGTCGTCATCGTTTGGGGGGCATTGCCCCCCTTCACCCCCCCCCCCCAGTCTACGCCCATGCTTGAAGGGGAATGCTTTGCCCCTAGAGAAAAATTTATATGTGCTGAGTGTAAAAGGGAATAGGACCAGGAGAAAAGTAAATGTTCTCAAGATCCTTTAGGGTAAGACCATCCGCTGGACAGCTCTGAGACAAGATACTCCCTATATTGGATTGTCTACTAATCTTAGATCTTCTATGCATCGAGCACATGTTCATATGATTATAGCACCTTGAGAATGCCAAGTCATTGTAAGGTGACACACTTTATGGAGCCTAAATCTACTCTGTACTAGAAATTACTCAATCCAAATTTTGCAAATTGTGCTCAGAAATTTTGATCTCTTCAAGGAGATTTAAGCATATTCTACATCATGACTTTTAAATTATTCAGCAGAGAAACTCTCTCATTAGCTTTACAAGCACTATTAATAGCTTCCATGGTATCAAAAGCATTTTAAAAAATGACATTGCATATATTGGTGTCCAGTTGAGCCATGCCCTGTATGCATTGGTTCTGGCATTCTTGTCAGTTTGGCGATGAATGCATGGGTGATATCCTTAGTAATCATCTTGCATTGTGGCTATTTCTGAAGGACTCACAGGGATGCAGATTAAAGAAAAAAATCTTCAAGCATTTCCTTGTGTGAACTTGAAACAGAATCTTTGCACCCTTTATTAAAGCCTGTATCCCTCCAGCAAAGCACATATGCACGGAGTAAACCGAATCATTTTATATAGCACTGCATTCCAGGTGTGACCACAATGGTGCAGTACAGGGATTGATCAGTGTGTCTAAGAGAAGATTCTGGTCAGTATTCTGAGGGAGAAGGTTGGAAGTGAGAAAGAGAGGAAGCTGTCACCTATTTCTATGCAACAACTGGTGTTTGGGGGAGTCAATAGTCTGATGGCCTACCTACCTAGCTATGTGTTGACTAGCTTCCTATATTCGAGAGTGCTTCCAGGGTTCAACAGCAAGCAGTATGAGAAGGAGGAGACCTGTTTCTGGTCCTGAGCCCTGTCCTGGTAGAAGTTGATGGCCATGGAGAAGAGCCCCTGTGGTGGTGCTTCTGACCTTGCTCTTGATGGAGCTGTTTCCAGAAGTGAGCAACCATGAGAACTGGGAAGAGAAAGGAGAGAGCAGCCCAACTCATGATTAATCAAGTAATCCATAGAAATCCAGAGGCAGAGGAGAAAATGATTTTCAGAGGAGAGATGCAAGCATTAAGAATATCAGGTATCAAAAAGAGTCTGTGAGAATTCAAAAAGGCCAAAAAGGTTGAGAGGGAACCCAAAAACCAGAGAAAGGGAAGGAGGGCATTCAGAAGTTTGTGAAAAAGGATCTGAATCTTATAATGCAGATTGTACTTGTATACTTTACTGGTTATCACATGCATTATTTGCCTTTGAGATACTTTTTCTCAGTAAATACTTTTATTTTGGAACCACCACTATCTTTCCTGAAATAGTTCCACAAATTACTAGGACAATGATGTGGGCCCTGACATAGAGAATCTCTTCTCCCTATTAAAGAATCCTAATAGCACATAGGACAGAGGCATGGAACAGAGCAACTCACTGGTACACAAGAGGAACCCAAACGAAAGACAACAGACAAATTTGCAGAAAGGACCTATGAGATCTCAAAAACTCAAGCACATCATCATATGATATGGACATTACTAAAGCCTACAGTGTTAGAGTTTTTGAGGCCCTGGTGGGAGGGATGGATGTCCCTGAATGGGAGGAAGCCCAGCCCAATGGAGTGGTGTTGAAATAAGTTTCAGAAAGAAAGTGTGCCCCTGTGGAGAGTGACAGCAGGGGTGGAGTTTGGATTTAATAAAAGAAGTTGTGGTGAGGTACACAAGGTCTTTGGAGGCTGATTATAAGAGACATTGCTGCTCCATGAGTGGCAACGAAAGAGAATGAGCTGCAGGTGGACATGGGGAGTCCAGCCTGGAAGTGGGATCAGGACAGGAGGAGCCTGCCCAAGGCCAGAATGTAACCCTGAGAGGTGCACTGCTGAAATAAGGGCAGCCTAAAGGGTCTGTGCCTGCAAGGAATTGGAGCGGAAATCCGGAGTATTGGAAACAGCCTTGGATTTATTCCTGTCATGAAAGGATGAGTAAAGGACAGGAAGGATGTAAATATTTACAGCTGTGAATTACCTTGAGAGGGAGGAAGAGAGGTCAAGATTGTCACAACTGATCTTGAATAAAACTGTGTACATAAAGAGGTGGAGTATTGACTGCTGGTTGCAGAAGATCCAGTAAAGTTGGTGTTAGGTTTGATAAAACTACCAGAATACAGCGTGTACATTTGGTGAGAGAGGAGAGCAGGTGCTGCTGGACTGAGAGAAGCAGAACCTAAAAGTTCTTTTTGGTACTCCCAAATCCAGATCTCTATTCCGGAACATGGACCCACTCCCAAGCTTGAATGATGGAACCTGTGACTGAATGAATGGTGAGTTGAGTGAAGAAAAGAATAGAGCATTTGAGAGGAATAAGTTTTCCCTGTGACCCAGGCCTGGGTTATTGTGGACCTGAACTAGTAAGGTACAAGACCCGGGTTACATTTTTATAATTCTTACATTAGCCCAATACATTGTCATTACCTCCAAAATCCATTTTTCTCCAGGACCAACATGGCTACTTGAACTCTTTTATACATAATGCTGGCTACCGCTCATTATAAGCCTGATTCTGCACTAATTATAGTCAGTCCACAAAGGCAGTGGAAAATCTGGGATTCCTTCTGCTACTTATGCCTCGCTTCTGGTGTAAGATATGAACAAAATTTCTAAGGGCATGACTGCATTCCACCTTCTGCCCCATGCTAACTCCAGACATGTACTTACACGAGCACACGTTCTAAGGGGCCCCATAGGATCAATGGTTAAAACAAAAATGTTCAGTGCATGGTAGTAGAGCTCTCGGCTAGCATTAGTTTCATTAACTGAAAAACATCTATAGGCTCCATTTGGTAGGTCTGATTTAATAATTAAATGAAAATCAAATCTTCTCCAACTTGTGTCACTCTCAAAAGCACAGAGCAAGCAGGAACAGTCACCCCATGTCATTTAAAATTGTTAAAAGTTAACTTAGCTGCTCTTATGTAATTCCCTTGAACTCCTGAGGGCTGTTAAGTTAGCAAGAGTCACAAACTACTTCTGCTCGTTGGACCACAATGACTATAATGACATCAATATACTGTGAGTACCAATCAGATCACATCCCACATGGGCTAATTTGTGATGCTGTACTGAATATGGATCCCATGGGATCGGTGGTTTAGTAATAAAATTCATAACTTATGGAAAATGAGCATTACTACTTGGTTTTCAAAGCCGGAGATTTAAGGCTGGGTTAACAAAAAGAAGATCAAATTACCCTTGTAAGAAGAATTTCTAGATGTTCAATTAAGGGAGAAGCATTAAGGAGTAACAAGGAAAATCAACAAAATGACTTCTGCTGGCTGTTAGTCTCTATGGATTACCTGGAAAACAGAATCTGACACAAACTAATTAAACCTGACAGTAACCAAATGGGGTAACAAGAAGAGAGATGGTACTACGTAAAATTCTAAAGGATTCAGAGCCACATCATATGTGGGACAATATGCTCAGCACGACTGTCAATATTAGCACATTCAACGTGGCCAGCATTGACCGGGGTTCATAAATAACAAACATCAATAAAAGCTGACGGTGACTCAAGAACACAACAGGGATCTGCAAAGACTCATGAGGTATTAGAAGTCTCTAGAGAAAATAAAGAAGAAGCAGTGATAAGGGCCAATTCAATGTTATAAAAACAGAAAATTCAATCAAACTTGAAAAACTGTTCCAATAGTATAAAAAGTATTGATTTCAGCTTTATAGACTGAGAAATAAAAATCAGTCTACGCTGTAATTGTACACTGTAATCTTTTACTGGACAACTCAGTGCAAGATATTAGCACCCCTGGCAAGCTTGCAGTCTTGGGTGTCTGACTGTTACAACATACCTATCACTGGCAGCTCTGTCATAAACAATTATATCTTTACAAATGATGTTCAATCTACATAATATGCAAATTCCAGAATCACATCAGTAACAGCAATACCAATTCTCCACTATCAGACATTTTGAAGAGAATGTAAAATCCAACACCCTCCCCTCCCCCCTCCATAGTTCAGACCCATCATACCAAAGCAGTGCTGAGACCCAGAACTCAAACAGCAAAAATCCAAATGCACTCTAGATTATTGTCAAACACCTCCTACTGAGAAAACAGGATAGGTCAGACTGCTAAAAATACCTATACACAGAACACAGACAAGCTTTCAGCAAACAGAGATATGAACTGCCTCCAGATTTTCAGAACAGGTCGATCCATTTCTGGTTTTCACTGAAAGCTAGAAGTCCATACATACAAGGGGGAAAACCAGGGCTGAACATTTGCAACCAGTTGGTGACACTACCACCAAATAAATAAAGTTCCACAAATTTCCCAGGTAGTTGTAAATAAAAGCTCAAGGTGCCAGATTGCCGCTCTGGTTCCAAATAGGCAGAGAGTATATCAGAACAGGATGAACTCAAAGAAGCATATACCCCTTAAACCATCTAAGGTAGGTACGGTTGAGTACTCAGCAGATTATAGTATATCGTAGATCAAAATGTATTTACCAGTGTCCTTCAAGGTATCTGAAGTGTGCTGGTGTACCACACAGTCTAAAATAACCACTTAACCTTCATGGAGTACTAGCTTCCCCCCCCCACCCCCACCCCTTCCTTTCTTTCCCTTCTCTCCCTGGTGTGTATTCAGGATTTCAACTCAAATATGACATCCTACGCATCTAGAAATTGTAACTAATAACTTAGCAGAAGTAAATGTCCTCTTCCAAAATGGGAAAGAAATGCTTTGGGGATACTTTGCTACAAACAGAGGACTCACTGCTTGTGTGGAAGACTTGAGTCCTTTCCTCCAGCAGGAAGGAAAATCAGAGAGAGCTAATTCATCTTGGTGTCCAGTCCAATCTATACAGCCAAACAGATGAACCAACAACTGAGATTAATCTTCAGAAGTTATGCATCTCACCAACTCTGCTCACATACAATATCAGATAAATAAAACCAACACAGGCAAAGGCTGGGGAGACAGCAAGACTGTTGTTTAACTTTCTGCTTTAGAAATTGTTTTGCTCTTTAGAACTCTGTACTGCATTTTGATGCAAGCCGCATGCAGACCTCGTGATGTGGATTTTTCAAGATACATGTTAGCTTCATCAGTCTTATGTAATTTACCATCCATTTGCCTTTCAGGAGTCTGAATTGTCAATTCATCATGCCCTGTGATTGATCACAGCTCAGCTCTAGAAATAACATCCTCAGGAGCTATGAAGCTCTGCCTCCCCCCCTCCCCCCCCAATCCCAGATAACAGAATAGAGTCTTCCCTTTTCATCTGAAAATTACAGACACTCGTGTCTGCTAGAAATGTCAATATCCAAAGGGGGAAATCACCTACGCTGCAGCAAGTCACATATCTATACAGACCACACTATTCATTTTCCACAATTGACATTTTTCTGTTCTCATCCCTTGAAAAAAGCTAAATTTCAATAAAAATATTAAACTTAAAAAAAACACAGTTCTGCTGCCAAAATTGCTTTAAAAACACAGTCTTATCTCATTCTTGAGGTTAAACAATTTTTCAGTGTTGGCTTCTGTTTTGCCAATTCCACTTAATAAGTTTGCATATGTACATAAACTAGGATATTGTGCTATCTCACTGAAATACCAGCATGTCCGCAACAATTTTAGTTTCTATTGGAATAAATTTTAAGGGGACCTAACTACAACCTTATGCCTTCCTATACAGATGCAGGAGGAACGTTCTGGGCCCCTACTCCACTGTAGTGACAGTCAAACTAATGAAGGGATGGTCTTTTCTAGGACAAAAGCTCAATAGTAGTAGATCCTTCAGAAGGGAAGTATAAAAACAGGAGTGTAAGGTGGAGTTCAGTAAAGAGGAAAATGTAGTGCAAAGAGTAGTGGGTTCCTTCCTAGAGCCCACTAGGATCTTAATCTTCTACCTAAGAGGCTAAGGAGAAAAAGTAAATGGCAGGGACAGGCCAGCAGTGAGGTCTGTTTCTACAAGAAAGAGCGAGGAGAGGAGTGAAAGTCTGAGCCACAGCTGAACCCCCAGGCCATCAGGTGCCTTGTAGAAGAGAAAAGAGGGGTCATTCGAATCAGGAGATCCTCTCCTGCCCTCAAGGAGAATTAAGAAGAGCTAAGTCGAGAACTCAGCTGGTGCAGTTGCAAGTGCCAAAGACCTGAAAGATAGGAGATAGGATGCAAGCCCTAGGTGTGTAAGGAGACAAGGGTATTTTCTATGCTCATACCACAATACTGTATTGCTATTGCTGGAGAAAGAGATTGGGACTGCCACAGGTCCCTATAGGGAAAAAGTACATATGAAGAAAAAGGGAAGGGTTGACATCAGTCCAACAGTGAAAGGAGTATGGGAGATGCAGGATAGGAGAGGAAACAGCATAGCATAGAGGAAATCAAGGATTGATGTCTGATACTTTTTAACATCGCCTCACTTTAATTTTATGGACTCTGTGCCTCACTGCTTTCATTTCTACTTCCGTATACTTTTGTATGCTTGGATATACATATATAAGTAGTGGGTTCTGAAAGCCGCCACTTAAGACGCATATACTCGGCATGCACAGATTTCAGAAGAGTGAGCTGTGGGCACTGTGCAGGCAGACTTTGAATGTGTGTACTTTCCCTTTTATAAGGGAAATATACATGTATTTATGTAATCCCCTGGTAAATTGAGTTTGGACATTTCCTCAGGGGATTACTAGACTAGGGGAGATATGATAGAGGTCTATAAAATAATGAGTGAACGGGTAGACGTTAAGCATCTGTTTACGCTTTCCATAAATACAAGGACTAGGGGGCATGCAATGAAGCTACAAAGTAGTAAACTTAAAACGAATCAGAGAAAATGTTTCTTCACCCAACGTGTAACTGAACTCTGGAAGTGGCCTAGGAGTGGCCTAGTGGTTAGAGTGGTGGACTTTGGTCTTGGGGAACTGGGTTTGATTCCCACTGCAGGCACAGGCAGCTCCTTGTGACTCTGGGCAAGTCACTTAACCCTCCATTGCCCCAGGTACAAATAAGTACTTAAGCCGCATTGAGCCTGCCATGAGTGGGAAAGCGTGGGGTACAAAAAAAGATTTGTTGCCAGAGAATGTGGTAAAGGCAGTTAGCTTAGCAGAGTTTTAAAAAGGTTTGGACAACTTCCTAAAAGAAAAGTCCATAGACCATTATTGACTTGGGGAAAATCCACCATTTCTAAAAACAAACCTGTTCAAAAAGGCATACCCCACCGACCCAACATAAATGCCTGAATATCTGCAACACAACGAAACCAAAGCTCGTAATGGACATAACTTAACTCTTCCTCTCTAAGATCCCCTAATGTATCTGTCACACATGAACCTTATTCTACCACAACATCACCTTGTATTTGTTCATACCGGAATTGGCGAACGCTGTTACTGTACTATGTAAGCCACATTGAGCCTGCAAAAAGGTGGGAAAATGTGGGATATAAATGTAACAAATAAATAAATAAATACTAAATAATAAGCAGTATAAAATGTTTTGTACTTTTTGGGGATCTTGCCAGGTATTTGTGAACTGGATTGGCCACTGTTGGAAACAGGATGCTGGGCTTGATGAACCTTTGGTCTGTCCCAGTATGGCAATAACTTATGTACTTATGACCCTGATTCTCAAAAGTAATCATGGGTGCTAGAGGCCATTAGTGTCGTACTAGCACCTGCATTTACCTGCACAGAATGTTCAGAGAGGTCTAGCACGGGAAACAACGAGCGCACCAGGCACTAGCGCAGATAGCATGCAGATGTAGTCAAGCTCAAGTAAATGAGCTCATTTTGTATTCCCCTCAATTCTCAGAAAAGGGCGACTGAAACAAAACTGCCTTACCGCTGGAAAAAATAATGCCAGGTAAGAGCAGGCGTTAGGGTAATGGAAGAGAGGATTTCTCATAACTCTCATGCTTCGCTCATGATTCTTTCTGCAAAATCTGTCGGTTTTGATTGCTTTTGGAAGCAGAAGGAAGCCTGTGCAAGCCCTTAAGCACTGGTCATGAGAAACAGCAGACCCAAGCAAAAGCACACATTGGCGTCTGTTTCCTGCATCTAAATGTAACTACTACTACTACTACTACTAATCATTTCTATAGCACAAGTGTACGCAGTGCTGTACACTTGAAAATGAAGAGACAGTCCCTGCTGGACAAAGCCTATAATGTAATCAGGACAGACAAACAGGACAAATAAGGGATAAGAGAATTACAAAGGTGGGAATGAAAAACAGACATGAGTACTGAACAAGTGAATAGGGGTTAGGAGTTAAAAGCAGTATCAAAAAGGTGGGCTTTTAGCCTAGATTTGAAGACGGCCAGAGATGGAGATTGAGGTACTGACTAAGGAAGTCTTTTCCAGGTGTATGATGCAGCAAGATAAAAGGAACGGAGTCTGAAGGGTACAGATAAGAGAGATAAGAGTGGAGAGGTACTGAGGAGCTGCAAAGTGAATGCACTTGTAAGTCAATAAGAGGAGTCTGAACTGTATGCGGAAACAGGTAGGGAGACAATGAAGTGACTTGAAGAGAGGGCTAATATGAACATAGTGACACTGGCGGAATATAAGCTGTGCAACAGAATTTTGAACAGATTGAAGGGAAGAGAGATGGCTTAGTGGGAGACCTGTGAGAAGCAAGTTGCAACAGTCTAAGGGAGAGGTGATAAGAGTGTGGATAACTGTTTTGGTAGTGTGCTCAGAAAGGAAAGGATGAATTTTGGTGATATTACAGAGAAAGAAAAAATAGGTCACGGTAAAAAAAAAATTTAAAACGCTTATATTTAAACCACAGAAAACAAACACCAATGGTTAAGTGGCACTGAAAATGACCAGATAGCTGTGAACAAGTGATTTAACCAGTCAGCGGCAATTTCCAGATGGTTAAATCGTTTTGAATATCGGCTGCACCATTTTTACTGGTACATACATCTACAGAATTACATTTGGAGCAGGTTTAAGTGTGCACCCACTTTCCCTGGGGTAAGTTTATAAAGACACATTAGTACATATGTTGCCTTTGTAAAATATACAACAATCTGGTAACCAAAAATAAAAACCACCAACTCAAATTAGGTTCAAAACAGTGTCCAAAAAGCGCCACATCTAGAATCCGGGCAAATGTTAGTGGACCATCATAATATGTTTTTGGTTCCCAGGGGAAAAGGCCAAAGACATCCTAAGCATACAGAACAAATTTTCCATGGGGTTTCTCACAGCAAACGTTTGCACATACTTCTCAGATGTTTTTTGAACACAAGGTACCTGAGTACAACATATCCGTGTATCCTTCAGCGGTGTTTTCCAAAGCCTTAAAGTAGGAGTATTTGTGGCATATTTACTCTGTGCATACATTTTTTTTACATTTCCATATGTTGCTTCCAGCAACACCTCCAAAAGGTTTCCTGTGGAATGCATCTTTTAAACAAATATACAGCATTTTTAGGTAACCTATGTGGATCCAGCCAAATGCCAATTACTCATCTAAAGTCCTTATAATTGCTTGGCTGCAACTTGAACAAGCAAATCATTCCTTTCTTCACACATACAAACATGTCACTTCCAGCACTAGTCAAACAATGCCCAGCGCTGGCCAGACAAATCAGATCTGACCTAATGCCAGACAATGAAAACAAACCTTATTAGCTATGTTAATCACGCTTAACTGCAGTCACGTCTGCAATTAGCAGTCTGCCATTGTGATCTCATTTTCCAGTGCAGAATATTTACATCACACTGTGTGCACTGATATGCCTTTAACAATGTTACAAACAGTGAAAATGTTTAAAAACCAGGTTGAAAATCTAATATTGAATTCAAGTTTTAAACTCTGCCTTTATAGTGGTAGATAAGCTTTCTGCAGTTGGCCACTCGGTGCCATGGAATGCTGGGGTTATTTCTAGGGTTACCCTATGTCCAGATTTACCCAGACATGTCCTCTTTTTGAGGACATATTATCCGGGCAACCGGGCGGGTTTTGCCAATCTGCCTGTTTGTCCGGATTTCTAGACAAACGGGCAGGCTGGTGGATGGGCCGTCAGCCAGCCCGTTTGTCCAGAAATCCGGACAAACGGGCAGATTGCTAGCATCCCCTCCCCTTACTTACTACTGCCCTGGTGGTCTAGTGACCTCTTCGGGCTTCGGGGCAGGAAACGGAGCGCTGCCCTGCATGTATCCTTCCTGTTGGTGATCTCGGCGCCGATTCAAAATGGCCACCGAGATTTGAAGTGACCTCGTGAGACTTCAACTCTCGGCGGCCATTTTGAATCGGCGCGGAGATCACCAACAGGAAAGATGCATGCAGGGCAGCGCTCCGGGCAGGAAAGAGGGGGCTCTTTCCTGCCCCGAAGAGGTCACTAGACCACCAGGGCAGTAGTAAGGTAAGGGGAGGAGTGGGGAAAATGTGACAGGGGCGGAATGAGGGCGTGGAAGGGGACGGGGCGGGTGTGAAACGGGGCGGGGCAGGGTGTGTGGTGGGGGCAGGGCGTGTGTCCTCCTCTTTGGGGGACAAAATATAGTAACCCTAGTTATTTCACCATGCTAGAGCATCAAGTCTCAAAAACCCACAGCCCAATGATACTCATGCTAGAGCCTGCAGAGCCTGTGCTGTCTCACCCTCCCCCTCCCAATCACTTTACCCTCCCCCCGATCAAGCCCCCTCCCCAAGAAGCTCCCTCAGGCCTGACCATTGAAGAATAATTTTATAACAGGCAGGTGTCTATTTTGGGCCTGTTTTATAAGATACTTGTGAGTCTTCATAAAACTACTCCAGAAGCCTGCAGTAGTCATACTAAAATGAAGCTGCTAGAGAGCAGATATACATAAAATACCATGACTGCCCATGCTATACCCCTGAACTTGCCTAATCTGAACATGCATAATCTGTATCTCTATTATTAGATTCTTGATATACCCCCTTTCTGTGGTACAACCAAAGCAGTTGGCATATTATATGTCTTATGGGCATACAATCTAAGGTTTTGTACCTGGGCCAATGAAGGGTTAAAGTGACTTGTCCAACTTTTACGTAAGAGGGGGTCATTTTGTATATGTATATTGTCATATAGGTGAAAACATCCTTTCTATCCTTTATTTAAATCACCCGCTTAATAATTTAATTGAACTGAATTAATTCTATGACACATTTATTACCTGTTTAACCATTAACCCTAGAACGCATATTGGGGGCCTTTTAGGCCCCCATGCTTACATTTTTGCTATTATCTGCAAAATTACTTTAGTTAGAATTTTGAAACTCAAGGTATTACTCAAGTATGTCATTGTTGATAATATCCAGTTGTTCATATAATTTTTTTTCATAGGCATTATGGTGTAACAATGCTTGTTTGGTGAAAACTACATCTGTACGAATTGGGGGCCTTTTAGGCCCCCGCTGTTTTTATCATGTTCTCAGAAGTGTTTGTGTCTCAAGTTACTTTATTTGTACTCAGTAATGCTGGTGGAGGGGCCAGGGTGTGGATAATAACATGTGAGGATGTCATGTGATTTTTGGAGGGAGTGATAAGGCCATGACATCACCTCAGGTCCTCTGAACACTGAGGACAGTATACACTGTGAGCTAATTGCTGAAGGACCTGTGATAAGATAAGCTGTTGAGAGGAAATCTGTTTCATTTTCTAACATCTAGTCAGCAATGGCACAGTCTTCCTCCAAGTGTCTGACTGACCAAGAGATTGAAGCGATTATGTTTCAAAGCGATGATGAAAGTGAACTATCTTTGTCTGATGAAGAATATCTGCCACCAGCTAATCAAACATCCTCATCCAGTGATTCTTCTGATGATGAAGAAGTGAATCTAGTGGATCCTCAAGAAGTGATAAGTAGAACATCCAAAACGAATGTTTTTTGGGACAGTAATCCTACATTAGTCGGACGTACTCCAATACACAATATTGTGAGACAGGCTCAAGGAGCTGTGGGAAGTCCCAGTTACTTTACCCCTAAAGATGTATTCTGTACTTATTTTTCTGACAATATTGCAGAAGAGGTCCTATTATGTTCAAACCTAGAAGGAAGACGTATCGCTTCAGCAAAAAATAAGTCCTGGAAAAATATCTCAAAAGAGGAACTTTATGCATATATTGGACTTTTCCTGCTGGCAGGGAGTCAAAAATCGTATGATGTCCCAATACGAGAATTATTTCTGGACCCACTTTCTGATCCACACTATAAGGCGACAATGTCAGTGGGCAGATATGAGGAAATTAGAAGGATCATTCGCTTTGATGATAAGCGAACTCGTGCAGCGAGGTTTGAAACAGACAAATTAGCCCCTATCAGTTATATCTGGAACATATTCATCAAAAATTGCACAAAACTTTACAATCCTAGTACTAATGTTACTGTAGATGAGCAACTTGTACCGTTCAGAGGACGCTGCAAATTCATACAATACATGCCCAGCAAGCCAGCCAAGTACGGTATAAAAATCTTCTGGATGTGTGATTCTGCAAATTATTATGGCATAAATGGCGTAATCTACTGTGGCAAAGAGGTTGGTGCACCAGTACAGAAGGATCTGGGGTCTGAAATAGTCAAAACTCTTGCTGTTCCAATATTCAATTCAGGTAGAAACATCACCATGGACAATTATTTCACCAATGTTGAACTAGGCAATTTTCTGCTTGCAAAAGCTATTACACTTGTTGGTACTATAAAGCAAAACAGACGAGAAATTCCAGCAGCACTCAAACACAATCGTCAGCGAGCACTTTATGAGAGTGTCTTTGGATTCAATAACAAAGCGACTTTGGTATCTTACAAGGCAAAGAAGGAGAAATCTGTAATTTTACTCAGTACCATGCATCACGATTGCAGTGTTGACAGCAATAACCAAAAATTGAAACCAGAAATCATCCTGCATTACAATGCAACAAAAGGAGGTGTAGATAAAATGGATGAGATGGTGGGAGAATATTCGTGTAAGAGGCAAACAAAACGATGGCCTGTAGTACTATTTTCAAATATGCTTGATGTAGCAGCCCTAAATTCATTCATTATTTATACAGAAACTCATCCTGAATTTCATGCACAGAGGAAGGACAGGAGACGCTTATTCTTGAAGGACCTTTGTCATGAACTTGTAATATCTCACATGATAGAGCGAAGCGACTTGAAATGCTTGCCAAAGAAAACTAAAGAAGCAATGAAACGGTGTGGCGTACAGTTTCAGATTACTCCAGAGCCAGGAGAAAGAAAACGAAAGCGTTGTTTCATGTGTCCAAGAAACATAGAGAGGAAAACTGAGCGATATTGTTCCACTTGTAAGGGAACTGTTTGCAAAGAACACTCTTCTGAAAAAATAACATGTCAGAATTGTTTGGAAGACTAATATAATAGAAAAGAAAGTTAGAATAAAAATGTAGCTGCAGCTAGTTTGCTATAGATTTCTATGCATTTTTGTGTGTTTTCATGTCTTTGCGTGAAATTTGGGGAAAAAAAGATTTTTTTGGTGTTTTCTGTGAAAAATTATAATTAAAATGTTGTCCACTATTCATATTTTATTGAGCAATTTTGAAATAAACTTGTGAAAGTTATTTAAGTGTGTTTTTCTACATTATGTGCATGGGGGCCTAAAAGGCCCCCATGACGTTAATATGTATATTTTTAACGTCATGCGTTCTAGGGTTAACATAGCTCAAGGTGGGGAATACAACAGAGACAGAAACACCAAAACAATAATGGTTGATCAATGTCACATCATATATCAAAAGAAAACTATGTTGCAACTGTAAGCTAACAAAGTAGATGACTGCAGATAAAAACCTGTACGGTCCATCCAGTCTGCCCAACAAGATAAACTCATTCCATATGGTATGTGATACTTCATATATATATACCCGATCTTAATTTGTCCTTGCCATTTTCAGGGCACAGACCGTAGAAGTCTGCCTGACCCTATCCTTGTTCTAAATTTCTGAAGTTGTCAAAGCCCCTGAAAAGCTCCACTGCAGCCCATCTAAATCTATTCAGCCACAATCAGGGCACAGACCATAGAAGTCTTGCCCAGCACAGGCTTTGCTTCCCAATTAGTGGTGTTGCTACCTAATCTCTGCTAAGCTTCTTTGGATCCATTCCTTCCAAACAGGATTCCTTTGTTTTTGTCCCATGCGTTTTTGAATTCCGTTATCGTTTGCATCTCCACCACCTCCAGCGGAAGAGCATTTCAGGTACCTACCACCCTCTAGTTCTCCCATCTTCCCATCTCTGGAAAGTGTTTGTCTGCGGATTTATACCTTTCAAATATTTGAATGTCTATATCATATCATCCTGGTTCCTCCTTTCCTGCAGGGTATGCATGTTCAAGTCAGCAAGTCTCTCCTTGCTATGCAAACCCCATGCCATTTTTGTTGCTTTTCTCTGACTCACGTCAAGTCTTTTTAAATTCAAAACTGAACATAATTCTCCAAGTGGGGCCTCACTAATGACTTGTATGGGGACATCAACACCTCCTTTCTTCTGCTGGTTATACCCCTCTCTAAGCCGCCTAGCATTCTTCTGGCTGCAGCTACCGCCTTGTCACATTGTTTCTTCACCTTGAGATCTTCAGACACCATCATCCCCAGTAAGCTCCTTTGAGCAAGGACTGTCCTTCTTTGTTAAACTGTACAGTGCTGCGTAACCCTAGTAGCGCTCTAGAAATGTTAAGTAGTAGTAGTAAGTAGTAGGTCCCTCTCCTGAGCCGAGATTACCAATCTCTCCCCTCCTATCTTGAAAATGTCTCTATAGCCTAAAATAAGAAAAGGATCATATCTTCTCAATTGATCATCAGAAGGCAGTAAAATATGCTATGTATTAATACTACACAACCAAGTCTTTAGATCATGATGAAATTTCTTATATTATTGCTGTGAATGAAATCATAGGGGTAGTGCATTCCATAGTAGAGAGACATCTTTTCCTCAGGCAGACTAAACTTCTTAGCTGAGGGTAGGCCAACTTTTCCATTGATTCTCTGAACACAGACTTCATGCTGGGACACACCATAACAACCAATAGACCATACAATACGGGGCTATTCCATAAAGACTTTTAAAAGCAAATAAAAGACTTTAAAGATTATTCTTCCTTGCGTCGGCAACCAATGTAGTCTAATTAGAAATGGTGTTCAACTGTTCCATCAATAATTCAACTTATGAAGTCAGTGGGGGCATTTCAGTAAAACATTTGCACCAAAACTCATGGCACCAAGCGACATTCTATACTGGCATTGATGTAGATAAGTTCCATTATAGAATACAGGAAAAGGGCGCCACTTACATGCAAAAATGTAGCCATGATCACATATGAGCAAAACAAAAAAGTACTCTCATGAACAAACTCCTCTAGTCTCGAAATCAGTTTGCTTTACTGATTTCGAGACTAGAGGAGTTTGTTCATGAGAGCATTTCTCTACTTGATTCTATGCGAAGGGATAGCACGGCGGTGCAGCATATTGCTTCTATCAAACGTACTGAATTGTATAACGTACGTACTCTGCTACACTTCACGACCCCTGACGCAGGCGCTCAGCGCCGAAACACGGGCCGTGTCGGGTCCATTCAAAGATTTGTTCCTCAAAATATGTGATTAAAGGTTTTATTCCCCTTTTTTTGAAGGCTCCTGGTACTTTTTTGTTTTGCTCTTTGAACTTTTTTTGTACTTTGCTCCCTCTCTTTGCTGCATGAGCCATGATCACATATGCCATGTCAATAGCTGGTGTAAGTAATAAATCCGCCCCTTGCCCTCCAGTGCTTCACTCACATGAACACCTCCCTTTCACATATGCCCTAAAATGAATACATGTGTATTTTATAGCATTGCGGCTAGCTCAAACGCTGGCCAATGACAATTAGTGGCACCTCTTACCCATCTACTAAATGCTAGTATTCTGTAACAGACGCGAATATTTGGTGCCTACCCATAGTTGCAAATTTATACAGCAGCTTTTAATATGCAGTGCACAGCAACCATGATACATTCCAAATAACTTCCAGACAGATCTTTATAGGTGCGGATTGACTTCAGAAGATATTGAGCTCTATCTGATCCAGACACATTGATTCCAGGCATTCTTCTCTACAGAGAGATATACAAGCAGCACAGCCGGAGAGAGCAAGACAAACAGAAAAGCAGTTTCACTTCCATACAGCAACAACTTTCTTTCTTCTGCTCCTTATACTGGGGTATAACTCAGCACCGCTGTAAAACACACAGGAAGTTGCGATAAGCTTGTAGCAGGGCTGTGCACTTCCTTAACAATCAACCACAAATAGACACTGGTATTTATTTCCTCCTGTGCTTTCACTTTCCTCTTCACTATAGCCTTGAACTATATAGTATACTGTAGACTTCATCATCAACAGGGTTATTTTTATCACATTTAAAGAAATTCCATTCAACATGGTTTACATTCCAAGGAAAACAATTAAGAATGAAAAAAAGATTTAAAAAACAGCCCGAAATTATAGCTCTTATTGTATAAAAGAATATCTACATATTAGAAATGAAAGACGTCTTTAAGCCTTTTCTACACGCAAATAAAATTGGCTTCTCTCTCAACTCCTGTGTTAATTTGTTCCAATACAAAGAGCCTAAAATACTGAGGGGGACTTTTACAAAGACGCAGTAGCGTTTAGCACACACTAAAAACACTAGTGCCTCTTTGTAAAAGGACCCTTGAATGCCTTATTCCTCCTTTTCACTCTGGGGCAGAGCTCAAAAGATTGGTTAACCAAGAACCAATGGAAGGAGGATCTTAATGCATGGGAACGCTCATACAGGTGGATAACATCCATTAAGTATCCAGGCAATTGAAAATAAAATAACTTATAGATCATAATCAGCAATTTAAATCGACATCTTTCTTTTATTGGTACATAAATATTGCCATACTGGGACAGACCAAAGGTTCATCAAGCCCAGCATCCCGATTCCAACAGTGGCCAATCCAGGTTACAAGTACCTGACAAGATCCTGCTTATCCTAGAAATAAACAGTGGATTTTCCCCAAGTCCATTTTAATAATGGCTTATGGACTTTTCTTTTAGGAAGCCATCCAAACCTTTATTTTAAACCAAACTATGCTAACTGCATTTACTACATTCCCTGGCAACAAATTCACAAAATATTTGAGGTGCGGTCGCAACATGGAGCGATACAAAGGCATTATAATGTCCTCATTTTTGGTTTTCATTCCTTTCCTAATAATGCCTAACATTCTATTTGCTTTCTTAACCACAGCCACACACTGAGCAAAAGGTTTCAACATATCATCAACGATGATGCCTAGATCCCTTTCCTGGTCGGTGACTCCAAATGTGGAACTTTGCATTAAATAGCTATAGCTAAGGTTCCTCTTTCCCACATATTTCACTTTACACTTGCTCACATTAAACGTCATCTCCTATTTGGATGCCCGGTTTCCCAGTCTCATAGGGTCCTCTTGTAATTTTTCTTAATCTCTTGCGATTTAACAACTTTGAATAACTTTGTGTCACCAGCAAATTTAATTACCCCACTAGTTACTCCCACTTCTAGATCATTTACAAATATGTTAAAAAGTAGTGGTCCCAGCACAGATCGCTAGGGAACCCCACTGAGGGGCATTTTTCAAAAGGGACGTTCAAGTTGCGATTTGGACGGCCTTGCAAAACGGCAAAATCCAGGGGTGGAGAAACCTGTATTTTCGAAACAAGATGGACGTCCATCTTTCATTTCGAAAATACCATCAGGGATGCCCAAATCCTTAAATCAGGATGTCCATAGCTTTGGACGTCCCTAGACATGGACGTTTCTGACTTTCGGCGATTTTCGAAACCAAAGACGTCCATGTCAAAAACGACCAAATGCAAGCCATTTGATCATGGGAGGAGCCAGCATTTGTAGTGCACTGGTCCACCTGACATGCCAGGACACCAACCAGGCACCCTAGGGGGCACTGCAGTGGGCTTCATAAATTGCTCCCAGGTACATAAGGACCTTGTGTGCTGAGCCCCCCAAAACCCACTACCCACAACTGTACACCACTACCATAGCCCTTACAGGTAAGGGGGCACCTAGATGTGGGTAAAGTGGGTGTCTGGTGGGTTTTGGAGGGCTCGCTGTTTCCTCCCCAAATGTAACAGGTAGGGGGGGTATGGGCCTGGGTCCGCCTGTCTGAAGTGTACTGCAGTACCCACTAAAAATGCTCCAGGGACCTGCATGCGCTGTCATGGACCTGAGTATGACATCTGAGGCTGGCATACAGGCTGGTATGACACATTTTAAAAAATGTTTTTTGAGGGTGGGAGGGGGCTAGTGACCAGTGGGGGAGTAACGGGAGGTCATCCCCAATTCTCTCCGGTGGTCATCTGGTCATTTCGGGCACCTTTTTGTGCCTTAGTCGTAAGAAAAATGGGTCCGGGTGAAAAAGTCCAAGTATTCGTCAGGGATGTCCTTGTTTTCTTTCAATTATGGGTCAAGGACGTCCAAGTGTTATTCACGCCAAAGTCCCGCCTTCGCTATGCCTCTGACATGCTCCCTTGAACTTTGGCGGAGTGCAGTTGGAGACGTCCTAAATTGGGTTTTGATTATACTGATTTGGACGTCCCTGGGAGAAGGACGTCCATCTTCCGATTTATGTCAAAAGATGGACGTCCTTCTCTTTCGAAAATGAGCCCAAGTATCTACACTTCTTCATTGAGAATACTGACCATTTAACACTACTCTCTGTTTTCTATCTTTTAACCAGTTTTTAATCCACAATAGGAGACTACCTCTTATCCCATGACTCTCCATTTTCCTCTGGACTCTTTCACGAGGTACTTTGTCAAATGCCTTTTGAAAATCCAGATACACAATATCAACCAGTTCACCTTTAAAATAGATTGGTGAGATAAGATTTCCTTGTACTAAATCCATGTTGGCTTTGTCTCATTAAACAATGCTTTTGAATATGCTCTGTAATTTTGCCCGGCACCGATGTCAGGCTCACCGGTCTATAATTTACCGGATCAGCTCTAGAACCTTTTTTAAAAATCGGCATTACAGTGCAGCGGACTTTGATCCTGAGGAACTGGGTTCAATTCCCACTGCAGCTCCTTGTGACTCTGGGCAAGCCACTTAACCCTCCATTGCCCCATGTACAAAATAAGTACCTGTATATATGTAAACCGCTTTGAATGTAGTTGCAAAATACCACAGAAAGGCGGTATATCAAGTCCCATTTCCCCCTTTCCCCCTTAAAAAACAAAACAAAACTACATATTACTAACAATAGTTCCACAAGCTCATTTTTTAATTCTGTCAGTAATCTGGGGTAAATACCATCTGGTCCAAGCAATTTGCTACTCTTCAATTTGTCAAATTGCGCCATTATATCCTCCAGGTTTACAAAGATTTCATTCAGTTTGTCTGTCTCGTCAGCTTTGAATAACATTTCTGGCACTGGTATTTCCGCCAAATCTTCCTCGGTGAAGACCGAAGCAAAGAATCCATTTAATCTCTCCACTATGGCTTTGTCTTCCCTGATTGCCCCTTTTACCCCTCGGTCATCTAGCGGTCCAACTCATTCTTTTGACGCCTTCTTGCTTTTAATACACCTAATAAAATTTTTTACTATGTGTTTTTGTCTCCAACGCAATCTTTTTTTCAAAGTCCCTTTTTGCCTTCCTTATCAGCTCATTGCCAATCCTTATGCTGTTTCTTATTATTTTCAGTCAGGTCCTTCTTCCATTTTCTGAAGGATTTTCTTTTAGCTCTAATAGCTTCCTTCACCTCAATTTTTAACCATGCCATCTGTCGTTTGGTCTTCCTGCCTCCTTTTTAAATACATGGAATATATTTGGCCTGGGCTTCCAGGATGGTATTTTTGAACAGCATTCACACCTGATGTAAATTTTTGACCCTTGCAGCTGCTCCTTTAATTTCTTTCACCGTTCTTCTCATTTTATCATAGTCTCCTTTTTGAAAGTTAAATGCTAACATATTGGATTTTTGTATGTCCTTAGTTCAAAGATAATAAAGTTCTCTAAGTAACAAACACTGTCCCATCTAGTTTTCCCCATAAGAAGTCTTGTTGCCATATTCTGAATAACTTGAAAGGACAATTTTAACATACAAAGAAATGTTATATATTCTTGAATTGTGCCATGCCTCTTTGTGGACTTTAGATGCAATTTCTCTTTGCTGAGTTTTCTTTTTTTTTTTTTTTTTCTTATTTTGATCTATACAAGAAGGATTTAAATGGATATGTATTATAATTTTCTTTATTATGGGACCCTTTATTAATGAGATAGTGTTCTTTTCTATTCAAGAGTTATCTTGTAATTGTTGAAATTGCTTAAAAATAACATTTAAAAATATATATAAAGAAATACAGGCAATGGTTATGCTGTACAAGAAGCATAACATTTTTTTGTGTGTGAATTACCCTACTGTAATGGAGAAAAAAATGTTACAGAATGGAAATCCTAGTAGTATCGTAAAATGTATTGTACTAAAGTGAAAAGTTAAGTACTCTAATTTGTTAAACCTACACGGTTGGCAGGTGTGCTCCATGCACCTGCTCATTAGATAAGTAATGAATTCCCCAAGCAGCATGACCGTACAAAACTGCTCGATTCAACTTTGATGTAGAGGACCAGATTCTCCCCTCTTCTCTGTGCTCCAACCCCTTCTCCTCCTTCCTCCCCCCTCACAAACTAAATTGTATAGATGAGGAGATAAATCTGGTTCAAATACTAATATTCTGACTCACAGGGATGGAAGGAATGGTTGCCCCTTTTATATAATTACTTGTAAAGATCAGGAATCTTTTAAAGGTGCAATTTTTCATGACACATGGGGATAGTCTTTAATAGAACAACACCTCCAGCTCAGTCAGTTTTAGCCAAATTTCAATAATGCATAAGCTGACCTTCTGCCCGTCTAGCAAATTAACCAACCCCATGCTTTCCCTTGAGTAGGATATTTTAACAAGTTTTTGGACATCTGTAAAATCTACTGCTTTTTTTAAGCAAGAGGCTTGAAAAAAAAATAGGCAATTCAAGTTAAAATAATTAAGACGCCTCTTTTCTTCTGGTGCTTACAATATTTCATTCCTAAAGAGATATTTGTCTTTCAAATTTCTGAAATCTCTACATACATAAACCAAAGTTCTTAGGCCACTAGGCTTCAACAGCAGTTTCTTCTGGCACTTGGCACCAGTGCACTCTTAAACAACCAGTAGGTGGTGCTATTGCATGATGGTCAGGATTCTCTCTCGCCACCTATTAAGTGGACTGTGATCACTGCCTCTCCTAGACCCACCTTCCCCAAGCAGCAGATGTTAGACTCAGGCCTCAAACCTACAGTAGGTCTTCCACAATGCAGCATCCCTAGACCAGCCTAGATTATCACTTTTTCCTATGAAACAGATACTAATTTTAAATTTACCTGCATCATGAATATATTGCCCTATTGTGTCCTATGATTAATCATATATTCTATAAGCAGTGAATGTCAAATGTCATTCTTCACTGGCATGTGCTCAACTGATAAACATACTGAAATTGCTTTGGAGATATACAGTATATAGTCATTTTCAAGACTCTTTGAATGTCCAGGAAATATCTAGAATTTAATCATCTTTGGGGGGATTTCATCAAGGTGCAGTAAAAGTTCATCTTTTACCGCACCTTGATTATCAACCAGATTCAGCAACCTGTGGGATGCTGGTAACACAGGTTGCTGAATCCCACAGTAAATTAATAACGCTGCTTGCGAGCCTCCTTGTAAACAGAGTTATTCAATGTGCCCAGGAGAATAAGGCTGCAAAGCTGTGTGTCCCGATGCTCCCAGGATGCCAGAGCAGAGTTCCCCCTGGCTTCCAGGCTCCCCTGACCCAAGCCCCGCCCACTTTCATAAGGTCAAGCCCCCAACTCTGCCTCCCCCACCTTAAAGGTAGTCCTTGCCTGCTCAAAGGGCTACCTCAACATCATTGGTGATCCAGGGGGACTTAGAGCAGGAACAGTGCCCAGTCATTCCTGCCCAGTCCAATGCTGTATCCAAAATGATGTTCCTAGCGGTAGTTTTGTGTGACTACCACTAGGGGTCATATTTCCATATAACACATGCACACACACACAGATACAGAAAGACACACATACACAGGATACACACACACACATGCATATACACACACGTGCTTCCTCCAGTCCTGTCATCCTAACAAGACATACTTTAACATGTCTTTTCACACCCAGTACCTGAACAGACATGCTTAAGTTTGTAAATGGAGGAAGGAGAGAGGCACTATTTTGTTACACTAAAGTCTACATTCATTTGTTCTTTTGTTGTTGCTGTTGATTTTTTGTTTCTGTATTTAGCACATGCTAAAACACAGAACTGAAATGAAATACAAAAGAATGTTTTTTCTGTCATTTTGCATTAGAAATAGCACAACGTAACATGTTGGTGTCTTCCATATGGTTTTAAATGAGTTCTCATCCCTACTGATTAGATACCATCAGAACATGTAGCCATACTGGGTCAGACCAATGGTCCATCTAGCCCAGTATCCTATTTCCAACCAGTGGCCAAGCCAGGACACAAGCTCCTGGCAGAAACCCAATTAGTAGCAACATTCCATTCTACCAATCCTGGGGCAAGTAGTTGCTTCCCCATGTCTGTCTCAATAGCAAATTATGGACTTTTCCTCCAGGAACCTGTCCAAACCTTTTTAAAATCCAGACATACTTATCGCTGTTACCACATCCTCTGGCAAAGAGTTCCACAGCTTAACTATTCGTTGAGTGAAAAAATATTTCCTCCTATTTGTTTTAAAAGTATTTCCATTTAACTTCCTTGAGTATCCCCTAGTCTTTGTACTTTTGGAATGAGTAAAAAATCAATTTACTTCTACTTGTTCTACACCACTCAGGATTTTGTAGGCCTCAATCATATCTCCCCTCATCTGTCCCTTTTCCAAGCTGATGAGCCTTTCCTCATACGAGAGGAGTTCCACCCCCTTTATCATTTTGATCACTCTTCTTTGAACCTTTTCTAATTCCTCTATATCTTCTTTGACATTGGGCGACCAGAACTGAACACAATACTCAAGGTGAGGTTGCACCATGGAGAGATACAGAGGCTTTATAGTATTTTTGGTCTTATTTTTCCTAATAATTCCTAGCATCCTATTTACTTTTTTGGCTGCCGCCACACACTAAGCAGAAGATTTCCGCGTGGACCATAACATCAAGTAACTATGATTCTGATTATTCTTTAACTCTCTAAAAGGAGTTTGTTACATATAATTAATTAGTTTGTGAGTGTCCCTTTAATTGTGGAAAAACTCCACTTATATTATCATACAAACGATTGAAACCTCAAATCTCCAAACAGGAAAGAATACAAAAGTATTTATACTGTCCTTGTTATATCAGGAGTAAGTTACTATCACTGGTTTCTTAAGAAGGACAGAGAGAAAAAAATCCCAGAAGCAAAAAAACTCACAATTAATGAGAAAAAGCAAGTGAGATGAAAAACTCTCTTACCTTCAAATATTAATTAATAAAGGGGCACTCACCCAAACTAAACCATAACAGACCCATCCCAGCCCTAAATTTGCAAAAGGGCTAACTACAGAAAACCACCCCACTCGGAGGGCACGGCAATCTAAACAGTTCGTTAAGCAGACATTGACTTAGAGTTCCTCATGCTGGCTTTTGCTGTCAATCAACAAACTATCTCCTCCAAAGTTTAGTACTTAGCTTTTAATTAGGCAGACAGTCTCAGGTCCCGAGATCTTGATAGCATCAAATGATGTTGTAAATTGCTAAGAACTGAGAGCTGCAGCACGCTGTGAATTCCTGTCAGCTGCTATCAATACTGAAAGCCGACACTCCTCCTTAGGGGGCTCCGGAGCCCTGCAAATACTTTTTCAAGCAAAGAAAGACAAGCTTTAGTCCTTCAATTCTTCCACCAAACAAAAAGGACATCAGCCCTTCAACAAGAGCGCCTTGTTTCGCCAAATTATTGGCTGCTTCAGGAAGGGCGCTTTCCAATGTGCATCACCTTGCATTTGTCCGCATTAAATTTCATATGCCATTTGGATGCCCAGTCTTCCATTTTCCTAAGGTCTTCCTACATTATTTCACAGTCCGCCGCATGTGTATTAACAACCTTGAATAGTTGTGTGTCATCTGCAAATTTAATCGCCTCACTCATCATTCTGATTTCCATATCATTTATAAATATGTTAAATAGCACCAGTCCCAGTACTGATCCATATGGCACTCCACTGTTCACCCTTCTCCATTGAGAGAAATGACCATTGAACCCTACCTTCTGTTTTCTGTCCAATAACCAATTCCTAATCCATAGAAGGACATTGCCTCCTATCCCATCTCTCTTTAATTTTCACAGGAGTATCTCATAAGGAACTTTATCAAAAACTTTCTGAAAATCTAGATATACTACATCAACCGGCTCACCTTTATCCACATGTTTATTCACACCTTCAAAGAAATGAAGCAAATTGGTGAGGCAAGACTTCCCTCGACTGAACCCATGCTGACTCTGTTCCATTAAACCATGTTTGTCTAGTGTTCTGTAATGTTATTCTTTATAATAGTTTCCACTATTTTGCCCAGCACTGACATCAGGCTTATCAGTCTGTAATTTCTTGGATCACCCCTAGAACCCTTTTAAAAAATCGGCATCACATTAGTCACCCTTCAGTCTTCAGGTGCTACGGACAATTTTAATGGCAGGTTACATATTACTAACAGCAGATCAGCAATTTCATGCTTGAGCTGAGTACCCTTGGAAGTATGCCATCCAGTCCAGGTGATTTACTACTCTTTAATTTGTCAATTTGGTTCAGTACATCTTCCAGGTTCACTGAGATTTCTTTCAGTTCCTTTGCATCATCACCCTTGAAAACCATTTCCAGTACAGGTAGATCTCTTGCATTTTCTCCCGTAAAAACAGAAGCAAAGAATTCATTCAGTTTCTCTAGTCTGCCCTTGTCCTTTCATGATCTAATGATCTCACAGATTCCCTCACAGGCTTTCTGCTTCTGATGTAACTGAAAAAGCTGTGATTATGAGTTTTAGCCTCTGCGGCAAGTTTCTCTTCATATTCTCTTTTAGCCTTCTTTATTAATGCTTTGCATCTGACTTGTCAGTGCTTATGTTGCTTCTTATTTTCTTCATTTGGGTCCTTTTTCCATTCTTTGAAGGACAATCTTTTGGCTGTAATACCTCTTTTACTTCACCTTTTAAACATGCTGGCTGTCATTTTCTCTTCTTTCCACTTTTGCAAATATGTGGAATGCATCAGTTCTGGGCTTTCGAGATGGTATTTTTGAATAACGTCCATGCCTGATTTAGAGGGGCATAATCGAAAGGGGCCGCCCATCTCTAAGGACGGCCATCTCCGTGGACGGATCCGAGAAGGGGCAGTCCCGACCGTATTATTGAAAAAGATGGGCGGCCATCTTTTGTTTTGATAATACGGTTGGGCCCGGCCAAATGTCACAGATCGGCGGGTTTGAGATGGTCGGCATCGGTTTTCAGCGATAATGGAAATCGAAGGCGGCCATCTCAAAAATGAACAACTCCAAGGCATTTGGTCGTGGGAGGGGCCAGGATTCGTAGTGCACTGGTCCCCCTCACATGCCAGGACACCAACCGGGCACCCTAAGGGGCACTTTTAAAAAATACATTAAAATACCTCCCAGGTGCATAGCTCTCTTACCTTGGGTGCTGAACCTCCCAAATCCCCCCAAAATCCACTCCCCACAGCTGTACAACATTACCATAGCCCTTATGGGTGATGGGGGCACCTACATATGGGTACAGTGGGTTTTGGAGGGCTCATATTTATCACCACAAGTGTAACAGGTAGGGGGGGGGGTGGGCCTGGGTCCACCTGCCTGAAGTGCACTGCACCCACTAAAAACTGCTCCAGGGACCTGCATACTGCTGTGATGGAGCTGGGTATGACATTTGAGGCTGGCTTAAAGGCTGGGGAAAACAAGTTTTTAAAGTACTTTTTTTTGGTGAGAGGGGGTTAGTGACCACTGGGGGAGTCAGGGGAGGTCATCCCTGATTCCCTCCGGTGGTCATCTGGGCAGTTCAGGCACCTTTTTGGGACTTGGACCTAAAATAAAAGGGTCCAAAAAAAGCGACCTAAATTCTCGCTACGGCCGCCCTTCTTTTTTCCATTATGGCCTGAAGCCGGCCATCTGTTAACCACTCCCACACTACCCCTGTCCCGCCTTCGCTACTGTGCTGACATGCCTCCATGAACTTTGCTCATTTCCGTGACGGAGTGCAGTTGAAAGCGCCCAAAATCGGCTTTCGATTATACCAATTTGGGCGCCCATCTCCCGAAGATGGGCGCCCTTCTTCTTTCGAAAATAAGCTAGTTAGTGTCCTAACCTTAGCAGCCAATCCTTTTAGTTTCTTTTTAACCATTTTCCTCATTTTATTATAGTCACTCTTACGAAAATTAAATGCAGCTACAGTAGATTTCATTTGCGGGTTCATTCCAGACAGTAGCTCAAATTAATCATGTTATGATCAGTGTTTCCCAGGGGACTCAACACCACTACCTCTCACACTATGCCATGCACGCCACCAAGGACCAGATCCAAAATGGCTCCCCCTCTCATCGGCTCCTGGACCAGTTGCTCCAAGAAGCAGTCATTTATTACATCTAGAAATTTTATCTCCCTGGCACTCCCTTATGCAACATTTATCCAGTCAATTGAAACCATTACTATAGCATTGTCCAATGTGCCAGCTTTCTTAATCTCTATAAACATTTCTTCATCTGTCTGTTCGTTCTGTACCTGTGGATGGTAGTACAGCTTTACAAGAATACTCCTTCCCTTCACACATGGAATTCTATCCATAATGATTCCATGCTGCTATCTGTTTCATGTGGAATGTTTATTTTATTTGACTCAATTCCCTCATTAACATATAGTGCAACCCCCCCTCCAATCTGATCCTCTGTTATGATTCAGTTAGAATTCTGCTAGTCAGACAGGGGAATGCTTGGATCCGCTCCTGATTGGTCTGTCAGGGACTGAGCTCATGTCAGTCTGATCTACTTAAGCTGACTTTTCCCTACAACCCCTGCTTTGACGTTACTTCATTAAACTGAAGCCCTACCTTTGCTCTGTCTGAGCTATTAGCTCTGTGCTTGCATGGAGTTATTACTCCTTTCCTTTGATTGCAGTTTCTGTTGCTCTGTCTCTGTCTACCGGCTGCTGCCTGCGTGTGTCTAATTACCTCTCTCACTGCACCTGGGTTTCTCTGTTTGGGCTGTAGTGCTGTGTGGTGAGCTCCTACCTCGTTCTGTTCCAGTTTGTTTGTTTTACTTCCCCTTCCTTTGGAGTTCCTTTTGTGCCTGTATGTTTTTCTCCTTGGCAGGTCCTGCCCTGGTAGCAGACTCGGGACCCTTTTGTTTCTCTCCATGGGGGTTGTTTGTTTGCTCTTTCATTGTACCCCCCCCCCCCCCCGATTAACCCGTTGTCTGCAGTCTTCCCTGCCTCTGGTTGCTGTGTGTGTGCTGAGCTTGATTTAACCCTTTGTCTGCAGAGCTTCTCTGCTTCTGGCACTTGTCTGTTTACTACAGTGACTGTTTCAGTCCTTTCTTTGCTGTACTACTTCCTGTATTACAGAGCACTGTCCCTTTCTGTGTGTGGGGTGTGTGTGTTAGGCTCCACACTCCATTTTGCGGACTTTTCCCTTCCTTGTCTGCTTAGGGTCTCTGTATCTTATATTCCAGTCCCTCACCTTCTTTGTGTGTGGCGGGCTATGGCTTGACGTGTTTCTGTGTATGCTTCCCTTTCTCCTTGATTACCAGCACCGAGGGTGTTGCTGGTGCTCCAGTCCCCGTGGGGGACCCCTCGTTTAGTCTCTTTCTCCCCTCCCTAAGTATGAGTTGGTTCCAGTTAGGCTGTGAGGCCCGCATGCTTGAATTCTGAGTGAATCGGTTCCCGATAGGCCATGAGACCTGCCTGATTGCCCTATCTTCCCTTTTCTGGAGGTGCAAGTTGGTTGCTGGGTGTTTGTACAGAGCTTGGTAGCTGGGGTAGTGTGTAGTGCCTGTTCGGCCCACCCTCAGCCTTGGCCTAACCCCTATACTAGGCCTCGGCCAGGGCCCAAGGGCTCACAACCAGACTAACATCCTCTCTATCATTGCGATACAATTTGTACCCTATTAACACATTGTCCCATTGATTGTTCTCTTTCCATCAAGTCTCTGAGAAGCCTATTATATCTCTTCATCATTTAGTGCTATATACTCTAACTCTCCCATCTTATTTTTTAGGCTTCTAGCATTTGTATACAGGTACTTCAAATTGTGTTTTTTCCTTAGAAGTTGAAGTGGATAATGTGTAGCCTTTATCCTGCTCTCTCAATGAGCACACTTGGCTTACTTTCAGCATTGTTGAAACCTCTCTACTGGGATTCCCTAAATGCCCTGTTTCAATGGTATCCTTTGAGGGTACTCCGAACCATGCACTCCTGGGTGACTGTTGGCTTCCCTCTCCCCATTCTAGTTTAAAAGCTGCCCTGTCTCCTTTTTAAAAGTTAGCACCAACAGCCTGTTTCCATCCCGGTTAAGGTGGAGCCCATCCTTTTGGAATAGGCTCCCCCTTTCCCAGAATGTCACCCAGTTCCTAACAAATCTAAATCTCTCATCCCTACACCATCTTCTCAACCATGCATTGAGACTCCAGAGCTCTGCCTGCCTTTTGGGTTCTGCGTGTGGAATGGGGACCATCTCTTAAAATGCTACCCTGGAGGATCTGGACTTCAGCTTTCTATTTAAGAGCCTAAATTTGGCTTCTGGAACCTCCCTCCCACATTTTCCTATGTCATTGGTACCAACATGTACCAAGACAGCCGGCTTCTCCCCCAGCACTATCTAAGATCCTGTCTAGGTGACGCATGAGGTCCGCCACCTTTGCAACAGGCAGGCAAGTAACTAGAGATCCTCACATCCACCAGCCACCCAGCTAACTACATGCCTAATGATCGAATCACCAACTATAAACAGCTGTACTAACCCTTCCCGCCTGGACAGAAGTTCTTGGAGACATATCCTCAGTGCAAGAGGATAGTGCATCCCCTGGTAGGCAGGTCTTGGCTACAGGAGTACTTTCTACTTCACCAACGTGATGCTCTCCTTCTAGGAGAACCTTCTCCTCCAAGGCAGCACAGGGGCTGCCGGACTGGAGGTGGGACTTCTCTACAACATCCCTGTAGGTCTCTTCTATATTTATTTATTTATTTATTTATTACATTTGTATCCCACATTTTCCCGCATAGCACTAGGTTCAATGTGGCTTACAGGTTCCGGAGAGGAGAGTACCAACTCTGGGAATATATACAGAGTGGAAAATAGAGTAACAGTAGATGCAAGGAAGCTGATAAGGTTCCAGAAAAGAGAATACAACTCTGGGATGAATATATAGTAGCATATAGAGAGAAGTAATCCCAATGAGGCCGATAAGTCTCCGGGGATGGGACTACAGCTTCCAGTGGCAATACAGAGTAGGATAAGGGCAGAAGTACACTTAATTATAACTGGAGTGGTAAAATTTGTAGTTTGAAGTAATAGGATTATGTGGCAGGGGTATTGTTCATTTCTTAGATCGAAAGATGTGATGCATTGTTCATGAATTAGTTTGGGTCTGCTGGGTAGGCTTTCCGGAAGAGGTGAGTCTTGAGGTCTTTTTGAAATTCTAGATGGGTGTTCGCAGTTCTAATGTTTCTAGGTAAAGCAGTCCAGAGCTGGATGCAAATGTAGGAAAAGCTGGATGCATATGTTGATTTGTATTTTACTCCTTTACAGTTTGGGTAATGCAGGTTTAGAAACGTTCTTGATGATTCGATGATGATTCTAGTTGGTAAGTCGATAAGTTTGGTCATGTAGGTTGGGGCCAGACCATGGATTATTTTGTGGACCAGAGTGCAAATTTTGAAGGCTATTCGTTCCTTGATTGGTAGGCAGTGAAGTATTTCGCGTAGGGGTTTAGCACTTTTGAATCTTGTCTTTTCTATTGTAAGGAGGAGGTAGAGGGAAAGCAGAGAAGAGCTGACAGGGGCAGTCAGCCAAGAAATGAAGGGCACTCTCTGCCGGGAAAAGGGGGTAGGAGGCTTGTAAGAAAGGAAGAGAACTACAGAACCCAGCAGCACTTGCAAGGGAGGGGGGAACATGAGAAACAGCACTCCCACTCCCAGCAGGCAGAAAAGTCAAGAGGTGATTGGGAGATGGAGGATAATCAAGTGGAGGAGCAGCACCTGGGAGAGAGGGTGGGGGAAGACTCCATGGAGTGGGAGGAGATTGAGCTGGAGGAGAAGAGTGAAAATGTTATGAAGGAGGCTGAGCAGGAGCAAATGGAGTTCTTCTGCTCAGGACAAAGGTTAATTACCTGAAGAAGGTCAGTCTGGACATTTTGTGTGGGAGGTTGTCAGAGTGTTGGTGTCTGACGAGCGAGGGTGGAGAAAATGCCTCTATCTCCTAGGCAGTAGGAGAAAGTGAGTAGAGGAATTGACTGATCCAAAGGTTTATTTCAAGTTGTTGTGAAGTTTCAAGACTGAACTGTTCTGAACTATTGGTGATTGTTGGGTGGGGGAAGAAGGGAAGCCAGGGGCACAGAGACCAGCAGCTATATTACTGTGGACCTGCTGTTTTCTCGCTGGTTGTGCTCTGGAATAAAGTACTCTGCTGAATAAATAGTACTGTACATTACTCTTTGCAAGTGAGCAGGAGCAGTTCTGCTTAGGAGATGGATTAGCCCCAATTGTGTGGGTGAAGAAGGACAGCACAGAGAGGTGCTAAGCTGCGCACAGACCACACGGAGAGGTGTTGAGTGGAGAGCGGACAGCACGGAGAGGTGGTGAATCGAGAGCGGACAGCACGGAGGGGTGCTTGCTGACACTATATACCTCTCTGTCTCTCTCAGCTCCTCCAAGTCTGCTATTCTAGCCTCAAAAGTACAGACTCCCGAAGACAAATATACCTCTGGCACTGAATGATCACTTATACAAGGACTAAAGCAAACATCTCAATATTTTTGTATTGAATCAATTTGTATTTTAATTAATTACACAATAGTGTGCAGAGTGAAAGCAAACAAGCCTAATCTAATTTTGCTTTCATTTTGCAGCTCAGCACCATTTCTTCAAGGGGCTTCCTGGTAGTTAGATGTCATACAGCAAACAAAACTATTTATCCATACTACTTCCACCAGTATTGACAGGGATTTCTTAGGGCCCTGCATCATTTCTCAGTGTTACTACCTTTTACACCAGGCATCAAATCTTCCAAATTTCAACATTTTCGATCTCAATTGCAATGATTAAACTCATTCCAAAATACCTCCTTATGTGCATCTCCAGCATTCTCTGTTTGCTCTGATGGTGCTCCCAATTTCTTATCAAGGGGCTCTCACTACTCTGCTCCTCTTGATGGGAAACTCTTTTCATGAAGAGTGCAATCTTCAAAGCCGTTTATGCAGCTTAATAGCAATTTATGAGTGTAAATTGACTAGCTGTTTAATCTAAACTGCCTTCCCTCAATCTGGCTACAAGAATGGGGTTCCACAGCAAGGATACTTTAGCCAGATTTGTTGGGGGGGGGGGGGGGGGATATTTCCAGGGTATGTTTTAAACAAATTCTAAAAGTAGCACACAAGGAGACCAATGTATAAATGGCAATGTACTTGCCATTTTACTGCAAGATGTCATTTTGCAGCATAAGAATTGCCATATTGGATCCGAGCAAAAGTATGTGAAAACCAGTATGCCACTTCTTATCCAGCATGATTGCAAAGTTTAACATGTCTAAAGGTTTTTGAAATATGACATTACTTACTTAGGAAACCACTCAGGTGAAAAAAAAGGTCTCTATACTATAAGGAACATATAAATTAATGGAGACAAAGTATGACTGATGTGTTGTGTACGACTGCTGTAACGAATGTTTATGTCTTCTTCGGTACGGAAGTTGTGTCTGTGCTGTCCTATCATACAATTGTGCTCATGGCTTAAATTATATTATATGTTATTTGTATATTTTTTGATATGTAAACCGTTCTGATTTGTTATGCAATAAGTGACAGTATAGTAAATAAATAAACGATTATACAGTAACTTGAACCCCTAGTGGTAGTATTGCGAGACAATAGAGGCAAAAAAGACAGGAGGATCATGAATAAGATGAGCAGTATGAAGTTAGGACCCAAAGCAATAAACTGAATTGGAAATTGGTTGACTGATAGATGACAGAATGTGGTGGTAAATGGAACCTGCTTGGAGGAAAGGAAGGTGAGTGGAGTGCCTCGGGCATCGGTGCTAAGGCCAATTCTGTTTAATATACTTGTGAGCGACATTGCTGAATGGTTGGGAGGGAAAGTTTGCCTTTTTGTGGATGACATAAATATTACAGAGTGGATACCCCAAAGGGAGCAGAAAACATGAAAAGAGATCTTCAAAATGTAGAAGAATGGTAAAAGAACTAGAAGTTGAAATCTAATGCGAAGTAGTGCAAAGTGATGTACTTAGGATACAGAAATCCAAAGGAGACATACTAGATTGGATGTGAGACACAGACATGCACAATTCAGGAGACGGGGCCTTGGGGGTGATAGTGTCTGAGGATATCAAGATGGCAAAACAATGTGACAAGGCGGTGGCCATAGCCAGAAGGATGCTAGGCTGCATAGAGAGAGGAATAACCAGCAGAAGACAAGAGATGTTAATGCCACTATATAAGTCGCTGGTGAGGCCCCACTTGGAGTATTGTGTTCAGTTTTGGAGTCCATATCTCGCTAAGGATGTAAAAAGACTTGAAGCAATTCAAAGAAAAGCAACAAATATGATAATGGGGTTTGGACCAAAAGTTGTATGAGAAGAGACTCAAGGAACTGAAGAAAGGAAATATAGGGGTGATATGATAGAGATGTTTAATTATTTGCAAAGTATTAATATGCCAACAAACCTTTTCCAGAGAAGGGGAAGCAGTAGAACTAGAGAACATGAATTGAGGTTGCAAGGGGGATCAACTTAGGAGTAAGGGAGAGGGTAGTGGATGCCTGGAATGACCTCTCGAGGGAGGGAGTAGAGAGAAATATAGTGACAGAATTCAAAAAGGCAGGAATTCCTAAATGTTACTATGTAATTGATTCAGTCAGTCTGAAGGGACCTAATAGTAAACCTACTATAATCCTCCACCTAAGGGGTCCTTTTACTAAGTGGCCGTAAACAGTATTGCGTGCTTTCCATATGCCAAAATACAGTACCGCAGGCTGAACTCAGATGTCCTGCACTAGTTCAGGAATCTGCGCATGCTTCCCCAGTAATAAAAAATACTTTGTACTTCATTGCTTTGTTACAAAATGAATATTACATTGTCCCTCAAAACCCTAATCTCCTTGAAAAAAAGCATGCCACATCCAGTCTACTGAATGTATGAAAACTGACTGCATCAAAAAATACAGCACAAGCACTTTTCACAACCTAAGATTCAGCTTTAAACTATCCAGCCTTCTCTGGTAGATGGATATGTAATAATATGTAAGAATGAATAATTAATACAGGCCAGTATTCAAAGCTAGCAAGGAGAATATATAACTGGCTTTTCTGTAGATTTTCAGATAATATAGGGCCGAGAATCAGACTTAAGGACCTGATGCTATCTGTATAAGAAAGGGATAGAGAGAGGGCACAGTGAAGGCGGGCTGGAAAACTATCCACATAGCAGAAATATTCAGTTGCTATCCAGATAAATTCTGGGCCTGATATTCAAAGGATTTACATAGTAACATAGTAGATGACGGCAGAAAAAGCCTGCACGGTCCATCCAGTCTGCCCAAGAAGATAAATTCATATGTGCTACTTTTTTATTTGTACTGTCCTCTTCAGTGCACAGACCGTATAAGTCTGGCCAGCCCTATCCCCGCCTCCCAACCACCAACCCCGCCTCCCAACCACCAGCTCTGGCACAGACCCTATAAGTCTGCCCAGCACTATCCCTGCATCCCACCATCGGCTCTGGCACAGACCATATAAGTCTGCCTAGCACTATCCCCGCTGCCCAACCACCAGCCCCGGCACAGACCGTATAAGTCTGCCCAGCACTAGTCCCGCCTCCCACCATCAGCTCTGGCACAGACCGTATAAGTCTGCCCAGCACTATCCCTGCCTCCCACCATTGGCTCTGGCACAGACCGTATAAGTCTGCCCAGCACTAGTCCCACCTCCCAACCACCAGCCCCAGCACAGACCGTATATGTCTGCCCAGCACTAGCCCTGCCTCCCAACCACCAGCTCTGCCCTAAATTAACAATATTCAAAGCAATTTAACTGGCTAGAAACAGCTCCTGGCTGGTTAAATCACTTGTGCAAGGCAATCCACAGATTTAAAAAAAAAAATAGGTGCACTAATGAAGAATAATGAGCCTGTTGACAGTGTGCACTATTGATCAGTAGTGCACACGATTATAATAATGCATGATATTGTACAATAGTGCACAAAATTCACACTAAACGAAAAGCAAAGGAAAATAATCCACAAAAGAAACTGGAATCATTGTGCTTGTATTCCCCTACTGCACTGTCCAGATACTCAGGGCTGCTGCTGATATATATAACAGCACCAAATACATAGTAGATGATGGCAGAAAAAGACCTGCACGGTCCATCCAGTCTGCCCTACAAGATAACTCATATGTGCTACTTTTTGTGTATACCTTACCTTGATTTGTCTCTGTCTTTTTCAGGGCACAGACCATATAAGTCTGCCCAGCACTAACCCCGCCTCCCAACCACCAGCCCCGCTTCTGCCATCCAATCTCCGCTAAGCTCCTGAGGATCCATTCTTTCCAAAGCTAACTTTAATTCTGATGCCAGTGTTTAACTTAAGCCTATAACTGTACATATTAATTGGTATAATTTTTATACACAATTCCTTTTATCTGTGAAGGTTCCACACTACCCATTTCATTCTATTGCATGTCAACTAATTTTAAACCTCTCCATTACTAAAAAGCTTGCACTGGTTGCCTGTTGGACAATGCATCAAATTTACGACTGCCATCCTGATTTTTCAATTGGTCTTATCCAATTGACTTTTCCAAATAATCACTTACATTCCCAGTCACCTTTAAGACTGGGATATCCCTTAATGAAGAGAATAAGTTCAAAGTCTATGATAGAATACTCATACAAATCAAACAAAATCACTCTTATTTACTTTTTCATAAGGTGCTAAAAACCTATGTTTTACTGTTTGGATTAATAAGTGAATTGGTCTTATTATATTCAATTATTATTGTATCCCTTCTTTCTGTAGAAGACTTCTTGATTGTATTCCACCTTGAATCCACTGGAGAAATAAGCGGAACGTAAGTCTTGGAAGGGAAGAGAATAGAATAGAATTTAAATGTATAAAATCCTGCCATTTGCAAATGTAGAATGGCTTAGCATGTAATGCAATGGGACACACACAGTGGAGGGACCTGGGTGTGGCTATTTAAATAAATGTTGTATTTAGACATTCAGACCTGGAAGAAATATGCACCCTTACATTTAAACACAGCAGTGCTGGTTTACACTAGTATAAAATAAGAGCACATATATTTATTTGGATTTTGCTCACACCTTTTTCAGTAGTAGCTCAAGGTGTTACATTCAGGTACAGTGGGTATTTCTCTGTCCCAGGAGGGCTCACAATCTAAGTTTGTACCTGAAGCACACCCTTATAGATAGGCTTGCACAGTATAAATTTGACACCTACGTTTTTGCAAAACCTGTTATAAAATTGACATATGGCAATAACTTCATAACAGGGCACCTTGGAGAAATGTCTAAAACAAATGTCTATTTTCTGTCTGTATTATAAAGGCAGAAGATAGAAAAAAACATCCAAATTCAGAGTCCAAAAAATAAGTATAATCCTCCAGACATTTAAAACCATTTAACCACCCAGGAGCAGCACCTGGCTGGTTAAATGGCACTTAATCGACTATCCAGTTATCTCCCATTGAATATTGCCAGTTAGTGCTTAGCAGATAATTGGTTATATTGCCCAATATAGCTGGCCGCTAATATTCAGCACATCTCCAGCTAAGTTTGGTGGCTAAATTAAGAATATCTTTGGCTGATTTAAACTTAACCAACCAGTGCTGAATATTGGCTTAGCCGGTTAAATTTAAACCAGCCAAAAAACACCTGGATATTCAATGCCAGTCACCAGAAACGGCCCGACATTAAATATCTGGGCTGACTGCAGAAGTTGGAGGGGTCCCTCCCATGGTCTGAATATCAGGTCCTATATGTTCCAATACAATCTCCCAAAATTGTATCATCAAAGTGATAACAATAATACATAAATACTGTAGCAAAAAAGGGACCATCAGAACAGGCCTGAGGGAAATTCCAATCATATGCCCTCAACTGTCTTCCTGCAGTTCCATCATCAGTCCCAAAACAAGTAAAAATATAACACAATCACGCAATGCATCCAAAGAATATATTGCCCAATTGAATAAAAAGTATATCAAAATCACATTAACTTGAGAACTGTGAATAGCACACACCAACGCAATCATGTTTTGAGCTGCCAAGCTCTGTAGCAAGGTATTATGGTCTCAGAAATGGATTTATGCTATCAATCATTCAAATGCTGAAATGAATTATTCCGGGTTTGTTCAATCTGGGGTTTAATATAATAGGCTTGTACAAATACCCTCCCCCCAAGCATAAAAATTCTTGCACACAAATTCACACCTGCTCCACAAAAGGTTTAGATGTGTACATTTACTATATACATGAACATTCATATTTCATTAAATATATCATATATTCTAACAATACTCCTGGGTCCTCCCAAACTGTGCTTCTGGGAATGGCTACTCACAGGTCACAACCTTTTGCTGCATCTCGTTTTTAAGCCTGTATGCCCCATGGAATGTCATAACAGTCATTTTCCATGTATACTTTACAGAATTACCCCCCACCTGTGAACTTTGGAGTTCCAGAGCTTATCATTTCAACTACAGGTCCCTGGATGTGAACTTGTAGCCTTCTAGCTTCACACCAGGAAATTGATTGGTCTGTTAAAGGAACAAACCCTCTAACTGTGCTGACTGCAGAACCCTTTCTACTTCAGCCAAGTTGCTTCTATCCATTCTCTTACAATTTCATCCTTTTGCTCAGTTGAAGAAACTGTTATTCCCAATAACTGCCTTCTGACCTTCCATCTAGGTTTGGGTGCGGGATCCCAATGACACCAACATATGCACCATGAATCTATATAGAGGCATGATTAACATTCTGATATAATTCTAACCACATTCAAATAGTTCATAGCAATGCATATAGCTGTAAAGAGTAAGCCTTTACAAGCGACACTGGCCTATTTCTTGTATGAAAGCAGACCTTGTGTAGCACCTAACATGCACTTATTGTGAAACTATCTCTGAATATCAGCCATCTGGCAAATGGGACCATCTACTGAAAATATAACATTATATTCCAGAAAAACTGCACTATGCATTATACATAGATTCCTTGGAATAAAACCTCCTGCCAATAAAGACCAGACATTTATATCCCAATGCTGGTTTTAATTGATAGGTTACACCCTATTGGTCTTTCCTTCCAATCCTGCCAACCCACTGTTTCCAATCATTCTCACTCTGATCTCATTACTTATCTTGGCACTTGGGAGAAATGAGAGCAACATCCAGTCAGAAGACTGGGGTGAGACACTCAAGGTAGTACTGCAACATCACTCTTTCCCACAATCCACCAAATGAAAAGCAACAAACTCCATTCATAAACTGGATCACTTCTGGGTGCAATTTGCTTTTCAAAGGTTTGCCAGGACAGAATATCTGTGTAGAATAAGTATCTTTGAGGGTCACTGAAGTACCCAAGTACAAGCGGAAAGAAAATTTATTAAGTCCAACTCCAGTCAAGGGACAGAAAGCAAGTTCCCATATCCAACTTTTTTCTCAATTAATCTGTAAATAGCAGTTCTTACTTTCAGAGGAACAGGAAGAACCAACCCCTAAGCTCAAAATTCCCATTTTTCCAAGACAAACATTCTTGGAAAATATTTGATATGCATAAGATATAAAATACCACAGTAGTAAAATAATCTCTCCATGCTCACCTGTACATGAGAAATCATCAACATGGATAAACCCTGGAATGCAGTCACAGCGGTAAGATCCCGGCATATTAACACAAACCGTATTGGCATGACAGTAATGCATTTCTGCAGCACATTCATCAATATCTGAGAAAAACAGAGATAGGAAAACCAAAAGTTTACAAAATGTTGAAAGTTTTAAAATAGCAAATCCAAAACCTAAGGGTCAATATTCAGCCAGCGGTGCTCAACATTTTACAGACAGCTGCCAGGGTTATACCCAGAAATTGAATGCTGAGCTATATCCGTGCTCCAGTGCTGAATTTCCGAGTTTAAGGACCTGGCTACACCACATGGGCGCTTAACCAACCAAGTGCTGACTCTGCCCTGGTTTTGTGTTTGGCACTAACCAGTCATTTTTTAGCAGCACTAACTAAAAATAACCAGTTATTCTCGAACAAGTAATTTAACCTGCCAGGAGCCATTTCTGGCCAGTTAAATCGCTTTGAATATCGATCTTTAATTTTCTAAAAATACAATTATTTGAGATATAATAAAAAATATTTCACTCATTAGCAGCACAAATTCAAAAGATAATAGTGAATTTATTGCCTAGATCTTCATTACAAAACAGTAAAAAAAAATACATTGGGATTTTTTTTTAATATTTATTTAATCATGTGGATTGGCATTTTAGAAAAGCCAATCAAATCAGAATTTAGACATCCAAGTCGGGACATCTGAAGTTTTTCTAGTATCTTAGAACAGGATCTGTCAATACAGAGCCTGTTCTAAATTACATGGAGAAAAGGACGTTCATGTGCCGGGGATGTCTGTTTTCTTAAAATGGATGTTCATGCACCACATCTAAAACATCAATGGGGCAACACAAGAACATAAATATCTCTGTGACAGCATATGAACATCTATGTTAAGAAATTGCAACACATGTTTATGAACAAGGACATAAAAGTTTATGCCAGTCATTTTGGAAACACAGATGTCAGTCAGTATCCCTTGACAGTTTCAACCACTGTGGGATGAAGGAGATGACCTCTGACTGCTCAATAGAAGCACTTTTCTGAAACCTGAAGATCTCATGTCTAACAATGCCCATCTTTTTGGACACAGACCTTAATTTCCATTCTGAAACGGGGAACAAATGTTTATTTTTTAGGCTCAGCCTTACACCAAATAGACCCAGACCCTTCACCTTTGCCATTTATTTATTTGAATTTTGCTCACACCTTTTTTGGTAGTAGCTCAAGGTGAATTACGTTCAGGTACACTGGGTTTTTCCCTGTTGGGCTCACAATCTAAGCTTGTACCTGAGGTAATGGAGAGTTAAGGGACCCTTTTACTAAGCTGCGAGCATTTTGCACACCTAATGCATGCTAAAATGGAGTTACTGCCCGACTACCGCGTGGCTTTTGCAGTAATTTCATTTTTGGTGTGCGCGTCTGAAAGATTTTTTTTATTTTCAGGTGCGTGTAACAGACGCGCGCCGAGTGGCATTTGGCACACGTAGGTCATTACCGCCCGGTTACTGCATGAGTCTTTACCACTAGATCAATGGGTAGCAGTAAGGTCTCAGACCCAAAATGGACGCATGGTAATTTTCATTTAGCCGCACATCCATTTTTTGTCCTCCCCCCCCCCCCCCCCCAAAAGGCCTTTTGTGCATGCGTGCTAAAAAATGGATCGGCACAGGCCCAAAACCCGCGCCTACACTACCGCAAGCCATTTTTCAGCATGCCTTTATAAAAGGACCCCTAAGTGATTTACATAAAATCACAAGGAGCAGCAAAGGAATTTGAACCAGATACCTCTTGATGTCA
The DNA here is from genome assembly GCF_901765095.1 of Microcaecilia unicolor. Lineage (NCBI taxonomy): Eukaryota > Metazoa > Chordata > Amphibia > Gymnophiona > Siphonopidae > Microcaecilia > Microcaecilia unicolor. The sequence continues at coordinate 147,592,773 of NC_044034.1, forward strand.
AGACTAGTGCTCTAACCACTAGGCCACTCCTCCACTCTTTAGATGTTGCTCAGTTTTAGACATCCATATTACGGCTTTGTAAAATCAGAACTTATGCATCTATGCATGAAAGATGTCTAAGTGGCGGTTTATAGACGTCCAAAACACAAATGGTACTTCTAAATAAGTACCAAAATCTTTTATATTGCCTCACCAGGTCTTTGTGGAATCTTTAAGTTAACCAGCAGATTTCCAGATATCAATATGGATTGAGTGAAATGCTTCACTGATATAAGGGAATCCCTTATAGATTCAGAAAGCAGGTAGCTGAGCCACATATGTATTTCAGTGCAAAGTTGTTGTGCTTCATGGTGCACAGTTTTCAGGGAAATAGAAGACAAGGCACAAACAAACTACTAACAGAACTGCTGAAGAGCCCCCCCCCCCCTTCCCCACGCCTCTACACAATCAACCCATCTGCCCATTTAAGTCATCAAGGGGACATTGTACAAATGCATGGACAACTGCAGGTGGCTGAAGGGGAAAAGACTATTTTCAGCATGACTCACCCTTACTCTCTGGAATCAACTGCCAAAGCCCCTTTGAGCTGAGGTTCCTTATAGAAAATTTAAGCTTTTCTTGAAAACATCTTTTTTTTTTTTAGGGAGACTTTGGGGGCAGCCCTGAGGGTGCCTATGACCTTATTTGTGACTGGTTGTGACGCTGTCAGCTTAGCGGACATGTGTTGTTGTTTTTTCAGTCCTGGCAGTTTACACTTTTGTGCTTTGTTATGCCAATGAAGAATTGTGCATTTAACCCCTGACAAAGGCCTAAGTGCCGAAACTTGGTCAAGTTGGGTCATTTTCCAATAAACTTCGCTTGTGGCTCAACTTGAGCTCTCCTCTTCTCTGGGCTATCTCTGCTTTGTTTTGTTTGCTTGTGGTGTTTGTGCAGAGAATTCTGCTTCTGTTTTTATCACACTGGTTGTGTTGTTCCTGACTGTGTCGATTAATGTTGTATTTCCTTTCTCTCTGTATTGCATGTGATATAAACCACCTAGACCTTGGTACATTAGGTGGTATATCAAGTGTAAATAAATCATAAATCAAATTTTGGTGCTCATCTGGAGGGAATTCTTCACCGCAAATGTGTGATTTCTCTTCATATTTGTTCTCAATATCTGTAATCTCTTGGCTGATACGGTTATATTGAACTTTACCTGAAAAATATACACCATGACAGGAACAAGTATGTCGCACATACTGTCCAGTTGTAAAATTTACCCAAAAAACAAACCTGGCAGGTTGCTTATTTTCTTGGGAAAGGTCAAACTTTCTACAAAAGTTGGGTGTCATCTCATGAACATGGTGCATAAAGACCAGGGGATGGTGATAAGTCAACAAATTGGACCAAACATTTTGTGAAGTCTAGTCATTCAGTGAGTTTGGTTCTGACCTATTATAGCTGCATTGGACATAGAGCATGGTGTCATCTCAAAGTACTCTGTATATTCCAAAAACTTGTCTGTTAGATATTTTCAGCTGACCAGAGCAACCTTTAAACTAGCAGAGTACACATTAATTGGATTGCAGTGGAGGAGTGGTCTAGTGGTTAGAGCACCAGTCTTAATATCCAGAGGTGGCCAATTCAAATCCCACTGCTACTCCTTGTGATCTTGGGCAAGTCACTTAACCCTCCATTGCTTCAGGTACAAAATTAGTATGTGAGCCCTCCTGGGACAGAGAAATATCCAGTGTACCTGAATGTAACTCTCCTTGAGCTACTACTGAAAAAGATGTGAGCAAAATCCAAATAAATAAATTATAATGCAACAGTCCACAAGTTTGCTTTCCCATTTAAGTTACTACCTTATCTTTTCAATTCTCCCCTTGGACTTACCCTTATTTCTCTCTCCATCTCAATGCCTGAGCTGCCTTTTTCATTGCTAACTAAAGGTTCCTTTTACAAAGCGGTGCTATTGATTAGCTTGCACTTAATTTGAAGAATCCCATGGGAATTGAATGGGTTTCTTCACGTTCAACGCGCCACTAATCAGTAGTGCCGCTTTGTAAACGGAGCCCTAAATAAATAATATTCCAAAGCTGACTTTGCTCTTAAATATACAAATACACTTCCTATGAGATTCGGCTAACAGACAATAAATATTTAATAAATAATACGCTGCTGGGATCCTTTATAAAGGTCTCCAGTCCTTTGTTTAACAGCTATCCTGCTATGGCTCTATAATGGTCTGGATGTTACCCTGTTGAGGACATTCCCTGCCTCTCTCATCAGCAATGAACCAGAATATGTCAACATGTACATAATTTGACAGGCTGACATAGGTTTCCCGCTTCATTGGTTAGAGGAAAAGTTAATTAAATCATTTGTCTAATTGTCTAGCAAAAAGTACAATAACTTGGTGAGATACTGGCTTTAGTCTGCACCTTCTCTATCATTCATGAAGTACAAGATTAAGATTCTAATGTACTAAGATAAGCACAGTTTTTCAGCCATGATTGCTGGTGAGAAAGCAAGAAATGCTAGTCATAATCAAGTTTGCAAATTTCAGAGTGCAATATTCACCATTTTTCCATGGAGAATTTTGTATTGCTGAGGCCATTGTCAAAAATTATGCAAAATCTCTAATAACTAGAAGAATTATACAAATCAGTTCATTATCAATATTGCCACTGCAAAATTATGCAATAGAAAATCATGCAAAACCACAATTTTTAGAAAGGCATAGTTAAAAGGGTTTTGTGGCAAAGCACAAACTGTTGGAGGAGTGGCCTAGTGGTTAGAGCACCAGTCTTGATTTTCACAGGTGCTAGGTTCAAATCCCACTACTACTCCTTGTGATCTGAGGCAAGTCACTTAACCCTCCCATTGTCTCAGGTACAAACTTAGGGCCCTTTTACTAAGCTGCATAAGCATTTACATGTGCCCAATACACCCCAAAACAGAGCTACCACGTGGCTCTTGCGGTAATTTCATTTTTGGCGCGCGTCCGAATAATAATTGTTATTTTCAGACGCGCATATCGGACACGCGCCAAGTGGAATTTGTTGCGAGTAGGTCATTACTGCCCAGTTACCGTGTGAGTCTTTACTGCTTGGTCAATGGCTGGCAGTAAGGTCTCAGACCCAAAATGGGCATGCGGCAATTTTCATTTTGCTGCACGTCCATTTTTGGCAAAAATTTTAAAAAGGCCTTTTTTACAGGAGCACTGAAAAATGGCTCAGCGCGGGGCCATAACCCGCGCCTACACTACCGCAAGCCATTTTTCAGCACACCTTAGTAAAAGGACCCCTTAGAGTGTGAGCCCTCCAAGGACAGGGAAATACCAATACCCAAGAAATCATTAGGAAAATGGTTAAATCAACAGGTACCAAAAGAAAAAACTTGCCCTGGGACTTGCTCCTTCCTCTGAACCCATTCATGGCTCAATAAATCAGCCCCAACATAACTACATGTAATTCTCAAATATAGTTGTGGTGTAACCCAGAACTATGAGAAATAAGGTGGCTAAACCCAGTTCCCAGGAAGCCACACTCCCAACGAAGCAGTCTAGTATGAACTTACAATAATTCCCAACTTAGAATGAAGCAACCAGATGATTTTAGCCATTGGAGCGATGTTTGCAAGGAGCTCTGTAGAATTCATCAGCTCTGAAGTACAGTATAATAGAACTCAAATTGTAATTCATGTGTATAGATTGTGTGTCTCAGCTGAAATATTAAAGCCCAGCTTCAGACGGTCTTTTCAGGTGATAAAACGATGTGATTTATGCTTCTCCCCAGGTTGTTGAAGTTGTTGTTTTCTTTTAAACAGGTATACTTATGGACTTCAAAATGAATCGTGACATAGCATAATGAAGCTCAGCATATCACAAGCCTCCATCTGCCTCGGCCATGTCAAGGCAGGAAGCACAACGTTTTTGGGACAAAACTTTACATTGATGTAATTATGCTGGCAAACAAGGAAGGTAGCAGTGACATGGTAAATAACAGATTACTGCAGAAGATAATACAATTTCATTATGCAGAATGCCATGATATAATTAAGTGATAACACTCAATGCCTCATAGGGATATACATCTCCAGCATTCAGAAGATAAGGCAAAGGGGTTCAAACAGCATGGCATTTTTATGCCTTAGGATATTATTATTAAAACAAGACTTAGTTAGATTTACTTTACAAGTACTGCTAAGAATTTTAATGATAGACATTCTGTTTGGAAGTGCAGAAAATCTATAACAGTTATAGATGGAAGCACTCTGCATGTCCCAGTACAACCAATCAGTAAAAACCAAGAATTATAAAACATTGGTTATGACTAGGACCGGGCAATCATTAACAACAAAGAAGAAATGTCAACAAAATTTCATCTGTTGTTTCCTGTCATTGGTGAACAAACATGAGAAAAAAAAACACAACGTATTTTTGTTTGTCAACGATGGGCTCACCTCCACATACACACATCAAGTCCCTCCCATGTTCAAGACCCCCCCTAACCTAATTCAGGCTCCCCCTGGGAGGCACTTTAGGGCAGGAGCAATGCCCACTCACCCCCGCCCATGGCTGCACCAATATTGCAGTACTGCTAAGATTTCAGCACAGCCCCAACAGATTCTCCCTAGACCACCAAAGATATTCAGACAGGGCTGGGGGGACTATGGAAGAGGGCTTACCACACGGAGGGAAGGGGTTATCTGCTCTTGGGAGGCGGTAGGGGCCATGGGCAAGGAAGGGTTGTCTGCTCTTGCGGGAGGGGTACCTGAACTGATAGAAGGGGGAACCCATGAAGAAAACAAAATTTCTCATCGATGACACAGGAAATGAAATGAATTGAAATTTTTCTGGCAGCCTGTCCCTAATTACACCCGGTTGATCAATGTGACGCCTCTGCTTAACGTTAAGCAGAGGCGTCACAACCAGGTGTAATGGCTCCCCCTTGACAAAGCATACATTGCGAAACAGGCAGTCTGTCGGGGTCTATGAGCGCACCGGTTTCAACAAGATAAGTGACACATAGCCTTATCTATTTATGCAGTGTAATAAGCAAGCATAGATTGAGTTATTAGAGCATTGGTAGGACGGGGGTAGAGTCTGTGATTAGAATGTGCACACGGGCAGAGGTTCACCACGGGAGTGAAGTGAAACCAGCCATGGTGATTATATGAGACTCACCTCGTATAACATAATAGAGTTTGACTCCTGGGAATCCTCCACTACGTTTTTTGTTTTGATAGTATTAATTGAGTTGAGAAGTGCCGGTGTGTTTTGACAGTTTATTCAATAGAAGCAGAATAAGGGGAAAAAACCTAAGAGGTCAATATTCAAAGTCATTTAAATGGCCAGAAATAGATCCTGTCCGTTTAAATCACTTATCCAGGAATAATCATCAATATTCAGTAGCACTTAACCCGGTTAGTGCTTAAGCCGTAACTGGCTATTTTGTGAGTATTCCGGGGGTGGAGTCAGCAATTATGCAGTCAAGCGCCGATAATCAACACTTAACTGGATATGGTAACCACATAAATTGGACCGCATAAAACACAGTCCTTTATTTGGGGCCCTTTTACTAAACTCTGGTAGGGCTACTGCACGGGTAGCAAGCGCCAAATTGACACTACTTCCGGGGAAGAGCAGGTGCTCAGTAGTAATTCCAAAGTTGGTGCACTGTTTCCCATGATAGAAAATAAATGTCTATTTTCTATCGCGGAGCGTTCCTGGCAGTACTTGACAGCATGGCCACACTGCTGCATGCTGCCTGATTACCACACGAGTAGCACGTGAGCCCTTACCACCACATAAATAGGTGGCGGTAAGGACTCAGGCAGAAAATAGCCATGCCCCATTTTAAAAAAGGCCTTTTTTCCCGCCACAGTAAAAAAATGACCCAGCATGCACCAATTTCACACACCCACACTAGTGCAGACCATTTTTTTACCATAGCTTAGTAAAAGGGCACCTTTATGTGATTCATTTTAACCGCTTAAGTGCTGAATATTGCACTTAACTGGATACGATTTATGCAGCTTCCTATGCTCGGATATTCATTGCAGGTACTCAGAAATGGTTCAGCATTAAATATCCGGGGATAAAGCTGGTAACAGTCAGCAAAACACTGATCGCTGTCAGCTGAATATTGGGACTTAGTGAATTAGGCTCTTGGTAGAAACATACCTGCAAACAGTCGGCCGGCAATGGACAGCGTTTTTTTTGTCTGCTGCCAGCACTAAAACCAGAAATTCAATGCTGGGCCTTGCGCAGGCTTCAGCACTGAATTTCTCATTTTTTAAAAGCCCGGTTAAGTCAATATTCAGACTTAACTGGTCATAGGCTATCACATTAAGATAGGACAACTATTTATGCGCTAAACATGGCCAGTTAGCTCTGAATATTGGGAACTAACCAGACTCTGCCCCTGAAATGCCCCCGGAATTCACCAACCGGTCGTTTTCAGCACCACTAACCAGTTAAGTGCCTTTGAAAATGACCAGACAGCCACAGGCAAGTGAGTTAACTGGTCAGCAGCTGTTCTCAGCCGTTTAACTCGCTTTGAATATTGATCGGATAGTAATTAAAAGAAAGTCACTCGTTTTGAAACTTTTCTTGGCACAAACTAAATTTCTTCCATTGCTTTCATAGTAACATAGTAAATGACAGCAGATGAAGACCTGTACGTCCATCGAGTCTGACCAACAATTTGGCCACAGCGTAACTTAATCATGTTATGCCATGTTATGTTATGTGAAGTGAATATATAAAAATGTGCCATTATTTCAGACTTGTGAGTTCTTGTGCCAAATGGAGCACTGCTGAGCGCGATGACACACCCCCATACTCTGCTTGGCGGCCGAGCAACCCCGAGGTTCACCTGTGGTGACCACCATTCCCTGGAGGTTGAGCCCCAGGTGCAGGTGGCCAGCAGGACTTGTGCGGGAAGCTGAGGAGAGGGGCGCTGAGGAACCAGCCAGAGGGGAACAGAAGGGAATTGTCCTGTTACAAGCAGTGTCCAACTGGCAGGTAGCAGGGAAAAAGAGTAATCCAGGTACAAGCAATGTTTCAACAGGCAGACAGCAGGCGAGAGAGTAATCCAGGTACAAGCAATGTTCATAGGCAGGCGAGAGAGTAAACAAGTGATTCGTGTCTACCCATTCCACTCCACTCATTATTTTATAGACCTCTATCCTATTTCCCCAAGCTGAAGAGCTCTAGCTGTTTTAGCCTTTCCTCATAGGGGTCGTCCCATCCCCTTTATCATTTTCGTTGCCCTTTTCTATACCTTTTCTAATTCCACTATATGTTTTTTGAGATGTGGTGACCAGAACTGCACACAATATTCGAGGTGCAGTCACACCATACAAAGGCATTAAAATGTCCTCATTTTTGTTTTCCATTCCTTTCCTAATAATACCTAACCTTCTATTTGCTTTCTTACTCGCCTCCGCACACTGAGCAGAGGGTTTCAACGTATCATCGACAGTGACACCTAGATCCCTTTCCTGGTCGGTGACTCCTAATGTGGAACCTTGCATCACATAACTATAGTTCGGGTTCCTCTGTCCCACATGCATCACTTTACACTTGCTGACATTAAACGTCATCTGCCATTTGGATGCCCAGTCATACATTAGTCCTACATTTGAGCCTCATCCAAGTCTTCAACTCTCCACACCCCTGTTCCATCAAAGTCCTTTTTTTCCCTCCAGGCTCAGGCCCTGCCCTCAGTCCTCATCCATAAAAGATGCAGGCCAACTATTCCACAGCAAATTCATACAACTTTGCTGAGCGTGGAGTGGCCTCTAGATAAATAGCAATTTGCGTTAATTGTGGCTAGAATTGTACCTATTTGAAAAGGCCCTTTTCAGACATTGCATGCACTTCATGACACCCTGCATTAATGAGTAACATATACTTTGCTGCTATTATCTGATGGTGATATTGCCAAAAGAAGACCATTTTCTTTCCAAACATAACAGTGTAAGAGACATGACTGAAAGGCGTTTGTGGGTGTTATCAATACTGTTTTAGAACTCAAACACAAAGATTTCTACAGAGCTGAGCTGCGAACAACAAACAACCAAGTACCTACATTTATAATTTCAACCCAAGTCATCACGTGTAGCCACCAGCCTATACAGCAATTAAAATGAACATGGTTTCAGCAACTCTTTTATGAAATCCAAATGATCAACATTAAGATGCAAATGCTAAAGTAGGGCATTCCAAAGTCATGGACATACACAAGGAGAATGGTCTTCGTTAGCCTTGCAACTTTTAAGAAAGGGTCCTACAGAAAAGCTCTGAGCACAGAATGTGTGATGGAACTTATTTTATTAATTATGCCTTCAGAAAATCTGATCCTAACCCCCAACTAGTCTTAAAACCAGGGCTTAATTTATAGACAGAAAGGAAGTGGAACTGTAGAGCTAGAGAAAAGAGAGGGAGAGGACGGGTGGGCCAGGGGCAGAAGCACCTGAAAAAAAAAAAGGCTGGATTAGGGACTGTAGTGACTGCTCTGGGCTCCACTCCAGATTCACACCCAGCCCCTTCTCTTCCTTACAGGCTGTCTGCAAAGAAGAGGCTGGAACAGAACATCCCTGCAGCTCTGAAGTCTTAACATAGGCAACCGAGACCCCTCGGGCATGCCGGTTTGAGATTACAACAATAACACAATAATAACATGACACATGGTATTTTCTTAAGATGGCACACTTGGCCGCAACTTTATTTAGAATACAAACATCATACCCTGGGTATACCCAAGCCAATCATATTTCCGGCTTAGTAGCCAACCCAGTCCGCCATCTTTAGCGAGACTGACCAATCGTTAACAGAGCTCCCCGCCGTCCAGCAAGGATGCTCAACCGTAAGCGCAGCTATCCCAGCTGCCTATGCTTACGCCACCAATTGTAAACAGAGCTCCCCACCGTACAGCAAGGGCGCTCAACCGTAAGCGCAGCTATCCCAGCTGCCTACCTTACACCATCAGGCTTGGGTACCCCGCCACCAGCCCGGGGTAGCAACGCTTGTCCGGGCCCCCCTCCCCATGGTAGTCCCTCCTTTTCCAGCGGGGTGCCACTGAGGGGCGGGAACGTGCCCTCCGTGCCTCACCCGCACCCCGTTGGCATCGGCGCGCAGGCCCATCAGGGCACGGCGCCATGTTATTGTCGGCTCCGTGCACCCGATGGGGCACTGCGCCTTGTCTTGAAAAAAAGTGGCTGAATTCCCCCAGAAATTAAGCCCTGTTTGAAACCCAAATTATGAACTTTAAACTTTGCCCAATCTGAGATTGGTACCCAAAGAAGGTCCAACTTCATTTAGGTTACACTTTAGCTCACCTATTCCCTACTCTCTCTACATAGCCAAGGATAAACACAGGATTGTTGCATTTGAATATCAGTCATTTCTTCTTAGCTCCACCTTACTACCTCTTAGCTACACCTCACTACCTCTCTACCCTCATCTCCCCCTATGTTCCCGCCCGTAACCTCCGCTCACAGGACAGATCCCTCCTTTCAGTACCCTTCTCCACCACTGCCAACTCCAGGCTCCGCTCATTCTGCCTTGCCTCACCCTATGCCTGGAACAATCTTCCTCAACCCCTACGCCAAGCCCCCTCCCTACCCATCTTCAAATCTCTGCTTAAAACTCACCTCTTCAATGCTGCTTTCGGCACCTAACCTTTCGAGAAATATAGTATGCCCTATCAGATCGACTCTACACTTGTCTTCTACATTGTACACTTGTCTCTAGATTTACACCTGTCTTTTAGATTGTACACTTGCCTTTAGATTGTACACCTGTCTTTTAGATTGTAAGCTCCTTGAGCAGGGACTGTCCTTCCATGTTAAAATTGTACAGCGCTGCGTAACCCTAGTAGCGCTTTAGAAATGTTAAGTAGTAGTAGCAGTAGTAATTACATTAAACTGTCCATCTCATCAGGATCCATCCCTTCTCATTCCCGACACAAATAATTTTTGCTCTCCTATTTTTGCCCCTAAGGCTCATTCACTGTTTGTGGCCTATCTATGTCCATGGTATTAACTAGCTTATGTCTTCAAATCCACACAGATGGTATCTTCAAATGACAAATTGTAGCAGTCTCCCCGTATAATTGATGTAGGATCCCTGTGCCCTCTGCAGCTTTTTAGCATGGCATTTTGAAGCAGTGTGTATCTCTCCAAAAATACTAAAAGCCAGTAAAAAGCTTCCAGTTTGTATCTCTGAGACTCAAACATGAACAAATACATACAAATACAAGTAGCATAATTGGTTTTGCATTCTAAAAGTACTGGCAACATGAACTTTGCAACACTTGAAAAGAAATGAGAACTTGAATGCATTAGCTATATGGAAATTGTATGAAATATGCAAGCTGCCACTTTACTGCCTGAATCCTTCATTTAATCCATGATCAGTTAGAGTGGTGTATAACATATACAGCACTTAAGCACCTAAGGTGATCCACATAAAGATATGGCTGACTTTTATGTGGTACTATTTATGTGCTGACTCTACCTTCGCAATGCCCCTAAAACAGTTGGTTTCCCATTGGGCGCTGACCAGACATTTTTAGTGGCATTATCCAGTTAACTGCCGCTGAATATGCCAGGTGAGCCCCAAACAAGCCATTTAACCAGCCAGGAGCCATTTCTGGTCAGTTAATTAGCTTTGAATATCGACTCCTTAAAAAATAATATAAAACTCCAAAAAATGCTAAGTCAAAGCTTCAAAAGATGCACGCAAACAAGGACTAACATTGGATATACTTATAGCAGGAGAACTCGCTTATAGCACATATACCTTTTCTGACTCCTTTTTTTATTGGACTAAGGAGTGGAGGAGTGGCCTAGTTGTTAGGGTGGTGGACTTTGGTCCTGAGGAACTGAGTTCAATTCCCACTTCAAGCACAGGCAGCTCCTTGTGACTCTGGGCAAGTCACTTAACCCTCCATTGCCCCATGTAAGCCGCATTGAGCCTGCCATGAGTGGGAAAGCACAGGGTACAAATGTAACAAAAAAAAAAACACACATTTTTGATTAGCTTTCGAAAGCAATACCTTCTTCTTCTTCAGATCAGAAATGAGCAAATATTAGAATATATAAGTGAAACACAAAAGCATTCCAATGACAGGAAGAGGGTGGGGAGGGTTAGGTGAGAAACAGGGAGAACTAGGTGGGTGAGAGACAGGGAGAGATGGATGGCTGATAAGAGGGTGACAAAGCAGTATAACGTTATGGTTTATTTCGGGATAGAAAACCCAGATCTTTGTTAAGTCCTGCCTGGGGGGTGTCAAAATATTTCATCATTTTGACTACACGGGTCTTACATTCCTGGATTGTCTTAAAATTTCCTTTTAATATTCTCACCGTAGAATCATTGATGCAGTGTTCTGGTTTTGTAAAGCACTGTACCACAGAGGTGAAATCCTGACTGGCATCGGAATGCTTAATATGATGTCTATGTAGATTAAATCTCATCTTTAGCATCTGGCTTGTTTCTCCAATATAGCACCGCCTTTTATTAATCATTTACAAATCAATGTTTATATATATTTTAAATTATATATTGCTTTAGATACCAGTTCCCCCTTTTTTTCTTTTTTGTCTTTTATGCTTTCCCTGTTGTTATACTTGCTATTTGAGACCATTTGGTCATTTTGTTTATTGTTTTAATGTTTATTTATGATATTAATGTTTGCCATATATATATATATATATATATATATATAGTGTCACACCCCTGAAGCAGATGCTTGTTCCGTCGAAACATGGCCCCATGTCAGGTCAAATGTACGTGTGGTGCTGAATAAAATTGCTTTTATTAACTTCTGGCTGTGAAGATTTTTTGTTCCACCCTGCTTCTTTTAATATTCTCACCATAAAATCATTGATGCAGTGTTCTGGTTTTGTAAAGCACTGTCCCGCAGAGGTCAGATCCTGATTGGCAATGGAATGTTTAATATGAAATCTATGTAGATTAAATCTTGTCTTTAGCATTTGGTTTGTTTCTTCAATATAGCACCTTCGTCACACTTTTTGCATTGAATGGTATATGCCACAGTTGAAGATCAGCATGTGAAGCATGTGTAGGACTTAACAAAGATCTGGGTTTTCTATCACATTATAAACTATAAAATTATACTGCTTAGTCACCCGCTTATCACCCAGGCATCTTTCCCTGTCTTTCACCCACCCAACTCTCCCTGTTTCTCACCTAAGCCACCCCACCGTCTTCCTGTAAGACTGTCACTGGAATGCTTTTATGTTTAACTTATATATTCTGATATTTCTCAACATTTGCTCATTTCTGCTCTGAAGAAGGTATTGCTTTCGAAAGCAGATCAAAAATGTATTGTTAGTCCAATAAAAAATGTATCATCTTATTTTTTCTTCCATGTTTTACTTCTATCTATTACCTTTAAGAGTGGACTAACACGGCTATCACACCACTTTACTGGAGCTTGAAAAGGCAGTAAATAAATCCTAATAGATAAATAAATAAATACATATATATTGTTAAGACAAACGGGGAAGACTGGATTCAAGCTGAAATGTTTGTGGTGGGAGCCAGACTGGTGTGGGGTCTGTTGTATCAGGAGCATGAGATGAAGAGTAATGCAAAACCCTACCTGTCAGAGATTCCTTAGGCTGGACTGTTTGGTGAGAGACAGTCTATGCTTCTCATGCTCAATAAAGCTGTGGCTCTCTATTAGCCAATACCATGTTGTAGTTAGTGGTCTGAATGTAAAGGGAGTGGAGGAGTGGCCTAGTGGTTAGTGTGGTGGACTTTGGTCCTGGGGAACTGGGTTCAATTCCCACTGCAGCCACAGACAGCTCCCTGTGACTCTGGGCAAGTCATTTAACCCTTCATTGCCCCAGGTCCAAATAAGTACCTGTATATAATATGTAAGCCACACTGAACCTGCTATGAGTGGGAAAGCACAGGGTACAAATGTAACAAAAAAAAAAGAATGGAGGGGAGCAGTGTATCCTTTCATTCTTAAGGGGTCTTTTACTTAGGCGTGCTGGCATTGTTAGCACGTGTTAAAAATAGGCACTAAACGCTAAAGATGACCATAAGAATACACTGGCGTCTTTAGCGTTTAGTATGTACCTATTTTTAATGCACATTAAAAATGTCAGCGCGCCTACATAAAAGACCCCCTTATTTACCAAATATGACAAGTTGCATTCAGTGGTCAAGTTTTCTAAATCTCAAATATGGTGTGAATCAAATTCAGAATGATTAAGTACTAGTCATTCTAGTTCCTGGAGAATGGCAACAGTAGCAAAGGGTCAGTATATTCCGGGAAGGATAGAATAACTGTTTTAATTGTGTTAATAGCTCCCTTGACAAAGAGAAGAAAAGCTTTTAACAAGTGTGCTTGTTGAAACTTCATCCTTACTGTAAAAACAAAAACCCACAGTGTCTGAAGTACCTTTTCTTTATACTTTGTTCAAACTTCAAAGGTTAAAATAAAAGCAATTTATAAGACTAAAATAGGTTTTATTTTCTGGCAGGATTTTTTTAAAACATAGTTAAGGCTAGCTGTTTCACTATATATCGCATTCAAATACACAGACTGTTCTACAACTGTTTCTTTTGTTTACAGAACTGGGCACTTTCCACGCAGAAAACAAAGCAACACCTGACTATTTTCATTTCCAGATCAAATACAATAAAGGGATTTTTAACTGTAGCTGCCAGGAGAAAAATAATTTTTATTTTACATACAGTATCTTCAAAAACTCCTTTTTTAGCATACACCGGAGTGCCATAAAATTCAAATCATTTTCATCCATAAAGGCAATCACAAGAGTTTATTTTTATTCTAGCTTCAATGTATCATAAGAAATTTTCTCTTAATTGCTCTGCTGTTGGCAAGCAAAGGAAACCAGTAATTTAATTTTTCTCCATTAGGAAACATAGATGTCAACTTCTGTACTTCATAACCTTCAGACTTAGACATTGTAACCTGTTTGCCTCTTCTTTCATACACAGTAAGGCTCATTTTAGATATGTAAACATTGGAATTGATATATCCAGGTGCACATATGTACAATGTTGTTAATATTTTAAAACTGGATGGCTGACAAAGTCATTTCTCAAATATTAGAATGTGCATGTATGCACCAGTTACATATAACAGAAGCAACCATTTTACAATTACAAATGTATGAAAAAAACAAGGAGAGGGGGTCCAAAATACACTAAAACAGGAGCGACAACAGAAAACACAAGGAGCCTTCAGGAATAGGGGCATCAACTGAAGCATCAATATTATTGAACAGACCTGACAAGGTCTGTGTTTTGGTGAAGCTGCCTGCGTCAGGGGTCTTTCAATGACAGTAAAATCTCAAAATTTCAATGGAGATAACCAAATCTCAGAACTCAGAAGAGACGCCAAAAAATGTGGGTGCAACCAGTAATTCTATAAACAGGAATCCCACATAAGTAGAGTGGAAAACATCAACAGAGGAAACCCAGCAAATTACATGTGTATGTGTAGACATTTGCACATGTAACATAGCTTACACCTATATGTCAGCCATTTTGGAAACTAACCTGTATAAATATTCCTACATCGTTATCAATGGAGGCTACTGTCAAGATAGGTTATTTTACAGTTAATCTTAGTTATCAGTAATGGGATCTGTGCTAAAATAGTAGTCATCAGTGATAAAATGACACGTTAACAGTAGCTCACATTGATAACTCCCCCCCCCCCCCCTTAGTGTGAAAAGTTTCAGTCTCTGATAACCAGATCTGATATTGTGATGTCATAATGCCTCATTCCAACAGTACCTAAGAGTCAACCTCATCAGTGATGTCACAATGACTTGATTGACCTATACCTGGCTCACTTTTATTACATATAGCAGTGGTTTCGATTTCTAGTGGCATTTCTCTTTTACTTTAATTAAGGAGGAAGGTTATCAATGTGGGCTACCATTAAGACAGGTTATTTTACTTTTAACCTCAGTTATTACTAACTAGGACTCATTGTATAAAATTGGACCTGTGCTAAAAAGCGTTAGTGGTAAAATAACATATCTTAACAGTAGCCCACGTTGACAACTTCCTTCCTTAGTGTGAAGAGTTTCAGTCTCTATTAACCAGAACTGTGATGTCATAATGCCTCGTTCCACCAATAAGAGCCACCTCATCAGTGATGTCACAATGTCTTGATTGTCCTATACTTGGCTCACTTTTATAACATACAGCAGTGATTTCACATTCTAGAGACATTTTTTTCTTCTTTAATTAAGGAAGGAGAGTTATCAACATGAATTTCCAATAAGATGTGTTAATTTATTGTTAACCCCAGTTATTAGTAACTAGTAAAAAAGGCCCGTTTCTGGAACGAATGAAACGGGCTCTAGCAAGGTTTTCCTGGGAGTGTGTATGTTTGAGAGAGAGAGAGCCAGAGTGAATGTGCTGGTGTGTGACAGAGTGAGACTGTCTGTGTGACAGTGTGTGTGTGAGAATGAGAGTGTGTGACAGGGCCCCCTCCCCTGTTCCTAATGCCCCTCACCCCGTTCCCTCCCCTCCTTTTCCTCCTCCTTCCCACACTTTGGGTTCCTTAAGGCTTTCAAAAGTCTATGTACCCCCGTGGCCCTAACGCCCAGTATCCGGATACCCCACCGCTTTCCTCCTCACCCCTCCCCCAAGATGTAATACTTTCACGTCCTTTATTTTTTTAAAAAAGTGTCCTATCTACCCTGTGTACAAATGCCTGGCATTCAGATTGTGTTCCTCTCGTAAATTTTCATTTCTTTCATTCATTCAGAACTTGCCCCCCCCCCCCCCCCCCCTCGAACACTTTTGGTTCCTTCAGTCTTTTAAAACTCTCCTATGTACCCTGTGTGCTAATGGCCAGCATTGAGATTGTTTTCCTTTCCCAATGTTCATGTCTTTCAGTCGTTCAGAACTCCCCCCTCCCCCCATTTAACACTTTCGGTTCCTTCAGTCTTTTAAAACTCTCCTATCATCCCTGTGTCCTAATGGCCAGCACTCAGATTGTTTTGCTTTGCCAAATTTTCTGTCACTGATGTCACTGAGGTCAGTGCGTGCCTGCCTAGCAGACCACTTCCGGCAGGCACGGTCCCAAGCACATCCTGTTGGAGGTGAGAATTATTATATAGGGCTAGGGGTCATTTTACCAAGCTGTAGTAAAAGGACCCCTGCAGTGGCATCAGTGTGTGGCTTTGCCATGCACCAAGGCCCCCTTTTACTGCAGTGGATAAAAGGAATTTTTTTCTTTAAAAATAGAAATGGCCATAGTAAAGCACTTGCTGTGTGGCCATTTCCTGGGGGACCTCTTACCACCTCCTATTTAGCAATGTGATTACTGCTAGCAAGTCCCCAGCAAGTCCCTAAAAAAGAAAATTATTTTTGAGCACCAGAAATGGCATGTGGCACACACCAGCACTAGCACTGGGCTCCTGTGATAGCCTGGCAGGAGGGATGATTTGCCACAAACCACTGCCATGGTAGCCGTACCATGGTTTTGTAAAAGGGCCCTAGGTCTCATTGCATAAAATGGGACCTGTGCTAAAATAGCATGAGTTAGTGATACAATAACACATCCTAACAGTAACTCACGTTGATAACTACGCCCCTTAGTTGCAATTTGGAGAGCGAGGTAATAAACAAAGAGGGATCAATGAGAATATTTCCCTTAATCCACCCTGTCAATAGCTGGCCAAACAAGCACTTTTTACAAATCTTCAAGTGTCAGAGAGCAGCTGTAAATCCCAACATTGATATATTGGGACAAACACTTGCAAAGCCTTTCTAAATTGGGGAACACATATTTGTTTATTTATTGGCAGCTTAAAAATTATGTGCACAATAAAATATAATAAAACACTAATAATCAAAACTATTATAAAATGCATATAAAATACAAAGCCAATTACACCAAATTATGTCAATTCTTCATTCCTAATCAGTGATTCATCATAATCAACACCTTACTATTTATTCCCCATATGCTTCTCTACACAACTGAGTTTCAAAAGACTTTTTAAATGACTTATAATACCTTAACAATCACAACTGAAGTGGTAGGGCATTCCAAAGCTTTGGTGCCTGAAAGCCTGTCCCAAACCACACCCCCTTACAATGTACACATAGTGCAGATTTACATAGAAACATAGAAACATGACAGCAGATAAGTTCCAAGTGGCCAGTCTGCTCATCCTCAGTAACCACTAACTCTTCTTTTCCTAAGGGATCCCATATGCCTGTCCCACACTCTCAAATTCTGACATAGTCCCCACCTCCACCGGGAGGCCATTCCATGCATCCACCACCACTTCGACAAAGGAGCACTTTCCCAGATTCCTTCTAAGTCTATCTCCTCTTTACTTCATTCTATGCCCCCTCATTCCAGATTTTTCCTTCATTTGAAAAAGGCTCGCCTCCTGTATATTGACGCCACTGAGGTATTTAAATGTTTCTATCACATCCCCTCTCTCTTGTCTCTCTTCTAGCATATACATGTTGAGGTTCCAAAGCCTGTTCCCATATGTTCTATGACAGAGACCACTTACCAACTCTGTAACCGCCCTCTGGACCGACTTCATCCTGCCTATATCTTTCTGCAGGTGTGGTCTCCAAATGTGCATGTATATGTGTGTGTGTGTATATATATATATATATATATATATATATATATACACACACATACATATACATATATCAGCTTTCTAAATGTAGGTTTTAAATGTGTAAGCAATATACATGTATAAATGCTGGTATTTACATGGAAAAATCGCAAAATAGGTCTGCTGAAATGAGGGACAGTATGCACAAGGTTGGACTAGTCCACTAATAAAAATGGCAAATTTCTTTGTGGCATTAGTCAAGTCTGTTGAACATTTTATGTCCTAATAAAGATTTATTCAGAATCAATGTTCAGGTTCTGAGCCTACAGATGAGAATTTCTAAACCGAGAATGAGATAACTCAAGGGGTACATAGAAGGATGTGCTTTCAGACGAGTTTTCTCACGCTGTGCACTAGGGAAAATGCCTGAAAGTGGAAAACAGTATGGTTTGGCTGCACCCTGTGAGAAAGAAAGGTTCAATATGCTATTCATAACTTCTTCTACATTGTAAGCAGTGCATGGAGGGGTCTTTACAATCTCTCCTTTCTGCTTCTTACCCCATTCTCGCTCTGGACCCCTCTTATTGTTCCAGCTTCCTCTCACCTAGTGCTTCCTTTCATGTTTCCTTTCTATTGCTCTGTGTTTACTGTTCCCACTGATGTTTTCATTCCAAAGACTGAAGTCCTTATAGTGCAGGAAGATCACCTAACCATGGTACTAATAGATGTATAGTCACAATACCATGTGGCTCCATCTGATGTGGCCAGCAGTGAGCAGATTCCGATAAAGAAAGAGACCCAGTATGACAGTATTAAAAGCAGATCATCTGCTTCTTTCTCAGTGAAACATTTCTCCCAGTACTTTAACCCTCCCCCCCCCCCCCCCCCCCCCCCCAATGCTTAACTTGTTAACCTCAAGGCTGCATGAGAATTTTCAAAAGGAAATGACCCAGGCAGTGTTCCTTTTTAAAGTCAGAACCAACCAGCACTGGTGTATGTCACCACCCAAGACTTTGAACCCCACCTATACCCTGCCCATGCTCTATCCATATGTACAACTCCTCCTTGCAAATATGCACTCTGATGATAGTCATCATATATTTACAAAATAACACTTAGGCAGTACTATTCCCTCTAAGCTGGGTGGGAGTCCTCCAACTACATTGCTGCCAGTGGGGGTGGTGCTTCAGTATTGTTTCTTCCATCACTAGGGACTGACAGGTTTCCTGGAGTCATAGGTACATAGGTATTGCCATACTGGGAAAGACCAAAGGTCCATCGAGCCCAGCATCCCGTTTCCAACAGTGGCCAATCCAGGTCACAAATACCTGGCAAGATCCCAAAAATGTACAAAACATTTTATACTGCTTATCCCAGAAATAGTGGATTTTCCCCCAAGTTCATTTAATAACGGTCTATGGACTTTTCCTTTAGGAAGCCGTCCAAACCGTTTTTAAACTCCGCTAAGCTAACCGCCTTTACCACATTCTCTGGCAACGAATTCCAGAGTTTAATTACACGTTGAGTGAAGAAAATTTTTTTCTCCAATTCATTTTAAATTTACTACATTGTAGCTTCATCGCATGCCCCCTAGTCCTAGTATTTTTGGAAAGAGTGAACAGAAGCTTCACATCTACTCATTCAACTCCACTCATTATTTTATAGACCTCTATCATATCTCCCCTCAGCCGCCTTTTCTCCAAGCTGAAGAGTCCTAGCCGCTTTAGCTTTTCCTCATAGGGAAGTCATCCCATCCCCTTTATCATTTTCATCCCCCTTCTCTGTACCTTGCCTGTCTCTCACTGTTTAAAATGTGATAATAAAACAGCACCCTCTACTGGCAGTACTATACATGGAGGACTCCTGGTCAGCTTAGAGAGAACAGTGGGACCCTTTTTACAAAGGCATGTAAGGGCCTACGCGCGTCCAGCGCATGCCAAATCGGCATTGCCGCCCGGCTACCGGATGGCCCAGGCAGTAATTCTGAATTTGACATGCGCCAAAAAGATGCAGTAGAAAATATTTTCTATTTTCTACTGCATGGTGCTTATTATTTTATTTTGTCGCACGTCCATTTTACAGCCCCTTAAAAAAGGCCCTTTTTCCAGAACGCAGTAAAAACTGGCCCAGCGCATGCACCAAAGATGCGCTCGCACTGTCGCAGGCCACTTTTTGCCACAGCTTAATAAAAGTGTTAGGCAGCTTGTCCATAAATAAATCAATGTTGCCGTTTTCTCCATCCAAGGAATATGTGTGTGCTTTTTCTTGAAGAAAGAAAAAAATTTAAAAATTGAAAGTCGAGCTAACATTATCTTATTCAGCTCGGTAGCTTTACAAAGCTTAGAAGGCTGGTTGGCTTTGGTTTTTACTCTGAACACACTGATTCTTTAGTAATTCCTGGTCTTAGGCTGTGCAGCTTCTTTCAACGCGGATGGCATCAGCCCAGGTACTGGGGAAAGCCCAAATCACTATGCTGAACAGGACCATGAAGGCAAAATAAAAAGGTGGAGTAACTGTTTCATCACCTTTAATAAAGCTACACCGGCTTCCTATTCAGGACATAATTAATTTTAAAGCGGCATGTCTGCTTTTTCAGATTATATATGGAATTACTTCTTAACTAAAACTTTATCAATTTTCTTATTCGGCTTTTCATATCGATTATGAGATCAATTAATTCTACGACTGCATAGTTTTAAAAATATTTGATTTATGAGAATTGCTAATACTTTTTTTTTTTTTTGCATTTATGGCAGTTCAGCTTTGAAACTCTTTTCCTAAATGTATTAAATTACAGAGAAATTATTTACTTTTTAGAAACGTTGCTGTCATTACTCCCCCAGTGGTCACTGACCCCTTCCCACCCCAAAAATGCGAATAAAAATAGTACTCGCCAGCCTCTATGACAGTCTCAGATGTTATAGCCAGGTCCATTAAAGCAGCATGCAGGTCCCTGGAGGCCCATACCTCCTCCTACCTGCTACACTTGTGGTGGAAACTGTGAGCCCTCCAAAACTCACCAGTAACCCACTGTATCCACATATAGGTGCCCCTTTCTTCCATAAGGGCTATTGTAGTGGTGTACAGTTGGGGTTAGTGGGTTTTGGGTGGGTTTAGGAGGGCTCAGCAGACAAGATAAGGGAGCAACAGTGAGATGTGTACCTGGGAACATTTATATGAAGTCCACAGCAGTGCCCCCAGGGTGCCCCATTGCTCTCCTGGCATGTCTGGGGGACCAGTCTGCTAAAAATTCTGGCCCCTCTTACATCCAAATGGCTTGATTTTCTATGTTTATCACTTGGTTTTTTTTTTTGTTTTTTTTTTAATGGACTGAAAAAATAAACACATAGAACACAAAACCTTGTTACAAACAGTATTAAAAAAAAGATAGATATTTTGCGATTTCAAAAATGGTCATGTTTTCTATTCGAATTTGGGACGTTTAGCGCAAAGCATCCAAAGTCTGACTTAGATGTTATATCGAAAATGCCCCTCTTAGTATTGTAGATTTCATGATCATCTTACAGCTTACAACATTCGCTGAAATTGAATTCCAGGGTGCCTTGAAGTCTATTTGAGCTCTAGGAAATAAGATAGAATGGAAAAGAGTTTTTCCCTTTATTCTCAGGTTTTTTTTTTTTTATTTAAAAATTCCCTCTACCACCCCACTTCTCATTTAGCAGATAGAACAGTGCTGTAACTGAGGAAACATTTCACTCCACCAGCTTATAGTGTTAGGAACTGGAAATACCTCTTTAAGGCATAGAGCTCCAGGTTCACCAAAAAGGCTGGAATTGTTCAAGCAAAGCTGAGCACCTGAGGGGTTCTTTTACAAAGGCGCGCTGAAAATGGCTTGCAGTAGTCTAGGCACAGGTTTTGGGCATGCACTGATCAATTTTATAGCGCCTCTGTAAAAAAAGGCCTTTTTAAAATTTTTGCCGAAAATGGACATGCAGCAAAATGAAAATTGCCGGTCATCCATTTTGGGTCTGAGACCTTACTGCCAGCCATTAACCTAGAGGTAAAGACTCACATGGTAACCGGGTGGTAATGACCTATGCATGCCAAATGTCACCTGGTGCCCGTCCATTACGCGTGCCAAAAAATAAAAAATATTTTTCAGATGCACTTATTGGAAGCACGCCAAAAATGAAATTACCACAAAAGCCACATGGCAGTCAGGTGGTAACTCCATTTTGGCACGCACTAGGCATGCATAGACGCTACACAGCATAGTAAAAGGGTCCCTGAATGAGGTGGATCTATTCTAGGATGCCTAAAATTAATCGAAAACTTTGATGCAATTTTTCCACTTACATTCAGGAACCCAAGTCAAGTCCTAGCACAGAAAATCACAGCCAGGCTCCAAGCTTGCTTCAACCAGCCTCATCCTGATCAGTTTCTAGGTACCTCAGTGTAAGAGCCTCACGAATAAAGGGGGCAGGAGAAGGCTTCATTAAAGAATATCTAGACACCTAACCCCTCCAGTTAGACACCTATCCTGCTTATTTTCGAAGGAGATCGCCGGCCATCTTCCGACACAAATCGGGAGATGGCCAGCCATCTCCTAAACCCGGCCAAATCGGTATAATCGAAAGCCGATTTTGGCCAGCTCCAACTGCTTTCCGTCGCAGGGTCGGACAATGTTAAAGGGGGCATTTCGGAAGAATACGGAAGGCGGGACAGGGGCGTGGTTACGAGATGGCCGGCTTTGGCCGATAATGGGAAAAGAAGGCCAGCTCTAACGAGCACTTCGCCGCCTTCACTTGGTTCATTTCTTTTAGGACCAAGCCTCAAAAAAGTGCCCCAATTGACCAGATGACCACAGGAGGGAATCGGGGATCACCTCTCCTTACTCCCCCAGTGGTCACCAACCCCCTCCCACCCAAAAAAAAAAATTTTTAGCATTTTTTTTTTGCCAGCCTCAAATGTCATACCCAGCTCTCTGACAGCAGTATGCAGGTCCCTGGAGCAGTGTTTTGTGGGTGCAGTGCACTTCAGGCAGGTGGACCCAGGCCCACCCCCCTACCTGTTACACTTGTGGTGGTAACTGGGAGCCCTCCAAACCAGTGGCGTAGGAAGGGGGGGCGGTGGGGCGGTCCGCCCCAGGTGCACGCCGCTGGAGGGGTGTCGGCTTTTCCTGGTTCCCTGCTCCCTCTGCCCCGGAACAGGTTACTTCCTGTTCTGGGGCAGAGAGAGCAGGGAACCAGCAGAGCCGACGCAGCTCCCAGCGACGTGCACTCGGGGCGGATCGCCCCTCGCCGTTTCCCTATACAAGTATGAATGCGCTCCGGGGGGTGTGCTCCAGAGGGGGGAGGGTGCTTGCCGAGGGGGGGTGCCATGCTGCACCCGGGGGGTGCGCAGCGGCGACCTGCCCCGGGTGTCAGCCGCCCTCACTACGGCACTGCTCCAAAACCCCCCCAAAACCCACTGTACCCACATGTAGGTGCCCCCCTTCACCCCTTAGGGCTATGGTAGTGATGTAGAGTTGTGGAGAGTGGGTTTTGGGGGTCATTTGGGGGGCTCAGCACCCAAGGTAAGGGAGCTATGCACCTGGGAGCAAATTTTTGAAGTCCACTGCAGTGCCCCCTAGGGTGCCCGGTTGGTGTCCTGGCATGTCAGGGGGACCAGTGCACTACAAATGCTGGCTCCTCCCACGACCAAATGCCTTGGATTTGGCCAGGTTTGAGATCGCCGGCATAGGTTCCATTATCGCCAGAAACCAATTCCGGCCATCTCTAAAGCCGGCCCAAATGCTGAGATTTGGCCGCTCCGACCATATTATTGAAACGACGGCTATCTTATTTCGATAATATGGTTGGGATGCCGCTTTACGGGGCCAGCCATATAGATGGCCGGCGCTGTTCGATTATGCCCCTTCACGTCTTTCCATTAATGCCCCCCACCCCAGCACAGCTTGGATCCTTGATCTGTGTAGAAAGATGCCCTTTGACCCCTGGTGAGTATCATTAGAGCAGCGACATTAGTCAGAGAATCCACTAATCTTTTAGAAGTTATTTACAGCCATTTGTCATGGAGGAGCATTTCATCTTCACCAATCCTTACATGTTTGAGAAGCTGAATGGAAGATTTCATTCATACACTTTTCATTCACGTATAAAGTGCATCAGAACTGTCAGTCTCTCCAACATGAGAGCTGAATCCCTCTCCTTGTTAGGGTCTGCCCCTCCTTCAGTGCTTTCAACTCTGCTAAATAGAAGCTTTGTGTTAATAATGATTTTTCTATATTTGTAAATATATATTTATATCATTACAGCCATATGTATGTATATGATAAAGATATATTAAGATACATTGCACTTGGCAGATAAATGGTACTGTTTCTGGGCTTATAAACAATGTGTGTAGGATGTGATGAAGAGGATGTGACAAAGAGCACAGATTATTCTAACATGAAGCAGAAAAAAATAGCTTTAGTATCAGTCATTTAATATATTAGCACAGGAGCCTAGCATGGCCTCCCTTCTCAGGCTCCTTGGCATTTGCTTGCTCAGTCCAATACAGAGGCAAAAATCTAACAACAGACCATAGAAGATCACAGAGTAGGATTTATAAAAAAAAGATGCAAATAACAGCAGTATGGTATTAATCTCTTAACTGTTCAATCACTAGCCTGCATCAGGGAGCACAACTTACCATCTAGGAAGAACGTTGGAAAATAGATTCTCTATTATTAAAGCAGTGACAGACAGGTCAACACCATTAGCAGAAAAAACATACTGCATCCAGCTAGTGAAACGAAGCAGCTGAGGCAAGAAGCTCCAACCGCCCTGGAGGGTGTTTGCGGGGAGCTGTTGTGCTGCCGTTCTAAAGATGAAGGAAGAGACTTCTATGCAATTGAAAGGACTGAGTAGTGCTAACATTTAAAAACAAAAACTTGCATCGCTCAAGACACGATTGTAAAGAAGTTGAGGGGACCTTTTACAAAGGCGTGGTAGGCTTTATGAGCATGCAGTACGCACAAAACTGAGACCACCGCCAGGCTAGCGCATACCCTTGGTGGTAATTTTGGATTTGGTGTGCGCCCCTAATGCCTGGACAAATTAATTTTTATTTCCGACTGCTTGCGGCGTTTCCAGCATTAATCAGCAGTTGGCATGCACTGACCGGTCACCATACGTGTAGCGTGTGAGCCCTTACCGCTAAATCAATGGGTGGCATTAAGGGCTTAGGCCATAAATAGGCACACCCTGCTTTTGATTTTACCTCAGACCCTTTTCCCAGCCCAGATGTGGTAAAAACTGGCCCGGCGCACGCCCAAAAGACGTGCCCACTTTTTACCGTGGCTTAGTAAAAGAACCCCTGAGTGAGGTGTCACTGGGACCAATCCAGTCCACTGATGTACTTAACAAATTGTCTTATTTCCCTATCAGTATACTTAGTTTTATTTCAATCACAAAATCTCAGCGTTACTTAACAAAATTAATACCGGCTTAATAGCAACAGAAACTACATTGTGGTTTGGAGTACACCAGAAGACCAGATGTCCCTGTGTGCTGTGAATAAGAAAGTCGATCAACGCCCTGATGCTCATTTTCTGTTATAAATTCATACCCCAGAGAGATCTCTAAACTCTGTAGTCTTTGAGAACTTTATAGGGCACTCGTAACTAAATTGCTCGATGCTGTGTGAGGATTTTATAAACATCATACAGCTCAAAGCAAATTCAATAACATATAACCTTGAGTAACAGTCTGGAATACATACTGAATTCTTTAACGTGATTGTGTGAGATATTAATATTTAGGGTGTCTTCTATAGGTCTCCCTGCATTCTAAAACACATGTAGACCAATATTCAAAAGGATGTATATATTTATGGGGGAATTCTATGTATGGTGCCGAAGTTTTCTGCATGGAAGAGCAGTCTAACGGATGCAAGAAACTAAGGGGTCCTTTTACAAAGGCGCGCTGAAATATGGCTTGCGGTACTGTTGGCACAGGTTTTGGGCGTGCGCCAATCCATTTTTCAGCGCACCTGTGAAAAAAGCCTTTTTTTTTGCTGAAAATGGATGTGCAGCAAAATCAAAATTGCCGTGCATCCATTTTGGGGCTGAGACCTTACCACCAGCCATTGACTTAGCGGTAAGGAATCCGGGCGGTAATGACCTGCGCGCATCCAAAAATAAATGTTTTTCAGACACGTGTATTGGACGTGCGACAAAAATGAAATTACCGCAGGAGTCACAAGGTAGTTAGGCACGTGTTGGGCGCACATAGATGCTTACGCGGCTTAATAAAAGGGCCCCTAAAATGGAGCAGAAATGGCAGATCTGCGCAAAAACACACTTACGCGACCATTTATAGAATAGTGCCTAAGTGTTTCTGTGTGGATCTGCAAAGGGGATGTAACAATAGGAGGGACATGGGTGGGTTCAATTAAAGTGTTATAGAATAATGCAGATCTGCACCCAACTTGCATGCTGGGAATTACACCTGGTTTCAGTTGGTGTAAATTCTCACACCCAAAATTGAGCACAAATCCCAGCGATATGAGCTATTCTATAAAGCAGGGGCGTATCTGCGTGGGGCCTCAGGGGCCTGGGCCCCCGCAGATTTCGCCCTGGACCCCCCTACCGCTGCCAACCCTCCCCCTCCTTGTTGTCGCCTAGCTTCGCTGGCGGGGGACCCCAACCCCCGCCAGCCGAGGTCCGCGTCCTCCTGCCGCTGCCGGCTGCCGTTAAAAGAATTCCGTCAGCTGGCGGGGGACCCCCAACCCCCGCCAGCCAAGCCGAGATCCTTTCATTTCTTCTTCCAGTAAAGCTGGCGCCAAAAGTTTCTTCTGAGTCTGACGTCGCTGCACGTTGTACGTGCAGGACGTCAGACTCTTCATTCTGTTTCTGAGTCTGACGTCCTGCACGTACAACGTGCAGCGACGTCAGACTCAGAAGAAACTTTTGGCGCCAGCTTTACTGGAAGAAGAAATGAAAGGACCTCGGCTTGGCTGGCGGGGGTTGGGGGTCCCCTGCCAGCTGACGGAATTCTTTTAACGGCAGCGGCAGGAGGACGCGGACCTCGGCTGGCGGGGGTTGGGGTCCCCCGCCAGCGAAGGTAGGCGACAACAACGGAGGGGGGAGGGTTGGCAGCGGCTGGGGGGAGGGGGATCGGCAATGGCGGCGGCGGCGGCGGGGGGGGGGCTATAATGTGCCCCCTCACTCTGGCCCTGGCCCCCCCTACCGCCGCAGTTCAGATACGCCCCTGCTATAAAGGACCCTGATCCCGTAACTCCTATTATAGAACATTCAGCACCATTTCTAAATCCAGCCTTTAGTGGCTACCACTAAACATATACAGAGAGAGCCACTAAAAAATCCTTCTAAATCCTCTGGCATTACCAGGATACTGCTGAGGTGGACCAAGAGTGTTTCACCTAGACTTATATATAGGGATGATATTTAGTCACTATCCATAAAGCTAAGCACTTTAATTTGAGACAGAAAAAATGCTGTCTAGAGTAAACCACGTAGGAAAGTAAATTCTGTAACAGCACCAGGATATATAAACATCCCTCGTATAGGTTAATTTATAGCATACTAGGACTTTCGTGGATGAGTGTGTCCCACCAGCCTTTATCCAACCTCTCTCTCTCATGCTTCCCCTAACCTTTATCCAGTCTCTCTCTCTCTCTCTCATGTTTCCCCCTCCCCAGGCCTTTGTCCAATCTCTCTCTCATGTACCTCCTCCCAACCTTTATCTAGTCAGTGTCTCTCTCTCTCTCTCTCTCTCTCTCTGTAACAAGTCTCACAAGACTTGAAACCACAGGACTAACCCGAACATCTGGCGCTGTGAGGCTCAAGCTCATGGTTAGAGGAGTCACAGCAGGGAAGCAGGGATCCTGCCAGAGGAATGTGTGTTTCACCAAATGTCTGCGTGTCAGGAAAATAAAGTGGGCAGGTTGGGTTATGGCCTGCGGGCCGTGGGTTGGAGAAACCTGGTATAACGTGTAATTGCAAGGAGGGAGTGCACATGAGCAGAGATTGGGAAGCAAAGGGTGGGGCTAGCGTTAGTTGCACACATCCCTGCTGCATTTGCATGACTGCAGTAATGCCCGGTTTATGACTGTTGTATCTGTGAATGCATAAATATACAGTGTGCCAATATCATCCAATATAATAATTCTCACCTCATAAGTACATAAGTACATAAGTAATGCCATACTGGGAAAAGACCAAGGGTCCATCGAGCTCAGCATCTTGTCCACGACAGCGGCCAATCCAGGCCAAGGGCACCTGGCAAGCTTCCCAAACGTACAAACATTCTATACATGTTATTCCTGGGATTTTGGATTTTTCCAAGTCCATTTAGTAGCGGTTTATGGACTTGTCCTTTAGGAAACTGTCCAACCCCTTTTTAAACTCTGCTAAGCTAACCGCCTTCACCACATTTTCCGGCAATGAATTCCAGAGTTTAATTACACGTTGGGTGAAGAAAAACTTTCTCCGATTTGTTTTAAATTTACTACACTATAGTTTAATCGCATGCCCCCTAGTCCTAGTATTTTTGGAAAGCGTGAACAGACGCTTCACATCCACCTGTTCCACTCCACTCATTATTTTATATACCTCTATCATGTCTCCCCTCAGCCGTCTCTTCTCCAAGCTGAATAGCCCTAGTCTCCTTAGTCTTTCCTCATAGGGAAGTCGTCCCATCCCCGCTATCATTTTAGTCGCCCTTCGCTGCACCTTTTCCAATTCTACTATATCTTTCTTGAGATGCGGCGACCAGAATTGAACACAATACTCAAGGTGCGGTCGCACCATGGAGCGATACAACAGCATTATAACATCCTCACACCTGTTTTCCATACCTTTCCTAATAATACCCAACATTCTATTTGCATTCGCGGCGTTGCTTGCTGAATGATCTGATCAAGTTTCTGTGCGTGCGTCTCAGGTCCTGCACGTTGTACGTGCAGGACGTCAGACGCACGCACAGAAACAGATTCAAACTTGATCAGATCATTCGTCAACGCCGCGCAGCCGAGAAGAGGACTTCGGCTGGCGGGGGTTGGGGTCCCCTGCCAGCACAGGTATGGGAGGAGGGAGGGAATGCACCACCTGTAAAAAAAAAACCAACCCCCAATCTGGCCCGTAGAGAAGACCTGGAAATTTATGGACAAAGTGGTGAGTTGCAGGGGAGTGGGAGAGGGGAGGGAGGACGGCCTGGAAATCGGAGGGGAGGAAATGGGGCCGTAGGACGCGGAGGGGAGGGAGGGGCGTGGGACTTGGAGGGGACAGAGGGAGAGAGCGAGGGAGGGAGGGTGGGGGATAACCTTGCTAGCGCCCATTTTATTTCACACAGAAACGGGCCTTGTGTACTAGTATATAATGAAATCTGGACATCCAGGTGTCGTTAAAGCCCCCCCCCCCCCCCCCCAATATTCTAAACCATTTAACCGGCCAGGAACGGCACCTGGCTGGTTAAATGGTAAATAGCTGGCTATCCAGCAATATTCAGTGGGAGATAACCAACTATCTCCCACTGAATATTGCTAGTTACCAACTAGCAGATAGCCGGTTATATTACATAATATAAACAGCTATCCACCAATTTCTATAGCTGGTTTAGCGGCCATATTTGGTCTCATGAAAACATGGGATATCTTTGGCCAGTTTAAAGACAACCAGTTAGCGCTGAATATCAGCTTAGCTGGTTATCTTTAAACCGGCCCAAAATAAATTGGATATTCAATGCCGGTCACAAGAGATGGCCTGGTATTGAATATTTGGGCTTACTGCCGACCACAGGAGTTAGCCAGTCTAACTCATACAATCTGAATATCAACCCCATGGATCTCACAGCATGGCATGGCATTATGGTACCTAAATGGAGGCTCCCCTTCTCGAATTATATCATCGCTGTATGTATAGAGGTCAGCAGTGAGCAATCTTCAAACATATTCAGTGCTGCAGTTATTCTACCTATAAAAACTTGCTTGATGCAACAGCTGATAAACAGTTTCTATAAAACCAAGCAAGTTAGGAAAGAAAATCCATTAGTGTGGTCAATAATGCTATAAACACTGCCAAGCAATATATTCTGTATTCGACTGCAGAGCAGCCCTTAGCAGCACTTCCATGCAAAGATGAGGTTTAGAGGCAGTGCCATAACCTCATGATACTGACTCTAACAGTTGCACACGGGCTCATCTCATTAAAACCATTGAAAGAGAAAGCAGCAACCTCCCAGTTTATTGCAAAGGGTTGTAAGAAATTCTGAGCGAGGTCTTTGAGATCTCTTCACAGAAAAAAAATAAATAGGGGAAGTTTTACATTTAAACTGCCTGTATAAAATGTCTGAAAATGATTCATGCCAATAAGAACTGCTTAATAAGTTACAATACTTCAGGAATAAAAGTGTAAGGGGTACCTCAGTTGCAAGGTGGTCCATTTATGGATTCACAGGCTAGACCCGTATTGAACAGAAGAGTTATTTGCCCCAGTCCTCTCCCTTTTTCGATCAGCATATGCACACTCTACTTTAAGAGAGCAGGTCCTCTCTAAGGGGAAGGGGTTTCCCTTCAAGGCGCTCACATAGAGGTCTCTTTGGCAATCACTCAGAGACAAAATGTAGTGCTCCAACACTACACGTGTAAAACAGACAAGTGCAAAACAGACATTGTTTTGAAGTAGTTTTTCTGTTTTGAAGTAGTTTTTCTGTCCCGCGGTTATGCGGCATAATTAAACCCTGTAGTACTCTGGGCATGTCCTTTATCTGTGTCTGTCATCTACTTTGAACATGTCTGACATTTGGAGAACGGGTTTCCTGGGTACAGGACAAACCTATCCTCTTATGACTTACCCCCAAATTCTATAAAGATCACCTAAATTTGGACGTGAATTCCAGATCCGTGCGCAAACTAATTAATGAACTGCTAACAATTATTGATGTTAATTGGCACTAATTAGGACTTACAGGGTGGATCTGCCAATGCGCTATTCTGTAACACTGAGCACCTAAATTGCCTCATGCACAGCTCAAAAGGGGTGTGGCCAGGGTAGGGGCTTGAGCGCATCAGGGGAGTTCAAAAAAAGGGCAACCAAAATGATAAAGGGGCTGGAACTCCTCTTATATGAGCAAAAGCTTAAGAGGTTAGGACTCTTCAGCTTGGAAAAGAGACCGCTGAGGAGGCTATAATTGAGGTCTACAAAGTACTGAGTGGTGTAGAACGAAGAGAAGTGAATCAATTTTTTTACTCTTTCTAGCTTATCTGGGTTTAAAAACGGTTTGGACAAGTTCCTAGAGGAAAAGTCTATAGTCTGTTATTCAGATGGACATGGGGAAGCCATTGCTTAACCCTAGGGATCAGTACCATGAATCTTGCTATTATTTGGGATTCTGTCAGGTACTTGTAACCTGCATTGGTCACTGTTGGAAGCAGGATACTGGGCTAGATGGACCCTTGGTCTCTCCCAGTATGGCTATTCTTTTTATGTTCACAATGCAGGCACAATGTTATAAACAGGATCATTTACACACCCATCTGCCATTGGTTGCATGGCAGCATTTATATCAGATATCAAAAGTCATCGTGCTCAAAGCTGAGCGCAGGAATCACAATAATTGCTATTCTATGAAGGTTGCTCAGTGCTAATAGTTTAATAGTTTAAGCTTTTACATTCCACCTCAATCCAAAGCAGATCATAGTAAAATATACATAATAAAAATCATAAACACCCATAAAAGTATGTAACAACAATAACATAACCTCCCTGTCAACCTCCCCACCCCTACCAACCCCCCCACCCCCACACACACACACACACACACAAAACGTTTAACACACACAAAGTTGTTGCTCATCCTGCCCCATCCCATTAAGCAGTCAGATATCAGGAATAAAGATAGCCCTTTAGCTGTTTCTTAAAATACTGCCATATTCGTCATCTGCCCTCAATGAAAGTGGTAACTGGTTCTGTATCATGGGTCCTGCAATAGAAAAGGTCATAAGAATAGCCATACTGGGTCAGACCAATGGTCCAACTAACCCAGTATCTTGCTTCCTGCAGTGGCCAAGCCAGGTCACAAGTACATGACCAAAACCCAATTAGTAACAACATCCCATGCTACCAATCCCAGGGCAAGCAGTGGCTTCCCCCATGTCCCATCTCAATAACAAATTATGGACTTTTCCTCCAAGAACTTGTCCAAACTTTTTTAAAACCCAGATATGGTAACCTCTGTTACCACATCCTCCGGTATTGCGTTCCAGAGCTTAACTATTCTTTGAGTGAAAAAAATATTTCCTCCTATTTGTTTTTTTTATTATTATTATTTATAAGAATTTAAATTTATAAGCAATAAAATAACATGCCAGAAATACAGAGAAAGTAATACACAAGAATTATTTCAATCAGGTAATTCTATACTCTTCCTTAGACCACAAAATAGGGAGAGTGAAACAAGACAAGGAGATCAATTAAACAACAGTAAACAGAAAAAACGTGGTATTAACCTGATTATCCCTAGTTATTATTTATCTGAATCATTATTCCACATTGATCGTATGGTTGGCTTCTTCAAACCCAAAACGGTGTATATTCAATTTATTTCATTGGAAACATACTTATTGTCCAATATTAGTAGAAATAATACACCTAATTTCATTTTTTCTCTTTTAACATAGTAACATAGTAGATGGCGGCAGAAAAAGACCTGCACGGTCCATCCAGTCTGCCCAACAAGATAACTCATATGTGCTACTTTTTGTGTATACCTTACTTTGATTTGTACCTGTGCTCTTCAGGGCACAGACTGTATAAGTCTGCCCAGCACTATCCCCGCCTCCCAACCACCAGCCCCGCCTCCCAACCACCGGCTCTGGCATAGACCGTATAAGTCTGCCCAGCACTATCCCCGCCTCCCAACCACCAACCAGAAATTATTTAACAATGCGAACACTTGAGTCTCTAATCCAGTTCCCGCTGATTAAGGTAATCCCAGTTTCACAGGCTTCACTCCTTTTGAATTAATATTACTAAGTAATTTATATTACTAAGAGGAATCATTACAAAGGAAAATAACAAAATTTTCAGGAAACATTTCTGAGGAAATCTTTAGCAGTCATACCCGGAACTCTGAGAAAACAACAATCTCAATATTAATCATCTGTAATAATATTCATTTTGCTCAAATTTCTGGTCTATTATCATTTTCAAAATCTTAACCGTTTCCTACTCCTGTAGAACTTCATTTGCTGTATCAATTTTTCTTTCTCAAAGGGTTCGATTAGGTTATCCATGTAACTCACTAATAAGATTATATCTGAAGCAAAGTTATTTACTACCACCGTTAGGTCCTGGAGCGCCTTTCAGATGATATTCAATGTAACCTCCACGGGAGCCAAAAGCTCCAAGCTGATAGCTCTTACGGGTTTAGGAGTGGCACCGCCGACTCGGGTTCAGCTGTAAACGACTTCCGTTTCAGCATGGACTCCTAACTCACTCCTCCACTCCTTTGGACATGGTGGTTAAATGATTCGGGAGCGATGAAGTTGTTTTCAGGTCCAAGAGCATTGACGCTTCTTCGCCGGCGGTAATCAAAGGACTCACCAACACAGTCATCTGTGGGCAGCTCGTCGCACAGCGGTCCCACATTTGCTGCACAAGGGACAAAACTCTGGCCATCGGCAGCTGACCCCTGATTGTCCCCTTCCTCTCAGTTAAGGTAACTGCAGTTGCAGAGAGGAAATTTCAAGTAAACAGAGACAGAACTTCAGAGGACAGCTGGGCCGTTGAGCGTATGAACTTCAGGTCGCCATCTTTCCACTCTCCCTAGTTTGGGACACTCTTTGTCTGGTTTCTCCTCAGAGGCCTGTCTGATATGGGTAACCCTTCAGCATAGCCCTCTGAGTCACTGAAACACAGAAGCCCCTCCACCACTGCAAGGTGGTGTCCCTCGGAGGGGCCTCCTATTTGTTTTAAAAGTATTTCCATTTGGTTACACTGTCTGCCTCTATATAGGTAGATCAGAGGTTCCGAGAAAGTGTGTGATAGATTTTGTTGGTGTGTTGTGTGGTGGATTTTCATTGGTAGATATGCTGGCAGAAGCAGTGTCTCACTCATTCTCTAACTTGGCACCTACCCCCTAATTCTATAAAAGTTGCCAAAAATTGCATGTGTAAATTTGGGTGCACACCCCATTAGAGCATGCAATTTAAATGAATAATGAGTTAATTAGCACCAATAATTCACTTTTTAACAAGCAATTATTGCACTAATTAGATTTAGGCACGGGATCCAACCTAAAATTTATGCATGATCTTAAAAAGGAGGTGCAGAAATGGGAGGGTCATGGGTGTAATGGAGGCATTCCTACAATTAACATGCATTGTCATAGAATAATGGGGATGCATTCCAAGTACATGTGCCTAGTACATTTGCACCATGTTTCAGTTGGTACAAATGGCCATGCCTAAATTTAGGTGCAATTCCCGGGCATAAGCACTATTCTATAAACCATGCCTAACTTTAAGTGTGGCTTATAGAATAGCACTTTTTTGTGCCAAATATAGAATCTATATTTTAGAAGCAGAATATTGGGCTAGATGGACCATTGGTCTGACCCAGTAGGGCTATTCGTATGTTCTTAAGATATGCACCTCCTCTCAACATCGGGTTGGGATAGTCCTCGACGCAGGAGTATATTGGGCTAGTGAGGGTCCTGGAAGGATCTTTACAAAACATCTTCAAACCAAATGGAACAACAAACTCTGTCTTGATGAAAACTGTGTGAAGTGTGTAAGAAAAAGCATGTTATCTGTCTATAACACTGACACTACATGGTGACTGAAGAAATTCCAGAATCAGTTGGGTTGCTTAATATTTGATAGAAATTTCATGTTGTATAAATAGAACAGGTCTCTTCATTCTCTGCCCCCTCTGATGTGCCTGCACAACAACCCCAGTCCAGGAAAAACTGAAAAACTGTTCTCATGCCAGAGTTCATGGAACAATACATGACTGGGTAATCTGTTAATCTTAGTCACCACATCTCAAATAAGATATAGTGGAATTAGAAAAGGGCAGCCAAAATGAAAAAAGAGATGGAACAACTTCCCGATGAAGAAAGGCTAAAGAGCTTAGGGCTGTTCAGCTTGGAGACCAGAAAGCTGAGAGGGGATATGATAGAGGTCTATAAAATCCAGAGTGGACTGGAACGATGGATGTGAATTATAAGCGCATAAGCATCACTATACTGGGACAAACTGAAGGGCCATCAAGCTCAATATCCAGTTTCCAACACTGGACAATCCAGGTCACCTGGCAAGGTTCCAAAATGT
Source organism: Microcaecilia unicolor (assembly GCF_901765095.1). NCBI lineage: Eukaryota > Metazoa > Chordata > Amphibia > Gymnophiona > Siphonopidae > Microcaecilia > Microcaecilia unicolor. The sequence goes on from NC_044034.1 coordinate 147,627,684, forward strand.
AAAATAGAATTTTATGCTACTTATCCCAGGAATAAGCAGTTGATTTCTCTTTCCAAAAGCACAAGAACTAGGGATCCACGTAATGAGGTCACTAAGTAGCACATTTAAAACAAATCAGAGAAAATATTTCTTCACTCAGCATATAATTAAGCTCTGGAAATCGTTACCAAAGAATGTGGTAAATGCAGTTAGAACAGCGGGGTTTTAAAAAGCTTTAGACAAATTCCTGGAAGAAACGTCCATTAAGGAGGACTTAGGGTAAATCCACTACTTATTCCTGTCATAAGCAGCATGAAATCTATTCTACTTTTGGGGATCTTGCTGGATTACCTGAATTGACCACTGTTGGAAACATAATACTGGGCTTGATAGACCTTTGATCTGTTCAAGTCCAGTAATGCTTATGTACTTACTTACTTACTTCATATCTGGAGAAGGAAAATATTCCTGGAATGGTGATTAGTAAGAGTTCATGAATCGTTCTTTTGAAAGATGCATTCTTTTTATTACTAGTAATGGTGAGGCTCAGTCACTTTAGCAGCAAGAAAGGAAAGAGAATTTTGGACAAGAGTACTTACAAAAATTACAGGATATTTGGGTATGAAATATGAAGGCGATGAAGGTCAAATGAGAGGAATCAATAAGAAAGAAATCATTTGCTCTTCAGAGAAGAAACCTTAAATGATTCTTCATGAGTTTGCCTTAGGCACTTTCATTTCATTACATCTGAGAACAGGAATATTGTCCTGTCTGAGCCTCTTCCACTATATATTCCAATAAAGACTCAATTATATTTTCAGTGCAAATCAAGATGTATATTATTTGGAGAATTTAGCAATATACAGACACTTCCAACTTATCATCAACCTACTGCCAACTAAGGAGGTCAATTTAAAAGTGACTTATATTGGTAAAACAGCATTTTAGAAGCACAACTGGGTGTTTAGGAATAAACTAGATGCTAATATTTATGTGCCCACTGCACACATAATAGAACAGAATACTAGCATATACATATACATATGTGCATTTATGTGTGTATATGCCAGTATGCTGTCTAAGTGCTATTCCGTAAATACATCATTATCCTGCATAGTGCATATTTCCAAGAGGGATGTGCAAATAGGTGGGACATGGGTGAGATTCCCACTTACACATGTAACTTACAGAATACCATCAGTTCGTGCAACCCAGCCATAGTTAGACACCCTAGTTATACCAGCTCTATGGCTGAACTATGTGCACCTGCTTAGATGCTCAGCGTGTCGATACCAGGAAAGGCTAGTATTGTATAATGGAAACTAGGTGCTCCTACTACGTGGCCCCGGGATGCCTACATGGAGGCATCCAATTCTACAATTACCCCCATAGGACTAAATTCAGTAAACGGTGCCCAAATTGGGGCACCAAAAAAAAATGAGCGCTGAGTGCTATTCTATAATTGGTGCTTCCAGTTGGCTCTTATTTATAGAAAAGCACTAAGCACCGGGCTCTGTGTCCAATTTTGGGTGCAACGATTTACACCAACTGAAGCTTGGAGTAAATCCCTAAGCCTACATTAGGGAAAGGTGGAAAGGGAAATGGGACTTGATATACCACCTTTCTGAGGTTTTTGCAACTACATTCAAAGCGGTTTACATATATTCAGGTACTTATTTTTGTACCAGGGGCAATGGAGGGTTAAGTGACTTGCCCAGAGTCACAAGGAGCTGCAGTGGGAATTGAACTCAGTTCCCCAGGATCAAAGTCCACTGCACTAACCACTAGGCTACTCCTTAGGCACAGATCCCCCAGATTCTATATTAGTATGCGCATCTTTGGTCAACACCCCTGACCTGCTCATGCCCCTCCTATAGCCACACCCCCTTTTTGTTGCACACTGAAAAATTTACATGTGCATCTTTATAGGATAGTGCCTAGGAACAAGCATGTGTAAATCCAATTTGTTGCCAATTAGCATAATAATTATTAGCACCCATTTATTGGCTCGTTCCTCAATTAAAGTGCACGTGCAAATTGAGTGTGCACCCAAATTTGTGCAAGCAATTTTGAGCACCATATATGACATTTTTTATATATCTGTGGGTGTTCCCAGGGAAAGAGAATGGGTGAAAGAAGGGCAGAATCAACGCTATTTATGCAAATATTCTATAAAATCTGCACATGTTCACCAATTCTTACCGCACATGCATGCACAAAGTATATCCTGTCTTGGAGTAACTGCAACTTTGTGCTGGAGGTTTGGGGTGCACAATTTTATAGACACTTCAGCACAACGTAGCACAAACCACCCCATAGCCATACATACCTAGGAATACACTCTTCCAGTCTCAGACAACCTGAAAATCCTCAGCATTACCATAGACAGCAACTTAACTCTGGAGAACCAAGCCACTACCACTACAAAGAAAATGTGGAAACTCAAATGGGTAAAACAGTTCTTCCCGAGGGAAACTTTTCATAATTATGATTCAAACAATGGTACTAACCCACATCGATTATTGCACTAGAATTTACATGGGATACAGAGAACAGATCTTAAGGAAACTTCAGACTGCTCAGAATACGGCAGCCAGGCTCATTTATGGAAAAACAAGATTTGAAAACACAAAACCCCTTCACAAAAAACTGCACTGGCTACCAATCAAAGAACGAATTGTCTTCAAGATTTGTACCCTGGTTCACAAAATAATCCATGGCTTAGCTCCAGGCTATATGACTGAACTAATCAACTTACCAATTAGAAACGCAACTGAATCAGCAAGAACATACCTAAACCTTCACTTCCCAAGATGCAAGGGCTTAAAGTATAAATCAATATATGCGCCCAGCTTTTCCTACATATGCACACAGTTCTGAAATACATTACCAAAAGACCTGAGAACCACAAATAACCATCTAAACTTCCAAAAAAACCTAAAGACTCACCTTTTCAAAAGGCATACCCCACAGAGCAGACATAAACACTGAATAATGAAACACTACAATTAAACCAGGAAATGGACAATACTCAATCCCTTGCCGCAGATCCCACCCTTGCAGTCTGCATGGGACGAAACACCCCAAATCTAATTAATTGTACTAACCACTCTGTATTGTTCACACCGGAGTCTGTAACCATCTCTCCGGAACTATGTAAGCCACATTGAGCCTACATTTAGGTGGGGAAATGTGGGATACAAATGCAACAAATGAATACATAAATAATTAAATAAATAAATGATGCCTTTATAAGGGGATCTTCTACTAAGGTGCACTCACATTTTTGGTGCACGCTAAAATTTTAGGCGTGCTAAACGTTAGAGACGCCAATGCATTCCTATGGGCTTCTCTAATATTTAGCGCACCCACAATTTTAGCGCACGCTAAAAATGTGAGCATGCCTTAGTAAAAGACGCCCTAAAAGAGGTGTATCAAACGCATGTATATGCCATGATCACCCAGGCACCCTGTTCGAAAATATCTCTCCATAAGAGAAATTTTCAAAACCATTTATTTTCCACAGATAAAAATTTTATCAAATGGTCAGCTGAACCAGTTTCCCACTGAAGCTTGTGCAAAGTTCTAATTTCGGGTTTTCCATGGAGAGATCTACACCCTTCTCAGGAGCACTGTTCAAGTGCCACCTATTGAAGAAGTAAGAAGGACTTTGTATTCAATATGACATCCTCAATTGCCGTTCCATCTTAATGGAATAATTTTCAAATTATGATTCGTACAGAAACACATTATTTGGTTTAACAGCATAATTTAAGGACTGGCAAAAGGAATGGGCTTGGTGTGCTGTTTGATAAGATGCTGATGTATGTTTAGCAATGTGGGTTGGGTTTTATGTTGATTAGTTATAGAATACTGTATTATGGGCTAACTCGGTTTGTTTGTGTTATAGTATTCCTAGGACAGCAGGATATAAGGTTTTCAAAATAAATACAGGGGTCAATATACAAAGATCTCCTGCCTAGTTAAATCACTTGTACAAGGTTACCCAGGGATATTCAGTGGCAGTTAACCAGATAGTACCACTGAATATCCCCTCTAACTGTCTAAGTTGAAACTGGTTATGCTGTGGGCAGTCCAGGGGTGGAGTCAGGGTAGAATGCCAATATTCAGCACTTAACTGGATAAGGTAAACAGACACAATTCTATCTTTATCCAATTTCACTTATCTGGTTAAGGGCTGAATATTGATCCTTAATTAAATAAATGCCATCCATCCACTCATACCTGAATAATAAATGCCGGTGCTCGGACATGGCCCAGTATTCAATATCAGGGCATAAAACTGGCAGAGGCTAAAAAATATTGCTCATCGCTGCTATCTGAATATTTACCTCATAGGTGCTTGAGTTGCTCACTGTGCAAATCATGGCCAACAAGTGCATTTACTATCAATTTCTGGTAAATGTGGTGACTGAACTTAGCAATTGAGGGGGTCTTTAACAAAGGTGCAGTAGTGCTTTTAGTGCACGCTAATTATTAGTGCATGCTAAATGCTAGAGACGCCAATAGGAATGTATGGGCACCTCTACTGTTTAGTGCATGCTTATTTTTAGCGTGCACTCAAAATGCTAGCGCACTTTTGTAAAAGGACCCCTGAATTTGGTTCCTTAGAGTATCTTTCTATTGTCCTACCCAAAATAGTCCCTCAAGAATTATAATTAAGATAGAAGTCTAATTAAATTCCAGCGTGTGTCAGTAGGCACAGTTTTTCTGCTTTGCTTGGTGGCAGCAGGATGTGAAACTCCACTAGATGTTACAAGCACTGAGCAGGAACGCCTGTTTTGTGTCTGGATAGAAGGCAGTGTACAGCTGTTACGGCTGCAGCAAGAAGTAGATGTACCTTTCGTCTAGTATGAACATGCTCTTACAGTGCTCATGGAGTTACACTGGTATCGGAGGTAAGCAGCTCCGAGTCGAGCAGCCAACTGCTCTGATAGATGTGCTGTTCACTGGGCTTCTGAATCCACTTTGACGGGCTTTCCTACTAGCTTTAAATAATGAGAAACCCCAAGTAATACAGGTTGAGGATGTTACATGTTAAAATCTATTCTTTTCTCATGCCAATTAAGTCCATGTACAAACAGAGAAAATTGTCCATTGACTTGAAGAACTACAACCCACAGGGAATCGACGGCCAACCTCTCCCACATACAGCAAATCCCAGATTCCAAAGCTGATGTAGACTGCCATGAATCAGCACTGAAACCAAATTATAGTGAAGAAATAGCTGTAGCACAAAAAAGAACCAGGGAATAAAAATGCCAATATAATGCAGGCAACAAGGGGAAATAATAATGCAAACCCTGTTGAGCAGCCCATTAAAAGAGAGATTTCTTGCTCTGAAAAAAAATGCATTTACAATGTATTCCAATACCCACACAGCCAGGGTCTGAAAAATGTGATTATCGAGCCAAGGATACCACAATGTAAAAGTACCTGAAACAAGAGATATAATTATAAAGGAAAGAAACCCCATGATAAAAAATCATAGCAAAACATGTCTATAGCAAAAGCTGCAGGAATTCTGACCTATCTCTGAAAGCCCATACACTCAATGCAAACCTTTTTATTTTTCACATAAATGTACATGTTTACTTAGAGAAGGCATAAAGAAATAGTCCCAGGCAAAACACCTTCCGACTTACAAGCTTTAACAGATGGCTCATGATTACTGGCATTATGTTTACGTTTACCAACTGTAAGAGAGCGGAGGAGTAACCCATAGTTAGATCAGTGGGCTGAGAACCATGGAAGCCACTGTAGCTTCTTGTGATCTTGGGCAAGTTACTTAACCCTCCACTACCTCAAGTACAAACCCAGGAGCACTGAGGCATCCCGTGGTAATTTTTTCATGTGCAGCTTGGTCCATAAAACCTGAAAATGGGTGAGGAAAGTTTCAGTGAATTCCAGATAGAGGAGACTGCAATAGTCTAGGAATGATAAAATCAAAGCTTGGGTAAGAAGTTTCAGAGGATCAAAGAAGAAATCATTTCTTTTGCGGTTCAGTAATTTTAATTTATAAAATAAACAAACAGTAACTTTCTTTATTTGATCTTGAAAGGTCAGTTTGGAGTGAAAAACAATCCCCAATACTCATAAGAGCAATGCCAAAATTTATACTATTAATTTTAATCTTTTCAGATGGAAGCAACATTATAGAAGGGCCAAATCAGATAAATTTGGTCTTATCCATATTTAGCTTTACACCAGTGTTTAATGCTCAGTCTTCAACTCTATGGCTGCTGTACCTGATCATGCCTGAAATAGAGGTGCATTTTTGACCTATTATGCTACAAACCTATAAAGGAAAATAGGCATTCTTTCCTTTAAAGGATTTGGGGCCCTTTTACTGAGCTGCGGTAAGCATTACCATACGCTTATTGCAACTTGAAATGGCATACTGCCAAATCAATGTATGCTAACCGTGTGCTAAAAATACTTTTTTTTTTTGGAGAGGGTGATTCTTGGGGCAGAGAGGGGGCATTCCTGAGCTAATCAGTTAGTTAAGCTGTATTACTGTGTGCTAACTGGTTAGCGCAGGACTACCGTGTGAGCCCTTACTGCCTACAGAACAGGTGTTGGTAACTACTCACATGGTAATTTATTTTAATGTATCCTCAAAAGGCTGGGAACATGCAATTTGCTAACAAAATGGCTAACACAGACTATGAGTTGCTACAAACATCTCAAAATTTAAATAAACAAAGCCTCAAAGCTCAGAGAGAATCGGTCTGACCAAATGTGTCAGTTTTCCCAAAGAAATTCCCAGATATTATCATTGGCCTCAATAAATCATCAAACTCAAGAAAAAAAGAGAGCACCAAAAAAACACCTCCCAAAAATAGAGAAAAAAGTTGTTCACAAAAAAAAAAAAAAAGGTAAAATAGCCAAACCCACACAGTCTGATATAGTCATCAAAAAAACAAAAAATATTCAGACAGAGCAACACTGCATCTTTTCCCTTAACACTGTTGAATCTATGGGTTTGAATATGACTGAGGAGTGGCAAGTCTTTTATCGAATACAACACCTTTTTGGACAGCTGGAATACATATATGTATCAAAGCACTGGAAGACAGCTCTCTTATGCATCAAAATAGTAGTGGTTTCAACGATCCAGTATGGGGACAGGATGCCTCTTTAGTCAAGCTAAGTATCTGTGGAACTGTATTTTGATATAATTTGTGAAATACCAGCAGTATTTATTGGAACTAATGGGGATTTGATGTGGAAACTTTTGTTTTTTTATGACCAAAACAGACTGCGTGGGTTTTGGCTACTTTACCTTTTTTTTCTCTGTTTTGGGGAGTTTTTTGGTTGCTCTCTTTTTTCTGGAGTTTGACTATTTATTGAGGCCAATGATAATATCTGTAAATTCCTTTGGGAAAACTGACACATTTGGTCAGGCCCATGCTCTCTGCGCTTTGGGCCTAGTTTATTTAAATTTTGAGACTTTTGTAGCCCCCCATAGTCTGTGTTAGCCATTTTGTTAGCAAACTGCATGTTTCATGCTTTCTTAAGATATTTTGAAAGTTTGCTACCCCTTGTGTATTTTTTCTAATTTTTTTTTTTTAATGACCATGCAGTAATGGCTACATCAGCGCATGGCCATTAATAGAAAACTTGGAACTTCGGCCATTTTACTGCTGCACTAAAAATGGCCGTAGTGCATGAGAAAAACCCGTACATGGACAGGCAAAGGCCACTTTTTACCGAAGCTTAGTAAAATGACCCCTACGTTCCTAATGGGTGCATCCTTGCACCTAAAAAATAGGCCTCTTTTTGTAGAATTGTCCTCCATGTGTGCATTTTTACCTAATGTTCATTGCTGTAAATTTACAAGGCAAACAGAGAGGGTAACCAGCATACATAAAAAGTACACAAACAAAAAAGCAACACTAGGCCAAGATTGAGACAACAGGAGTGCTTTATATTACTAATAAAACACTCCTGTTGTCTCAGTCTTGAAGGCCCAGTGTTGCTTTTTTGTTTGTGTAAATTTTCAAGGCACATGAATAATAATGACCCACATACTATTTGTCTGGACAAATAAAAATACTTAAACTTCAAGGTTGCATTTAAAGTTTCACTGTTAATTCAGTGCTGGGCTGTACCCTGTAGTGGCTCTCAAAATCTGGGTGTAAGGCAGTCACTGGAAGCTGTTCAGGTACCATTGATATCTAACACTGGTACCTGTCTAGAAAAGTTTGGATAGGTACTGTGCAGTCCCTCTTGACTTTGTCATTCTTGTATAATGAAATGAAATCTAACTCAAGAAAAATAAAAGGGCAATCACATTTCACCACAAAAATTATTTTATTTATAAGAAACATTCCAGTCACTTCCAGAGCTCCCACTGTGTGACGTTTCTGAGTCACTGCTCTGTACAGCTGGCTCTCCTTGCTCACACTGTGCCATATATAACTTTCAGATGTGAAAACCAGAAGCTTTTATGGGAGCTGTGAGGTGTAATGAGCACATGATAAGAGCATTTTCAGCTGGCAGGGGAGTCAGGGCCACCGCTCAAGGACAACACCTACCAACCAGATTCAGTGAGCATGGGTACTAGGTTTCAGAAGGGACTGCTGTTTGTGACCCTTGGCTGAAAATTGTCAATACAATGCCTTCAAGGAAGGGGTTGGGGTGGCAAAAATAGAAAATCACCCCTGGTCTAAACTGTACTACTACTTTTCATTTCTATAGCCCTACAAGGCATACTCAGCACTGTACACCATACACAAACAAGACAGTCCCTTCTCAAAGAGCTTACAATCTAGATAAGACAGGTAGACAGACAGAACAATTAAGGGTAAGGGAATGGGAATAAAGAGGTGAGGATAAAAGGACAGGACAAGGACAGGACAGGCAACATCAAACTCCAAATCCAGATCTCAGATTGAGGAAGTAATTTTGCAGTTACAGATTATCTCATGGATAAAACCTAATTATTTAATTTTTATCAGTGACAATACTGCTATTGCTAAATTTTTAATGTAACAAGATGCATGCACAAGAAGGCCTTTTTATTAAATGCCCAGAGTTCATGTAGGTAGAAAGAAGTGTGCTCTTAATCTAATTTCATGCATATTTTATATGAAGCAAGCTGAGGTATTCAGGGGATGGACTGGGGCTGGGACTTGGGCTTACACACACATATTTTTGGATTTAAGAATACACAGTCATGATTCAGCAGCAAGTCACTGTATTAAGTGTGATCACCAGTTCTTAATTTAATACACATATTCAGTGCTGCTTTCCATATAAGAAACAGCACCAAATATTTATTTATTTGGATTTTGCTCACACCTTTTTCAGTAGTAGCTGAAAGTGACTTACATTCAGGTACACTGGGTATTTCCCTGTCCCTGGAGATCACAAGGAGCAGCAGTGGGATTTGAACCAGGCACTTCTGGATATCAAGACCAGTGCTCCAACCACTAGGCTACTCTTCCACTGCATATTTCCCCCTAAGTCTATGATCTTAGCACCTAAATGTAAGTACCATTCATGTGGCAGGGCTTATAGAACAGAACTTAAGTCCAAGGCTCACATGTAAATTTAGGTGCATCCATTTGCACCAACAAAAATGTGGTGCAAATACCCCCACTTAAATTTACACGCGGAACCCCCTTATTCTATAATTGTGCATATAACTGGAATCTGTCCTTAAACGCCCATGACCCTCCCATTTCCACACCTCCTTTTCTGAAACGTGCGTAATATTTAAGTGTGGATCAAGTGCCTAAATTTATATGCATACATGTTTATTGATTTCAATTAGCACCAATAATTGCTTGTTAAAAAGCCAATTATTGGCACTAATTGGCGCATTATTCAATTAAATTGTGTGCACAAATTGGGTATATGCCCAGACTTGCATATGCAATTTTTGGTGATTTTTAAAGGAGTAAGCAGCAATCTATAAGCTTAGCGCACAATCCACTTAGTGTGGGTACAAGCATAGAAATAAAGAATAATGAAGGCAGATAAAGACCACGGGGTCAGGATTCAACACGATTTAACCAGCCAGCAATGACTCCTGTCTGATTAACTCAGTTGTCCGGGGCTAACCAGTCATTTTCAGCAGCACTTACTGCCGCTGAAAATAACCAGTTTCCACCAAACTCAAAACTGATTATTTTGTGGTGTTCTGGGGAGGGGGGGGGGGTGGAGTCAGCACTTGACCAATTAAGTGCCAATATTCAGTGCCAGGTCAGTCCTATCTTTATGCGATAACCCATAGCCAGTTTAGTGTTGAATATCACACTTACCCGGCTCTGCAAACCCGGAAATTCAATATCACTGCCCGGACATTTCCAGGTTTAGCACCAGCAGTGGTCAGCCTAACGCTGAACACTGTTGGCTGGATATCAGGCCCCATATGGACTATCCAGTCTGCCCATCCATGTCTTCTACTATCCCTTCCTCTCCCTTAAAGATCTTATGTACTTGTCCCAATCTTTCTCGAATTCAGATACAGTCTTTGTCTCCTCCATCTCCACTGGGAGGTCATTCCATGAATTTCATTAAAGAAGTATTTTTTGCCCCCTTCACCTTCATCCTATGCCCCCTCATTCCAGAGATTCCTTTCAATTACAAAAAACTCACCTCCTGTGTATTTATGCCATGGAGGTACTTAGAAACACAGAAACATGATGGCAGATAAGGGCCAAATGGCCCATCCAGTCTGCCCATCCTCAGTAACCACTAACTCTTACTTTTCCTAAGGGATCCCATATGTCCATCCCACGCTTTCTTAAATTCTGACATAGTCCTCGTCTCCACCAGGAGGCCATTCCTACACATTCACCACCCTTTCCATGAAAGAGTATTTTCTTAGATTCCTTCTAAGCCTATTTCCTCTTAACTTCATCGTATGCCCCCCTCATTCCAGAGTTTTCCTTCATTTGAAAAAGGCTCGCCTTCTGTACATTAACGCCACTGAGGTATTTAAATCTCTCTATCATATCCCCTCTCTCCTGCCTCTCTTCCAGCATATACATGTTGAGGTTCCTAAGCTTGTCCCCCTATATGTTTTATGACCAAGACCACTTACCAGTTTTGTAGCCACCCTCTGGACTGACTCCATCCTGTTTATATCTTTCTGTAGGTGTAGTCTCCAGAATTGCACACAGTACTCTAAATGGGGCCTTACCAAAGATTCAAGTGCACTATCACATCTTTTTTCCTGATGGTCATCCTTCTCATTATGCACCCAAGCATCCATCTGACTTTGACCATCAATTTTTCTACCTGTTTGGAGACCTTAAGGTCATAAGACACAATCACCCCCCAAGACCCGCTCTTCTTTCATACACAGAAGCACTTCACCCACTATATTGTACCATTCACTTGGATTCTTGTAACCCAAGTGCATGACTCTGCATTTCTTAGCATTAAATCTTAGTTGACAATTATCAGACCATTCTACAAGCTTTGTTAAATCCTTCCTCATGCCATCCACACCCTCCAGGGTGTCTACCCTATTACAGAGTTTGGTATCATCCACAAAGAGACAAGCCTTACCAGACAACCCTGCGCTATATCACTCATTTGAACCGCAAGAGGAGGATGGAATGTGGGTGGAGCATGGACAGGGTGTGGACAGGTCTCACACTTATGTTCGTGAGTTAGAGAAAACCATACATTACATACTAAAAGGCGACATTTACTTGATAAATTTTATCTCTGCTTTTTACATGGCGTACGTGATAGCTCCTAAATATTGGCCTGCAAATGCTGACTTATGATTTCATTTATTTATTTATTTGTTGCATTTATACCCCGCTCTTTCCTGCTCGGTGGCAGGTTCAGTGCGGCTTACAAAGTATGGGTTACAAAGTATCACAGAAATAAGTACTTGAGGCCTCTCTGGAACTGTTTTTATATTACATTTTCTGTTTAATTTCATGTTCATTTACTGTAGCATGACACTAAACTTTGGAGACTATTAGGGGCGGGATGCTATAGTCTGGTATACCTTGATTTAGAGTCGCCCACCAATGCAACAAGGGAGAACAGTGCATAACTAAGTGAATAAGATATTGCCTGGGGGGGTATGTCTTCAACAACTTTCTGACACTGTGTCGTGGTCTGGCTGATTTCCTGGAAAAGTCAAATCAAACAAAGTGTTCCTGGTGCAAGAATGCAGCACAGCTAACTAGTTCTAACTCTTGCTGTCTGGTATATCGATGATGAGAACACAAATTAATCTAGTCTATAATGGAATTTGGGCATTCATATGCCATTATAGAATTCCATCTCAGCGCCCAAAGTTGGGCAACCTTTATTGAATCCTCCCCATTACGTGCCAACTGTGCTGACACTATCTGAAAAGATTTAAGCCTGCTATTGAACAGAATTCCGTCCCTGACTCTACTGCACCAGAGCAAACATAGCTTTAAACAACTACGCACCAAAGGATTCTGATCACAGCCCGCACTTTAGGTGAGCAGGAAGGTGAAAATTAACATGCAACGTCTTCGCCCCAGGGCCTCCATCGTTCTGCTAGAAATCAATACATCATGTTAAAGAGAAAGTGATCTCATTTGTGTTCTGCATCCCCAGATTACAAGCCTTTTACCTTTATCCCTGATCATTCCAAAACAAACTGACACAATAGATGGCAATACATTTCCACAAGCTACTATGTGTTCATGGGAAGTGCAATCTGAAGAAGCAAACAACCCGTCAATAGATATTACATCCCTGTAAATTCAGTACAGACATTTCAATTTAATACAGCACAGTGGCAAAACAAGCAACAGGGACAATAAGAAGTGTTCAGACTGCACAGGTGGAACATTGTATGAAGGTAATCATCTTTACAATTTATCATCAGGGATCTAGACACCATCAGTGTAATTCTCTAGCAGGGCACCTACTGCAGGCACTAGTCATGGTGCCTATCTTTTGAAGCTTATTTACATTTTTTAAATAGAATACTAGTACAAATGGCTAAAGCACACATAAGTTAAGATGCCATCATTTACACCAACCATACAGCTGGTGAATGTATTTATTTATTTATTTATTTGTTTATATCATTTATACCCCACAATTTCCCACCACTGGCAGGCTCAATGTGGCTTACAACATTTAGTTAACTAACAGGAAAGTACAATAAATGGAAAGTGATACGAGGGGCGGAAAGGTACAGGGTTAAGAGAAAGTAGTTAAGTCCACAAGATCTTTAGAGGAGTTGGAGTCCAGGAATCACAGAGGCAGGACGGGATCTTTAGGGTAAGCTTGCCCAAATAAGTAGGTCTTGAGAGACTTCCGGAAAGTCAGATGATCTTGAACCGTTTTTACAGATTTAGGTAATGTATTCCACAAATGAGTGCTGATATAGGAAAAAGTGGAAGCATATGTGGTTTTATACTTGAGACCAGAACACGCAGGGTAATGGAGGTTTAAGTATGAACGAGAAGATTGAAGCAAATTCTTTGGTGGTAAGTTGACAAGGGCATCCATATATGCTGGAGCTGCTCCGTAGAGGATCTTATGGACTAGGGTGCAAATTGTAAAAGTTATTCGCTCCTGTACAGGAAGCCAGTGTAATTTCTCACAAAGAGGTCTGGAACTGCTGAACTTTGATACTCCGAAGATAAGTCAAGCTGCTGTGTTTTGGGCAGTTTGTAGTTTTTTGAGAAGTAGGCCTCTGCACCCTGCGTATATGCCATTGCAGTAATCGATTCGACTTAAGACTAGTGATCGGACTAAATTACAAAATATTCCTCTTGGGAAATAAGGCTTTAATCGTTTTAGTTTCCAGAGAGAGAAGAATATTGTACCCAGACTTAGATGTTAGCACATTCAAGCCTAAATGATTGGATTCTGTAAGTTACCCATCTACTTGTAAACTTCACTTACGCTCTGCCCGAACTTTGCCCACACACCTGCCCACTTGCAAAGCGCATGCCACTGAATCATGGCACTTTTTCCATTAGTTGGTATTTTGTAAGTGGTCACTTGTGCCTGTAATGACTAGAAGAAAGACAGAAGAACAAGCCTCCATAACCACACCAAACACAGCGAAGGTGACAAAAAAAAGCAAAATGCTCTCTTAAGTGCTAAAACGTCTTTATTTTCAATACAACCAGACTCAAATGACTAGAATACCACCATTTTCATGCTTTCCTGACAACCTAAACTTATGTTTATGCTTGTGTTTCTTGATTATTTAATATATCGCCACTTCTACAAGAAGGTCGCAATGGTTTACAATAAAACCAAAAATTTAAGAAATAGGAAAAGAACTACAATAATCAATAGGAAAGTATAAATCAATTAGCAGATATAGACACGCTGTAAGGGTAAAAACAAATAACTGTTTCTGCAGAAGAAAACCCTGATGGTGTCAATTTCTAACTAGCCTGAGGAATGAGGGGAAAAATGGGTTTTACGGAGAGATTTAAAACGTGGAAAAGACAATTCAGATCTGAGCATAGGTGGGAGGTCGTTCCAAAGTTTTGGGGATAAAAAGTAAAAAGCACTGTGATGTGTAGATTTGCATGAGCTGGAGTATACGAAATGAGTGATGACAGATAAGCTGGAGAGCCAGAGTGAAGGGTTTATGAGTAATGCAAAGTATCATGAACCACAACCAAAATTTAACAGGAAGCCAATGAAATGAGATAAGTAAAGGGGAGGCTGAATCAGTCCTACGAGCTTTACAGAGGAAGCAGGCAATTGCATTCTGCAAGGTTTGAACGTGACGGATTTGAAGTGAGAGGAGACCAGAGTAGACAAGGTTGCAGTAGTCTATTCACGAGACTACAAAGGCATGAGCTAAACTATGCAAAGAATTGAAATCAAGCAGCTTAGAGATAGAGTGGAGGGGAAGAAAATCAGTTGGAGAACCAAAGACACCTGAGAATTAAAAGAGAGACCAGAGTCCAGGATGACACCTAAGTAACAGAAGGAATCAACAGCTGGGATTGGGGAGTTGAAAAGAACAGGAATGGGGGAGGGTTTAGACAAGGGGCCAGTGAGCCAACAAGTAACTGTCTTGGAAGCCTTAAGAATAAGACGATGTTATGAAAGCCAGGCCGAGATGGCAGCAAGGCAAGACTGAAGGCAACTGAGATCAATGTGATACCTGCAAGCGAGCCTTCTCCGAAGTAGCCCCCACACTCTGGAATGCATTCCCTGAAAAGCTCCACTTAACACAAAACTACCTCTACTTCAGGAAGCAGGTGAAAGCTTGGCTCTTCAACCAAGCCTTTAATGGAAGAAGTCACTAACTTGTTAGTCTCACTCACACACACAAGGATTGACTCGGGCTGCACATACTGCAGTGGGACATGTTTATCCACTCCTACCCTAGCTGAGATAATATTTAACCATCTCTCTGACCTCACATGCAACTTTCTTCAAATCAATCACCTTACTTTCTAATTCTTCCTACTTTCTTACTCATCTATATGTTACAACTTTGCCTTACCCTTCACTACCAATTATAATGTTCTAGTACATATTGTGTTGTCATTGCAAGTAGTATACCATGCCATACTTTCCAGCTTATTTTCAAAAGAGAAAGACGCCCATATTTCGACCCAAATCGGGAGATGGGCGTCCGTTTCCCGTGGGCGCCCAAATCGGTATAATCGAAACCCGATTTTTTGCGTCCTCAACTGCAGTCCGTCACGAAGACGAACAAAGATCACGGGGGGGGGGGGTGTCGGAGGCGTGGTGAAGTCGGGACTGGGGCGTGGTTATCGTCCAAGGAGAGATGGGCGTCTTTAGCTGATAATCGAAACAAGAAGGGCGTTTATGATGAGAATTTGGTCTGCTTTATTTGGACCCTTTTTTCAGGTCCAAGTCTCAAAAAAGTGCCCCAACTGACCAGATGACCACCAGAGGGAATTGGGGATCACCTCCCCTGACTCCCCCAGTGGTCACTAACCCCCTCCCACCAAAAAAAAACCCCCACTTTACAAACTTTTTTTTCCAGCCTCTATGCCAGCCTCAAATGCCGTACCCACCTCCATGACAGCAGAATGTGTTGTATCCTCTGACAGCCTTTCCCTGGTTCTGATGTGGGTCTCGGGTGAGTGTGACACCCTTTCTGTTAAGGGCACTGCAGAGTCACATCAGCAATGCATTGTGGTGGGTGTAGGGTATTGGGCTCCGTGATTCCACTAGCTTGTGTTAAATGCTCACGATGTTGGTAGTTGGTAGGCTCTACTCCCATGGTGCTTTTCCCTCTGCTTACTGGGTCAGAGTGTGCCCCGTTTTGTTTCTGGTAGTCCATGAGGTAGTGGCCATTTGTGTAAGACACTTTTAGATCCCTTTCATTTGTTAGCCATGTTACAGCACTTAGCTCTTACCTTGAATGTTGCTGAAAGAGGGCATTGTACACCATTCTGCCTGCTCGGACCTACTGCTAATCTCAGTACCAGGGAGACTCGTTGCCAGTGGGGCACAACCTCTGATCTGCAATTAACTGTGAGTAAAGGTGCTTATTCAAATAAAGGACGTTTTCAGCAAGATTAGTCTTCAGGTGTCAACTGCTGTGCCAAGGTTATACACCAGCAACAAGTCCTGTCCCTGGAGCACTTTTAGTGGGTACTGCCGTGCACTTCAGGCAGGCAGACCCAGGCCCATCCCCCACCCCCCCCCCCCCCCCCCCCCGGTAACACTTGTGGTGGTAAATGGGAGGCCTCTAAAACCCACTGTACCTACATGTAGTTGCCCCCTTCACCCCTAAGAGCTAGGGTAGTGTTGAACATTTGTCTCTCCCACGACCAAATGGCTTGGATTGGAACGTTTCTGAGCTGGGAGTTTTTACTTTCCATTGTCGCAAAAAAAAAAAAAAAAAACGCCCATCTCAGAAGGGGCCAAATCCATGGCACTTGGTCCGTCCAAACCGTATTTTCGAAACGAAAGATGGACGCCCATCTTTTTTGATAATATGGTCTGTCCCGCCGCTTCACATACCCGTTTTCGGACATAGATGCCCATGGAGATGGGCGTTCACGTTCGATTATGCCCCTCCACGTATTGTTGTTCGAATATTTTTACTGCTCTAATTGCCTATTGCTCATGTTTGATCTATTCTTACTGTACACCGCTTTGAGTGAATTCCTTCAAAAAGGCAGTAAATAAATCCTAATAAATAAAATAAATATAGACTGACCTCCTCAAATGCTGTTCTTTCAGTGACCTCAGACTTAGTTTAACCTGTTGTGTTATATAACACAACAGACAATATTAAATGGCCAGGTAAGTATCTCTTCAACATGCAAAGGGGATAATTTGCCCTGTACAGCAAAATATAGGGGAACTATTTTATTTTTAGCTTATCTTATTACATTTTTCAACAATAACAGGGGAAAAAAAGCAGATTTGACCAAATACCTAATACAGTACAAGGAAAATGAAACAATCAATATAGACCACATCATAGAGACTTGTATTGTGTCTGGGCTGAAAAACAAGAATAATAAAATATGAGAACTTTCCCTCTCCCTAAAAGGAAAGAAAGAAAAAACCCCACAGAGAGCTGAGAACTAGCGGGACTATTTTAAAAGTCATTTACTTGCAGAAAGCAGAGGTTTCTGGGTGGAAGCGGCTTGCTCTGAATGCCTGAAATATATATGCAACTAGGTGTATGGGCATAGGCGTAGACTGGGGGGGGGGCGAGGGGGGGCAATGCCCCCCCCCAAACGACGACGAGGCGCCGCCGCGCCGTTAAAAAAAACAAAAAACATGCAGGCACGCACTCCTCTCCATCCGCTTGGCTCCCTGCCCTCTCTGTCTGCTCCCGCCTTCCGCATAGGTGGGAACAGGAACTTGAAGAGAAGGCTTCCGGGGCAGACCGAAGGCAGCGTGTACATCGCTACCGCTGCCAGGAACGCTGAAAAAGCTGAAGACTGTTGCCTGCGCTGGAAGGAGGGAGGAAGAGAGGGGGTAAACGATCTTGGACCTCGCGGGGGGGGGGCAGTAGAAGGAAGATGGATGGAACTTGGAGGGGTGGGGAGCAGAGGGAAGATGGATGGTACTGGGAGGGGTGGGGAGCAGGGGGATGGACCAGGAGATGGATGGGATTGGGAGAGGTCAGGCACAGCAGAGGGAAGGAGCAGAAGATGGATGGGACGGAGGTATGGTGAGCAGAGGGAAGGAAGAGAAGATGAATGGGACTGGGAGGGGTGGGGAGCAGAGGGAAGGAGCAAGAGATGGTTGGGACTGGGAGGGGTGGGGAGCAGAGGGAAGGAGCAAGAGATGGATGGGACTGCGAGGGGTGGGGAGCAGAGGGATGGACCAGGAGATGGATGGGATTGGGAGAGGTCAGGCACAGCAGAGGGAAGGAGCAGAAGATGGATGGGACGGAGGGATGGTGAGCAGAGGGAAGGAACAGAAGATGGATGGGACTGGGAGGGGTGGGGAGCAGAGGGAAGGAGCACGAGATGGATGGGACTGGGAGGGTGGGGAGCAGAGGGAAGCCTACTGGAAAGAAGACACTGCATAAAACAGAAGACACTGGGACCAAAGCGAATAGAAAAACTAAATGATCAGACAACAAAGGTAGATAAAAGTATTTTATTCATAATTTATTAATTGAAATGTGTCAGCTTTTTGAAATGTGCATCTGTGATATTTTGCCTGTAAATTTCAATTCCTTCCTCCATATTAGCATATTCATTTGCATATGTATATATGCAAATGATATGCTAATATGCTCCGCCCATTCTTTGCCCCCCCAAATGAAACAGTCAAACTATGCCTATGTGTATGGGTCTAATGCCACTGTGGAACAATGAAGGTGACTTGAAAGCAAATGTTGGACAATGCTCTTGAATACAAGATTTATTGTATGGACAATAAATTTTGTATTCAACAGCATTGTCCAGCATTTCCTTTCGAGTCTCCTTCGCTGTTTCCCATGTGATTACAAGCCTGTGAGGGTTTTTGTTCTGTGTACACATGTAATGCCACTGTGTACATACTTCAAATCATGGTAAGTAGAGACATTCCCAGGGCAGACAGGAGGCAGGGTCTAGACTGTCACATATATTTCTGGATATTCCAGAGTGCATACATTTCCTTCAAAATTTTGTGAATATAAGAATAGCCATATTGGGGAGTCATGTGATGCTGTGACCTGCTCTGGTGCCCTGAATTCCTAATCTGGGATTACTAAGAGCTGTATTTGTTTCTTCGCCTCCAAGCAACTGTATTTAGGATATTGTGATTATATGGACAAACTAGTAAAAAAGGCCCATTTCTGACACAAATGAAACGGGTGCTAGCAAGGTTTTCCTCGGAGTGTGTATGTTTGAGAGAGTGTACGTGAGAGTGACTGTGTGTGAGAGAGAGAGTGAATGTGTGAGTGTGTGTGTGTGTGTGAGAGAGAGAGTGAGTCTGGGTGCGAGTGTATCTGTGAGAGAGAGAGTGTGTGTGTGAGAATGAGAGTGTGTGCGAGTGCGTATGTGAGACACAGTGTGAGAGAGAGAGAGTGTGTTTCACACAGATACAGTGTGTGCGAGAGAGAGAGAGTGTGTGTGAGACACAGACTCTCTGTGAGACTGAGTGTATGAGACCAAAAGAGTGTGTGAGTGACTGTGTGACACATAGAGAGTGAATCTGATACAGTGTGAGACATAGATTGTGTGAGAGACAGTGTGTGAGAGTGAGAGAGAGAAAGAACCAGGCACACCCATTAAAGGGGGGCCGACCACAACTGGGCTGAAGGCCAGCAAAGACAGAAGTGTGGGGGAGGGTACAGGGAGGGCCCAGCTAGAGAGCAGAGGTAGTAGTGGGAGGGAAACAAGGGGTAGCAAGGGGAGGGGGCAGGAAAAAAGGGGAGGAGCAAGGGAGGAGGAGAGAGGAATTTGAACTGCACAGGAAGTCCTTTTGAATTTGGAAGCAGGAGAAGAGCAACGCCCACCCGCCCACCCACTTGAGAGGCAAGATTTGTCGCAGCGAGGCGTTAGACTACAATGTTTACGCACAGCCAGCAATGGGTACACAGCAGCTTGACACATAACAGTTACAAGTTTGGGGTAACTACTGCTGCAGAAAGAGTTGTGTGGAAAATTATCAAGTTGATGCAAATGGTAGGCTTGCATGTGAGCAGCCTTGTTATAAGGAAACAACGTGTATACAGCTTGTCTCCTGGCTTGGGCGGCCGGGAGGCCTAGAACGTCATTTTGTAAATGTGGTAGGTGCCTCCTTCAACGGGAGACACCAAGTGACATCGGGTGCTTGGAAAACAGCACAGGGGGCCACAGGGGCTTGGTACGGCTTGGCCTGTGGCCCAGAATATGCAACTACGTGTAGAAGCTGTGTACCCGGGTAGAAATGCATGCTGGCATAATGATTAGTAGAAGATGTAATGTAATTTGTTTAAGTTGTAACAATTTTGATGTTCCTGGCTGCGGCCAAAATAAATCCAATTCTATCGAAGATACGGCTTGTAGTGTGGTATTGAAGGGGGCGGGGGTTGATACGTCTGAGTGTGTGCCGAATGCCCGAGTTGAGACATTGACTGTGAGAGAGAGAGAGTGTGTGTGTGTGACAGAGATACCTCCCCCCCCTCTTTGGTGTTAGGCCCCCCCCCTCTCTCTCTCTCTGGTGTCTGAGCGTTACTGTGCAGGACGCTGAGCTCTGGCTGTGCTTCAAGGAACTGACCAATCCTATTTAATAGAATGCACCTCCAACATTCTGAAGCCGAGAAACCTCGTGTGGTTGGTCACTTCTGCTTGTGACGAACCCGGAAGTACGTGATGTCAATTCAGGAGATGGATACAGAGAGCAGGAATGCCTCAGCCATGCAGTCAGCTTCAGAATGTTGGAGGTGTGTTTTATTATATAGGATATCTATCTAAGCTCTGCCTGGAAATGTTGGAGAAACCTAGTAAAAAAGACTATGTGTTGCCAATGCTTCCATGTTTTGTTAGTCCTCAGTTGCTGGTGGGTGATTGTGGGATGTGCATGTTGTTCTTAATTATCAACTAATGTTGAGCTATGTTTACAATTCCTGTGGGGTTGGGGCTCTGGGAAACATCGTGACTGTGGTTCTATATTAATCATATTATCATTTTTGATCATTATATTTTACTGCTTCTTAGTATGAGTTTGTAAATCATTCTACAGACATATCTTCCTCAATTCTTGTATAATAATATGTTAAATTGGAACAAACCTCTTACTCTGTTCATAATTATATCTTTTGCAATACAATGTAAGCCACATTGAGCCTGCAAATAGGTGGGATAATGTGGGGTAATGCAGCAAATAAATAAATAAATGACAGTTTTGGTCTTGTCCAAGGTTTGTCGGTTGTACGGTTTTGGTATGAATGTGGGAGTGTGGGGATATTGGGAGGGGAAGGAGGATGGAGTGGAGTGGGGGAGGTGAAATGTGGCACGTGTGTTTGGTGTATGCTTTGGTATGTGTGTTTTGCATATCAGGGGTGAGTTGTGCATCGTTCTTTTCGCGGGTCTATAACAACTTGCAGATGGTGGGTGGACCTCTTCTTTTCTGTATGGTTTTATGACTTTGAGGGGAAGGCTGGGACTCTAAAGCCTGATTGGGAATCATTGACCATATGGTGTTGGAGTTTTTGAAACAGAAATAGGTGACCAACCGTTGAAAGTGTTATCTTGAAATGTGTCTGGTATTACCTCACCAGTGAAGTGCTCTAAAATGTTAATGCTTTTAAAACATCACTATGCAGACGTCACCTGCTTACAGAAAACAAAATTAAATGATCTGGAGCATTCAAAGCTACAACAGGGTTGAGTGGGTCAGGTTTTTTGTTCAGCACCTCCTAAAAAAGAGCAGGTGTGGCAGTACTCATATGGAAAAATTTACCTTGTGAAGTATCCTTAGTGCTTAAACACAGATATGTGTTTTTCTGTTTTATGTTTAATCTTTGGTGGTGTATGTGCCAAATGTTTATAATCAGTCGTTTTTGTGGAACTGATCAAAATAGTATTACATGATATTTCTAAATTATTGGTTGTGTCTGGAGACCTTAACCAGGTTTTGGATCCCAGCATGGACAGATTGGGTTAGGGTGGTGCGGTGCCTAGTGGATTTAGCAAGAGGGGTGTACCTTATCACTTTGTACAGCCCTGGGCTTAGTGGATTCATGGAGGTTGTATCATCCCACCAAACAAGATTATACACATTTATCCCAGACCCACAATACCTTTTCCCATCTAGATTTTATCTTGGTGTCCCAGTCTACTACTACTACTACTACTACTATTTAGCATTTCTATAGTGCTACAAGGCATACGCAGCGCTGCACAAACATAGAAGAAAGACAGTCCCTGCTCAAAGAGCTTACAATCTAATAGTCTCATTTTTCATCGGTGAAAAGTGCGGAACTTTGGGCCAATAGAAGTTGCCGATCATTCCTTAGTGTAGGTCTGTTTAGAGCTGACAGGAGCTAAGGCAGTTTTACAGGATGAGGTGATTTTTTAAACTGCAGAGTGAAATAAGCATATAGCCCAGGGCATTTTGCATTTGGAAAAGAAGTTTTTACACGTCAAGAGTACCTATATTTCCCACCTGACAGATGTGCTACTTTTGTGTATACCCTACTTTGATTTGTACCTGTCCTCTTCAGGGCACAGACCGTATAAGTCTGCCCAGCACTATCCCCGCCTCCCGCCACCGGCTCTGCCACCCAATCTCGGCTAAGCTCCTTAGGATCCATTCCTTCTGAACAGGATTCCTTTATGTTTATCCCACGCGTGTTTGAATTCTGTTACCGTTTTCATTTCCACCACCTCCCGCGGGAGGGCATTCCAAGCATCCACTACTCTCTCATTTGTCTACTCAAGTAGCTTTGAATGTCCTCATAAATGAGTGCACCAAAAAAATGCTCCTGTATCACAAGTATAAACATTACCATTATGGTAATAAACCAGGCAAGTTTCTAGCTCAGGTGACTAAAAATGCACTTGGCACCAGATACATTTCTATACTGGTCGATGACCAAGGGATAGCTGTTACGAGACCAGAAGATATAAGGTATGAGGGGGAGAGGGGACCACTAGACCACCAGGGTGGGTGGGGGTTGGATTTTCAGCCCACTGGGCCACAGGGATTTTTTTTTAGGGTGTGGGGGAGGTTAGAAAGCTAGAGTTAATTCCCCATGCTGTTCTGGTGCTATTTTTAGTGTGCTGTTTCAGAACAGCGCACGGAATTGATCATCAGGACCTAAATGAGGGCAGTTCATAGTAACATAACATAGTAAGTGACAGCAGATACGGTCCATCCAGTCTGCCCAACAAGATAAACTCATTTTACATGATATGCGATACTTTATATGTATACCCGAGTTTGATTTGTCCTTGCCATTCTCAGGGCACAGACCGTAGAAGTCTGCCCAGCACTCTTCTTGTACTAAAAGTTCTAAAGCTAACGTTGAAGCCCCTTAAAAATTACACTCATGCCCATCCCTATCTATTTAGTCACGATCAGGGCGTAGACCGTAGAAGTCTGCCCAGCACTGGTTTTGCTTCCCAATTACCAGCGTTGCCACCCAATCTCCGCTAAGATTCCGTGGATCCATTCTTTCTAAACAGGATTCCTTTGTGTTTATCCCACGCATGTTTGAATTCCATTACCGTTTTCAACTCCTTCACCTCCAGCAGGAGGGCATTCCACATATCCACCATCCTGTGAAAAAATACTTCCTGACATTACTCCTGAGTCTTCCCCCCTTCAACCTCAATTCATGTCCTCTAGTTCTATCACCTTCCCGTCTCCAGAAAAGGTTTGTTTGTGGATTAATACCTCTCAAATATTTGAACATCTGTATCATGTCACCCCTGTTTCTCCTTTCCTCCAAAGTATACATGTTCAGGTCAGCAAGTCTCTCCTCATACGGTTTGCAATGTAAATCCCATACCATTTCCGTAGCTTTTCTTTGCACCACTTCCAGTCTTTTTACATCCTTAGCTAGATACGGCCTCCAATACTCCAAGTGGGGCTTCACCAACGACTTGTAGAGGGACATCAACACCTCCTTTCTTCTGTTAGTTATACCCTTTTCTATGCAGCCTAGCATCCTTCTGGCCATGGTCGTTGCCTTGTCACATTGTCACTTCACCTTCAGATCCTGGGATACCGACACCCCAAGGTCTCTCTCCTACTAATCTCTCCTCTCCTATCTGGTATCTCTCTTTCGGGTTTCTGCACCCCAAGTGCATCAGTCTAGTTCCTCCAGAGATGCTGCTTTGTAAGGTGGCACTTTTTTTACTTCTTCTAAGGATGTGAGTGGGAACTAAACTTTATCTACCTCCTAAATTTATGCCTGTTACAGAATTCAGCTCTGGCTTTTTTTCAAATACAGCTGAATCTCAGTGTTGTGTAATGAAATCAGCACTTGCTGCAGCTGTAAAGAACATTTCCAGACTTTGGAAAATGCTGTTTACCTGTTACACACTACTTATCAGCTTGTGAGCTTTTCAAAATGTATCTGAAAAATGTTCTGCACACCGAGACTCTGGTTAATGCTTATTATTTTCCTAAGGGCTCCAAAATGATTAATGAAGAAGGTGCCATAGATTCAATTAGTACACCTGATAATTTAGATGTCTGTAAGTTTTTTGAATCATATTAGGATTTGATTACTAAGGGGAGGGGGGGGGGGGAAATTATCAATATGGGCTACCATTAAGATGGGTTATTTTACCACACATTGTTCTATTTTAGCACAGAGTCTAACAATAAAAGCAACAAGAATTGGACACAATCATAAATTCCCATTACAACTGAGAAAGGGAAAGAAAACTGAAAGCAAAATTGTTATCATCATGTAACACAATAGGGTCATCTTTTAAGAAATTCTCAAACTAAATAGAATCTAAAAAACCATAGTGGTTACTACAATATGTGACCAGACATTTACTTGGTAACTTAATGAAAAAAAGGAAGCCCCACAGCAAATGCCTTAGGCTTTAGCTGAAGGAAAGCTGTCTTTCTCAATTGCTCTGGCTACATCAGACAACACTTTAACCACCTCTCCAAAGAAAAGAACCTGCTTCTTAGGAAAATAAGACTTTAATAGAGCCAGTTTCAACTTTTCAGTCTGCAATACTACATCAAAGTTGATCTGTAATGGGGAAATTATCAATGTGGGATACAATTAAGATGGGTTATTTTGCAACGTGTCTTGCTGTTTTAGCACAGGTTCCATTTTATGCAATAAAACCCTGTGCTAAAATAGCACAAGTTAATTGTAAAATAACCCATTTTAATTGTAGTTCACACTGAAACTTTTCACTCTAAGGGAGGAAGTTATCAGTCTCTGGTAACCAAAGCTGATATTGTGACGTCATAATGCCTCATTCCACCAATAACAGCCAACCTCAACAGTGATGTCACAATGGGGCTTGATTGTCCTATACATGGTTCACTTTTATTACACATAACAGTGATTTCCATTTCTAGAGACATTTCTTTATTCTTTAATTAAGGGGCGGGGAGTAATCAATGTGGGGTACCGTTATGATGTATTATTTTACTGTTAACCCCAGTTATTAGTAACTAGGTCTGTTTGCTTAAAATGAGACCTGTGCTAAAATAGCACAAGTTAGTGGTAAAATAGCCCATCTTAATGGTAGCCCATGTTGATAGCTATGCCCTTAAATGATCTAATGTTAGACATTGATTTTGTTCTCTTTACTACAGTATGTTTTAGTAACATAACTTCCCTTCTTCAGTGGGATACAGGGAATCATTCTTTGACGGAACAATTTTCCTGTCATTAAACAAGTTCTTTGTATTATAGGTTCTAATAAAAGAGAGTCTAGGAAGATGAATATTATATCTCTGCTCAATCAATACCTTCTGAATGCCTAAAGTTTTGCTTGTACTACCATAGCAACCAGAGCAACACATACTAGGTGTCCTGTCTCTGGGACATGAAATACACACCACATACATACTGCATGCAGAGGGATCAGCTACTAACAGCACACACTAACGCTTGCACAGAGTCCATAGGAATAAAATGGATCTGTAGCAGATAACTTGTGAAAATGGTGTTAGTACATGCTAAGCATTAGTAAATAACCCCCATAGATGGAATGTTTGTATATCTCTATAGGTTTACAATTGACAGATATTATAGAACAAACATTTCCCACACTATATACAACAATACAAACATAAGCAAAATGTTCCAATCCTGTTTAAAATGAATAAAGTCAGGTAGTAAAAATCATGCTTATACCTGAATTTTGTAGTACTTTTAAACTTTCTAGTTTCTTTAACACAACCGAGGGAAGGCAAGGTCAATACCATGGTTGTAGAAAAGATTTCCAAATTTCTGATGTCAGTTGATCAGGTTCTGGTGAATTTCAATATATGGTCAGCTCTTAGACCATGGTTGGCCTTCGTCTGATGCCTAGACCTGGTTGGTCTACATTACCAAAAGTAGTCATGTCTCCAGACAAATGAATCACTGCTTGAGCACATATCGGGCACTCTGCTTGCACTGCAAGTGTTGTATAATAATAATACAACATGAATAAAAAAAAAAACCAAACTTTCTTTTCCTGCAAAGTCTGACAGTGTGGTTCTGGTAAAAGGTGTGTAGCAAATTGTCCTTCCTACTGCCTTACTAAATAAAGTTCCTAGAAATGTTTTGTACTTTCTTACCCATCTATATGTTACAACTTTGCCTTACCCTTCACTATCAATTATAATGTTCCATTACATATTATGTTGACATTGCAAGTAGTGTATTGTTAGTTGAATACGTTTACTGCTGCAATTGCCTATTGCTCATGTTTGATCTATTTTTACTGTACACCGCCTTGAGTGAATTCCTTCAAAAAGGCGGTAAATAAATCCTAATAAATAAATAAATCTGCAATCACGCATCTGCCCGGAATAAAGATGGCTGACCTATGAAGGGCATCTTCTATTACCACCTATGTATCCTAACATTTCTGTCTCCAAAGCTGCCATTTTGTTGAGGGGAGCGGTCCTACCACAGAGACTCTCAGCTATGAAACCATGCAGTACTTGCTGTTTTTCTCTCTTTTCCAGTGCTTTGACAAAAAAAACCCAAACTGTTACTCTTTGTAAACCTCCCCAGTACAGTGTCTTTGCTGCAATATTACCTTCCATTCATCTACCTCCCTTCTTACATTTTTGTTAATCAACCTAACAATAAAGAACATTTTCTTACATTACTGTGGCAGAAAATTAGACATTATATAACTACTGGGTATATAGATCTCATGTTTTATTCTCTCCATAGTAATTTGGGTTCATGTGAGGAAATTATTATTTATGGGAAGAAAAGTTTCAAGCAAGCATTTTTCATCACCTGCCTAATGCTACCTCAAGCAACAAAAGGAACAGGCCACCAGGAGGCTAATATCCACGATGGTGACAAATAACAATTATTTCATAGTCCTAACCAAGAGACGTTTTAGATGTCTTTAATGTTCAGAACTTTGTGAGTGTCACCAACTGACAATTAGGGCTGTCTCATCAGTGAGAATTTATAGCACTTTTATTTTTCTGTATTTTACATTAAGACCTTTCTTGCAGGTACCCAGCAGGCTGTAGTCATGTAATTAATGAGATTATTTGCACTCAAATTATCTAGCTCTTGTGCCATAAGTCAAGAGTTCTTTGTTTAGTTTTAAATAAAAAGTATAACAGGATGCTCCAGATGGGAACTCACGGATGAAACATGCTTTTAGACCAGAAAAAGTCATATAAAGATGGCATTTTAGAATTGTATCTGAGTGACAATCTTCTTAGCTCATTAGGTCATTGAGCAATACCTGTCCTTTGTTTTGTTTTTTTTCTCCACAAATCTTTGCACCACATTGGAACATTGTTTTCATGCATGTATGAGTTCAATTAAGTTCATGTGAAACAGATTCTATGTGGTGACATTGTATTTAGGGAGGAACACTCTTGTTAATATAGCCTTGAAAGTTAACAAATTAAAACCTCTTTATTAGAGCATCAACATAGCCTCTTTATTTCCACAATACACCAAAATTCTAACAAGAAAAATACACACAGGGAGGGTAATTTCATAAAAGATTATTTGCATGTATAAATATATGCACATTAAAGGCCTCTCATAAAATTATTCTATGCATGTGCTATGTCAGGAAGGGGTGTATGTATGTGTGCATATGTGAGTGTGTGCATGTGTGTGTTTGCATGAATATATGTGTGAGCACATGTGTATGTAGCTGTGTATGAGTGCAATTGTGTGTGTGTGTGTATATATATATATATAT
Organism: Microcaecilia unicolor; assembly: GCF_901765095.1. Taxonomy (NCBI): domain Eukaryota; kingdom Metazoa; phylum Chordata; class Amphibia; order Gymnophiona; family Siphonopidae; genus Microcaecilia; species Microcaecilia unicolor. Next base: position 147,655,925 of record NC_044034.1, read on the forward strand.
ATATTTTTTTTTTTTTATATATATATAGACCCACTCTGAGGAATGGGTTGGAGAACCCTTGGTTAGAGCAATGTTTTGAACTCAGGCAGGGGTTCTCAACCCAGTCTTTGGGACATACCTAGCCAATCAGGTTTTCAGGATACCCACAATGAATATGGATGAGATAAATTTCCATGCACTGCCTACACTTGAATGCAAATGTATCTCACGCATATTCATTGTGGCTATCCTGAATACTTGACTGGCTAGGTGTGTCCCTAGAACTGGAATGAGAACCCCTGCCTGAGTTCAAAACATTGCTCTAACCAAGGGGTCTCCAACCCATTCCTCAGAGTGGGCCGCCAGTCGGGTTTTCAGTACATCCACAATGAATATGTATGAGATACATTTGCATATAATGAAGGTGGTGCATGCAAATCTATCTTATGCATATTCATCGTGCGTATTTTGAAAATCTGATTGGCTAGGAGTTTCCCAAGGACTGGGTTGAGAACCACTCCTTAACCTCCAGATTAGAACATAGAGTTATGCTCAAGGAACTTGCACTAAAACTCTTTTAGCACACAATTCAGTATAATTTGCATGTGCTTATTAAAACAGGACTTAATTTGATATGTATTACATTTTAGCTAAGAAATCAAAGAGCGGAGGTAGCGAAAGGAAGTGAGCCACAGGTGTCAGTAATGAATCTTTATTAATTAGCTGACCCAACACGGCCCTGTTTCGGCACAATGCCTATGTCAGGGGTCCTACCAAAAATAAAATAATAAATCAAAATAAAAATAAACAAAAATATGTACAAACAAAAATATAAACATGAGTTAATACCAAGTGACTATCCAGCTCATTTTCGAAAGAGATCCCCGGCCATCTTCCGACACAAATCGGGAGATGGCCGGTGATCTCCTAAAACCGGCCAAATCGGTATAATCGAAAGCCGATTTTGGCCGGGTTCAACTGCTTTCCGTTGCGGAGCCGGCGAAACTTCAAGGGGGAGTGTCGGTAGGGTAGTGAAGGCAGGACAGGGGCGGGACAGAGGCGTGCTCACGAGATGGTCGGCTTCGCCCGATAATGGAAAAAAAAGCCAGGCTTGACAAGCATTTCGCCGGCTTTACTTGGTCCCTTTTTTTTCACGACCAAACTTCAAAAAGGAGCCCCAACTGACCAAATGACCACAAGAGGGAATCAGGGATCACCTCCCTTTACTCCCCCAGTGGTCACCAACCCCCTCCCACCCAAAACAAAAACAAAAAAAACTTTTTTTGCCAGCCTCTACGCCAGCCTGAAATGTCATACCCAGCTCCCTGACAGCAGTATGCAAGTCCCTAGAGAAGTTTTTAGTGGGCGCTGTGCACTTCAGGCAGGTGGGCCCAGGCCCATCCCCCCCTACTTGTTATACTTGTGGTGGTAAATGTGAGCCCTCCAAACCCCCCCCCAAAACCCACTGTAACCACATGTAGATGCCCCCCCTTCATCCCTAAGGGCTGTGGTAGTGATGTACAGTGAGTTTTGGGGGGATTTGGGGGGCTCAGCACACAAGGTAAGGGAGCTATGTACCTGGGAGCTTTTTTTTTTTTTTAAATTTTTGACGTGCCCCCTAGGGTGCCAGGTTGGTGTCCTGGCATGTGAGGGGGGCCAGTGCACTACAAATGCTGGCTCCTCCCACGACCAAATGCCTTGCATTTCGCCGGTTTGAGATGGCCGGGCCCGGTTTACATTATGGCTGAAAAACAAAGCCGGCCATCTCCTCTACACCCGGCGATCGATTTAGCCGTCCCCAACCGTATTTCGAAAATACGGTTAGCTCCGCCCCCTTGCAGAGCCAGCCCCGAAGATGGCCGGCCAGCTATTTGGCCGGCGACATTCAATTATGCCCCTCTATGTAAATGAAACCAATAAAACAGAATGCACATCCAATTAAATACAGATAATGGTGACGTATGTTAAAACAAAGCAAGACTGAAAAGGAAAAGTCATTATCCAATTAAATCACAAAAGAATGATATGAATAAAAAAAGAATGAAATTCATATAACACATATTTTAAAAGATATGTTATTAAGAGGTGCCAGCAGTAGACAAATATAATGATGGGCTATCATCAGAATAAAAATATAAATATATAAATATGGAAACCAAAATTGAGTGAGGCAGCAGTATAAAAGACTCATGATGAAAAATATATAAATCTATACAAATGTACACATGAAATAAATAATATAATGTATGAAACTCTTTTTGTGACTTAATTGGATAATGATTTTTGCCTTATTAGTCTTGCTTTATTTTAACATACATGACGCCATTATCTGTATTTACATGGATGTGCATTCAGTCTTATTGGTTTCATTTACGTGGAATGGAATTTTAGAAAGGACGTCCAATTCCGAATATGGACAACCAAATCAGAACATCACAAGTGGACGCCCATCTCTCATGTATTTTAGAACAAGATGCATCCCGTTCTAAAATACCTGTGAGATGGATGTCCATATGCTAGAAACGTCCAGTATGAACATCCATTTTGCAATCTGAAACATCCAAATTATGAACCAGGCAAAATAAGTAACAGAGACATTTGTGTGGAAGCAGAAGAATGTCCACATCATAAAATGGCCACCCAGACATCTAGGTGGGACAGTAGCCTAGTGGTTAAAGTAGCCTTCTGTAGTGATCCAAAGGTTACTAGTTGAAGTTCTACTGCAGCCTTTTGTCACTTTTGTTTCTTTTCTTTTCTTTTTTTTAATTGTGAGCCTTCCGGGGACAGGAAAATATCTACTATGACATTCCTTACTCCATTCAGTGGAGAGCTGCTTAATTGCAGCACCTTTCTGTAACATGGACAAGCACCAGGTCTAAATACAGACATCCATTTTTCAGACTTGGACATTCAAATTTTAGGCCCTCCTTTGTCCTGCCCAAAACATACCCAGGCCATGCCCCCTTGCTATAGGAATGTGCTGTAGTGTTAGACGTCCATATCCTGCCTTTATGAAATTCGGATTGGGACAACCATGCAATATAGATATCTAAATGCCAGTTTTCAGAAGTCCCAAACAAGAATAGAGTTTCTAAAATAGCCACCTGGTAATCAGAAAAGAAAAGGGGGTTGGATTTGATATACCGCCTTTTTGTGGTTACAATCAAAGCAGTTTTTATAATATATACATGCATGTATTCTGTACTTGGGGCAATGGAGGGTTGAGTGATTTGCCTAGAGTCATAAGGAATTGTAGTGGGACTTGAAGATAGTTCTCAGGCCACTGCATTAACACTCCTCTACTCGATCTAGTAACTCACCTATTGAGCCATAGATGGTAGTGCCCCAGAGAGGTTTCTCACTGTTGTTTAGGAAAACAACATATTCTCTGTTGGGGTCCTTTGGGCTCTGTCTTGGAAATGTTTTCTAGGTCAAAAGATCTGATGATCAGTGCAAACATGACAATGATTTTACTAAAAGAAAATTCTAAAACTAAATTCAAGAGAAAACTTCTACCCCTGCTGAGTTGTTCGCCTACTTTCTTCTAGCTTCTTGACACATGACACAAGGAGTTTACCAGAAGAAAGGAGCAGAACTGGAAGGTTTATTTGTTCTCGGCTCAGAATGGTGAATGGTGTGGGTTACAAATATTTTTAGATAAATAATAGTTCTTGCTGTGCTGGTTATTTCCAACCACTGAAAACAGAATAATGCTTAGGAAAGAGGAAAGATAGATTCTCCAGGTCCTGCATCTCTCTAGTTTGCAGTGGTTTCCCAAGAGCGCTTACCCCGCTATATACAATAATTACACTGTTGTCTCCAGAGCAGCTTCCACATGACCTGGAAGCTAGCAAATCAGTGTCTGTCAGGCAGCGTACTTTAGAGGCTAAATGGTACAAACCAACACTAATCATTCTCTCAGAAATTGGAATACACAGCTCTGTTCCAAGCTACTCTCTGGTTAGTCTGATTGATATTTTTCCCCATATAAAATACTTCTTCAAACAGGAAGAAAGGGGCACCGAGGGAACTGTGAATCCATCATGTAATTATCACTACAAAGCTGTAGCAGACAGCATCATGTTGGTGAAATCATCTAGTATCCTTCAGGGGATGAAAGAATTTTAGGTTACCCTAACCTACTGTATAGTTTGCGTTCACATTCAAGAAATTAAGGGGTCCTTTTACAAAGGTATGGTAGCATTTTTAGCATGTGCTAATGATTAGTGTGCACTAAACACTAGAGACGCCCATAGAAATATATGGGGATATCTAGTGTTTAGCACATGCTTATTTTTAGCGTGCACTAAAAACGCTAGCACGCCTTTGTAAACTGACTCCTGAGAGCTCCTTTTACAAAGTTGCACTAGCAATTACAGTGCAGCAAATGCAACAAAGCCCATAGGAATTGAATGGGCCTCATCGCATTTGCTGTGCCGGAATCACTAGCGCAGCTTTGTAAAACGAGTCCTAAAGGATGTAGCTGCATTTTGTTGGTCATCTTGGGGATTATGACAAGTAATGAATACATTTCCAAAATGCAGTTAGCCATTCAGTCAATTTGTTTGCATGAACAGACTTCCGAGCTTCCAAACTATCCCGTTCCAAGAGGGATGTTTTTAAATCAATCTTAGTTTTAAGCTTAAACATCTCAATGTAGTGCCTAATTCTGCCATTGCAATCAGGGCTTCAAGTCCCAATTTCAATTCTTTGTTATATTTCAAAACTTGTTGAACTATTACAATTTGTCAATAGTACTTTTGACATTCACCCATGTCAGTCAGAATTTTGCCCTGGCCACGGTACTGAAACAATCATTGCAGTTTACTCAGTGACCTCCATTCTGCTCTAGATAATGGGAGCATTACTAATATCTCTTGATCTCAGCTTAGCCTTCAGTCTGGCTGACCATATTCTTCTGCTCTCTAGACTTGCAGAGATTGATCTCTCAGGGAAAGTCTTTCAATGGTTTTCTTATTTACAAGATAGGTCATACAGTGATGACATCTGTCTCCTCCTCCATTTCACATCCCCTACTCAGTCGTAGCTCAGTCCTAGTCCCTCTATTCAATTTTTTTTCTTAGTCTTTAGCATTATACCTCAAGAATCATGGTCTTTTGGCATTCTATTATACCGATTATATACTACCAATACACTATACCAGCCCTCTTCACCCGAATTCATTACAGCCAGCCCTGGATGCAGCCTTTACTTGACTACAAGATCATCATCTTATCCTGATCCTTTCAAAGACTACAGCTTACCATCTTTGTGCTGATGACATTCAATTTTATTTTCCTATTAAAGCAATAGTTTCTGATTCTTTGGCTTTTTTGAATTTATGTTTATGCAGAATACAAACTTTGTTGTCAACTAATAAGTTAAGACTAAATCCAGCTAAAATGCAGGTTCTCTTTTTATCAGGCTCAGATTCACTAAATTTTCTAGATTCCTTTCTTTTTGAAGGAATTGAAATCCCTATTTTGAAAGAAATGAAATATCTCAGAGTATTACTCGATACATCACTGTCTATGAAACCAAATTTAAAAAGTATTGTTCAGCACGTATTCTTCAAATTAAAAATGCTGAGACAATCATGTAACTTTTTGAGCCCTGTTAACTTCCATACAGTAGTTCAGGCTTATGTGTATTCATTATTTGACTACTGTCATTTTTTTATTCTTAAGACTGTCAAAGCAATCTCTGCAAGCTCTTCAGATAGCCCAAAATGCAACTGCTCAATCAATTGTTGGATGCTCATAAAATATTAGACCATTCCCAGTGCTTTTTTTGTGCCAGTACGCACCGGTACGGTGTACTGGCACCTTTTTTTTCTGAGGGCCAGCTCACCAACTTTCCATTTTGCCCCCTGCAAGCAAATCTAATATTTACCGAAGTTGCAGCGCGATCCGGCGCGGTAGTGAAGACAACAAGCAAGCAGGCTCACCTGAGTCCTCGTCGCTTCCCTGCCCTCTGAGCACAGCTCAGGCTTGGCGTCCCGCCTTCATCACTTCCCTGCCCTCTGAGCATCCCACCATCCTCTTATGTAATTTCCTTTCCGCGAGGGCAGGATGCTGAGAGGGCGGGATGCTGAGAGGGCAGGGAAGCGACGAAGGCGGGACGCTCAGCCTGATCTGTGAGGGCAGGGAAGCGACGAGGAGGTGAGCCTGCCTGCTTGCTGTCTTCACTACCGCTGGTTCGCACTGTGACTTCGGTAAATATTAGATTTGCAGGGGGCAGAACGGAAAGTTGGTGAGCTGAGGGCTGGCAGGTGGGGATGGGGTTGGAACGATCTCGGGGGCAGGTAGAGGCTGGGGTGAGTCACAGGACTTGGAAGGGAGAGGTAGAATAGGGGGGGAGGGAGAATCGCTGGACATGGAGGGGAGGGCAGAAAATCGGTGAACATGGATGGGAGGGAAGGATGGGGCAATGGAGAATCGCTGGACATGGATGGGAGGGGAGGGAATCCTGGACATGAATGGGATGGGAGGGCAGGGGACAGAGGAGAATCGCTGGACATGGATGGGAGAGAAGAATAGGGGCAAAGGAGAATCGCTGAACATGGATGAGAGGGGAGGGCAGGGGAGAGAGGAGAGTTGCTGGACATGGATGGATGGATGGAGGGGAGGGCAGGAAGGAGATGCACATGGATGGAGGGGAGGGGAGAGAGGAGAAATGCTGGGCATGGATGGAGTGGAGGGCAGGGAAGAGAAATGTTGGAGGGAAGGAAAGACAGAGGAAGCAGATGCACATGGATGGAGGGGGAGAGGAGAAATGCTAAACTTGGATGGAGGAGAGGGAAGACAGAGGAAGGAGGGGAGACAGTTGAAATGCTGGACATGGATGGAGAGGAAGATACAGAGAGGAAGTGAGATAAACATGGATGGAGGGGAGGGGAGGGGGAGAGGAGAAATGCTGTACATGGATGGAGGGGAGAGAGGAGGAGATGCATATGGATTTAGGGGAGATGAGAAATTCTGGACATGGATGGAGGGAAGAGAGTTGAAATGATGGACATGGATGGAGGGAAGGGAACAGAGAGGACGTGAGATGAACATGGATGGAGGGGAGGGAAGAGAGAGGAAGTGAGATGAACATGGATGGAGGAGAGGGAAAGAGAGGAAGTGAGATGAACATGGATGGAGGGGAGGAGAGAGGAGAAATGCTGGACTTGGATGGATGAGAGGGAAGAGAGAGGAAGGACAGGAGATGCATATGGATGGAGGGGAAGGAAGAATAGGAAGGAGATGCATACTGATGGAGATGAGGGGAGGAGAAAAACTGCACATGGGTGGAGAAAATAGACAAAAACTGGATCCACTCTGTACCTCCTCCAGTCAAGTCTGCGGAGGAACCAGCTTTTACCTATGGATGTAGAGCAAGAAATGAAGAAGAAAGGAGGAAAGTAAAGAAATAAATGGAAAGGAATCCCTGGAAACAGAGTTAAGGGAACAGATAGAGAGCAGCAGAATCAGAGACCGGGTCTGACATGATCAGAAAAATAAAGTCACCAGACAACAAAGGTAGAAAAAAAATCATTTTATTTTCATTTTAGTGTTTGGAATATGTCCAATTTGAGAATTTACATCTGCTATCTTATTTTGCACTGGGTATACTGGAGCGGTAACATCTTACAGAAATTATTTATAATGAAAAAATTCAAGTTATTTTTTTCTCCTATATTGGTATAATATTTTCAATGATGCCTGTTTATATGTACCAAGGGGTGTGGCTAACATGGGTGTGGCTATCATAGGGGTGGAGTCATAGGTGCCCCGCCCATAATGAGTACCGGTACCTTTTTTTCCTACAAAAAAAGCACTGACCATTCCTGATTTAACTACATTGGTTACCTATAGTTTGATGTATATGCTTTAAAATCTTGACCTTAATTATTAAAGTTCTGCTTGACAAAATCCCATCATATCTTTCTTCCACTTTGAAATTTACATTCCCACTCATACCCTGAGATCTGATAATCAGCATCTTCTAGAGCATCTGATTTTCAGACACATTAGATCAGAAGAATACAGGAATACATTGCTCATGGTCACAGGCCCAGCTCTATGGAACACCTTACTGTTAGGTCTACACCTAAGTGAATCTTTGCTAACATTCCAGAAACAATTTAAAACATATTTATTTCAACAAGCTTTTATTTGAATACATGTTTAAACAACTGTCTACTTTGATCTGTGATGTTAGTTTTATTTTTCAATATTATCTATGTGAATTTGCAAGACACCTAGGTTTGTAGATAGGTGGGATATAAGACATTTTTAAATAAAATAAATAAGTTACATGGATCGCTGGATGAACCAACTGCGCATCACTAGCTCCTGCCTCGAATAGCATACCAATATCAATTGCCCCCTAGTTAAAATATTTAGGAGTTTATTTAGACCAGGAACTATCCTTTGGAAAAAAAACTTCTGTTTGATGAGCCTCCCAGCTTGACTACTGCAATGTGACTTACTAGGTCTTAATCACTGTTTGATGAGCCTCCCAGCTTGACTACTGCAATGTGACTTACTAGGTCTTAATCACTCTCTTATCCAATGTCTGAAGACATTTCAGAACACAACCATTAGACAATCATTAGAATCCTTTGTCATGTAATAAAATAACTCCCTTCTCATGCACAACCACTGGCTTCCAATTCATTATAGGGTCCAGTTCAAAATTCTTACTCTAGCCCACAAAGTCCTATACACTGGAATCCCTGAATAGCTTTCATCTTTGATCATCCTCTACACACTGGCTAGAGCTCAATGTTCTCTCATGATTGTTGACAGCACATCCCTCCGTTATCAAGAGCAAAGCTAGATTTCTTTCACTATAGTGCATTCTATTCTACTGCACTGCCCCTCTAGAATTCTTTACCAACTTATATACACACAGAGGCCACACTTAAGTTCAAACTGCCTTAAAAACATGTCTATTTATCATTGCCTTTGATTGCCAGGAGGCAAATGGTACCAGCTGCTAAAACCCTCTATTTACTTTTCTTCCATATTTTCTCCCCTACTCTTATCTTCTCTCTTCTGGCCTATAAAAGTGGAGCTCTATTCTCTCTTTTAATTTGATTTTATACATTATAAATTGCTTTGGAATTACTGAAAGTTAGTATATCAAACTAGTAAACCATAAACCGTCAGGATGGTGTTGTCAGAAATCCAGGTCTGAAACCAGGTAATTTGGCAACTTTGAATTTCCCAATTTCTTCTAGATAGATGAATTTTCTAAACACAGAGCTCCATATTTATTAAAAGTCACTTCCTCTACATCGTACATCGCATTTATTTTGAAATATATTTCATTTATAAAGTGTCTCCTTCCCTTTGGTCACAATGACCTCTCCAAATTTAGCTTAATGTTTATAAATCTGACTTTAATGGCATGATAATAATGCATTCTCCCCCAAGGCCTGAGAATGCACCTTGGTTACCACTCAGAAGAGCTGGGGAATCCTAATCACATGCACAGAACTTTCCACTCTATGACCTGTAGCTAACTGCATAAGCCAAAGAAACAAAAAAAATCAATTGAACACATATATTTGTAAATAAAGGTAAATTATACAGCTTTTGTATTTCAATTTGCAGCAGAGACTGTGTAATAATCCCCTACCATATAAGACATAAATATTTGGTCATGTGCCAGCACTCCTGCCATGGCCAGGTAGCTAGCAGAGCACATAACAAGCAACAGTGAAGTCAGTCACGGTTATATTCATTGTTTCCATAAAGCAAACTAGAATTTGGAGCACCAATAAACATTAAGAAGGTTTATTCTATAACTGAGCACCTATAATTAGATGACTGGAAGCCTATTCTACACAAGAGTGCAGTGCACCTACTTTCTGTTATAGAATACAAATGCTGAAAATCTAGCTAAGCAGATATTATTTATTTGCTGCATTTGTATCCCTCATTTACCCACCAATCTGCAGGCTCAATGTGGCTTACATTATGCCGTAATGGCGATCGCCATTTCCGGATACAGAATTACAAGTGGTATTGCATTAAGGCAGATAAATGGTGCAATAGAGTACAAAGATGTATTGCATTGAAGTTCCTGAATGATAGAGTGAATTATAAAATAAGTTAGATAATCAAATATAGAAAGTTCATTTCCGGCATGAGACATAAAGTGGTAGTGCGTATTGTGTAACTTTCATTAGTGGCAACGAAGGTTATCAATCTAATGTAAAGAGTTTGTTTTCGTCTAGTTCATGTAATGTCTAGTTATCTATTATTTAGGATTGGTCGTTGTGGTATGCCTTCATTAATATGTAGTTTACAGTTAGGCTTACACATGGGCAGATACCAGGCAGCGTGTAGGTGTGGCAAACCTTATGTACGCAACTTATAAAATATTAAGTTACATATTTATCTCTAAAATCAAGGCAGCTCTACGGCTGGCGTAAATGCTCACATCTAAGCGCACAGCTACGTACATACCTAGTTACACTAGTATTCTGTAAAGGAAAGTAGGTGCCTACTTTCCTTTATAGGATAGGCTCCTCTAGGGGATCTTTTACAGAACTGCCCTCCAAAGGAGCACTTCTGACAACATAAAGGGATGCTACTGTGAATGTGACATCAACCCCCATATACTCCACAAAGAGCTGTGTATCCTCTGACCCATTAGAGGAGCATTAATCCATTATGAGATTCTCCTGTTCTACCAGACCAAAACGTTTATCTGTGAATTAAGGGGAAATGAAAGCACCAAAGTGAGACTAAGCGATGCCTGTGACCTCAGCTTGTCTATCCACTGCCAGGAACAGACATGTGTATGTTTTCACCTTCCCCATTCTAACTCCCACCTTTACAGGAAGGAGAAGGGATGGTTTTCTTTTATTTCCTGTCATCTGGTGATCTTTGCCTTTAAGTGCTGTTCGCCTTCCAGTCTGTTTTTCATTTATTAACACTATCTGAACCCCTTCACCATTCTTTGTTAGCTTCACATCATGTCAACAGTCTACTATCACACATTCTGGCATGTAGGCAAACACAGCTTCTGACCACTCCACACCTACTCTTAATCTATGGTGTAGGATGGGAGCAGCTGGCATGTCTAGGATTCTTCTGCCAACATTAATAGGCACTCCTGGGTTGCAGTAAACAATCATGGCTAATGAAGGGTCTAATTTAATAAACCTTTTCTCCATTAGAATAAAATTGGGGGAGGGGGAGGGTTAACATCAGCTCAAAGTCAGACGTCATGTGGTGAAATGCAAGGCAGTCAGGAGCGGATCTACCAAGTTACTCAGTTCCAAGCAAGGGATTTATTTGACCAGTCCTGGCTTTCAGTTTACATCCCAAAACAGCATGGTGTTTGCAACTCCTGATTGTACCCATTGAAATCAGAGCCACAGATCCCATAATGCATCAGGATGGGGTTGTCAGAAATCTAGGATTCGTGTATTGTGACACACTCCTCTGACCATTAGATGTCTTTATATGAGAAAGAAACTAATGACCTTTTTCATGTTTTTTTTTTCTCATAAATTCAGAGACACAGATTGCAGCACGTTCTGAAAAGGAACAAGACACTACACTGTACATCATAGTCTAAACCAATAAAAAAGATCTGTGAGGGTGGAGTCCTGGATTCATACATACATATCTGCCAGGAAAAAAAAAAACTTACCCCCTCCCCCCAAAAATACATAATTCCCCAGATTCTATACATGGTGCCCAAATGTGGACATGCTGCTGAGATATGTATGCAAATTAATTGGCTAATGAGCTATTAACCATCAATAACTGGGTGCTGATAACCAATTAACAATGCTAATTGGCACCTATTAAAATTTGCACGCACATCTGGCTGTGCACTATTCTATATGGCAGGGTGCCTAACACCCATTGCATGTATCTCGAAAGGGGGCATGGCCATGGGAGGGACGTAGGAGTGTCAGGGGAGTTCTGAAAAGTTACACGGAGGAGTGGCCTAGTGGTTAGAGCACCAGTCTTGCAATCCAGAGGTGGCCAGTTCAAATCCCACTGCTTCTCCTTGTCATCTTGGGCAAGTCACTTAACCCTCCATTGCCTCAGGTACAAACAGATTGTGAGCCCTCCTGGGACAGAGAAATATCCAGTGTACCTGAATGTAACTCACCTTGAGCTACTACTGAAAAAGGTGTGAGCAAAATCTAAATAAATACATGTGTAGTTATAAAATACTAGAAAAGGACACCTAATTTGAGCAGCAGCATTTACACCAAGTTTCAGCAGGCATAAGTCTGGTAACCAAAGGCCACACACTCTTTATAAAATAGTGCTCAGCCCTGAGTTTTTTTGGCCCCCATTTCTGAGCACTATTTTTGGAATTCCCTCCAATAAGTGTTACCCAGTGTATGTGGTGATAAGTTTTACAGGAAGTAATTAAACTGCAGAAAATGTATTTTGGAAAGGAAGAAATGAATATTTGCTTTTGATCTCAGGGGATAGTGGGAGTCGGTAACAGGAGTTTTGAACTGATAATACGTTGGATGATATGGGTTTGTTTATGGCCCATATTATCTGTGAGTGACTAGACTGATTTTATTTGCATCCTTCTTGTGATGTAGGTTTACAGATTGTATTATTTTAATGGTAATTTGCATTTCTTCATTTTTATTTTTATGGGAATGCATGGTCCTAAAGCCTTAATATAACAAAAAGATATTAAACTGCAGCAGTACAATGCGACCTGCCACTGCAGACAGACCTGGCAGCCTCTGTCACTGGGAAACACTATTGTGCTTTAATGAGATCTCAGCAGTTCTGCAGAGGCAGCAAATATCCCACCTTCTGCAAACAGAAATGTAAGACTGGAGAAAAAAAATTGCTTGTAGGCTTTTCAGCTTCTCCTCCAGCATGAGACAATGAGGCAAATCCATGGATCTACCAAACAGCAAATACAGATAGAGGCTGAATTCTGCCGCTCTCACTATTACTTTACCTATGGTGGTGGTGGTGGTGGGGGGGGGGGGGGGTCACTGTGTGGTAACCAGGAGTCGACTCTACTCAAGGACATATCTGGATCTCTTTAAGGCCTGCCCTGGGAACTCACTCCCCCCCAAATTCCACCCTGATTTTACATAGTAGATGACGGCAGAAAAAGACCTGCACGGTCCATCCAGTCTGCCCAACAAGACAAACATATGTGTAAACCTTACCTTGATTTGTACCTGCCTTATTCAGGGCACAGACCGTACAAGTCTGCGCAGCAGTACTTCCCGCCTCCCAACCACCAGTCCCACCACCCATCACCGGCTTTGGCACAGACCGTATAAGTCTGCCCTCCACCAACCCCTCTTCCCCCCACCTGCTCCGCCACCCAATTTCCTTCTGCACAGGATTCCTTTATGCATATCCCACGCATGTTTGAATTCCGTTACCGTTTTCATCTCCACCACCTCCCGCGGGAGGGCATTCCAAGCATCCACCACCCTCTCCGTGAAAAAATACTTCCTGACATCTTTCCTGAGGCTGCCCCCCTTCAACCTCATTTCATGTCCTCTCATTCTACCGCCTTCCCATCTCCGGAAAAGATTTGTTTGCGGATTAATACCTTTCAAATATTTGAACGTCTGTATCATATCACCCCTGTTCCTCCTTTCCTCCAGGGTATACATGTTCAGGTCAGCAGGTCTCTCCTCATACGTCTTGGAACGCAAATCCCGTACCATTCTCGTAGCTTTTCTTTGCACCGCTTCCATTTTTTTTAACATCCTTCGCAAGGTACGGCCTCCAAAACTGAACACAATACTCCAGGTGGGGCCTGACCAACGACTTGTACAGGGGCATCAACACTTCCTTTCTTCTGCTGATCACACCTCTCTCTGTACAGCCTAGCAACCTTCTCGCTACGGCCACCGCCTTGTCACACTGTTTCGTCGCCTTCAGATCCTCGGATACTATCACCCCAAGATCCCTCTCCCCCTCAGTACCTATCAGACTCTCACCGCCTAACACATAAGTCTCTCTTGGGTTTCTACTCCCTAAGTGCATCACTTTGCATTTCTTTGCATTGAATTTTAATTGCCAAACCTTAGACCATTCTTCTAGCTTCCTCAGATCCTTTTTCATGCTTTCCACTCCCTCCCGGGTGTCCACTCTGTTGCAAATCTTAGTATCATCCGAAAATAGACAAACTTTACCTTCTAACCCTACGGCAATATCACTCACAAATATATTGAACAGAATCGGCCCCAGCACTGATCCCTGAGGCACTCCACTACTCACCTTTCCCTCCGAGCGAACTCCATTTACCACCACCTCTGTCGTCTGTCCGTCAACCAGTTCCTAATCCAGTTCACCACTTCAGAACCTATCTTCAGCCCATCGAGTTTATTTAAGAGCCTCCTGTGGGGAACCATGTCAAAAGCTTTGCTAAAATCTAAGTAGATTACATCTATAGCACGTCGATGATTTAATTCTCCAGTTACCCAATCAAAGAATTCAATGAGATTCGTTTGGCACGATTTCCCTCTGGTAAAACCATGTTGTCTTGGATCTTGCAACTTATTGGCTTGCAGGAAATCCACTATCCTTTCCTTCAGCATGGCTTCCATTACTTTTCCAATAACCGAAGTGAGGCTTACCGGCCTGTAGTTTCCAGCTTCTTCCCTATCACCACTTTTGTGAAGAGGGACCACATCCGCCGTTCTCCAATCCCTCGGAACCTCTCCCGTCTCCAAGGATTTATTAAACAAATCTTTAAGAGGACCCGCCAGAACCTCTCTGAGCTCCCTCAATATTCTGGGGTGGATCCCGTCCAGTCCCATGGCTTTGTCCACCTTTAGCTTTCCAAGTTGTTGATACACACTCTCTTCTGTGAACGGTGCTCTATCCACTCCATTCTCAGGTGTACTTTTGCCAGCCTGCCTAGTCACAACTGAACTGCAGTGATTTTGCTTCATACTTTGCCAACAAAATTAAAATTCTCCCCTAGGATTTACAGGCAGTCCCACCCAGTTTCCAATCAGCTAACCAGGAGCGTACAAACTCACCCCCTCCTGACACAGAGTTATGGGATTGTTTTAACCCAATAACACAGGAGAGCCTTGACAAAATTCTAAGAGACCTTTGACCTGCCCATCAAAGATAATGCAGCAGGCAAGCAGCGGCATCATAGAAGGCACCACAAAAATCATGAACGCCTCTCTTTCTAATGGGCAACTACCACTTTGAATGGACTGTATCAGCATTACTGCACTGCAGACACTAGCGCACCTTTGTAAGTGCTTTGAAAATACACCTTCATATATCACATGATCCTAAAAAACTCACATAAGGAGGGCTAGCTTGACTGTCCCAAGATACATATTAACTCTGGTCTTTCTTTTTTTTTTTTTTTATATGGGGCTGAAATTTGTTCGTTAGTCTTGACTAATTCTACCACTATCTGGATTGCTTTGTGCCAGAATTATTGTAATTTCAATTCAGCTTAAATTGCCCTAACATCCTTATTTCTGGACAGTCAATTCATTAAAACAATGCAAACGTCTCCTGCAACAGCATAAAGGGAGTTACCAAACCTGAGCACTGGCAGGATAAGAGGAGGCACCGGAAGTAAATATCAACCTCATAGTCCACTGTCTAGAGTGTCAGATTATTATTAGAGTATCAAACACCTGGGCCAAACTGGAGCTGTTTCTTTGATTTAGGGCTGTGCATTGGCATCATTTGAAAAAGCCACTGGCCCCTGCTCTCTGATACTCCCATCTCCTCCCTCTACCCCCACCCCCACCCCCACCCCCAGTTTTGAATGTAAATCTCTGTTGCATATACATTATTATATATTTGCTTAAAATGCATAAATAATTATCATAATCCAGGATATTGCATGTATTAAAATTAAAATACTGTTTATCATACATTTCTGAGACTAGCTAAAAGCCACTTACCACAAAATTCTATTTATTTATTTGTTTATAAAACTTATACCCTGCTTAAACCTAAGTGGCTAACAACACAACACACACAATAAAATCAAAACACACAACAACAAATATTACATTATCAATTCTATAAATGTCACTTATAAAATTGCGTGCACAATTCTGGGTGTGTACCTAATTTGTGCATGCAATTTAATTGACTAATGAGCTAATTAGTGCTGATAATTGGGTGCTAATAATCAATTATCTGCACTAATTGGGATTAATAGAATTTTATGTATTCATTTTTAGTCACAGGGATCCATGTGTAAATTTTATGTGCAGCTCCAAAAAAGGAAGCCCGTCATGGGAGGGTCATGGGCAGATCAGGAACGTTCTTACAATGTATGTGTGTTGTAATAGAATCAAGGAGATCTGTGTCTAACTTAGATGCGAAGATTTACACCAGGGTTTATTTGGTATAAATACTAGCGTTTAAAGTTAGGTGCCGATCTCGGCGTGAAGTGTATTCTATAATAAAAAGTGCCTAACTTTCAGTGCCATTTATAGAATAGTGCTTAGTATGTTTTCTTGGTGCTGATTTTTTCAGTACTGTTTAAAGAATTTGGTCCAAAACGCACTGCATTAGTACAGGGCCATTTTCACAAGTTTTATCTGTAAACCATTTGGAATTGGTTACATCTTCAAGTACAAACCCTTTGGCAAGTGGAAACAATTCTCTGCCATTTCCCACCTTTTTTTTTTTTTTTTTTTTTTTGCTAGGCAAGCAGTTTTGACCGTGGACTGAACCCCTGGATTCTGGTAGCAGGAAAATGGTGCTCCTTTCAGCATGGTCATTGCTACTTCATTAATTACTATCAAGTTAGAGTTGGTCATCAGAGGAATAATAATTAAAGCCTTTACTACATATTACAGTCTAGATGAAAGTCTATCAAGACTAATAAACCTTAAACCTCATTATAGCCCACAAGCAATTTGCATTTACTTATTCATTTCACTTCATGTGTAGTCTTTAGATCTTTTAATAACAACACTCCCTGACCTGGAAACGGCGCTTGTTCTCCCAGGCACTGTTTGCAGATTAGTTGGGATTTACTAAACATGAAAGGTTTTGGACTAAAATGTATGTCTGTGGTGTGTTCTTTTACCAAAGTTGGCATAGTGTGGTATGAATGGTATGTGTATCTAATAATCCCCTCACAAACTGTGTGCTAGCTGTGGTTGTTTTGGCAAGGAGATGTGTGGGCATATAGGAGTTGCACAATGCTATCTCCTAGCTGTATCCTGTATTTAACAGGCACTCTGTTTCCAGTTAGCTGGATTCTCTCAAGAACATGCATAGCTTAGAATGACTATGATGTTCAGCTTGCCTTCACAAGTAAAAAAGTCAAATGCCAAAGCTAGAAGTGCATAGGCATGCTAGCTTGGGTGCATATGGAGAGGGATGACCAGTAAGAAAAAGGAGGTGAAGATTCTCCTGTATAAGACTCTGGTAAGAACTCAGTTAGAAGATTGAGTACAATTCGGGAGATCACACCTTCAAAAAGATATAAATGGGATGGAGTCAGTCCAGAGGACAACTAATAAAATGGTCAGTGGTCTTTGTCATAAAGCATATGAAGACTGACTTAAAGATCTCAATATGTGTACCTTGAAAGAAAGGTGGGAGAGGGGAGATATTATAGAGACATTTAAATACCTACATGGCATAAATGTACAGGAGGCGAGTCTCTTTCAATTGAAAGGAAGCTCTGGAATGAGGGGACATAGGATGAAGATGAGAGGGAAAAGACTCAGAAGTAACCTGAGGAAATACTTCTTCACAGAAAGGATGGTGAATTTGTGGAACAGCCTCCCAATGGAAATGGTGGAGACAAAAAGAGTATCCAAATTCAAGAAAGCTTGATACAAGTACATAGGATCTCTTAACGGAGTGATAGAGAGAGTAGATTGCATGGATAGGCCATATGGCCTTTATCTGCCTACATGTTTTCTCTGTTTCTCTGTTTTCTATGTTTCTAGGGCTTCCAGCAGATGCACACTGCAATATTACTCCATTTGTGGAGCCCTGCCTCTCGTTACTAAAATGACAGAAACCATTTGTTTGGACATCACACTCATTTAATTTCACAAAAAAGGAAAAAAGGCCAGGTAGTGCAAAATGTAATGTCTCATTTCTTTTTTTCTTTAATCAAATCTGATCTGAACAACAACTGCACAGGAAAATATCAAGAGAGTAGAACAAGACAAGGCTGAGAATTGATTCCTGGGTGGGAAAAGAAAAAAGATGTTAAAAGTGTGCCTTAAGTTATGTTAGAGACAGAAAGCCTTTCAATTATGACCTTTCTGTAGCGGCATTAATTCAAAGCCTAGGAAAAGGGAGTTATGAAGTAAATGCCACTACCTTAGGGTAACAGGTTAAAGCAAAGAATGAAAGAGGGTAGAAAGCCTGGCCTTAAAGATTAATATACTGTCAACCCTGCACAAAATAGAAGTATTTCTTACTGCAAGACTAAAAGAACTTTGTGTGAATTCCTATATAATTCACAAATAAACCATAATCAATTGAAACAAATTAATTTCAGTTACTAAGCAATTACGGCTGGATTCAGTAAATGGCGTTCAACATTCAATGCCGAAAAAAATCAGTGTTGAACGGTATTCTGTAACAGGCGTTCTGGGATCAGTGCTAGAGAATGAGATGGGGATGGGGACCCGCAGTAACCACGGGGATGGGGACAGGGACAGAGCTTGCGGGGACGGTGCGGGGACAGATCCCACAAGGATGGGGACAAACTGTCCCTGTGTCATTTTCTACTTTGAAACCTATTAATGAACTGGTTGTTATTTATGTTTCAGTGATGCAGACCATATTTTGATTTTTTGGGAAAACAAGCAAACATACAGGCCACAACTAGCAAAATTTGCATGGGGGGATCCTGTACATCCTGCTACCAGCACATCTTCTAAGAAGACATCTTCTATTGCAGGAAGGACTGTGGAAGACAGGAGAGCTAGACTGAATCCTGAGATTCTTGATGACTTCTTATTCATCTGCAGATTAAAAAATCATAACAGTGCTACATAGGGCATATTTCTCCCCTCTAGGGCATACAGAATGGGTTGTATTTTGTACCCCTGGACATTTAAACAGGGTGGATTGGGGTAGTAGAAATCAGTTATTGTTGGAGTTTGAAGAATAGAGGGTGGTGATGAGGAGGGTTATTATAGCTGCTCACTGTTATTGTTTTCTATTTGTAATTTATACACAATAGTTGCACAGCATATTGTTCCTTTTATGCTTTAATAAAAAGATTTAAATTAAAATCATAATTGTTTGAGACTTCTGCAGATGAGGACATAGCCCATGGGGATGAAGCGGGGACGCAGACAGAACCTGCAGGGATGGGGCGGGGACGGAGACAGGGCCTGTGGGGATGGGGTGGGGATGGAGACAGAACCCACAGGGACAGGATGGAGACAGAACCCATGGGGATGGGGCAAGGACAAACTTTGTCCCCGAATCATTCTCTATTCGGTAAAAAATAAAACCTTTGGATTAAAAGGATCCAAGAGCTGTATGTTTCTTCGATTGAGGAATCCGTGTAACAACTTTGAGTCCATTCTCTTGGGAAAAAGAGAACTGTATCAACAAAGGGTTTTTTTTTTAACCACTAGAGCAGGATGGAGCAAAGTGAACACCTAGAGTGTGCCATCTGAAGATCATTAAGTCATTTTTGACTAAATAAGATCATCGTTCCACAGGTGGTTGGACAATTTATGGACATTCGTTGGATAGGACATTGAAATCTGCATGATTTCTTAAGTTGTCTTTATTTAGACTATGAAATGTGATGATTTTTGATTGAATGCCCATAATATACAAATATTATCATAATATACAAATATTATTGTCCAAGGGATGAGTGTTATTTCTAAAGAAATTTTGTTAAGATAATAAACAGCTTGTGATTGAAATGTTCAGCATATTGTGTGGACTTAAAATTGTGTACAGACTAAGAAATTAATATCATACATTTAAAGAAGTCTATATAGTGAAGAATTATCATTGTTTAGTAGGTGATGGATTTAGGGCAATAGAAGAGCACTAATTAAGGATTAATTCCTTAGTGATAGGTAGTTAAAATTTAATGCCAAGTAGTGCAGAGTGATGCATTTGGGGTGCAGAAATCCAAAAGAGATGTACCAGATAGGAAGAGAGAGATTGGTAAGCTTGGCTCAGGATAGGGACCTATGGGGTTATGGTGTCTGAGAATCTCAAGGTGAGGAAACAATGTAAGCCGCATTGAGCCTGCCATGAGTGGGAAAGTGTGGGGTACAAATGTAACAAAAAAAAATGTGACGAGGTGGCCACAGCCAGAAGGATAGGCTTCATAGAGACGGATATAACCAGCAGAAGAAAGGAGGTGTTGATGCCCCTGTACAAGTCGTTGGTGAGGTCCCACTTGGAGTATACTGTTCAGTTTTGGAGGCCATATCTTGCTAAGGATGAAAAAAGACTTGAAGCGGATCAAAGAAAAGTGACAAAAATAGTGAGGGGTTTTCTTAGCAAGACATATGAGGAGAGACTTGATGATCTGAATATGTATACCCTAGAGGAAAGGAGAAACAGGGGTTAAAAGATAGAAAACAGAGAGTAGGGTTAAATGGTCAGTATTCTCAATGGAGAAGGGTAGTTAGTGGGGTTCCCCAGGGGTCTGTGCTGGCACCACAGCTTTTTAACATATTTATAAATGACCTAGAGATGGGAGTAACTAGTGAGGTAATTAAATTGGCTGATGACACAAAGTTATTCAAAGTCGTTAAATTGCAGGAAGATAGTGAAAAATTACAAGAGGACCTTACGAGACTGGGAGACTGGGCATCTAAATGGCAGGTGACGTTTAATGTGAGCAAGTGCAAAGTGATGCATGTGGGAAAGAGGAACCCAAATTATAGCTATGTTATACAAGGTTCCATGTTAGGAGTCATGGACCAAGAAAGGGATCTAGGTGTTGTCGTTGATGATACGTTGAAACCTTCTGCTCAGTGTGCTGCTGCGGCTAAGAAAGCAAATAGAATGTTAGGTATTATTAGGAAAGGAATGGAAAACAAAAATGAGGATGTTATAATGCCTTTGTATTGCTCCATGGTGCAACCGCACCTCAAATATTGTGTTCATATCTGGTCACAACATCTCAAAAAAGATATAGTGGAATTAGAAAAGGTACAGAGAAGGGCGACGAAAATGATAAAGGGGATGGGATGACTTCCCTATGAGGGAAGGCTAAAGCGGCTAGGGCTCTTCAGTTTGGAGAAAAGGCGGCTGAGAGGAGATATGATAGAGGTCTATAAAATAATGAGTGGAGTTGAACGGGTAGATGTGAAGCGTCTGTTTATGCTTTCCAAAATTACTAGGACTAGGGGGCATGCGATGGAGCTACAATGTAGTAAATTTAAAACGAATCTGAGAAAATGTTTCTTCACTCAATGTGTAATTAAACTCTGGAATTCGTTGCCAAAGAATGTGGTAAAAGCAGTTAGCTTAGTGGAGTAAAAAAAAGGTTTGGACGGCTTCCTAAAGGAAAAGTCCATAGACCATTATTAAATGGACTTGGGGAAAATCCACTATTTCTGGGATAAGCAGTATAGAATGTTTTGTACTTTTTTGGGATCTTGCCAGGTATTTGTGACATGGATTGGCCACTGTTGGAAACAGGATGCTGGGCTTGATGGACCTTTGGTCTTTCCCAGTATGGCAATACTTATGTACTTATGATACAGACATTCAAGTATTTGAAAGGTATTAATCTACAAACAAACCTTTTCTAGAGACGGGAAGGTGAAAGAACTAGAGGACATGAATTGAGGTTGAAGGGGGGCTGACTCAGGAATGTCATTTTTTCACTGAGATGGTAGTAGATACCTGGAATGCCCTCCCGCAGGAGGTGGTAGAGGTGAAAACGGTAATGAAATTGGAGTAGAGAAGTGGCCTAGTGGTTAGCGTGGTGGACTTTGGTCTTGGGGAACTGGGTTTGATTCCCACTGCAGGCACAGGCAGCTCCTTGTGACTCCGGGAAAGTAACTTAACCCTCCATTGCCCCAGGTACAAATAAGTACCTGTATATAATATGTAAGCCGCATTGAACCTGCTATGAGTGGGAAAGCGCGGTGTACAAATGTAACCAAAAAAATGCATGGGATAAACACAAAGGAATCCTGTTTAGAAGGAATGGATCCAAAGAAGCTTAGCAAAAGCCAGTGCTGGGCAGACTTCTACAGTCTGTGCCCTGATTGTGCCTGAATAGATTTGAATAAATTGGAGTGGAGCTTTTCAGGGGCTTCGATGACAACTTCTGAAGTTTTAGAACAAGGACTGTGCCAGGCAGACTTCTATGGAAATGCCCTGAAAATGGCAAGGACAAATCAAGATCAGGTATACATATGAAGTATCACATCATACCTTATGTAATGAGTTTATCTTGTTGGTTAGACTGGATGGACCATACACATCTTTATCTGCCGTCATCTACTATGTCACTATTGGGCTCATTTTCAAAAGAGATAGATTTCCAAAAAGTGACGTAAGTCAGTATTTGGACGTTTATCTCACAGAAATGTCCAAATCAGTATTATCGAAACCTCTTTTTGGATGTCTTTCTCTGAAGTCCGTCAGAAGGACGTCCAAATCTCAAGAGGTCATGCCAGGAGCATGTTCAAGGTGGGACTTGGGAGTTCCAAAGACTTGGATGTCTTTCAGCC
Organism: Microcaecilia unicolor; assembly: GCF_901765095.1. Taxonomy (NCBI): domain Eukaryota; kingdom Metazoa; phylum Chordata; class Amphibia; order Gymnophiona; family Siphonopidae; genus Microcaecilia; species Microcaecilia unicolor. The sequence continues at coordinate 147,678,564 of NC_044034.1, forward strand.
ATAATGGAACAAAGCAAAAATGTCCAGGACTAAGACATTTTGAGCTAGACCTGTTTTTATTACGAATAAGGCACAAAAAGGTGCCCCAAATGACCAGATGACCACTGGAGGGAATCAGGGATGACCTCCCCTTACTCACCCAGTTGTCACTAACCCCTCCCACCCCCAAAAAGTGTGTTGAAGAATATTACTTGCCAGTCTCTATGCCAGCCTCAGATGTCATACTCAGGTCCATTACAGCAGCATGCAGGTCCCTGGTGTAGTTTAGTAGTAGGTGCAGTGCACTTCAGACAGGTGGACCCAGGCCCATACCTCCACTACCTATTACTTGTGGAGGGAACTGTGAGGCCTCCAAAACTCACTAGAAACCCACTGTACCCACATATAGGTGCCCCCTTCACCCGCACGGGCTATGGTAGTGGTGTACAGGATAGTGGGTTTTGGGTGGGTTTTGGGGGGCTCAGCAGGCAAAGTAAGGGAGTATTTTATAAAGTCCACTGGAGTGCCCCCTAGGGTGCCCTATTGCTGTCCTGGGATGTCAGGGGGACCAGTCTACTAAAAATGCTGGCTCCTCCTACGTCCCAATGGCTTGATTTTGGACATTTTACACTTGTACTGATTTAGATGTTTCTTTCGAAAATGCCCTCCACATGTTATTAGAAGGGCCCCTAAATTTAAGCTCAGAAATGTACATTCCTCATCTCTAGTCCATTTTTTAGCTCTCAGTTTCACTACATACCATATGTTGGCTGTTAGCAATCAACATGTACAAAGTAAACCTCTCATTATGAATCACATCAGATATAGTGTAAGGAGCAGCTGTATTTTTACAATCTTACACCTGCTTTCATTTACTGATACACTCTTGTATTTCACAGGTACTTATAGTTCAGTGTGGATAATATATAATAAACAATTCAGACAATATCTGAAGAATCAAATATCAATCCTAAAATAAACTCAACATTCTAACGTCTTGCTACTATATAGTATCATTCTACCCAGCTACAAAATATTTGTTAAAAAGATTTGTTTTTAAATTTTTTCTAAAAACCCTATAAACTGAAATTATTCAAATTCTGAACAGAAGAAAATTCCGTATTTGTGCTGATACTGAAAAGTTGTTGAAAAAAACCTGCTTTGAACGCAATCCCCTGAGGCTAGGAAATTGCAACAGAAAATAATTTCTGTTAGTAGTATTCCTTGAATGCGATAAAAGGCTAATAAAATCTTTCATATATATGGGAGCCTTACTGTCATGAAATGCCTAGCACCCACCTGGAGGGTCTGTCCCCAGCACTGCTCAGGTCTGCCTGCACCTGGGCACATCTGCTCTATACTAGCGAACCCTCCACCCCATGCACTGGGTTCCACTTGCCTCTGGGCGAATCTCCCACCCACAAGTTATTCCCCGGCACTGGGGCCACACTCCCAAGGGTCCCACAGTTCCCACAAAGCACTCACAGACACAAAACACAGACCACCAAGATTCTTTGTCAGTCCAGGACAGCAGAGCTAATAAACTATAGGTTTATTATCACAGAACTTGAACAGTGAACAGAAAAGATGAAATCAGCAAACAATAACAGGTAACCTAATATGGATCAATTATAAAACTATCTAAACATTTGTTTACTACTTAATTAGTACCTGGGGAGTTCAGGAAACATAGCTGTTTACAGTTTATAAAATATAACTGCTCACAGGGCCTCAGTAAAGAGATCTTTCTCTCTCCACTCCTTGGCTGAGACTGGGGAAAATCCAGTACCCCCTGGTTAGATTGGAACTCTAGGGACAATCAATGCCCAGATCACCAGCTTTGAAAGTATCTGGCCAATGGTACTGCAAATTGTCTTTCTATAAGCTTAAACTGGAAAAGAGAAAGTCTTTCTGCAATAGCTTTAAAACACAAAACAAGCACCATCTGCTGGCCAATTAGGAAAAACACACGTCATCAGTAAAAATAATACAGTTCACAGGCTTAAGAATCTACTGTTTCATCACAATTACCATGATGTATTTAAAAAAAAAAAAAACAGGTACACAATTTAAAATGAAGTTGAGCTTCCACTGGTAACCAATGAAGCCTAATCAGCAATGGTGAAGCCCTGTCAAATTTGTGGATTGAGAATATATGACAAGCAGCCATATTCTGGATCATCTGAATCCTTTTCAGCAAAGACTTAGCGCATCCCAGATCGTCGCTACCACAGTAGTCTATCTGACCTATTATAAAACTCTGCACAATTAGCTTAAAAGCATCCACATCAAAGTAATTTCTTACCCTTCTTAACTTTTCATTACATAAAATGTTTTTTTAACAAAGGCTTGAACCTATAAATCTGGACTTAAATTACTAGTCAGGATCACTCCTAATATTTACTGTTAATAGCAGAGTATTTGCAAGAAATATATGTGAGCAAGAGGGGCATTTTCAAAACGGACGTCCAAGTTGCGATTTGGATGTCTTGCAAAACGGCCAAATCCAGGGGTGGGGAACCCCTATTTTCGAAACAAGATGGACGTCCATCTTTCATTTCAAAAATACCATCAGAGACGTCCAAATCCTTAAATAAATGGACATTTCTGACTTTTGGCGATTTTCGAAACCAAAGACATCCATGTCAAAAATGACCAAATGCAAGTCATTTGGTCATGGGAGGAGCCAGCATTTATAGTGCACTGGTCCTCCTGACATGCCAGGACACCAACCAGGCACCCTAGGGGGCACTGCAGTAGACATCAGAAATTGCTTCCAGGAACATAGCTCCCTTACCTTGTGTGCTGAGCCCCCCAAAGCCCACTACCCCCAACTGTACACCACTACCATAGCCCTTTCAGGTGAAGGGGGGCACCTAGATGTGGGTACAGTGGGTTTGTAGTGGGTTTTGGAGGGCTCGCTGTTTCCTCCACAAATGTAACAGGTAGGGGGGGGGGATGGGCCTGGGTTCGCCTGTCTGAAGTGCACTGCAGTATCCACTAAAACCGCTCCAGGAACCTGTATGCGCTGTCATGGACCTGAGTATGACATCTGAGGCTGGCATAGAGGCTGGCATGACATATGTTTAAAATGTTTTTTGAGGGTGGGAGGGGGTTAGTGACCACTGGGGGAGTAACAGGAGGTCATCCCCAATTCTCTCTGGTGGTCATCTGGTCATTTCGGGCACCTTTTTGTGCCTTATTCGTAATAAAAACATGTCCGGGTGAAAACGTCCAAGTGTTTGTCAGGGACGTCCTTGTTTTTTTCGATTTATGGGCCAAAACACGTCCAAGTATTAGGCATGCCCAAGTCCCGCTTTCGCTACGCTTCCGACACGCCCCCTCGAACTTTGGACGTCCTTGCGACGGACTGCAGTTGGAGACGTCCTAAATCGAGCTTCGATTATATCGATTAGGATGTCCCTAGGAGAAGGATGTCCATCTTCTGATTTATGTCGAAAGATGGACGCCCTTCTCTTTCGAAAATGAGCCCACAAGTGTCACAAAAGCCTTTACAGTTGAAAATGAAATTTGTCTTTCATGCTCATTCAGGAATAAATGCCCTGGAAGTAGCATAGCAGAAAGAGTTGGTTTTGGAGGGAAAGAGTCTTCAGGTCCCCCTAAGAGCTACAGCAGTCAAGAGGCAAAGAAAAACAGGGATTACCTGGTGCACGTGCCACATGTCAGGGCAGAGGAAGAACCCTCACTGATGGGGAGGCTGTTGATGTTAGCCTAGACCCAAGAATCCATGGGAATGGGAGAAGACTATATGCTTTTCCTCCAGGAACCATTCCTGCTGCCAAAAACAATGAGAAGCCCAGTGGTATGGGAATGAAGCCAAGCTGGAAAGGTAAGGAACGCATGTGGCGCTAACACAGTGGTGGGTCAGGGAGAGAGGTGTCTTGCAAAAGCTATACAAGAGATGAATTCCATAGAGAGAAAATGAGTGGAATTTGAGAGGAGAATCTGGTAGGAGAATTATGGAAGAAACCGCATTTAAATGGTACTTAAGGATCCTGTAAAAGTTTCTTGGAGAGTACTTCATGGTTGTGTAATTGAAACTCCAACTTTACGAAATGAACTAAAGTACTGTACCTTCTATGAAGTGTTCTGCAGACTTATTTCTTAACCACCCTCTCATCAAGGAGCAGAGTGCTTGAAGTGATGTGGAAGTATAGACATTGATAAAGTAGATGCCCATGAAGTCTACAGTAAGCCTTGTGACCTAAGAAATATAACAAATTGTTTATCTGACTCTGGAACCTATGTCAATGAATAGGGGGTTCACCGGGAATCACTTACATATAATTGGTCAAATTTGAATTTATTGAGCCAAATGGTTCAATATCCACTTAAAGCTAACCAAATAATTTATCCAGTTGACTTTAAGCAGATCTTTCAACTGACCTATGAAGTTAAGTCAGACCTTTGAATATGTGGTCCTTAAGCAGGGCTTCCCAAACTTGTCCTGGGAACCCAATAGGCATTTGGGGTTTAAGGATATCCACAGTGAATAGAAGCAAAAGACAGTGGGAATGACCAACCAGGATGATTGAAAACAAATCCATTTATTTGTAAGTGCTATGATTCCAATTTGAATAGACAGGCAACAATTTAATTGAAGGCAGACCTGACATGGGCTGTATTTCTGCTAACAAGCCTTCAAGAGTCCTAATGCAAAAGCAGTAGCCAAACATAAGTGAATAAAATAGTACCAAGTGAATAATATAAACATCAAAAGGAGCACCTTATAGATATCACTCACACTTCCACCAAGGTTACAGCATCAAAATAGTGCCATTTGGCTAGTGCTTATACATTAGGACTCCTGATGAAGGCTTGTAAGCCGAAACACTGCCTATATCAGGTCCACTTTCAATCAAGTTGTTGCCTGTCTGTCCACATTGGAATCTGAGCAGTTACACATAAAGGAGTTTGTTTTCAATCGTCCTACTTTACCTGGTTGGTCTTTCCCATTGCCTTTTGTTTCTGTTTGATTTACTGTGGGAGTGTTTTGGTTTTCTTCTCCCCCTTTGGATCCTATCCACAATGAATATGCATGAAAGGAATCTGCATGTGTTGGGTCTCCAATGTACAGTGGTGGAAATAAGTATTTGATCCCTTGCTGATTTTGTAAGTTTGCCCACTGACAAAGACATGAGCAGCCCATAATTGAAGGGTAGGTTATTAGTAACAGTGAGAGATAGCACATCACAAATTAAATCCGGAAAATCACATTGTGGAAAGTATATGAATTTATTTGCATTCTGCAGAGGGAAATAAGTATTTAATCCCTCTGGCAAACAAGACCTAATACTTGGTGGCAAAACCCTTGTTGGCAAGTACAGCGGTCAGATGTCTTCTGTAGTTGATGATGAGGTTTGCACACATGTCAGGAGGAATTTTGGTCCACTCCTCTTTGCAGATCATCTCTAAATCATTAAGAGTTCTGGGCTGTCGCTTGGCAACTCGCAGCTTCAGCTCCCTCCATAAGTTTTCAATGGGATTAAGGTCTGGTGACTGGCTAGGCCACTCCATGACCCTAATGTGCTTCTTCCTGAGCCACTCCTTTGTTGCCTTGGCTGTATGTTTTGGGTCATTGTCGTGCTGGAAGACCCAGCCACGACCCATTTTTAAGGCCCTGGCGGAGGGAAGGAGGTTGTCACTCAGAATTGTACGGTACATGGCCCCATCCATTCTCCCATTGATGCGGTGAAGTAGTCCTGTGCCCTTAGCAGAGAAACACCCCCAAAACATAACATTTCCACCTCCATGCTTGACAGTGGGGACGGTGTTCTTTGGGTCATAGGCAGCATTTCTCTTCCTCCAAACACGGCGAGTTGAGTTCATGCCAAAGAGCTCAATTTTTGTCTCATCTGACCACAGCACCTTCTCCCAATCACTCTCGGCATCATCCAGGTGTTCACTGGCAAACTTCAGACGGGCCGTCACATGTGCCTTCCGGAGCAGGGGGACCTTGCGGGCACTGCAGGATTGCAATCCGTTATGTCGTAATGTGTTACCAATGGTTTTCGTGGTGACAGTGGTCCCAGCTGCCTTGAGATCATTGACAAGTTCCCCCCTTGTAGTTGTAGGCTGATTTCTAACCTTCCTCATGATCAAGGATACCCCACGAGGTGAGATTTTGCGTGGAGCCCCAGATCTTTGTCGATTGACAGTCATTTTGTACTTCTTCCATTTTCTTACTATGGCACCAACAGTTGTCTCCTTCTCGCCCAGCGTCTTACTGATGGTTTTGTAGCCCATTCCAGCCTTGTGCAGGTGTATGATCTTGTCCCTGACATCCTTAGACAGCTCCTTGCTCTTGGCCATTTTGTAGAGGTTAGAGTCTGACTGATTCACTGAGTCTGTGGACAGGTGTCTTTCATACAGGTGACCATTGCCGACAGCTGTCTGTCATGCAGGTAACGAGTTGATTTGGAGCATCTACCTGGTCTGTAGGGGCCAGATCTCTTACTGGTTGGTGGGGGATCAAATACTTATTTCCCTCTGCAGAATGCAAATAAATTCATATACTTTCCACAATGTGATTTTCCGGATTTAATTTGTGATGTGCTATCTCTCACTGTTACCAATAACCTACCCTTCAATTATGGGCTGCTCATGTCTTTGTCAGTGGGCAAACTTACAAAATCAGCAAGGGATCAAATACTTATTTCCACCACTGTATAGAAATGAATCTCATACATATTCATTATGGACATCCTGAAAACCCAACTAGTTGTAGGGTGTCCAGGATAGGTTTTGAAAGCCTTGTCCTATTCAGATAAGTCATCCAGTTTATTTTGCAACAACTATTAACGTTATGCTATTTAACTGGGGAGCAAAGGCTCAGTGCTCTTTTGTTCACTATCAAGGTTATGCTACAATGAAAATATTTTTTTTACTACCGTCAATCAGCTGATGCTGTCACATGTGAGTTTTAGAAATGACATTTTTGATTGCCATGGATACCAGATGCACACTCACAAGAAAGACAGAGCATAAAAGCCTAGAAGAATTTATTTCCGTGCTATTTATCACACTATTCACTGTTGTTGAGGGCCAGTTTTCACACACTCCTCCTCTTTTCTAGGTAGACTGGTTAGGAGTTACAGTGTGACACACCTGACACATCACATCTGCATTTTATTAGACTGGTTGCATGCCCCACTACCTGTCCTTCCAGTTTGTATAAAGAAAGTATATACAAACTATTCCACAGTGAGAATTAAAGGAATTTGTTTGCCAGCCAAATGGTTTTCTTTCCATAACTCCTCCTCCCATCTCCATAATTTTTTATTCCTCATCCTAGACAGCATGTCCGGGAACCGATCACATGCTCTTGACAGTTTCAAGAACTGGAGGGAGACTTTTAGGCACTAGTCCCCTCCGATGGCCAAAAGCTATCAAACACCTCTCCCTAGGATGTCGTCAATTGCCTCTTTGGTGTTTCCAAATCATATCAGCCCTGTCCAGGCAGCTGAATCTATCACTGTGCACAGTACGGATGGGCACTTTGGGCAGTCATTTGCAACAACAGGGGAACTGTTAAAGACATATCCCATGTCATTGCATGTTGTTAACAATCAAAAACAAGCAGAAAAACCATGAAACTTATGTCTTTTCATTTGCAAAGAAGGATCTCTCTTAACAACATTGCTCCCATAATGACCAAATGGCCAAGAAAAACCAGATAAAATGCAAATTCCCAGAAACAAAATGAAAGGAAAATTAGCTGGCTGCTCACCCCTAGCCCACTGCAATTTGGCATGAATCACAGGATCCGCCCCCAGAAGCTGCCAAAGATGAAGAGTAAATAGAATGCGGTTCTTAATTGCTTTATAATAAATGCGCACATGCTACTGGTAAGATCAGCTTAGTATTTCACCAGTCTTACAGTAATGTGTTACCTTCTTCTGCACTAGTTTGCACTAAACACTACTAACGGTTAAATCAACTACACTACACAATCCAAGTGAACTGAAGGCTATTACAATTAGAACTATACCAAACTGGGATCGGTGCTATTTAATATATTTATAAATGATATGGAAATTGGAACGATGTGTGAGGTGATTAAATTTGCAGATGACACAAAACTATTCAAGGTTGTTAAAACACATGCAGACTGTGAAATACTGCAGAAAGACCTTAGGAAATTGGAAGACTGGGCATCCAAATGTCAGATGAAATTTAATGTGGACAAATGCAAGGTGATGCACACGTAAACTAATTAGACAACTGGGTGCTAACAACCAATTTTTAACATTAATTAGAGTGTATTAGCACTTAATTTGGATTTACTGAGCCTCTGCCTATTGTCACCACTAGGGGGCACCCTAGGGTGCAAGTTCCAGTCCTGTTGGCTGGTTAAGGTGAGTGAATGGTCTCTGATGGAGTCTCGCACACAGGTATGGCTGGTACTAAGAGGGAGCTGTAGCCTTTCTGCTATTCCTATTTCCCCTGGAACTAGATCAATCTAGCCCTATGGAAGCCTTTTCCCACAATGACCACAATTCTTTGCATTTCCCCAAAACCAAGCTTTTTATTGTGGTTATAACAAACAGAAAATACAAGCCTCTAGTCTTGGCATTGGCTTATATGGTTTTCAGAATATACAAAAGTACCAATAACAAAATAAAATTCCATGTTTCTTACAAACAGTAGGTTATCAAACATATCTCACAGTGAGGGCTTACTCCTACCAAAGCCCTTCTTTGTTCCACACAGTACTGGTTACACATGGGCAATTCCTCCCTTCCAGGTTCAGCCTAACAGTGCCCTCTCTATGGTTTGCACAGCACTGCACAGAGGTTTAAACCACCTTTTCATGCATATAACATGTACCACACCTTCCCAGTTCATCCCACCAGTACTGTTCATTGGGTGGGTTACAAAGCTCTGCATACAGAGGTTTCTCCCCAACTATAGCTTTGCTTCCCCCAGCTCAAGTCTTCTTCCAGGTTCTCTTTCCAGGCTGCAATATCATCCTTTATATTTTCTCTCCCAGCCCTCCACTTCCAAGGCTGTAATAACTTCCCCAAAGGCTTTTCTCTCCCAGCCTCTTTACCTTCCTGGTAGATTCAATGTTTTAGGGTCTATTCAATACACAAGGAATTTCAGCCTGCCTGTGTTCCTCATATTTTAGGGTCTATCAACTACCCAAGGAATTCCAGCCTGTGTATGCTCCTCTTACTTTCGGATTTATCCACCACCCAAGGAACTCCAGTCTGCATATGCTCCCCCTCTGTGCTCTGTCTCTCTCCTTCAAGTATTGCCTGCAGCCTGTGCTTCCAACTACACCCTCTTGCTTCTGCCCAGGCAGTTATTGAGTTATCTGCTCCAGCTGGAGAAAGACTAGCTCCCGGACTATCTGTCTCAAGAGGCTCTGCTCTCTGCCCCCAACTGGCTGCTGAAGGTACCTTCTCCATGCTGCTTCCTTCACTACCCCTACCCCATGCATTCTGCTTTGCCTCATTACAGGGAGTTCCTTGGACGTAGACAAAGAAGCAAGCAGATAAGGCTATATTACTGAATATTCTTTTTTGACTCCCCTAGGAATAAAGAGTTTCTCAAGTGATCAATGCCCAAAACAGGATGCAAGAATCCACGCTAAGGACTAGATTCTAGATATCATGCCTAAAAAATCAACACCAAAACAAAATATTTATTTATTTAAAAGATTTCTATTCCGCCTACAACTAGGCAGATCACAGGTCAACATACAAGATAAAAATAATAAAAACAAAAACATTATCAGAACAAATCAATGCAATACTCAAAGAAAAAATAAATATCAGCACCATGCATGTTCAAACAAATGTGTCTTCAGCAACTTACCAAATTGAAACCTGTTGCTACACAATCTCAAGTAACTTGGTAATTTGCTCCAATTTGTGGACCTGCTATCGAAAAGCGGAGTTCTGAGAATTGGCATATCTCACAAGTTGCAATTTGTTGTTTGCCAATAACTTTTAATTCTCAGACTACAAAGATCTAGTGGGCTGATAGTCCTGGATCATATCATTAAGATACTGAGGAACACAACCAGAGTACAAAGCCTGGGGAATCAAAAGTACCACTTTATACTGTACTTGAGAGTGAACTGGCAACCACTGCAATGAGCAAAGGATCGGTGAAACATGTTTAAACCGAGACACAGCCTCCAGCAATCGAGCAGAATCATTCTGCATCACCTGCAATGCTTGTATTTTCAATTTTGACAGACCCAAATACAACATATTACAGAAATCAACACAGGCGATCACTAAGCCCTGTACCATAGACCGAAAGGTATATTTTGGTAACATTGGTCTTCTTAGCCAACAGGTGAAGCTGAAAAAACGCTGACTTAACCAAATGCAATACTTGATCCTTCATAGACAATAAAGGGTCCAAGATGACACCCAATACATGCATGCACTCCTGTACTAGTAACACAAACTCACAGAACAGCAATGAAGTAGATCCTCATCCTTCCCAATAAACATCAATTTGGTTTTACTAAAATTTAAAACTAACCTATTTAAACACATCCATCATTTAACAGCTGTCATACAGTTACTGAATCATTCAGTCAATCCTCTCATACCTCCTTGCACTCGGAAAAAGAATTGCACATCATCAGCATAAATCCTATGCTCAACATTTAAAACCCTAAAAGACTTTCCTAAAGAGGCCAGATAAATATTGAATAACAAAGCAGAATACAACTAGGCTTATTTGATAAAGTTTGCCTAAATCTAGGCATACTTTATAGAATAAGCATAAATTTCCATGCAGTTTATAGAATATGCTGAGTACCCATCTGTATAGCTAGATTTAGCCATGCGCAATTACGCCAAGTAAATGTAAATGCCAATGCTTAATTAGGTGCAGGCCAGGTATATTCTATAACTATGCACATAGATTTTAGAAACACCCATGATGCACCCATTCCACACCCATGGCCATGCCCCCTTTTCAACTATCAAGCTTATTTTCGTAAGGGGGAAGGATGCCCATCTTCGACACAAATCGGGAGATGGGCATCCTTCTCCCGAGGTTGCCCAAATTGGCATAATCGAAAGCCAATTTTTTACGTCCTCAACTGCGTTCCGTCAGGGGACGACCAAAGTTCACGGGGGCATGTCAGGAGTGTACCGAAGGCGGGACGGGGCGTGGTTAAGAGATGGGCATCCTTGACCGATAATGTAAAAAAAGAAGGGCGTCCCTCACGAGCATTTGGTCGACTTTACGTGGTCCCTTTTTTTTCACGACCAAGACTCAAAAAGGTGCTCGAACTGACCAGATGACCACCGGAGGGAATCGGGGATGACCTCCCCTTACTCCCCCAGTGGTCACCAACCCCCTCCCACCCAAAACAAAATATATTAAAAAACATTTTTTTCCAGCCTCAAATGTCGTACCCAGCTCCATCACAGCAGTATGCAGGTCCCTGGAGCAGTTTTTAGTGGGTGCAGTGCACTTCAGGCAGGAGGATCCAGGACCATCCCCCCCACACCTGTTACACTTGTGGTGGTAAATGTGAGCCCTCCAAATCCCACCCGAAACCCTCTGTACCCACATGTAGATGCCCCCCTTCATTCCTAAGGGCTATGGTAGTGGTGTACAGTTGTGGGTAGTGGGTTTTAGGGGGGGATAGGGGGCTCAGCACCCAAGGTAAGGGAGCTGTGCACCTGGGAGCAATTTCTGAAATCCACTGCAGTGCCCCCTAGGGTGCCCGGTTGGTGTCCTGGCATGTGAGGAGGACCAGTGCACTACGAATGCTGGCTCCTCCCATGACCAAATGCCTTGGATTTCGTCTTTTTGAGATGGGCATCCTCGGTTTTCATTATGGCCAAAAACCGGGGTCGACCATCTCTAAGGTCGACCAGCTCAACATTTAGGTTGACCATCTCTAAGGTCGACCTAAATGTTGAGATTTGGGCATCCCCGACCGTATTATCGAAACAAAAAATGGACGCCCATCTTGTTTCGCCGGAATGTCCTTAGAGATGGACGCCCTTAGAGATGGTTGTCCCCGTTCAATTATGCCCCTCCATGTGACTTAGAATTTATGCACAAACAATTCTGCGCATAAATTCTAATTAATGAGAATTAGTGTCATTAATTGCTTGTTAAGTGGCAATTATCAGCGTTGATTGGCTTAACTAATTACGTTGCACATGCAAATCCAGAATACGGCCCGATTTGAGCACGCAACTTAAGTCACGCAATATAGAATCCCGGGGTAAACACTATTCAATAAAAGGCATGTCGCCTGGATCACCCTTTATAGATAGCACTTGGTGCAGATATTTCCTGGTGCCTATTTTTGAGCGCAATTTACTGGATCCAGCTCAAAGTGCTCAACCCCAACTTTTCAGAATATGTATTCTGATTTTATTACAGCCTTAACCATTTGAGATAATCACTTGTTCCTCACCCCCCCCCCCCCTTTTTTTTATAACCCTTTCAAGACACAAAACAACTTCAGAAAGGAATAAAGCAAAGAGAAATCTACCGACAAGGGAATGTAACCAGCTCTTTGAATTTAAAATCCCATTGCCAAAGTCCTAATCCATTTCAGGTATGAGCTGTGAGAATTAAGAATTTGATTGCTGCAAGGCTGAATTTCTGTGAAACAGTAATGAATTATGATGTTTTATTTAAAAAAAAAAAGCTCTAAAACATATGGCAAGCTTATTAGAAATGAGAATTTATACTGAGGGGAAAAAACTACACTGTGATTTTACAACACAATAACTAATGTAACTCCAGGGACAGAAAATGAGATGAGTGTAACAGCGTAAGGGCTCAGCTCCAGTGAAATATAACATTTAAACTCATTCACATGCAAATGCGAGAACTGAGTCTGAAAACACAAACACCCCAGCCACATCAAACAGAAGCAATCTATTCCCCAGTGAGCTTCTGAAAATTCAGATTTTAGAAGTTTCATGCAAACAAACAGTATTCAATTCAGGGCAGAGCATTTCTTTTCAGGAATATTCTCCTATTAGCAAATCTGTTCCTTCTATTTCACACTTCTATTAGCTGAGTTCCAAATGTGTCACTCATTCATTCTAAAACTTGTCTCTTTCATGAACTCAGAACCCCCACTGTACAAGAGACAATTTGACACAAAACCACAATCAGAGTATTTAACAAGCTGCTTAAATATTTGATGAAGTGCTTAAAGCAACAATTTAGGGGAAGAGAATTTCAATGGCAGAGCTATTTCCCAATAACTTGTATAGGGTTATTTTATAACAGGGTTTCTGATTTAAGAGGCCAGATGCCCATTTAGGATCTATGTTATGAAGGCACATAGAAAATATGGGAGGGGTTCTACATAAAAATCCGCATTGAAAACATTTTTGCCTAACTGTATTCTATAAGCAGCACCTAGATTTAGATGTGGGATATAGAATACGCTTAGTTGATATTCCAGTGCCTAAAACTACACGTATCCATTTACACCAATGAAAACATGGTGTAAATCCCAGCACATAGATTTCGGAACACTGGGTCATATTCTATAACTATGCATGTAAATTTTGGAATGCCCATAAAATGCCCATTTCCCTACCCATAACCACGCTCCTTTTTGGCTCTGCGCATTAGAATTTGGGTGCACTGCGTTACAGGATACGCTTAGTGAACTGTGCACGTAAATTCTAATTATTGCAAATCAGTGCTCATTATTGCTTGTTCAGTGCTGTTTTCAATGCTGATTGGCTTGTTAAGCCAATTAAGTTGCGTGCGTTTTTACAGAATACGCTTGGAATTTGGCATGGATCTCTAGGCGCACTATATAGAACCTGGGGTATGGGCTTCTTTATAATTGAATATTCAAAAAAATCAAAAACTGTGCAGAGTATAAAAATCAGAAACTATCAAATATCAAACAATACTCTGATAATAAATTGTAATTCAAGCACTCATTTCAAACATTTATATTTGTTAACAAAATAGCCTCAAAAGCCCAGGGTACCTTTAGAATAGGACACCAACTGTAATGGCTAACATCATAGGCTCCTCCTCCATCCGAAAACAACTACAGAATAAAAAAACTTCCAAGAATCTCTAATAATGGAAGAAAAAGTCTGTAGTAAAAAAACGGAAGGAGGGGTGATAACTACATATATGATTTGAGTGCTTAGAAAGCAATAATATGTTCCAATTCAAAGATTGAAAAATATCTATTAGTAGTAGGATATTGAAAGTATCACAGGACATAAGATAACCTCTATTTTCACTTCAGTTTAAACATGGAAAATTATGTGCTTGATCTTTTCTCTCATAGTAAGTATTATACTGAAAGCAATCGTGGTTTAAAGTTGATATGCTTCCACCTATACAGACAATTCAAAAGTCTATGTAGTTCTTAGCTTGAGATGAAGGTAAAGACCAAATCGTCCTCAATTTAACCAATGTTGCTTCTAACAGTGTAAAATAGCCAAAAACGTCCTGGTCTTTAATCCTTTTTGATCCCCTAACCAGATCTCTATATAATTTCAGATAGAATCTTTCTCGACAGTAAAGGGATCCGTCTGTTTCACTGCTTCTTCAGGAGAAAATCAAAATAATCAGTATTTTCAATCCTAGCAAACATTTGGTTCAAAAATGGTGGTCGTTTAAATAGGACGCCTTGAGAGATTACTCCTCCCTAACGTGGCGTCATCAATATGTAACATCCAATGAGTAATCAAGTTAATAATAGGATTTAATCAGTGGTGTGCTGGTAAATTTTTAACAACAGGCTCTCTCCCCGGTCCACCTCAGCGCCCCCCCCCCCACTGCGCCCCCCCCCCCCGCCCCGTCCACCTCTGCGCCCCCCCAAAATTGCAGAGCTGGCTATAGTGGAGGAGGGGGCAATGCATTACTCTCTCCAGGAAAAAAAATTAAATGATCCCAGGTTCCAATCTAATTCATGTTTAATGTGGGATAAAATGCCATAAATAAGTAAATAAATATAAACTTTTAATGTTGAGCACCTGATTCTCAAAGTGAACATATTCCAAACACTATAATGAAAATAAAATGATTTTTTTTCTACCTTTGTTGTCTGGTGACTGTTTTTCTGATCATGCTGGCCCACTATCCGATTCTGCTGCTATCTGTCCTCTTAACTCCGTTTCCAGGGCTTCCTTTCCATTTATTTCTTTCCTCCTTTCTTCTTCATTTCTGGTCCTCAGCTTCTGCCTATTTTCTTCATCCATGTGCAGTTTTTCTTCTCTCTTCCTTTTCCCTCATCTCATCTCCTTCCTCACTCTTCTCTCCCCTCCATCCATGTCCAGCATTTCTTCTCTCTCCCCTTCTCTCCCCTGCCCTGCATGCACCCATGTCCAGCGACCCTCCTCTGCCCTGCCCTGCATGTACCCATTTCCAACAGTGTACCCTCCTCTCCCCTGCCCTGCATGCACCCATACCCAGCGACCCTCCTCTGCCCTGCCCTGCATGCACCCAGATGTCTAGCAGTGACCCTCCTTTCCCCTGCCCTGCATGCACCCATGTTCAGCAGTGTACCCTCCTCTCCCCTGCCCTGCATGCACCCATACCCAGTGACCCCCTCCATCCACCCATGCCCAGCAGCGACGATCTTTTCCCCCCCGCTACCCCTCCCGAGTTGTTTTGTGAATTCTTCTCCTCCCTCCCTCCCGATCCAGTCCCTCACCGCCCGCTTGTTTTTTTAATTCTTCGGGGCAGGCAGTCTTGCCTGCCCACTTCCAGCGCCGAGTCGCCGACTGTCCTCCCTTGCCGATTCGCGCTTCAAAATGGCCGCCGAGACTTCAGCCGAAGTCTCGCGAGGCCGCCTCTGGAAGTCTCGGCAGCCATTTTTAAAGTGCAAATCGGCAAGGGAGGGAGGACAGTCAGTGCTGGAAGTGGCCCGAAGAATTCAAAAAATAAGCGAGCGGTGAGGCGGATCCAGAGGGAGGGAGGGAGGAGGGAGGGCGGAGAGCCAGAGCCGGCTCGCTATTTTCAACAACCGGCTCGCAAGCCAGAAGAAAATTTAACAACCGGCTCTTGCGAGCCGGCCCCAGCACACCACTGGATTTAACCGAGGGTAGTGCCTCCCCATTGTGATGTCATATTTTGTGTAATGTCCAATCAGTTAACAAGATGTTCTCAGTAGAACGCTTCCCATTCTAAAAGTCCATTTAATCCCTTCGGGATTACCTTGCAGGTATGTAAATGCCTACACCTAGATTATTCAAGTACGCTTGTAGATTAATGTATTTGATAATGTACACATGTACTTGTGAACTCCACCCATGATTCACTCAAACATCACTTTATACATGCCTACTGGTAAAGAGTACACCAACATCTAATCATACATCAGAATCAATAAAATACTTGTATACCGCTATATCCCCTTTCAGGTTCAACACGGTTCACAAATTATGGGCTCCTTTTACAAAACCGCACTACCAATTCCCATTTGGCAAATGAGAGGAAGCCCACAGGAATTGAAAGGGCTTCCTCTCATTTGCTGCACCAGGAATCGGTAGTACGGCTTTGTAAAAGAGGCCCCATAGGTCATAATAACAGATGAAGATAAGAATCAATAAAATCAGCAAAATCATTTGTCAAATAAAAAAAGTTTTCAGCTTCTTTTGAAATATCAGATAATTAGGCACTAGTCATATCCAGGATGGTACCCACTGTACCTCAATATATAAGCCAGCTACAAGCCTGAAGGCTATTGAAGTAGTTTACATTCAAGTACAGTAGGTATTTTTCTGTTCCTGGAGGGTTCACAATTACAAAAACAAAGAGTTAAAGTGGGATTTGAACCTAGGGGCCCTGTTTACTAAGGTGTGTTAGTGTTTCTGGCATTGCCTACACAGTGCACACGCTAACCATGTAGGTGCTTATAGGGACATTGTAGGCACGTACATGGTTAACGTGCATACATGGTTAACATGCATTAAAAATGTTAACGCACCTATAACGCTGCTTAGTAAACAGGACTCTAGCAGGCAGATGATCAAAAGCAAATGCCGGCGCTAGATGCTGTTAGCGCCATACTAGCGCCGGCGTTTGCTACCGCCCCATGATCAGAGCCCTCAAGCGTGTGAAACAACACGCTCGAGGGCTCTTAGTGCAAATAGCATGCAAATGCATGCTAAACAGGGCTCTTAGCGCAAGTAGCTTGCAAATGCATGCTAATCAGCGCTTAATGCATTCATCCCCAATGATCAGCATCCAGCGCGCCAAAGATTGGGTCGCTGACTGCGACAAACCCTACGCCAGCTCCGAGCTGGCGTTAGGGTTTGCAGATCATTGGGGAGGAATGGTGAGCCCTGTCCAGCATGCATTTGCATGCTGGCAGGCCCCCATTCCCCCCTACAGCAAACCTGCCAGCGAGGACAGTTGAGGACGTCCAAATTTTGGACGTTTCTGCAATGGGCAGTTAAGGACATCCAAAATTGGATGTTTCTATGAGAAAGATGTCCAATTTTGGACGTCCTTAACTGCCCATTGCAGAAACATCCAAAATTTGGACGTCCTCAACTTCCCCGTCACAGAAACGTCCAAATTTTGGATGTCCTCAACTGCCCCATCGCTATACCTCTGACACCCCCTTGAAATTTGGCCGTCCCTGCAACAGGGCAGTTGAGGACGTCTATCTTCCGATTTAAAGATGGGCGTCCTTCTCTTTTCATTGATCTCCAGCCCAGACCTGTCAAACAAGTGCAGGAGGATTGTGCTGAGTGCATGCTCAGGCACAATTCTCCCGCACTTCTACCCCATAATCAGAGATAATTGCACTGCTTAAATTTGCATGCATTATCTCTGATCATAGGTCTAATAGCGCCCCACGCTGTTCCAGCGCTATTTTAGAGCGCTATTTGGAACAGCGCGGGGCTTTTGATCATCTGCCTGTAGGTCCCTAACCACTAGGCTGCCCTTCTGCTCTGCAGGAATGCCTGTGGGCCATTATTCTAAGAATACTGTCAGACAGACATCCTTGTCCCTGCTTTTTTGCAATTTATATATTGAATGTTCCAGTTTGTAAAATGACTATTCATCCTGGACGTACTCAGCACTCAGATATCTACCTCAAGTATTTTTGAACAAGAAATCCTGATGCATTTTCTGCTGGAAAATACTTGTGAGCTGGATGTCCATTTTGGACATTATGAGTTGAACATTTCTATTCAGACTTGGACATCCTTTAGTATATGCCCCTCTACTTTTCAAAATAGGTTAGAAAATAAATTGAAGCTGGGTAAATTTGCATTTGAATATCAGGTTGCTTGAAAATAAAAATATATAAATACTCTGAGCCAATTAAATAAAGGCAAATTACAAATGAAATAAAAAACATAAATATAAATAAATCAATATATACAGATGTACATTGGCCATTCACATTGCACAAGTACATTTTTTGAATTTAAATGAACATATGTAGTTTCCAAAGATGCCTTTGAAAACCCCCATCCCCAGAAATGTCTCTTTTTAATGGGGGGGAAAAAACAGAACTCCTTTTACATTGTGAATACATTTTTGAAATAGTCTCCAAAAATATCATTTTTAGCATGTAATTGACATCACATTTAACTCAAGCACATCCTTCAATGCTAAAAATCCTCAGTTATAACCCAAGAGATTAGTCCTGGTTAGAGTTACTAAGGAAACTGCCACTTCTATATTCAACAGCGTGTGTAACTCAATTCAAAAATCTAATAAGTAGATCTGGTGCTTTGCCTTCAGAAAAATGGCAATAAATCAAGTCAAAATGTTTTCAGCACTTTAAAATGCCCAATGTCATTGGCTCCCTGTAATCTACAGAATCCAACAAGATTCTAACACTATCCCATAAGATCACATGGGAATTCCACTTTTTATTTTATTTATTAGGATTTATCACTCAAGGTGGTGTACAGTAAGAATAAATCAATCATAAGCAATAGACAATTACAGAAGTAAAAGTATTTAAATAGCAATACAAAGTATGATGTCAACACAATACATAATAGAACATTTTAATTGGAAGTGTAAGGTATAAGCCAGGATGAGAAAGGGAAAGGGAAATGGGACTTGATATACTGCCCTTCTGAGGTTTTTGCAACTACATTCAAAGTGGTTTACATATATTCAGGTACCAGGGGAAATGGAGGGTTAAGTGACTTGCCCAGAGTCACAAGGAGCTACACTAACCACTAGGCTACTCCTCCACTCTGGAACATATAGATAGTTAAGAGAGTAAAAGGAAATAGAAAATAAGGTGACCAATTTAAAGAAAGTTGCACATGAGGTCAGAGAGATGATTAAATATTATCTTACCTAGGGTAAGAGTGGATAAACATGTCCTGCTGCAGTATGTGCACCCTGTGTCACTCTTTGTGTGTTTGTGTGTGAGATTAAGAAGTTAGTTACTTCTTCCATTAAAGGCCTGGTTGAAGAGTCAAGCTTTCACCTGCTTCCTGAAGTAGAGATAGTCTTGTGTTAAGTAGAGGCTTTCAGGGAGACCATTCTGGAGTGTGGGAGCTACTCTGGAGAAGGCTCGCTTACAGGTATCACATCTTGTAATGTCTTTTGGAGAGGGTGAGGTTAGGGATACCCCTTGGGAGGACCTCAGTGTCCTTGGAGGTGTGTAGAAGATCACCCTGTTCTTCAAGTACTCAGGACCATTTCCTTTAAGGGCCTTGAAGATGAGACGTGGATGGGCATTTTCGAAAGGGATGTCCTAGTTGTGATTTGAACATCCTTGCAAAACGTCCAAATCCAGGGGCAGGAAAACCCGCCTTTTTTCTCTGGCCTAGGGGGGCCTATCAGCATAGTAGCCATTGTTGCAGACAGCAGCTCCCCCCTTTCTCCTACCACTCCTGACTGCCTCCCCTACTCTTTTTCTCTTTCCTACTTGTAATTGTCAGTCTTTTCCATTCTGTTCATAGTTTGGGTTTTAACCACTTTGATTATTTTTATTGAAAGGCGTTGTATCAAGAGCCTAATAAACAAACATATTTTGTTTGCCCCTTTCCTAGAGAAGAGAAGAGATGCCAGAAGTATTCCACATGTGGAAGTATTGACCAGTGAATTTTCACAAGAAGTGCAATTTTGAATACAAAAACTAAACAGAACATTTAATTCCCTTTTACTAAATGTAAATACTTAGTAATGACTAGGCCGAGAGCCTGGCACACACAGTAAAGAGATGTGGTAACTAAGGATACAGGACATTCTTAAACTAGAGTCCATCCTCAGTTATTTACCACTTGACTGCTTCCCACCCACACTTTCTACATTTTTAATATCTCCAAGGTCATTTCCATTTTACCCAAAGTTAATTCCCTCAATTATCCAACAACCCAGCTGACCACCATTTGTCAATCAAAGTAGCTGTGCTTTCTTATGTAATGCTGCTATAATCTCCCTCACTATCTTACTGATGGAGTGGTACATGCCCTGATGGTGCAGCTATGAAATTAAGCATTTGTAAATGAGTTTTCTGAAGTCCACATGTAAAAGAAAGACTTAAAAAACAAATTTGTTAAAATCCATGTGAAAGATTTTCAGATGTTTTACAATAAGGTCATGTACCTGACATAACAGACCTGGTGGTAAATATGCAAATTAGACATATACAGCTTGCTTATCTGACAAAGTCTCCTTGTAGTGAAAGAACTCAGGGAAAACTGTTAGCATCCTGCATAAGACATGCACTATAAATGTATACTACACGTTAGCATATTTTAATAGCATAATGTGTTTGGGAATACAGCCAGAAAAGCATGAAACATCTAATTTATACTATAGAATGTGTAGGATATTAAAAACATTGATTAAATGTGATAAATCCCAATCTGCAAAATGGTTATCCGCTTTCCAGTGGAAATCATCACAGTACAACACATTCCAGCAGAGGGAGGTTATTACAAACTGACAATGAATCTGGAACTCTCTAGCAATCACCTCTCTAATAAGAAAGACCTAAGTAAATTACTAATGCCACCTTTTCCCCACAAAGGAAATCCAAGCTGTAATTTTTGCAAAAAACATAAGTAAGGAAAAAAAAAAACCCCAATACAATACAATGCATCAAACAACATAATAATAAAGCTACTAAGTTAACAATCCCTGATAGAACCCTGCCTCATCCGCTACTTTCATTAGGGAAACAACTGTATGTATATTGGAGTGGAGGAGTGGCCTAGTGGTTAGGGTGGTGGACTTTTGTCCTGGGGAACTCCGTGTGACTCTGGGCAGTGCCGTAGCGAGGGTGCCTGACACCCGGGGCGGGTCGCCGCTGCGCGCACCCCCCCCCCGGGTGCAGGGCACGGTGCCCCCCCTCCGGAGCGCACCCCCACCCCGAAACAAACCCTACCTTTCAGCAAGAGGGCCGATCCGCCCCCAGTGCACGTCACTGGGAGCTGCGTCAGCTCTGCTGCTTCCCTGCTTTCTCTGCCCCGGAACAGGAAGTAACCTGTTCCGGGGCAGAAAGAGCAGGGAACCAGCGAGCCGACACCCCCCCCCCCCCCCCAGCGCGTGCACCCGGGGCGGACCGCCCCACCGCCCCCCCCCTTCCTACGCCACTGACTCTGGGCAAGTCACTTAACCCTCCATTGCCCCATGTAAGCTGCATTGAGCCTGCCATGAGTGGGAAAGCGCGGGGTACAAATGTAACATAAATAAATGTATATTGGACACATTATAGTAGATACAAAACAGAGTTCAATCAGCACAAGTTTGTAAATTATTAGCAGCCACACCAATTGTCAAAGCTTGGACTCCAGTAACAGTCTATTTACATATCCTTCAGATACATTCATAATTAAAAGGTCTTTTAACAAAAACATTATTTCAAGAGGAGCATCTCTCACCCTTACGTACCTTGTGTTTCAAACAAAAATGACAGCAAACTGTTAAATGTATATTTCAATACAGAAACAAGGCTTACGGGTCCATGTGATTGGCCAGGAAGGGGAGGAAGGATGCTGGGAGAGAAGCGGATTCATCTAATAGTCCAGTGGTTCCAAAACCTGGTCCTGAAGGCCCCGCAGTCAGTCCAGTCTTCAGGATATCCACAATGAATATTCATGAGAAAGATTTGCATGCAGTGGAGGCAGTGCATGCAAATCTCTCTCATGAATATTCATTGTGGATATACTGAAAACCTGACTGGCTGGGGTGCCTCCAGGACCAGGTTTGGGAGCCACTGTACTAGCCTATTCCCCCTCCCCTTGGTATTTAAATTTCCCACAGAAGTCCTTAACATATTGCAGCCCAGATGCTCAGCCATGTCTGATCCAAGCATTAGGTAAGTAATTTACTACTACTACTACTACTACTATTTAGCATTTCTACAGCGCTACAAGACATACGCAGCGCTGCACAAACATAGAAGAAAGACAGTCCCTGCTCAAAGAGCTTACAATCTAATAGGGCGTCTTTTACTAAGGTGTGCTCACGTTCTAGCGCACACTAAAATTGTGGGCACGCTAAACATTAGAAACGCCCATAGGAATGCATTGGCATCTCTAACGTTTAGCACATCCTCAATTTTAGCGCGCGCTAAAAACATGAGCGTGCCTTAGTAAAAGACCTTCTTGGAGATCTATCAAAAAACAGAAGAACAAGAACTTTGCAGGACAAATCACTCTTGGGAGACAGCGAAGGTAACACAATGAGAACGATGATGCTGTGTGGTCTAAAAGATTTATTAAACAACACTCCACCTTGACTCGACAAGACTGTGTTTCGGCCCAGTGGCCTGCCTCAGGAGTCTTCTTGTTTTGTGTAAAAACGTGTGTCTGTATCTCTGGTGGTGAAGAAACGTATCAATACCTACTGTAGTGAGGACTAAAACTAAAAAAGAGAAATGGGCACAAAGCGCTACTGACAGTGCTGCCCGCTCACTGCACATTCGCTGCAAGAACTTCTCAAGACTAGTGACGCTCAGTCTCAGTCTAAAGAATGGAGATCTATAACAAGTCACCCACTATAGGCGCTGTTTATGACACCTATTAATAGATAGCTACTTTTCTTTTTTTTAGAAATAGTAGCACAAATGGCAGACAATGCACAAACTTTAAGGTGTAATCCTTTATACCACCCCTTTAGTTATTATTATTAATTTAGATTTTGCTCACACCTTTTTCAGTAGTAGCTCAAGGTGAGTTACATTCAGGTACACGGGATATTTCTCTGTCCCAGGAGGGCTCACAGTCTAAGTTTGTACCTGAGGCAATGGAGGGCTAAGTGATTTGCCCAAGATCACAAGGAGCAGTAGTGGGATTTGAACTGGTCACCTCTGGATTGCAAGACCAGTGCTCTAACCACTAGGCCACTCCTCCACTCCATTCTTGGTGAAAATGCCTGTGTCTAGATGTTAGAATGCATGCAAATTCTACTATTTTATAATTTCTGCTCTGCTCATGCACTCGCCCCAAACCATGGTGTATACTTTGTGTATATTTGTTTGTGACCATTTGACTAGCATTCTGCCATCTCTGTGCATTCCTGTTTCTTATAAAATTACCCCCTTGTTGCATGAATAGACAGTCACTGGGGGTTTAAGCCCTGACATTTCATTTTCACATGTCTAACCCAGCTATGAAAAGAGCCAGGGCAGTTAAGAACATAGTTCAACAGTACAATTAAATTCATAATTCACAGGTGCTGTTACTGTTCACAAGTTTCAAATTTGTGCTAATTCACCCCAGTTTTGTATCCAACATTTGCAAATATTAATATTTTTTTCAGTGACTGATGGACTTTGGCAACTCTTATTACTGCAGGTAGAAGAAAGTTACTATAATCCCCATTTAGGGTGAAATTGAATTATTAATAGTATTATTCTTATCGCATTATCCATCTTGACTGAATGAGTAGTTCCACTGTAGTGTGAAATGTATTTAATAAAGATTTTGATTATGTCATTTTCTTATCACAAACTGATTTACAGCATACTGTGTCAAATGCAAAGCAAATCAAAGTCCTGATAAGCTATTAAATGTTCGCCTTTTGGAATGATAAAATAACACAAATCAAGAGAGGGCTGAGGGTGCAAATGCTTTTTGAAGGTGCACTGCTACATTTAGGATCTATCAACAGACTAGTCCTATCTAGGGGATGCTAAACTTTAAAGAGTTAGCTCTGTTATTACTACAGAAATGTGCATTGATTAAATGGACAGAAACACACTCATCATTAGAGTTTATTTATTTCATTTATGCCCACACTTTCGCAATCAAATTGCATTCAATGTGGCTAACAGATTATTATACTAACAATACAAACCGGATTCAATGTATCTAACATATTATTAAACTAACAATACAAATTAATCAGTGGATACATCAGTATAAAAGACTTGTACGGTTGAATTAAACAATGATTAAATAGAATATGATAATTAATTTGAAAGACTAACATTATGAAGTGACAAAGAATGGAAATGAACAGTTTATGTTAGGATTCTTTCTTAGTTGTAGGAAGACAAAATGGTGATCTGTTTTACTCTTTGGGGATCTTGCCAGGTACTTGTGACCTGGATTGGTCACTGTTGGAAACAGGATACTGGGCTTGATGGACCTTTGTTCTGTCCCAGTATGGCTATACTTATGTTCTTATGCTCTTTGATGCATGTGGAGAGGGTTGGCAAGAAGCTAGAATGTCACAGAGAGAGCGGGGTTTGATATGAAGGTGTAGAAAACATTTTTATATACTTTTATCTGAGGTAGAAAGATGATCACTACTCACACTGGTCAATTCAGAAAAAGGAATAATGAGAAGGATCCATATGGGAGGTAATTTTTAACAGACATAGAGAGGCATAATCAATGGCCGGTGCCGGTCCCAAACCGTATTATCGAAAAAGATGGTCGGCCATCTTTTGTTTCGATAATACAGTTGGGGCCAGCCAAATGTCAAAGATGGCCGGGTTTGAGATGGCCGGCATCGGTTTTCGCCCATAATGGAAACTAATGCCGGCGATCTCAAACCCGGCCAAATCCAAGGCATTTGGTCATGGGAGGAGCCAGCATTTGTAGTGCAGTGGTCCCCCTCACATGCCAGCACACCAACCAGGCTCCCTAGGGGGCACTTCTAAAAATTAAAAAAAAAATTTAAAATAGCTCCCAGGTGCATAGCTCCCTTCCCTTGGGTGCTGAGCCCCCCCCCCAAAATCCCCCCAAAACCCACTTCCCACAACTCTACACCATTACCATAGCCCTTATGGGTGAAGGGGGGCACCTACATGTGGGTACAGTGGGTTTTGGGGGGGTTGGAGGGCTCCCATTTACCACCACAAGTGTAACAGGTGGGGTGTATGGGCCTGGGTCCACCTGCCTAAAGTTCACTGCACCCACTAAAATCTGCTCCAGGGACTTGCATACTGCTGTCAGGGAGCTGGGTATGACATTTCAGGCTGGCATAGAGGCTGGCAAAAAAGTTTTTTGTGTGTGGGAGGGGGTTGGTGACCACTGGAGGAGTAAGGGGAGGTGATCCCCAATTCCTTCCGGTGGTCATCTGGTCAATAGGGGCACTTTTTTGAGACTTGGTCCTGAAAATAAATGGACCAAGTGAAGCCGGCGAAATGCTCGGCAGAGCCGGCCATCTTTTATCCATTATCAGGCAAAGTCGGCCATCTCAAAACCACGCCCTGTCCCGCCCCATCCCGCCTTCGCTACCCTGCTGAAACGCCCCCTTGAAGTTTGGCTGGCTCCGCGACGGAAAGCAGTTGAATCCGGCCAAAATCAGCTTTCGATTATACAATTTGGCCGGGTTTAGGAGATGGCCGGCCATCTCCCGATTTGTGTTGGAAAATGGCCGGCGATCTCTTTCGAAAATAAGCTGGATAGTGTGTGAAAGTCCAAAAAGGAGCCTTTTAAATCTATTTTATGAAAGCTACAAAGATTCATATATGCCTCTGTAAAAAGGACACCCAGAATCAACCTCAATACCATGCAAATAGTCAACTCTGAAAAAGTGTAAATGTGTGCATGGAATCTGAATGTGTACCCACTTATTTTACAGAATATTTGCATATATCACAGAACACCTCCTCTGCTCTGACCAAAGTGAGCCACTGGGACACCTAAACACTGGTCACATAAAAATTAGGTGCGCCATTCTTGTGCACACATGAGTGCACAATTTTATGAAAATCATTTTCTACATGTGAAGCACGTCTTATACTTAGAAAAGGCTTTATAAAATTATCCCCATAAGGGTAATTCTACAAAGCATGTGACAGATAGGCGGAGTCTGGGTGGAGCATAGGTGGGATTCACACTTACATATGTTAAGTTAGATGCGTATCACTGGAACTTCAGTGCACACATTGGGGGAGATTCTATATATAGCACCTAAAAATTGCACATGGAAAACATTTCTAAGTGTATTCTATAAGTGGTGCCTAGATTTTGGCATGGTATATACAATACGCCTAGTCGATATCCCAGCATCTAAAACTACACCTCCATTTATACCAATGAAAAATGTGGCGTAAATTCCAGCACATTGATTTAGGTGCAGAGAGCCATATACTACAACTATGCATGTAAATTTTGGAATGCTCATAAAGTGCCCATTTCCCCACCCAAAGCCATGCCCCTTTTTGCCTGCGCACATTAGAAGTTAGGCGCACTGCATTACAGAACATGCTTAGTGAAAGTGCATGTAAATTCTAATTATTGCCAATTAGTGCTTATTATTACTTGTTAATTGTTGTTATCAATGCTAATTAGTTAAGCCAATTAAGTTACACGCATGGTTATAGAATATGCCTGGAGTTCAGCACAGATCTCTAGGTTCACTATATAGAATCCAGGAAATTCACCAGTTCTATGACTTGTGCCTAACTTATAGACACAATTCTAGGGCTCCTTTTACTAAGTGGCAGGAAGCCAAACGTGGGCTTACTGCTCGCTATAGAGGAAGTACCGCCCAGCGGTACTTCCCACCCTTACCATGCTGTCATTTTCGGCACTTCAAAAATGTATTTATTTTTGTAGCGCCAGAGTGTACCCGGTGGTCATCGGGCAGTGCCGCATGCTGCCTGGTTACCATCGGGTTAACACAGGAGCCCTTACCACCATCTTGATGGGTGGTGGTAAGGACTCCCCCCAAAATGGCCACGCAGTAAGTGCTTTACTTGCCGCCCAGCCATTTCTTGTAGGAAAGCGAGACTTACCTTTTACCAGCTGCGGTAAAAGGGGGCCTTGGCACACATGTAAAACATGCACCGACACCCCCTTTTGCCGCAGCTTGGTAAAAGGGGCCCGTAGTCTATAAAGTGAAATAGCTATGTACATTTCTCTATAGAATAGGCCCTGACCGGATTCTATAAAGGTCACCCAAAATTGGTTGTGGATCCCAGATCCACATGCATAATAATGAGTTAATAAGCTCCAATGATTTCATTATTGGTGTTAACAAGAACTTAATTGAATATGATTTGTGCACGGATCTGGCTGTGTGCTATTCTATAACAATGGGCACCTAAATTAGATTTTACGCAACTCAAAAGAGGGCACAGCTATGGGAGGGCCATGAGCAGGTCTGAGGCATTCCTAAAATTTAGGTACAGTGTTATACAATAATGGAGATCCATGCCAAGCTCACCAGGATTTACAGCAGGTTTCAGCAGGTGTTAAGTCCTCACACCCAAAATTGGGTGCCGAAATCCGCACTAAGCGCTACTCAGTGAAGAGCGATCATCCTGGAGTGGCCTTTATTAGATAGTGCTGAGCATGGATTTTTCCTGCTGCCTAATTTTCAGGCCATTTATAGAATCTGGCCAAAGATGTCTATTTATAAGCATCCAGTTATAGAATTACTCCCATGGTTATGTTGTTGGGGGAAGAATGGGAGGGGTAAGTGAGGGGAGATATGGGGACAGATTCTATATATGGCACCTAAAAAGTCCATGTGGAAAACATTTCCAACTAAGCATTTTCTATAAGTGGTGCCTAGATTTAGGAGCGGTATATAGAATATATGGGATATATGATAGACCTGATAGATCTACCAGTAAGAAACAGAGTCAGATTGTCAAGATCATACCTAAACCTTCACTACCCAAATTGCAAAGGACTGAAATACAAAACAGCTCACGCATCCGTCTTCTCCTACATAAACGCACAACTATGGAATGACCTCCCAAAAGCGGTGAAAACAATCCATGATCACCTGAACTTCAGGAAATCACTAAAAACCAACCTCTTCAAAAAGGCCTACCCCAACAACCCAACATAAACTTCTTCGCTCAGGAACATAACATTACTAATGATCGTACTGGACATCACGCAATCTTCATCCCTTCTGATCCTCCACATATACTTCATTCGATCAGTATACAACTTTGTACTTGTTATCAACCGACTGGGCAAGCGCCTTTGACGGTACTATGTAAGCCACATTGAGCCTGCAAATAGGTGGAAAAATGTGGGGTACAAATGCAACAAATAATAATAAAATAATACACTTAGTTGATGTCCCAGCTCCTATAACTACGTGCCTCTATTTACACATAAGTTTCAGAAAGCCCATGAAATGCCCATTTCCCCACCCATAACCATGCCCCTTTTTGCCTGTATGCGTTAGAAGTTAGGCACACTGCGTTATAGAATATGCTTAGCGAGTTGTGTGCGTAAATTCTATTGCCAATTAGTGTTCATTATTGCTTGTTAAGTGCTGTTATCAACACTAATTAGCTTGTTAAGCCAATTAAGTTATGTGCAATGTTATAGAATACCCCTGGATTTTGGCACAGTTCTCTAGGCATGCTATATAGAATCCAGGGGACTATGTGGGTGGAAGGATGAGTGATAAGGGAAAGAAGGTGTTCAATGACAATAGCACTGGATTTGTTTCATGCTAATTATGATTCTGAGCTGACATGCTCTGACCATTTCTTGTTGTACTGGGCAAATAGAAGGACTTTTTAAAAGTATTCAACCAGAACATCTAGTTACAAATTTTCATACTGGTTAAATGTCATTTCATGGAGAAATCACTGGTGTGTTCAATCCAGGGACATCGTTCACATTGCTTTTTATCAGACAAAGTCTCTGTAATTCTTCATATATTTTGTAACATCACAAACAGATATTTGAAAGCATAAAATTCTACAGCCTGCTATTTAAGTGTAGTTTTTAAAAGCAAATAAACCAGGAAATTTACAGTTTCTTTTTACTAGTGGTGAGAAGTTACCAAATGATTTATTGACTTTTCAAAAACAAAACCTTGGTTCAGTGGACCAGAAAGCAACCATATCCAAGGGATTTCCAATTGATCCTTTAATTTAGGTCCCCTGACTCTCTTCCATCAATGTTAAGCAAGAAAAGGAGAATTCATTCCATGTGGGGTGAGTTGCAGGTGACAAGCAGAAGTGATGGAAACTAAAAGGTTGAAAGCACAGGCGAATCTTTCAATATTTACATTCTGTTTACCTCATGGCTTTACAGTTTATGGTGTACAGCAGGAAAAGAATTAAATCAAAGTGGAGCAGGCTGTTTCACACATAGTTAAGAATATAAGAATAGCCATATTGGGTCAGACCAATGGTCCATCTAGCCCAACATCCTGCTTCCAGCAGTAGACAATTCAGGTTATAAGTACCCAGGGGCAGACTGACCATATGGGCAAATGGGCCATGCCTGAGGGCCCAGTGTAGTTGGGGGGGCCCAGTACCTCCTTCTCACATGTCTGACATCCCTCTCCCCCCCCCCCACCCTCATGAATTAAAGTCCAAACTATTACATCGCCAGGACATATATAAACATATACAAAAATTCAAATGTAGAATACAGAGATGCTCTATGTCAATTTTTATCTTGCTCTCTTCAGCCACTCCAACTCCCCACCCTCTCTCCCTATGTCCCCTCACCAGTGCTTTTACATACACATAGCCTGGTGTGCCTGTATTGCTTTTTGAATCGTCCAACCTTGAAGTCGGACCAAAAATTTAGTTTTACTAGTGTTTCTGGGTTCCCTCAACTGCTAAAGTAGTTAAAGCTGACTGTAAAACACTAATGTGACCTATCTACCTTAGATCTTCATCGCTCCTACCCACCCCACTGACTATTTTTCTTATACAGGTTTTTATTCAGTTAAAATAGCCTACTCAAATCCTACCTATATCCATGCCTGTTGAGACAGAATTAAATCCTAAGGGCCCTGTTTACTAAGCCACACTAGATGTGCACTAGCATTTTAGCATGCGCTGTGTAGATGCCTATAATATTCCTATGGGCAACTACATGGTTAGCGCATGCTAATTTTTAGCACACGCTAAAACTGCTAGCGCACCTTAGTAAACAGGGCCCTAAAAGTGATTGTCCCTGACCTTAGCCTTTTTTTAACTAGTGGAGCCTTTTTTGGTCTTCTCTGGATATTTTTACTGGAAACAGGGATGGTCTGTACATTGCTGTGTACTTATAGATGCCTATATTAAGTTTTAATTGTTATAATAATAGAAAGTGCAGTGTCCTGGATTGCCCACAATCAATAACTCTTCCAAGGATCTTAGGGATTCATTTAAACCTTCAGAGATCCATGTGGGACTCTAATAACATTTGAAATGTAAGAGATTCCTCCTTATATTTGTATAGGACAGTTCAGAAAAGTCAATGTCCACCGCTACAGGGTGAGCTATGAGCTCAGCAGGGGCACCGGGATGCAGAGAGAAGATACCTGGCTGCTTAGTGTCTGAATCTTGTCTAAGTCAGAAAAGATGGAAGTTGTTAGATTTTAAGTGGTAAATTATTCCAACTTGTGCAGTCATGGGAGAGCAGATCAGGATGAATATTCCCTGTTGGGTTCCTGTACAGCTGCTTTCAATTACGCTTGGTGTAAGTAGTGAATATCCTTTTCTAGGAAATATTTGGCCATACTTGTATCTCTTTGTCAGTCATACTTCAAGCCCATTAATTAAACTGGAGTGAATTGTTCATTATTTCTGCGTGTTAAATTCTCAAGTTGTCTGTCCTTCTAAACTCAGAACAAGTAACAAAATCTATTAGTTATTTTATTGTCGTTGTGTCTCATCCATAGTGCAATACTGAACACAACACACAGTAAAATGGTTTAATGCAAGTCTTTAGTTGTATAACTCAGTGAAAGTGAGGTTACATTGGTATATTTTCAATGCTGATTTCCCAGATCTTCCTTCTTTTAGAAAGCCGTTCGTTCATCCCTTTGCCCTGTCCCCAGAAATAAGTCCAATTGACTTTTAAATGCATTTATATTATCTGTCTCAGTGATGAAAGTACTTTTCCAGGATGTTCAGACCTATTGGTGGTTAATTATATAATAATTCTATGTCAATTTCCATTTTCATTCAGTTTTTTGGTAGTGGCCCCCCTCCCTCCCTCCCTCCCTCCGTCAATTCATATTTATTTATTTATTTGTTGGTATTTATTACCCACCTTTATGAAGAGATTCACCCAAAGCGGTGTACAGCAGGTACAGTTTAACATAAAACTTACAATTTTGTTAACAGCATAACAATAGTAAAATAACCAAGAATAAAAATAAATACAATAAATGTGTTAAACTTGAAAACAGTAAATTGAAACCTAATAATAGAACTACTGTGAAACAGTATCAAAAATATACACATTTAACAGCACTGAAATTCAAGTACCAGAGATATAATACAATGTTAGCATAATACTAATGATACACCTAATAAGCATGCATTAGAACATTCAACTAACATAGATATTATGCTAAAGATTTTCTACAATACAGCTTACAATATAGCTGAGAGACCAAGAGCAAATATATGATGGGAACAAGAGTCAGTTGGGATAATTTAATGGTTAGTTAAACTCAAGGCAAGTTTGTTGTATAGTTAAGCAAGAGATAAGGAACTGATCTAAGATACTTTGGGTGTAGAAAGCTTGTCCAGGTGCAGAATGAGTGTATAGTCAGTCACCCTCTGTATTAAAGGCTTGGAAGAGAAGCCAGGTTTTCACCTGCTTCCTGAAGTAGAGGTAGTATTGAGCTATATGTAGCCCTTCTAAGATAAGCTCCGGAGCATGGGAGTTACTCCTGAGAAGGCTCACTGGTGGGTATCACATCGTACAATTTCTTTTATTCAGTACAACTTTATCAAAACTCTTTTGTAATTTAGAACATATATAGAGCTAGATTCCATGGCAAACTTGCACTATTACAATTTAATGCACATTGGGCCAGATTCTTTATATGGTGCCTAAAAAATCCACATGGTAAAGATTTCCACCTAAGCATATTCTAAAAGCAGTGCCTAGATTTAGGATTGGTATATAGAATATGCTTAGATGGATATCCTAGCGCCTAAAACAATGTGTATCCATTTAGGCCAATGAAAACATGGCCTAAATCCATGCACATAGATTTACATGCATAAGTCATATTCTGTAACCGTGTGCATAAATTTTGGAATGCCCACAAAATGCCTATTTCTCCACCCAAAGTCATGCCCCTTTTGAACTGCACGCATTAGAATTTAGATGCTGTTCATTACTCTTAGCAAGTTGTGCGTGTAAATTCTAATGTGAGAAGGTGTATGTTGGACAGACCTCCCGGAGATTATCGGTCCGGTTGGCTGAGCATAAGAGTTCATTTCTAACAAACAAGATTGGGTTACCCTTAGTGTCGCACTGTGAGAAATATAAGCATCTTTTTTGTGATCTCTGATGTGTTGTTTTACAGTATGTACCACCACTCCAAAGAGGTGGTGATCGGCACAGAATTCTACTAAAACTAGAACAGAAATGGATATTTACCCTGCATTCTCTAGAACCCAGTGGACTCAACTCTCGAGTTGAATGGTGTCATTTGTTTTAATTTTTTTTCTTTAAGTGGTTCAGAGTATTAGTTTATACCTGAAGAGTTCTTATTAATGGGCTTAATTGACGATGTCTGACATCACAGTTTGTTTAAATAGCAGCCATTTTGTTTGTTCCACTGTGCTGAAGATCGCTGGAGAGGACGTATGATGAGTACTTGCCTCTATGAGATTGCGTTTGTTCTACATATTGTCTTGTATTGTTTCAAGAGCCTGCCTCAACACATATTTTGATCTTCATAGAAAACATCCTGCTATCTGGGACCGTGAAGCTTAGCAAAACACTGGCCATCGTTGGCCTCAGGGCATGTGGACTGCCAGCAGAGTAACGACTTGGCTTGGCTCTGACCTTGGACATGACACAGATTCTTTAAAGAAAAGTGTTTGTTGACTAATAATCTAAAGAGATATGGACATAATGCCACAAAATACTTATAAGCAGCATACAGAGCTTGATTTTGAAAAAATTTAGAAACATTTCTAGGGAAGGTTTATGCCAATGATGAAAGGATAAGAATTTTTTGGATCCTTCTAGCTCTTTAAATCTTGTTAGATCTAGAGCTCTTTGAAGTTTTACCTTCCTCTTTTTCTAATATATCTTTTTCTAATATATGAGATCTGTTATTTTTTGCTGAGTGGATTTGTTTTTGTGATTTCATAAGTATATTTGGTTAATCCACACCCGCTGGTTTATTGCTATAGAGAATTCTAATTATTGCCAATTAGTGCTCATTATTGCTTGTTAAGTGCTGTTATCAAGGTTGATTAGCTTGTTAAGCCAATTTAGTTGCACACATTGTTATAGAATACACCTAGATTTCAGCACGGATCTCTAGGCACACTATATAGAATCTGGGCGACTATAAATAATGGGACCCACATTAAGGGGTCCTGTTAGTAAGCTACGGTAAAAAGTGGCCATAGCATTCCAAGTGACATGGAAAACAGTTGAGCTTGAGAAACTCTGAAGTTTGGTCATGCCTTGAAACAGTTTTGTAGCAAAACTTTGGCCACAGTCGGTGTGAATTGTAAAAGGGTATAAGCACTCCGGTTTTTTTGAAAGCTAAGTCATCAGACTCTTTCTTGCTTTTTGTCACGTTTAAATACTGATTCAGAAATTGTATGCAAGTGGAGTTTTAACAATTGTTTTGAAAAGGTTTCTTATGCCTGTGATGAGAGGTTATCTCGTAAAGTCCTTTTCACCCTATAAGCTTGTACAACAGGTGGCGGTGAGGGTACTGAGGCTTTTTCCCTTTCAAGATTTTTTGTACTCCATGGGTAGTATTTGAAGTTTGGAAAGTACTTTAGGCTTATTATATGGGTGAGTATTTTGAGGATTATTGTTACATTAAACTATTTTATCCTCTTTATTACTAAACATTTCTTAGCATGCTCTTATACAGGTTTCCCATGGTAATCCATAACCAAGTTGTAACAAATTGTATTTCCATCATTCATATCGTATTGTAAGCCACACTGAGCCCGCAAAAAGGTGGGAAAATGTGGGATACAAATGCAATAAATAAATAAATAAATAATGCCATACCACAGCTGGAAAATGGCTGATTTTCCATTTTTCCAGTTAATAGCCATGCACTAATGTTACCAACAGTAAAAAAACAAAAATTGAGAAAAGAAATTCACTATAATCGACCAAAAGCCAAAACAACCAAAAGTGGAAACAAAACCTTACTTCTCACCAGAAAAGCTCAAATTGTGTATGTGAAGAGCAAGAACCTTTAATTTTATTAGAAAAATGGAGGAAAAATACCTCAGCAGGCTGTGATCATCAAGTGATGATATGCTTGCTGGGTAATTCAAAAGCACCAGCTACTTCATAAACACAGCTCACAATTTCATTCATTGGTCAAAAAACCTCCTTCAACATCAATATTCCTTATTGTGCTCCCTTCACGAAACAATCATGTACACTTTTTATATGTGTATATTCAAAAAGTTCAGTTCTTGCAATTCTTCAATGAATAATATCACTGAAGCTTATACTTCCATATATATGAATGCAGCCGTAAAACACTTAGCTTAAATAGCAGAGGCGATCCCTACAGGGACCTGTTTCACCTCCCAGGTTTCTTCAAGGGATTTCAGCTCCCTGCCCGTGTTTCCAATTCAATGCAGACTCTTAATCACTCTCAGACCCTCTGCTTGCTCATTGAAGAATTGCAAGACCTCCCCTAATCCCTGTACTAAAAAACCTACTGGGTAGGAGCACCTCTCTAGCAGATGTAAATGCTGATGCCAATCTGTTAGGACAGAGACATTCAATCCCCTTCTGTTTATTTTTTA
The DNA here is from genome assembly GCF_901765095.1 of Microcaecilia unicolor. Taxonomy (NCBI): domain Eukaryota; kingdom Metazoa; phylum Chordata; class Amphibia; order Gymnophiona; family Siphonopidae; genus Microcaecilia; species Microcaecilia unicolor. The sequence continues at coordinate 147,713,632 of NC_044034.1, forward strand.
GGCCCGCCCTAGTCCCACTCAAAACACAACCAGACCCCACTCCCCTTTTCATTTACACATTCTTCAGTTTTACGCGTATATATCCCAGCTTTGTAGAATCAGAAATTAGATGTTTATAGAAGATAAATGTTTAAGTGCTGGTTTATGCATGCATAAAATGAGAATGACACTTCTAACATAAGCACCATACAGAATATCCTTAACACACAACTGACAAAGACAATTTCTTCTCCAGACGTGTCCTTGTTTTTACTCCATATAATTATTAAGATAATATTTTGTCTTTATTTATTTCTTCCTTTTATACAGTACAAACAGTAATTGTTTATCTGAGAAACAGCAATACTGATGCATGTTGCATTCAGGGACCTGGTGCACCATACAGAGAACAATTTTTTTAATGACTTTCAATGTGTTTAAAAAGCTGCACATCACTGTTAGCCAATATCCATTTAACAGAGAAACTGAATTATGATTAGAAAGCTTTGAAGCACTGAGGCAGCGGCACAGTACAGTTAAGGCTAAGCTGTTATTTCCACTCTGAATTCTGTCTTTTTATGATTTTGACATATTAAACTCCATGAAGTGTGACTTTGATTTGTTTAATTGTATTTCTCTCTCATTTTCTTTTCCATCAAACCAAAAGAGCATGTGGGGAGAGGGGGAGGAGTAAATACACACAACCATTTAAAAAATGTATGGTTCCCACCACCACCGGACGCTTTCAGGATTTCCACAACCCCTTATTTCTATAAGCTTAGCACCTATGTATAAATGCTACTTGCATGCTAAGATAGAATCAGGGATGGCCTAATGCAAGATGCCACCACCCTCCCCAGGCTGAGACGACGACGGCTGCTGCCCCCTCCCCCCGGGCCGAGATGCTGCCCCCCCCCCCCCCCCCCCATTCCTCCACCCGATCTGGAGTTTACCTTCTTTTCTTCAGGTTTCAAAAGCCAGTGGCGGCAGGCCCAATTCCCATGCACTGCCCTGCCACCAGCACCAGCTTCTTCTCTACTGCAGCTAGCTCTGATAAAACAGGAAGTTACATCAGAGAAGTAGATGCAATAAAGAAAAGAGGTGGGTGCTGGCAGCAGGGCAGCATATGGGAATTATGCCTGCCGCTGCCGGCTTTTGGAACCTGAAGTAAAGAAGGTAAACTCCGGATTGGGGTGGAGAAAGAAAGGGGGAGATGCCGCTCCCAAAACAGTGCCGCCTGAGGCCCCCTCCTCAGGTGGCCTAATGGTTGGGTCACCCTTGGATAGAATACTACCACTTATACAAGTGAATATTCATGCACAAAAGTGATGGTTGGGCGCAATGCAGTATTCTACACATTTAGAGGAAGATTCTATATATGGCACCTGGAAAATACTTGAAGAAATAATTTTCGCCTAAGCGTACTTTATAAGATTTAGGCGTGGTATATAGAATACGCTTAGTTGATATCCCAGCCCCTAAAACTACGTGCATCCATTTACACCAACAAAAATGTGGCATAAATCCCTGTGCATAGATTTACGCAGATTGGGCCATGTTCTATAACAATGTGCGTAAATTTGGGAAAGCCCACAAAATGCCTATTTCCCCGCCCATAACCATGCCCCTTTTTGGATGTGCACATTAGAATTTAGGCACAGTGAGTTACAGCATACACTTAGGGAGTTATGCATGTAAATTCTAATTATTGCCAATTAGTGCTCATTATTGCTTGTTAAGTGCTGCTAACAATGCTGATTGGTTTGTTAACAGCAACTGTCCCTGAAACCTTCAAGCACGCCATAGTCACACCTCTCCTAAAAAAAACATCACTTGACCCTACCTGCCCCTCCAACTACCGCCCCATCTCTCTCCTACCCTTCCTCTCCAAAATACTTGAGCGCGCCATTCACAGTCGCTGCCTTGATTTTCTCTCCTCTCATGCCATCCTCGATCCACTTCAATCCGGTTTTCGCCCTCTACACTCGACAGAAACAGCACTCTCTAAAGTCTGCAACGACCTGCTCCTCGCCAAATCCAGAGGCCACTATTCCATCCTCATCCTCCTCGATCTATACGCTGCGTTTGACACTGTCAATCATGATTTACTTCTTGCCACACTGTCCTCTTTTGGGTTCCAAGGCTCTGTCCTCTCCTGGTTCTCCTCTTATCTCTCCCACCGCACCTTCAGGGTACACTCTCATGGATCTTCCTCCACTCCCATCCCACTATCTGTTGGAGTTCCCCAGGGATCTGTCCTTGGACCCCTTCTCTTCTCAATCTACACCTCTTCCCTAGGCTCACTGATCTCATCTCATGGTTTTCAGTATCATCTTTATGCTGATGACACCCAGTTATATCTCTCCACACCAGACATCACCGCGGAGACCCAGGCCAAAGCATCAGCCTGCTTATCCGACATTGCTGCCTGGATGTCCAACCCGCCACCTGAAGCTGAACATGTCCAAAACCGAGCTCCTCGTCTTTCCACCTAAACCCACTTCTCCTCTTCCTCCACTCTCTATCTCAGTTGATAACACTCTCATCCTCCCCGTCCCATCTGCCCACAACCTCGGAGTCATCTTCGACTCCTCCCTCTCCTTCTCTGCGCATATCCAACAGACTGCCAAGACCTGTCGCTTCTTCCTCTTCAACATCAGCAAAATTCGCCCTTTCCTCTCTGAGCACACCACACGAACTCTCGTCCACGCTCTCATTACCTCTCGCCTTGACAACTGCAACTTACTCCTCACCGGCCTCCCACTTAGCCATCTATCCCCCCTTGCACCCAGTCTGCGGCTCCTCACTACCTCTCTACCCTCATCTCCCCCTATGTTCCCGCCCGTAACCTCCACTCACAGGATAAATCCCTCCTTTCAGTACCCTTCTCCACCACTGCCAACTCCAGGCTCCGCTCATTCTGCCTTGCCTCACCCTATGCCTGGAACAATCTTCCTCAACTCCTACGCCAAGCCCCCTCCCTACCCATCTTCAAATCTCTGCTTAAAACTCACCTCTTCAATGCTGCTTTCGGCACCTAACCTTTCGAGAAATACAGTATGCCCTATCAGATTGACTCTACACTTGTCTTTTAGATTGTACACTTGTCCCTAGATTGTACACCTGTCTTTTAGATTGTAAGCTCCTTGAGCAGGGACTGTCCTTCCATGTTAAATTGTACAGCGCTGCGTAACCCTAATAGCGCTTTAGAAATGTTAAGTAGTAGTAGTAGTGTTAAGCCAATTAAGTTAAGCGCATTGTTATGGAATTATGGAATACGCTTAGATTTATGTGCAGATTGCTAGGCATGATGTACAGAATCTGGAAGTTTACAAACTGCATAACATGCAAATGCAAAGGGGTGTACACATGGATGGGACATACGTGGGGCATGGGTGGGTCCCACACTTATATGTACCCTGGATTCTATATATGGCATCCAAATTTGCATGCAAATTGAAGATGTGCATGCAAATTAATTAGCTAACAAGCAATTAACTAGCAATAAATTGATGTCAATTATTGTACTTAATGATCAGTAATTAGATTATGTACACACATCTTACTGCATGCTATTCTAATAACCCTAAATCCCATAGAGCACAACTCAAAAGGAGATATAGCTAGGGGTGTGGTAGAGGCATTTCAAAAATTTGAGTGTGGAGTTACAGAATACTGCCATTCCCACGCCCAAATGCCACAAATTTCAGCTGGCATAAATACCAACACCCAAATTTAGGAGCGTGAATGGGATCTAGGCATTCTATAAAGAGCATTCAACTTGGAGCAGTCTTTATAGAATACGCTCTGCGCCGATCTTTCCAGCGCTCAAATTTGGCCACTATTTACTGAATCTGGTCTGTAACTTAGAGAATTCTATAAGTTATGCTGTAGTCTGCAACATTTACTGGTTTTTTACATGGCATAAGTGATAGATAAATAAAAGCAGAAGCAGTCCTTGCACACTAACTCGTACACCAAGCGGAAAACATCGAGGAAGACAACAAATCCACTCAGTCAATGTATGGTGCTATAAAACTTTAATCAAAGTAATACATGACGACACGGTGCTGTGTTTCGGCCACCTGGCCTGCTTCAGGAGTCGAGTATTTATGTAGATGTCAAAATGAGTACTATATGCACCACAAAACGCTAAATATGGAGAAAGTCGGTGATCCTAATAAAGGGTCACTTGCCTCAAATAATCGCTTATCAGGCTACAGTGTGAACTACACTGATGCAATAAGTGATAAAGCCTAAATGTTGGCATGCAAATGCCAATTTACGATCTATAACAGTCTGGGCCGTTATAGAATTCATGCTCAGCCATGCATTTTAGTACTCAAATTTGGAAAACTTTTATAGAATTGCCCCCAATAAATACGCATGAGAAAAATCTACATAAAATACAACCAATATATTCAGTATCTCATGTGTATTCATTCTGGATATCCCGTCTAGCCGAGGGTCTCTCAGGACAGGTCTGGGAACCACTAGCAGGCTTATTTTCGAAAGAGAAGGATGCCCATCTTTTGACACAAATCGCAAGATGGGCGTCCTTCTGACAGGGTCACCCAAATTGGCATAATCGAAAGCCGATTTTGGGCATCCTCAACTGCTTTCCATCACGGGAACGACCAAAGTTCATGGGGGTGTGTCAGAGGCTAGCAAAGGTGGGACTGGGGCGTGCTTAATACATGGGCATCCTCGACCGATAATGGAAAAAAGAAGGGCGTTCCTGACGAACACTTGGACTACTTACTTGGTCCTTTTTTTTACAACCAAGCCACAAAAATGTACCCTAAATGACCAGATGGCCACTGAAGGGAAATGGGGATGACCTCCCCTTAATCCCACAGTGGTCACTAACCCCCTCCCACCCTAAAAAAAAATATATATATATTTTCCCAGACTCTATGCCAGCCTCAAATATCATACCCAGCTCCATGACAACAGTATGCAGGTCCCTGGAGCAGTTTTAGTGGATGCAGTGCACAGGCGGACCCAGGCCCATCCCCCCCCCCCACCTGTTACACTTGTGGTGGTAAATGTGAGCCCTCCAAAACCCACCACAAACCCACCCACTGTACTCATATCTAGTTGCCCCCCTTCATCCCTAAGGGCTATGGTAGTGGTGTACAGTTGTGGGGAGTGGGGTTTGGGGGGTTTGGGGGGCTCAGCACACAAGGTACGGGAGCTATGCACCTGGGAGCTTTTTCTGAAGTCCACTGCAGTGTCCCCTAGGGTGCCCGGTTGGTGTCCTGGCATGTGAGGGGGACCAGTGCACTATGAATGCTGGCTCCTCCCACGACCAAATGGCTTGGATTTGGTCGTTTCTGAGATGGTCTTCCTCGGTTTCCATCGCCAAAAATAGGGAACAACCATCTCTAAGGACAACCATCTCTAAGATTGACCTAAATGTTAAGATTTGGGCATCCCCAACCGTATTATCGAAAAGAAAGATGGACGCCCATCTTGTTTCGATAATATGGGTTTCCCCACCACTTCGCAGGGACGTCCTGCGAGGACGTCCTCAGGAAAACTTGGGCGCCCCTTTCGATTATGCCCCTCTGTGTGTACTAACGTTTTCAGAAACAATCTTTGTTGAAAGGGCTGTTTGTATGTGTTAACAGCACTTTTAACCTGTATAAATTAACTTGCATGAATTCTAATGGTGCATTAAAGAGATACAAAACCATTCAAAACATATTAGCATGTCAAGAACATATCAACTGTTTGCTGATCCATTAACACGGGAAATCTTAACTAGCGATGTAGTTCAGTTTGCACAATAACATCCACAAGTAATGTATTTATGCACTCACTCCCACAATTCACATTTGCCTTTAGTACAAATGTGGCATTAGCCACGGATTCTATATAGCGTGCCTAGCGTTCCACGCTGAAATCCAAGCATATTCTGTAACAAAGCGTGTAACTTAATTGGCTTAACTAGGCAATCAGCATTGTTAACAGCACTTAACAAATGATAATGAACACTAATTGGCAATCATTAGAATTTACAAGCACAACTCCTTAAACGTATTCTGTAATGCACTGCGCCTAAATTTTAATGTGTGCAGGCAAAAAGGAGCATGGTTATGGATGGGGAAATGGCATTTCATGGGCGTTCCAAAATTTACATATGTTGTTTTAGAATATGGCCCCCTGCGCCTAAATCTACGTGCCAGGATTTATGCCTCTTTTTCATTGGTGTAAATGGAGGCACATAGTTTTAGGTGCTAGGATATCAACCAAGCATGTTCTATTTATTGCACCTAAATATAGGCACCGCTTATAGAATACGCTTAAGCGGAAATGTTTTCCGCGCAGATTATCTAGGTGCCATATTTAGAATCTGGCCCTATATGCACATTAACAGGTGATAGTGCCCTTTAGCACAGCGACCCTATAAAAAAAGCACCCATGGGTTTGTGGAACCAAGTTATGGAATCACCAGATTTGTTATCCTTCAGTCTTAATCTTTATACCACCCTTCAGAGTGATTCATAATAAATAAAGTTATAAGGAAACTCCCACCCCATCTGGCATCAGAAAACAAAATGGCTGCCATCATCCTTAGCAGTAATCTTGTGGTGCTACCACTAGGGGGCATCCTGCCATATAAGGGCTTTGTTATGAGATGATCAACAATTTCAATGTGTCTTCAGGAGAAAAGCTCTATCAAATGTTTCAGCACACACGCTGTTGCAGTTCTCCTGCTAGGTTAAGAAGCAGTTTTAGCAAGTGGAGGATATTTTATTAAGAACAAGGCAACTGGAAAGACATGGTATATGCTCGTGCATCAGCAAAGAAAGCCAAGAGAGCTGATTAATCTTTATTGACTTTATTAAAAGCCATGGAGCTTAGTTAGAAACAATGAGTGTGTATGAATTTCTTAAACAAATGTTTCTGTACAGGGGAGGAACAGAAAACTGAAGTTCTTCAGTTTTTCAAGACAACCAGCATAAGGGCATTAGCCGCTAAATCAGGATCATTGATGTCCAATTCTAGACGGGGAAGGGGGTGGGAGGTAGAGAGGATAATGAAAACACCCAGGTCAGGATGTGGAAAATTCCCACAGTATTTCACAAAGGTTCTGCCAAAAGCAGAGCTTCTTGTAAATGTGTGAAAGGGTGTGCAGGAGTACACATCGATCTCTCTCTCTACATCGCACTGGAGCAGCAATTTTTAAAAGCTGCATGAAGGGAAAAAATAGTAAGACGTATCCCCACTTGTATGTAGAAGCAGCTTTTTAAAACTGCTGCTTACACCGTGATCTGCAGATTAAATTTATTCATAGACTGAACTTCTAATTGTCCAAAAGGCCCATAACATTGGTTCCAATAAATCTAGAACAGTTCATCTCATTTGTCATCATAATGTATTATATACAATAGATCAATATCTGAATAGAATTTGTCCTTCAGCTGCTTAAGGAACACAATAGCAAATGTCTTAATTATCTCTAATATAGAGCTTCCCAAACTCTGGGTAGTGACCCCATTTGGGGTAACGACCTGGGCCCGCCCTCCACAGAGATGTCAATGGCCCATGCACATTCTGTGACTGTGATAATGGAGTTATGGCCGCAGAATGTTTGATAAGCAGTGTTCTGTAGCATGGAGATGGAAAGTTAGGTTCTGCCTAGTCTGTGAACATGAACACGATTTATGCAATTATAGAATGCAAACATAAGTCTTCAATTAAGTGCACACTAGCTCAATAGCTGGTGTAAATGCTCACGCCTAACAGCAGCCAGTTAGACACATACCTCCTGATTCTGTAAAGGTCGCCATAAATTGCGTGTGCAAATTTAGGTGCGTACCTGATTTTCACATGCAATGTAATTGAATAACAAGCCAATTAGTGCCAATATTAACAAGAAATTATTGGCTCTAATTAAATTTAATTGGGACCAATAAGTGTAAATTTAAGTGCAGGATGCACGCCTAAAATTTACGCACGGTCCAAAAAAGGGAGCACAGATATGGGAGGGTCATGGACATGTTGGGATGGAATGTGGGCGTGGCTTCAAGTTACATGTGCAATTACAGAATACTGGTGCTCCATGTATAAATATATGTTCTTGCTCTATGTGCAAAAAACTAGCTGCTGTCCTCTGCTCTCCAAGCAGCTGTCCTTTCCATGGCTGTCTCATATACCAATAACTTTGAAATCCCAACTGAAAAAACACAGTTTAAACTTCTTTAACATTCACATATTTTCTTTCTTTACCTTCACAATTTGCAACATCTCCTCGGATAGGGATGTAGCCATTTTTGCATTCGCAGGTCGCTTTGGTGTTCCAGTTCCTACACTCTGAATTTTCACCACATCTGTGTCCCTCAGCACAAAAGTTATGCCCTATAAGATGAAAGGAAGACACCACCACATGAACACCAGCATATGTGAGCTTTATCCTGAAGAATTTATTCTGATTTAGAAAATCCACCTACACTTCTCCTGCCTACTCATTTGACTGAGCGGTAGAGATGTGCATTCGGTTCGTTAGAGTGCCTTAAATTTACCATGTGCAAAATCAATTTCACATATGTAAAAATAGAAATTAACATGCATTGTCAATTTGTAAGTGTTAAAAAGTTTGAATGCGAGTTTAAAACAAGTTGGGGCTGATATTCAGCATTTTCCTAACTGCATCGACTTTATGTCTGGATATTCAATGTCTAGCTATTTCTGGCTCCAATATTAAGGGATCCTTTAATTAAGGTGCACCGAAAAATGGCCTGCGCTGGTGTAGACGCGTGTATTGGACGCACACAGGTCCATGTTTCAGCACACCTGCAAAAAAGGCATTTTATTTGTCCAAAAATAGACATGCGGCAAAATAAAAATTGGCGCGCATCCATTTTGGGCCTGAGACCTTACCACCACCCACTGACCTAGCGGTAAGGTCTCATACATTAACCGGGAGGTAATTGGCTACACGCGTTCAATGCCGATTGCCGCCCGGTTAGCGCCACATGCCGGAATATTTCCGGCGTGCTTAGTGGAGTTGTGTAAAAAATGAAATTACCACCCAGGCCATGCAGTACCCGGACAGTAGATCAAAACTGACTGCATAGGATGCTCGTAGGCACCTAAGTGGCTTAGTAAAAGGGCCCCTAAATATCTAGGCATACGCGGCTGGCTAAAACTGAGGGGCCCTTTCACAAAGACACAGTAGACTCTACAGGCATTCAGAATGTGCCAAAATGAGACTACCCCCCTTGCAGTAATTTCAGATTTGGCATGACCCATACCATCGGGACAAATTATTTTTTATTTCCTACCATGCATGGCGTTTCTGGCATTAATTGGCAGTTGGCGCATTCTAACTGGTCATCATGCACGTGAGCCCTTACCGCTATATCCATGGGTGGCATTAAGGGCTTAGGCCGTAAATAGGTGCGTGCTGGTTTTACTTTTACCGCAGGCCCTTTTCCTGGCCCATTGAAAAAAAGCCCTTTTTCCCAGATGTGGTAAAAACTGGCCTGGCACACACCAAAAACAAGAGCCCACACTACCAAAGGCCACTTTTTGCTGTGGCTTAGCAAAAGGACGCCTAAGTGCGATATTCAGCACTAAACCAGCTAAGATGAACCCCATAACGATAGGACTGACTTTTATGCGGTCCTATTTACGCAGTTAACTTAGCCAGTTAAGCACTTAATATCGCCACTTAACTGGCCAAGTGCCAACTCCACCTCCAGAATGGCCACATAACAGCCAGTTTCAGCTTGTGTGCAAACTGGGCATTTAATATTCCCAGTTAGTCCTGGACAGACCCTTCATCTCTATCCTCCCATGTTTCAAACCTCCTCTCTACTGTCAACGAGGCTGTTTCTTCTTACAACAATACTCTATCCTCTGCCTTAGACACTCTTGCACCTTTGATGACCCGCCCTGTAAGGCGTACAAAACCCCAACCTTGGCTGACTTCTAATATCCACTACCTACGTTCCTGTACCCGCTCCGCCGAACGCCTCTGGCGGAAATCTCGGGCCCTTGCCGATTTCTTACACTTTAAGTTCATGCTGACCTCCTTCCAATCTGCTCTTTTACGTGCCAAACAGGATTATTATATCCAACTGACCAACTCTCTTGGCTCTAAACCTCGACTTCTCTTCACCACATTGAACTCTCTCCTCAAGGTGCCCCCTCCCCCAACTCCCCCTTCATTATCTCCTCAGACCCTTGCTGAATTCTTTCACAACAAGGTTCAAAAGATAAACCTTGCTTTCTCTACCTCACCACCTCTCCCTCCACCAGTCCGTTCCCCTCTCTCTCCTTCCCCTCATTCCCTTTCCTCCTTTCCTGAAGTTACTATTGAGGAAACTACACTTCTCCTTTCTTCCTCAAAATGTACCACCTGTTCCTCTGATCCCATTCCCACCCACCTTCTTAATGCCATCTCTCCTACTCTTATTCCTTTTATCTGTCACATTCTCAACCTCTCACTTTCCACTGCGATTGTCCCTGCTGCCTTTAAACATGCTGTGGTCACACCTCTCCTTAAGAAGCCTTCACTCGACCCTACTTGTCCCTCTAATTACCGACCCATCTCCCTCCTTCCTTTTCTCTCCAAATTACTTGAGCGTGCTGTTCACCGCCGCTGCCTTGATTTTCTCTCCTCACATGCTATTCTTGACCCATTACAATCTGGTTTTCGCCCTCTCCACTCAACCGAAACTGCGCTTACTAAAGTCTCCAATGACCTATTACTGGCTAAATCCAGAGGTCAATATTCCATCCTCATTCTTCTTGATCTTTCCGCTGCTTTTGACACTGTCGATCACAGCATACTTCTCGATACCCTGTCCTCACTTGGATTCCAGGGCTCTGTCCTTTCCTGGTTCTCTTCCTACCTCTCCCTCCGCACCTTTAGTGTTCACTCTGGTGGATCCTCTTCTACTTCTATCCCTCTGCCTGTCGGCGTACCTCAGGGTTCTGTTCTTGGTCCCCTCCTCTTTTCTATCTACACTTCTTCCCTTGGTTCATTAATCTCATCCCATGGCTTTTCCTACCATCTCTATGCTGATGACTCCCAAATCTACCTTTCTACCCCTGATATCTCACCTTGCATCCAAACCAAAGTTTCAGCGTGCTTGTCTGACATTGCTGCCTGGATGTCTCAACGCCACCTGAAATTAAATATGACCAAGACCGAGCTTCTCATTTTCCCCCCCCAAACCCACCTCCCCGCTCCCCCCGTTTTCTATTTCTGTTGATGGCTCTCTCATTCTCCCTGTCTCCTCAGCTCAAAACCTTGGGGTCATCTTTGACTCTTCTCTCTCCTTCTCTGCTCATATCCAGCAGACCGCCAAGACCTGTCGTTTCTTTCTTTACAACATCCGTAAAATCCGCCCCTTTCTTTCCGAGCACTCTACCAAAACCCTCATCCACACCCTTGTCACCTCTCGTTTAGACTACTGCAATCTGCTTCTTGCTGGCCTCCCACTTAGTCACCTCTCCCCTCTCCAGTCGGTTCAAAACTCTGCTGCCCGTCTCATCTTCCGCCAGGGTCGCTTTACTCATACTACCCCTCTCCTTAGGTCACTTCACTGGCTCCCTATCCGTTTTCGCATCCTGTTCAAACTTCTTCTACTAACCTATAAATGTATTCACTCTGCTGCTCCCCAGTATCTCTCCACACTCATCCTTCCCTACACCCCTTCCCGTGCACTCCGCTCCATGGATAAATCCTTCTTATCTGTTCCCTTCTCCACTACTGCCAACTCCAGACTTTGCGCCTTCTGTCTCGCTGCACCCTACGCCTGGAATAAACTTCCTGAGACCCTACGTCTTGCCCCATCCTTGGCCACCTTTAAATCTAGACTGAAAGCCCACCTCTTTAACATTGCTTTTGACTCGTAACCACTTGTAACCACTCGCCTCCACCTACCCTCCTCTCTTCCTTCCCGTTCACATTAATTGATTTGATTTGCTTACTTTATTTATTTTTTGTCTATTAGATTGTAAGCTCTGAGCAGGGACTGTCTTTCTTCTATGTTTGTGCAGCGCTGCGTATGCCTTGTAGCGCTATAGAAATGCTAAATAGTAGTAGTAGTAGTAGATTTAAATAGCCATGATCCTCTCCTGGTTATTTAAACCATTTTGAATATCTGTCCCATTATTAACATGAGTATGTGAAACAAACCAGAAACATCTGAAAATTGTGAGAAAAGGGTCAAACAGACTGAAAATGTTTGCCCTGTGTGAGATAAGAGTGGGGTGATTGTCACATTAGATTTCATTAGTGCAAATGATGCTCCTGGGGAGCCTCTCTTAAAAGGGCCAGTGCTGGCAACAAGCCACATTGTAAAGCAGTCCCCCTCTCTATCCCAAGCAAAGACTTCCTGAAGATACCTCAACCTCCCAAACCCCACCTCCAAACACACACATAAGATCCAGGTACTTAAGCCCTACTCACACCCCATTGACCCCTCCAGTCCCTCCCAATACCCTTTCATAGACCCTCATCAGCTAGCATAAGTAATCAATGATGGCCCAGAGGACTTGGGACAGGAGCAACCCCCAATTGCTCCTGTCCCTGCCGGCACCAGGCTCAAAATGTCGTCCTGATCCCTAGAGATAGTCTCACAGTACCTAAATGTAACTCACTTTGAGTTATATTCACTAAAAAAGTTAACTCACCTTGAGCTACTACTGAAAAAGGTGTGAGCAACATCCAAAATAATTAAAAATAAAATTAAAAAAGCCTGCTAGGAGCAGGCTGCCATATATGGGCAAAAGGCCATGCAGGGCCCTTCAATTTTATCATATATTTTCCAGTTAAAAAAAAAAAATTATCAAAATTAGCATATATCAAAAGCATGATAAAATATAAATGTTTTTGTTCATAAATTAAAGTTGAGTAATGGGGTTTCCTAAGCATTAAAAATATTTTCAATATCATGCTTAGAAAAATCTTCCTTATGCTCCCAACTAGCTAACACATGGAGAGGCTAGACAGGTACTTTTCCTACACCTCTGGTTAAAAGTTACAAAATCTTGAGTGTAAGTTAAAAAGTCAAATTGGTTGGAAATCTCCAAACTCAAGCATAGCCTTAGGGATCGTTTCACAGCTACCTGGCTTGCATTACTTGTTTAAATTTGTATTTGCTTCTCAGTCCCTAACTTCCACCAAGAAAAGGGTTTCTAAATTCTGCACTTTTTGATTTTTAGTTGTAAGAATTTTGATACTTTGCCAGCGAGAGTTTGGAGTTCAGTAAACTCTTCAGGTCACCCTCCTATGATTTTCACTGACCTCGCCTTCCATGCTTTTTCAAAAGCTACACAAAAGGTTTCCGTGTATAGCACCATCAACCTAAATCCAATTAAGAGCCTTATCTGCTGAAAGTATCCTACTGTGTCAACCTACAGGACAGAATTATGAATCTCTCATCATGGTCATTAAAATGTGACATTTCACAGCAAAAATGGGCTTGGAGGCCAATTTTTCTTTATCTTTATTCTTCTCCTCGGGTTGTGTTGTCAGGGTGACTTCTTAGTAGTTTGAAAGTCTTTGCCTGTTGGATTTGTCACATCCATTGTCTGCCTTCTATTTCTCTCTTAATCTATCCTCAGCAGTCTTTCTCCTTTTTACCTCAGAAAATTATATGTGTGTTTACTTTAGACTGTAATTCACCTAGATATGCAGAAACAAAACAGCGAAGATGACTCAAAAATGAAGAGGACGATGCTTAGAGTAGAAATCCAGTTAAAAACAAATTTATTGATCGTTAGACAAATGAAACTAAAAATAAAAAATACAGTTAGATGGCCAGTGAGTGAGACTCAACACAGTTGTTTTTCGGCCTATCAGGCCTGCATCTGGAGTCTATCGTATAGAAATGTCATATAAAGACTGTGAATAGACATGAAATAATCATACTCAGCATTAATAAATCAGATCTTGACAGAAGGGCGGTGAAATCAACCATTCAATAAATGACTTCTCTAACAGTAAATGTTTCACAAACGTGAACATTACAGCATTAAAATTGTTTCATCAGAAACCATCCCAACAGCTTCCTCCTTCTTCAGTTTTTTGTTGTTGTTTTTTTTTAACATGATTCCAAGCTCACAATTCAACCCCCTGGAGGTGTCAGAAGGAAAACGAAGGATTCTTGAAATGAAATGTCTTTTTTTAATGACTTCAAACAATAGATATTAATACCATCCAAGGCCTTTAAAACAAAGCTATTGGACAATGACATTTGTTATTCTTCCCTGCTTAGAAGACCTAGGGGCCTTTTTACTATTCTGTATTAGCCTCCAACGTGTACCTAATGAAGGATATGCTAGGTGTAAGGAGCGGAGAAGGGGTGTAGCGTGGGTGTGGAAGCAACAACCAGATAGCGCCTGCACATTAGTGCACACTCACTGGTTACCACACAGTTAACGAGGGAACCCTTACCGCCTCTGTAAGAACTCCCACATTAATTTTTTTTTTTAATGGCTAAATGAAACAAATACAAAAAAGACTTTTTCTCAGCTACACAAGAAATGAGCTTAAGCATGCTAAGTCCATATCTTAGTGAAACTTAGTAAAAGAGCCGCTTAGTTATTAGTTTTATAGATATAAGTCATTAGTTTTCTGGAGTATTGCAACTCACTATATAAAAGTCTTAGGAACCTGTTTATTAAGCAGGGCTAAGGGCGCATTAGCATTTTTAGTATGCACTAAATGCTAAGTTACCCATAGGAACATATGGGCGACTCAAGCTTCTAGCATGCGCTAAAAATGCTAGCGCATCTTAGTAATCAGGGCTCTTAGAGTTAAGGATTTACAGCGTTTGCAGCTGATTCAGAACAGTGCAATTAAAATTATCAAGAAAGCAAAGAAATATGAACATGTAACTCCTCTTCTAAAAGACGCACCGTTATCCCTTTCTCATCGTATCAGCTATAAAGCATTATTCTTTAAAATCTGCACCTCTGGTGAAACCAGCTACCTTTCTCACTTTCTAATGCACTATCAACCAATTAGAGAACTCAGATCTGATCAAAATCACTTAATACTTCCTACCTTCCATAAAATCATCTACGAGAAAACCAAATGCTCCATCTTTTCCGTTCAAGGCCCCAAATTATGGAACCTTTTACCTCCCTCCCCCACCTGAGAATGCAAACTTCTTTGAACCAGTTTAAAACTGATCCCAAGACATTCCTCTTCAAAGACGTCTATAATTAATTCCATCAGGCATCACTACCGTGAATACCCCACCAATTAGCGCTTCCTATTGTGTTTCTTCCCATTCCGCCCTCCCCCAGTTTTCTATCATCATATTATTGTTCCTCCCTCCGACCCTTCTTTTTTGTGTCTTGTTAGTAGTTTCTTTATCCCTCTCTTTTTTAGCCTGTGAGATGCCCAGATGGTTTGTCCACAGGGCAGAATAGTAAGTCTCAAATAAACTCTCTCATTATTACATGGTGATGCTTACTTTAGAAGTTCTCTTTGGGCTTTAGAGGTGCATAAACCGGCATTTCGATATTTATGTTGCATAAATGACTAAATCCCAATTTTACAAAGATAGGATATAATTGACCCAATATTCAGACCGCATGAGTCAGCTGCATAAATGCCACGATTGGCACTGGCCCTGGATATTCAAGCCAGGCCATTTCCGGTGACCATCACTGAATATCCATTTTTTTATGGCCAGCTCAATCTTAACTGACTATGTTGATATTCGGTGCTGGACGGTTAAGTTAACAGCAGGAGAAGATAGGAATGCTATTTATGCGGTCTGATGTGGCCGCTAAAATCAGCCAGCCAGCATTTGAATATTCACGGATAACCATCTGTATTCCACTGAATATTAGCAGTTAGCCGGCTACATGCTATTTAACCATCTAGGAGCCATTCCTGAATGGTTAAATAATGCTGGAAAAAATGCATCTGGCAAGGAGGTGTGGTCTAGGCATGATATGAATGGGTCTAGGGTGGGTGAAAATAGTAAACATGTATTCCCTATTTCAGAAGACGACTTCACGTCTATGTCCAAAAGATCAATATTGGCATTTATACCTCCCGTAGACGTGGTGTAAGTGAATGCCTCTAACCAGATCCCAATATGGAATATGTGCTTAGCACCCAGAATTTTGATGCCTAACTTTGGAACACATTATAGAATTGACCCCAATATGTCTATAGCTGACCTCCCATGGCATGGTCATTAGGGTGTCATCACTTCTATGATAGGCTCATTCTTTAATGAGCAATGTTGCCTTTCTGTGCTCATATGTTTGAATTTTTTGTTCTAATTTTCCATGTATCTATTTAGCAACTTAATGAAAAATGCTTTGTGTTCACTCTTGAAAAAGCCTGAAACTGGCAAATGTTCCTTGATTTTTTTAAAACTACTGCTAGTGTCCATCAGAGAACAAAACAAAAAGTCTGGCTAGTGTGCACTCTAAGTCAAGGTTGATGTTTTGCTCATAGACCTTATTGAAACACATTGAAAGCAGATGTAAATTGACTAGCAATGTTTATCAGCGAAGATTTCTGTGATGCTTGCGTACCCCTGCTCTTTTTAAAATCACTGATACTCTCTCTCTCTCTCTCTTTGTTAACAAGAAGCATTTATTTTCCACTATTGTTTCAGTTAATTAAAAATTGATTGAATGGGCCAGATCCTAGTTTTACCTATTACTACACAAGCTGTTTCCCTCTTTCTGGCCTACCTTCCAGGGCGAAACCTCAGCAATTCTTCCATCTCTATCTCATTCCCCCACCCACCCGCTTGCTTGTCACTGGTGAAGGAAATGTCTGCGGTTTCGGACTACCTCAATTAGCAGCTTCCATGTTTCCTGGTTGTCTCTCACCTTTTGTCTTTCTTTTTGGTGCAGGAATCTAGAGTGGGCGGAAGAGTAGAGAATACAACATGAGCTGCAGCGGAGGGAGTATCCAACACAAAATTCAATGCAGGAATGTTATTGTGTTTTATACTGTTTATTATATATGTTTTCATACAGTATAACCTTTGACCCATGAGGCAGGTGGCTTTGTCCTGCCGAAACAAATCCCTATGTTGGATTTATTAGGATTTATTTACTGCCTTTTTGAAAGGATTCACTCAAGGCGGTGTACAGTAAGAATAAATCAAACATAAGTAGCAGACAATTACAGCAGTAAAAATATTCAAATAACAGTACAAAGTATGGCATAGTATACTACTTACAATGTCAACACAATATGTAATAAAAATTTTCCTGTTTGGTGCAATAAAAGTGTTTTTTGAAATCATTCCTGCGTTGAATTCTGTATTGGATACTTCCTCCGCTACAGCTCACGTTGCATTCTCTACTCTTCTGCCCATTTTGGATTCCTGTAGAGGTGTTTTTCTGTTTGTTTCATCACCTGGAGCCTAGAGTCCCAGCATACCCTCTTCCCAGAAATCCTACCGATCTGTTGTTCCTAGAAGTCATTTCTTTCTAGTTTCCTGCTCTTTGTCATCTCTGTGAGCTTTCTATGGCACCTCCCAACATCTCAACTGGGTAAAGTAGAAATTTGGTCACAGATCTAACTAAACTGGAACTGAAATGACCAAAATACCTCTTTTTATAAGCCATTGTGGGTGAATTTTCAAAGCTTTGTCCATGGGTAAACAGCTATTTAGCCATGGGAAATACTCTGCTGAAAGTTAGCTTCCCCCACAGGAAAAAGTATCCATACTTGCCACAACTGCTTAAAAAAAAAGGGGGGGGGGGGTAAAATCAAAATGGAGGGAGGTCAAAGGAGGAAAAGCCCCACACCCACCTTTCCACAGGGGCAAATGTATTAACTTGCATTGCAGAATCAATCTCCACCCTCCACCCCCTCCCTTCACAAATGTGCTTGCAGACCCATGGGTAATTTTAAACTAACCCCCTTTGGGAGCAATTTATATACTTACCTGTAGTACTTTCAATGTGTATTGTACATTGCACCCATGGACCAGCAAGCTATTTCCAAAGAGAAACTCCCCAGGAAGTTTTTTTTTGAAAATTCAAGCCAGCAAGGTACTACAGGCTGAAGCAGGCAAGAAACACACATATCCAAGTGTATGCAGAGGCCAGCTGAAATCCTCATAAGTAATTTCACAGCTCCCGTCATTCTCTTCCTCTTTTCCCTGCATTACAAGTTTGTATGCAGTGGACGGCACATATACTGCTGCTCATATTCAGGGGGGGGGGGGGATGAACAATTTTCTTTCTTTCTTTTTTATTTCCAAATTAAAGTATTATGGAACAAATCCTTAAAGAAGATACAGATATCATCAAGAATATTACAAGGAAATTAAAGTATAATCATCTTGACACTGATATCAAATTATAGTCCGCAAACGAGGAAGGATCCAAGAATCAACAAAACTAGAGGCAGCTAGTTTGACATTGAAAAAGACCAAACAGGATAGAACAGCCAAGTCCAATGAAATTATATAACACCAATATTCAGGAATCTTCTAGATTCTGGGCAGAAACTCCTCTACCGTACAAGAAAAATTGTAACTCAGAAACCTCATAAAAAACATAGGTTTGATATTCAAGAAAAATTATACAAGATCATAAGTATCTTAGTTGAAATTTAGCCCCCATATCTAGTACAATCTGTTGTCTGAAATGAAGAAATGTTTTCCTCCTAGACTGAGTCCATTTAGAAACATCAGGAAACATTGAAATTTCCCCTCCAGAAGTTCTAAAAAAGCTTCTTTATCCTGGAGGTATACAAATGACATGAACAACATGGAGCGGTAAACTGTTAGTGTCACTTATATTCCTTCAGGATAAAGGGGATGAACAATTTTCAATCAAGTTTTTTATGCAGGTTATTCCTATTTAAAAGTTTTTAAATGTTGCTCTCTAAACATGTAAGCAGATGCACAGTTTTTCTATTCTGGTGCGTTGATAGATACACACGTACAGTAAGTTGAGTCCATCAAATTTATATTTCATGTTTCACCTTTATTTAATACACCCAGGGCTTTTTTTGAGGGGGTACTTGGGGGTACTGAGTACCGGCACCTTTTCCATTGTCTGCTAAAATTGACCCATGGACCCCAAGTTTTAATGAAAGAGCTCACGCTCTACATACCAATTCTGCCTTGTCATAGGTTCTGTGACTGGTTGCAGGGGGGCCTGGCTATTGTGGGGTGGCCTAGCATTTGAGTACTGGCACCTTTGTTACTGGATAAAACGCACTGGATACACCACTAATCATGATAAATCTAAGCGGTTCACAATTAAGAAGTCAAAATCAAGGAGAAAGAGAGAACATAGAACCACAAAAGGAAGCCTAGGCTACAGCTGATGAGTATAATATCAATTAATATTGAAAGGAAATGACATTTAATGAGGAATAAGGGCAGGAATAGAACCTGTGACATTAAATAACTCATTTCTGGGTGCCAGAGACAGGCCAAGCTTCTGGCGAAAGTATTGTAGGTGAGGTTAGGCCTAGCTGAAATAAAAGATTTTTAATGCTGACCTAAATTTCTTAAATGAGATTTCAGGGCATAAATGTCTAAAAACATTTTAACAACACAAGTCAGCAGGTAATCCAGGCCCATCAGCAGAATAGCATTACAGAGCATTGACTTAAACCTGCTTTACATGGAAATTGAATGTTTGTCACTTTTTCGTGTTTTGTGTTTTTTTTTTTTATCAGTGGGGCGCCTGGCTGGCACAGAAGCTAAATTTGCTGCTTCTGCAGTCCAACTGGCAAGTGACCTAGTTAACTATAAAGAGCAATAATCAGAGTTTTCCTTCAGGGACCTCTTTTAAATTCCTCTCAGGAACAGAATGTAAACAAAGATGTGTAGAAACAGTTCAGCATCTGAAATGACCCCCAATTTGGCCATTAAAGGACTGAAAACGAAAGCAAGGGTACTTCAGACCACAACAGCCAACTTTTCAAAATGATTTGGGGTCCTGGTCTCCTCACAAATTACATCCTTCCTTGTACCCCTCCATGGCAAAAACAACAACAAAAAAAAAAGGTGAGTCCTAGCTGACCCAAAGAAGAGAAATTCTCACTAGTCTCTCTTCTCCCCCAATCCCATTTCACCCCCACCAGTCTCGCTCCCTTTCCTCCTACAGCCCATCTACACTTCACTGTTTCCTACCTCCAGCCCAGCCACATCATGCCATACTCTCCCTCCCTTAACTCCTTCTTCCCTCCCCAATTCATCCACAATGACAGTTAACAGTTAATAGTTAATTTTAGCTGTATTCCACTTGAATCTCAAGTTGCTTACAATAAAAACATAAAAACATTTGCAAATTGATAAAAAACAAAACATAAAAACAAGTACAATATAATTCAAATATGACAGACTGCCTCAAACAATAACAATTGTGCCTATTTTTTTCAGATTTAAATTACATGTGCTAATACATTATCCATCGCAACAACTTAGAAGCTAAAGTGAATAGATGGCTTTTTAACAGTCTCTTAAAAACTAATGTATCTGTTGCCACTCTAATGTACCTGGCTATATGATGGCTCTCATCTCCCTACCGCTCCAGAATGCGTCCCATCTCGGCCGCTTTTATCTTACCCTCCACTATCCAAACTGCACTGGAGTCAAGTACAAAACTGCATACGCCACCTCCTTCTCTTTCCTTGGGACTCAGTTTTGGAACTCTTTACCAAGGTCCATCAAAACCATTGCAGATCATCCGACATTCCGGAAATCACTGAAGACCATGTTATTCCGAAAAGCCTACCCTGCTGGCTCTCCCAGTGACTCCACTGCTGGAAGCCAACCAATCCGAAGACATTTGGACCTATTCCCTTCCCTAACAGCTTGCCCTCTATCGCCCTGCCTACCTATTTATTTAAGATTGTATTTATATTCCCTTCCTTTATCTCTCTGTTCCTTCTACCCTCTCAGTTCTCATTGCATTTATTTTAATGGTTCATTGTAAGCCGCTTTGAGGCTGCAAAACTGCGGCAAAAGGCGGGGTATAAATGATCAAAATAAATAAATAAATAGTAGCTGATTCCACTTCCTTGGGCCTGCGATGGAGTACTAATTCCTGTGTCCTCAAAACGTGCCATTCTTATAGGAAGAATAGAGAGAAACCGAACTCCCTCAGAATGTAGCGGTCCACTAGGCTGATAAATCTTGAGCAGAGATGACAAATTGTGAGCAGATTCATGCTGTAGAGTCTTGTGAATAACAAGAAGGATTTTAAACTTAATCCTTGAAAGAACAGGCAGCCAATATAATTTAATAAGGCTGGAGGTGACATGTTGAAAATGGGACTACACTGCTCTCTCTCTCTTTCTCCTCCGCCCCCTCCCCCCCCCCCACCACCACTTTGCCTAAACCTTTCTTCCTCATCACCCTATATTATCTTTTCTCATCCCTCTCCTTAATTCATATTTATTTTTTTATTTTCACTCTCTCACATAAACAAAGTTTGAGTTTCATATTTAAGGAGGTGTAGATGTAATGCCCTCTGCCTGCTCTACTCCCACATCCAGCCTATTCTATTTCCCATTTCCTTGACCTGGCCTGCCTGCTCTGTTCCTCTCCCAGTTCCTATCTCCATTCCTCCAGAAGGATCCACATCACACTCCCTTTTATTTATGATTTTTAAAAATGTATTGACTGCATCATCCAAAGTTCTGAGCAGTTTGAAATAAAATAAACATAATCTAAATGGCCCATATATATAAAATAAGCACATTATAAAAACAAAAACACATTGGATCTTCAAGTCATTTAGGGCCCCTTTTACCAAGTTGGAGATGGCGTCAGCGTGTGTTTTACTCGTGCGCCGAGGCGCCCTTTTACCACAGCTGGTAAAAGGGAAATCTTGTCTTCCTACAGGAAATGGCCATGCAGCAAATAAAGCACTTGCCACGAGCCCTTTTCGGAGGGGAGCCCTTACCGCCAACCATTGAGGCTCCTGCGTTAACCCGGCATTAACCGGGCAAAACGTGGCACTGCCCGATTACTGACGGGTACACTCTGATGCTACAAAAATAAATACATTTTTGTAGCACCAGAAATGACAGAGCACTAGGGGTGGGAAGTACCACCAGGCTGCTGTGGTAGCCCGGTGGTACTTCCTGTACCACCGATTAGTAAAAGAAGCCCTTAGCCAGAATTGACCAACCAATCTTGTATATTAAAAATCAAGAATCAGTTACAAGAATACCTTTTCAAACAGGAACGCTTTCAAATTTGTTTATTTATTAGGATTTATTGACCACCTTTTTGAAGGAATTCACTCAAGGCGGTGTACAATAACAATAAATCAAACATGAGCAATAGACAACTACAGCAGTAAAAATATTCAAATAACAATACAAAGTATGGCATGAGTATACTACTTACAATGTCAACACAATCCGTAATAGAACATTTTAATTGACAGTGAAGGGTATAAACAAAAATGGAACATATATAGATAAGAGAGTAAGAGGAGTTCGAAAGTAAGATGACTAAAGAAAGTTGCATATGAGGTAAGAGAGATGGTTAAATATTATCTCAGCTGGGGTACTTTCAGAATTGTAAATAACCAGTTACAGTCTGCACCTCAAAAGAAAGAGTGTTCCAAAATCATAAGCTAGTAATATAGAATATAGAAGAGCAGTAAACATCTAGTCTCACCTGATGAAATGATAGCACATCCAACAAGTTTATGCACCTATTGCAGTGCCCTAAGGGAAGTGGTTAGAGACAGAGGAGCTTTATTACCCATAGCTTTAAAAATTAATGAAACCCCTCCAAAGGGACACCACCTTGTAGTGGTGGAGGAGCTTCTGTGTTTCAATGACTCAGAGGGCTATGCTGAAGGGTTACCCATATCAGACAGGCCTCTGAGGAGAAACCAGACAAAGAGTGTCCCAAACTGGGAGAGTGGTGAGATGGTGACCTGGAGTTCGTATGCCCAACGGCCCAGCTGCCCTCTGAGGTTCTGTTTTCTTTATGTAAATTTCCTCTCTGCAATTGCATTTTCCTTAACTGAGAGGAAGGGAACAACTGGTGGTCAGCCGCTGATGGCCAGCGTTTTGTCCCCTGAGCAGCAAGTGCGGGGCTGCTGCACATCGAACTGCCCACAGATGAAAGGGTTGGCGAGTCCTTTGATTAGCGCCGGCGAAGGAGCGTCGACGCTCTTGGACCTGGAAAAACAACTCCATCGCTCCCGAATTATTCAACCACCATGTCCAAAGGAGTGGAGGAGTGAGTTAGAGGCATATGCTGAAATGGAGGACGTTTACAGCAGAACCCGAATTGGCGGAACCACTCCCAAACACCTCAACAGAAATCATCTTGCAGTTTTTGGCTTCCGTGGAGGTTACATTGAATACCATCTGGAAGGCGCTTCGGGACCTAACGGCGGTAGTAAATAACTTTGTTTCAGATATGATCTTATTGGAGAGTTGCATGGACAATTTGTCTGAACCCTTTGAGAGTGAAAAATTGATATGATAGATGAAGTTCTGCACAAGCAAGAAGTGGTTATGATTTTGAAAATGATAATGGACCAGAAACTTTGAATAATTAGGTGGATGTTACTGTAGAAGATTAATGTTGAGATTATTGTTTTTCCCAGAGTTCCAGGTATGATTCCTAAAGTTTTCCTCAGAAATATTTCCTTAATTATTACTTCGAAAGGAGTGAAGCCTGTGAAAACTGGGATTGCTTTAATCAGTGGGATTTGAATTAGAGACATCAGTATATGTATCGTTAAATATTTTCTGGTTTTTAAAAGAGAGAGAATGTAATCAGATGTATTATTTCCAACTAAAACCTGGACAATAAGTATGTTCTTAATGAAATGAATTGACTATACGCCGTATTTGGTGTTGAGGAAGCCAACCAGATGATCAAGGTGGAATAATGAATTAGATGAGTAATATCTGGGGATAATCAGGTTAATACCATGTTTTCTTTTTTTCTGTTTACTGTTTAATTGATCTCCTTGTCTTATTTCACTCTCCCTATTTTTTTTTTCACTTTGTGGTCTAAGAAAGAGAAAGATTGTATATAATCCATATATCTAGTTGGGATTGTTTTCTTCTTATATTGTATTAATGTGCAATCATCTCTGTATTACTGTTTGCGAGTGACCCTTGTAAAATGAAAAAGTATAAATAAATGATTTAATAAAAATTAATGAGCTCATCCACCTCTTATCCCTCTCTCACTTCATCCCTGAAAATGCTAGGCTCCCCTCAACTCAGTTCATCTCTGATTCTCCCTATCCCACAAGCTCCTTGCCCTGCTGTCAAACACATCTCTGTGTTCTGGGATTGCTTCAGCCTCCCCACCTTCCTCTCAGCACAAATGCCTCCACAGGGCAACATACTTTCCAAAGAGTCAAACAGAATTCCTTCATCTCTCCACCAATTCCTTTGCTTTGCTTTGTTTTATTTTCACCTAGCAGCTCATGAAGTGCCAAAATGATCTAATCCTTGAAAAAATTGGTGCAAAGTTGAAATTTTACAATTGATAATATAACATATCCTCTTGTATCCTCAATGAAAATCTTAGGGGGTACAACTGATTAGTTTTTATCCTTAGAAAGTCAAGCCTCAAATGTTGTCTCTAGTTCTCTCCATATGCTTTGGAGATTGCGATAATTTTTCATAAGACTAGTCTTCCGTATCTTAACCAAATCTGTTGTTCTAACAAAAATCGACTATTGTAATTCCATCTATGCTGAAATTAAATATGGCCTTCTTTAAAAACTACAAACTGTTTCAAAACACGGCTGCCCATCTAATTTGTAAATCACTGCGCTTTGCTAAAGCTACCCCACTCTTTCATAATCTACACTGGTTACCTATAAAGAGCAGAATTTAATTCAAGCTATGTGTATTGGTCGATCAAATTTTATTTGGTATGTCACCGTCCTATATAAGTGAACTCATTGATTTACCTCCACACAATGCTTCCGTGTCATCCAGAGAATATCTCATTTTACATTTCCCCAGTTGCAGAAATGTATCTTACAAAACAATCCACAATGCTAACTTTTCTTATCAATGCACCAAAATCGGGAATTCTCTTCCTAAACAAATTAGATATACTAGTGATTATGGGTTAGTTTGTAGTTTATTGGAAACTTACTTTTTTAGCTCAGTCTTCAACAATGTTAGAACTCAGTGCTGAATATCATTTAGTTCCTTATATTTCACTTCTTCCTGACGCCCCACTGAATTTGCCCCATCACTTCCTGTATATTATTTTTATGATGTATTCTTTAAAAGGTAACTCTAATGTATTTCTTTTCTTTTATGTTTATATTATAAGCTACATTGAATCTGAGTTTCACTTTGGCTAATGTGGGATAGAAATGGCATATATAAATAAATACATCTCTTGAGAGAACAAACGCAAAGACAGCCATTGTTCTGAATCACTGCTTCAAAACCAATTTCTGCTTCTAATGAAAATGTAAATTGTAGAGACTTGCACGAATGGAGAGACCCACTCCAAATTTTAACAAGCACTGAAAAAATTGATTTTGCATTGAATTGTGAGTACAATTAAATCACTTTTCCATGCCCTATGCCTATAAGGTTACATGTCCTATTTCTAAATTATTTCCCAGCTCAGAGCATCTGCAACTTGACCTCTGATGGGTCTGGTTTTCAATATGCCACCAGCCTGGTTCTTAGGCCAAACTTGTACAGATTTAATTGGCGACTACTCATTGAGAAGGGTTTGATAAACAGATATAGCTAAAGATCTTGAAGACCAGGTTTGGAAACAGCCAGTCTTCCTCAACTTAGAAAGACTAAAGACACCTCTCATATTAGCAAAGTGTGAATAATATAGAATTTTTGTTAATCTGTAGGAAAACTTTAAAAAAATATATTGCGACCTCAAATCAGTTATATGCATGGAAATGGCCTGCTTTTCAATACCAGCCTCTTGAGAATGCTCAAATCACCACATTCAGAACACATTTAATACTCTTATTTGTCAGACCATGAGTGACCTTAATCCTATGTCTGAAGCCAATCTGTCCAGTTTATGGACGGACAGATGGAAGGACTGAATCACTCCCTAAAAGCTTTTGCACCACTAATTGAAAAGCACTGCCACTCATAATGAGAGAGGCCTATTTGACAATAAAGCTTCCCCCAAACCAATTTAAACCAAACATCTATACATTATTACTTTCCAGAAATGAAAAGATTGCTCCTAAACATTAGAAATTAAATCTCTGCCTCTTACCTTTGCAGACTCGGCAGCACTGGTTTTCCGGGAGAACGTGATCATTCTCTGTGCAGTTCAAAGTTAGACAAGCTTCAGTTACTTTTACTAAAACGCCATTCTGCAAAGAAGTAATTTAAAAAAGAATATACTGCTGAAAATGTCAATGCAAGCTAAGGGTGACAGGTTTAGCCATCCCAGAGCTCAGGAACTGTTTAATCATTAACGTACAAGACTGACAGCCAGCAAGCTACATTCATCTTTTCTACAATAATTTCAAGTTTCTTCTTATTCATTTGTATTCTTTTCAAATCGCTGCAGTTAAACTAGTTTTCTTTTACAGTTTTCTAAGCTGTACAGTTCTCAAAACCTTAAGAAAGTTAACTTGTCCATTCCAAGGGTTTCCTTAACATGTTTACGATGCTGCAGGTCTTTGATTTCATGAACAATCTCCCCAATAAACAAGTTGTTTATATCCCGGGTGTCCTAGATGTGAAGTGTGATCAGCAGCAAACAAAATAAATCAACTGACACTATTTTAAAAATCCAGTTTAACTATGCTGTTTAAACAGAAACACAAAATATGGCGACAAATATCGATCAAAAGGGCCGTGCTCCTTTCCTGCAGCAATAAACACAAGCCCTAAGTAAACTGTTTTTACCCTCACTTTCTTACAGCTAAGAAACTCTGGAGCAATACTGAGTCTGTAGTACTCAGCATTTTTTAAACGTTGGCTACCAAGGGCTTTTCTATTCTAGATATTTTAGCACTGGGTCATACCCAAATACCAGTATTTAATATTTATTTATTTGCTGAATTTGTATCCCACATTTTCCCACCTATTTGCAGGCTCAATGTGGCTTACATTATGCCGAAATGGCGGTAACCATTTCTGGAATGAGAAGTGCATATTATTAATTATTACAATTAAACTACAGAAATATGAAGTACATTAGAAGTAAATGGATATACAGTACATTTCAGGAGTTAGAAATCAAGGGTAATGAATAACATTCAGTAACGAAAATGAAATAGCAATTAAAGTAATCGAATAGAAGAGTTCACTGTTAACTTGTTCTGGTTGAGTTTTGACATTTATACCCCACGTTTTCCCATACAACTTCAAGTTCAATGCGGCTATCCAGGTATTTGTTAGCCGTTGATACATATCCGGGGACTGGCGAAATTCAGACCGTAGCTGGATAAAGTTAGGCCAGTCCATACCGCCTCCATTGCACCTTGGTCCATAAGAGCTTTTCAGACCCCATAATAGTCCAACGTTTGGATCCTGACACTTTCTAAGGGGCCCTTTTGCTTACTGCAATGTTAAATGGGGTACCACGGGGCACGCTGAGGTGTCCTGCAGTAATTTTTCTACGTGTGCATGCAAACTACATGCTAAAAAAATTGGTTTTTAGCACTGAGGGCAGAGAGTAGGGGTGTTCTGTGCTAATCAGTTAGCGTAGCTACATTGCCGTGCACTAAATGATTAGTGTGGTTAGCATGTGAGCTCTTACCACCAACAAAATAGGTTAAAGGCTCACATGCTAATAGCCATGTGCTAATGGGAAAATTAGTGCATAGCCATTAATGCTGGAGCTAGGAAAATCAGCTATTTTACCCACACGGTAAAAATGGCACTAGCGTGTGGGAATGACCCGCATATGTACACGATAAGGCCACTTTTACTGCATCTTAGTCAAAGGGCTCCTAAATGTGGTCTCATTCTTGGAGTCAACACTCTCTAAACAACTGTTAGGAATCTACATTGTTTCATGGTCTTGAAATCTAAGGGACATAGTTGAGAAAAGCTTCTCTGATGTTACACTGTGCATTCAGGACACAATCTCTATGACTTGTCTGCCATAGATATTTCATATAAGCCACTTACTCTGCATTCCCTGCAGCTTTTAGTCAGAATACGATGACCTTCTGCCAGAACCTTTCCTCCATAGATGCACTTAGCTGTAATATAATCAAAAAACATTATGTGCAATAGCCTGAACCCACATAACCAACATTTGCAGTAAATTCTTCATGTGTTTTGCCTTTTGAGGGTAATTCTTTAAAAGGCCGCCTAGGACTAGAGGCCAAACAGGTACTTTTTCAAGCCTATTTTACGAAGAAAAGGAGGTGCCTGATTTCTTTATAGTATTATTTATTTATTTATTTATAGGGATTTATTAACTGCCTTTATCAATTGATTCACCCAAGGTGGTGTACAGCGGGTACAGTATAACATAAAACTTACAATTTTGTTAACAGCATAACAATAGTAAAATGGCCAAGTATAAACATAAATATAATAAAAGAGGATGAGATTTGATATACCACCTTTCTGTTGTTACAATCAAAGCTCTTTACATACTATATACAGGTACTTATTTTGTACCTGGGGCAATGGAGGGTCTTATAAGTGATTTGCCCAGAGTCACAAGGGGCTGCACTGGGAATCGAATCCAGTTCCTCAGGATCAACGTCCGCTGCACTAACCACTAGGCTACTCCTACACCAACACCCCCACTGTTTAGAAAGCCACACTAGCGACTGGCAGTGTGGTAATTCCGACACAGCACATTCACTTTAATGCACAGGAGGTGAGCCTTTTCCAAATGAAAGGAAACTCTGGAATGAGAGGGCATAGAATGAAGTCAAGAGGAAACAGGCTTAGGCGGAATCTAGAAAATACTATTTCACGGAAAGGATGGTGGATGAGTGGGATGGCCTCCCGGTGGAGGTCACGGAGATGAGGACTGTGTTGGAGTTTAAGAAAGTGTGGGGTAGGCATGTGGGATACCTTAGGAAAAGGAGAAGCTAGTGGTTACTGAGGAAGGGCAGACTGGATGGGCCATTTGGCCCTTATCTGCTGTCATGATTCAATGTTTCCATGTTTATTAAAAGGGTTAACCACAGCTTAGTAAAAGGGTTTCTTAATGCACATACAGGCTCTTTTATAAAAACACACCAAACACTGGCCTGCAGCAGTGTGGGTGCGTGTTTTTGGCACATGCTAGACCCTTATTGTACCGCATCTGGAAAAAAGGGATCATTTTAACAGGTCATAAAATGGACGTGCGGCAAAATGAAAACCAGGGCGTGTTCATTTTTGGCCTGAGACCTTAACGCCACCCACTGACTTAGAGGTAAGGTCTCATGCGCTACCCAGGTGGAAAGCATGCAGCACACACCAACTGCCGTTTACCACCGGGTAGGCGCCCTGTGGTAGAAAATAGAAAATATTTTCTACCGTGTGTTTTTTGCGCATGCCAAATTCA